>NC_084795.1:28996126-30196126 GCF_963169125.1 Humulus lupulus | reverse complement strand
AGGTTAGAGTTAAAATATATTGATCATAAATGGTTAATTTTCATTAAAATGATTGTTTAATACATGGGATCCCAAAAACAGGGTATAAGTGATAATTTACAACCCTCAAAAGTTTAATACAACCAAAAGCCATTCTAATGGAAAAATACAAGTTTTAAGACTCTGTCCCTGCACTTTCCCTCCACTGTGGCGGTCGAACAGCTGACTATGTACACTCTGCCCCCAAAGCTCTCCAACGCATGGTTGGTCCAACTTTCCTTTGTCTTTACCTGAACCACGTAGCACCCATGAGTCAAGGCCCAACAAGAAAACCATAAATAGCAGACACATATAGCAACAATGGTATTCAATCAATCATAACTCATAAGTTCAATTAAATAACAGTATACAAACCTCAAACTAACCAATGGTAAGCATATAATCTCAAGTTCATAATCTAGCCAATTACACAAATATTAAGGGTTGGTACGCTTAGACCGAGCCCTCTGTTTATCTACCTGACCCCGACTCGCTTAGGCCGAGCTGCGTTCAGTACACATATCATCAGCCCCAACACCCTTAGGCTATCCATTTTCATATATCATAACAATCGTACAATTACATAGTACACGTATTCAGATATTGGAAACCTCAGTCCCATTCACAACCACAAGGGTGCAGTTTTCTTACCTCGAATCCCGAGCGAAGAATATAGAACGGTCCCGGGCATGATCCTTAGTCCTGAGCCTTGGCGATAAATGTAGTCATAGTGTCAATGGGTAACCATCAATTTCTAATCCAGTTAAATACTTAGGGAACAAATATTAGTCTCCGAGACCTCAAATTCTACTAAACCGGATAGTAGAATTCATCCCGAGCACCTAAGTTTGAATTCCCGAGCCTCCCCGAACCTTAAACCTTATTTCCCCTTAATTCCCCATTGCGGGCCGCGACCCACCCCTTAGATAGAGGCTCAATCCCCCTCTGATGGGGGACACAGGCCACGACCTACTCTCCTCCGAGTCGCAGTGCGCCTAGCGAACAGAGGCTCCCAGCCTCCAAAACTCATACAGGCCGCAGCGCCTGAAGAACAGGGTCGCGACCCGAGCCCCCAAACCAAGAAAAACCACCCTTTTTTCAGCATTTCCCTCGAGTCCAAGCCTCAAAATTCAAACCAAACTTTTAGCCAAACTCAAAACTAAACCCATAATTCGTATCCGTACAACCTAAACATCATATCCAATCTTATAAGAAATTATTACTCTCCCTAACATCCAAAATAAGTTTAAGAAATCATTCTCATGCAGACTCTAAGCTCATCATCACTTCAACAGAATTCAATAATCATATTTTAGAATTTTACCTAAATTGATAGCTTGAATCCCCTAGCTAGACTCTATCCATTTCTAGCCTTAACTCCTTAGGTTCTTCTCAGTCCAAATTGAGCCCAATTCTCAGCTTGTTCCTTTAGCTTATCCTTCAAAATTTAGAGGTTTCCCCTTAGTTTTAGAGAGAGGAAAAGAAACGTGTATATGGGAGAGTGAGAGATATCAAATGTGTTCTACTACATTCTTGTATTTTTTTAAGAGTTCTGGGTATATCCCTTGCTTAAACAAAGACCGAATTGCCCCTAAGCTTTCCCCATCCCTCTAATTGTCTCTACGGGTAAAATGGTCATTCCACCCCCATTTTCCCACTAATTCCTCAAGTGTTCCTATTGTTAACCAATTAACCTCATCACGTCTAATTAACTACCAGATATTTATTCGTTAGCCAATAAACCCCAAAATATTCTCTAAATTCCAAAAATACCCCTAGGTTCTCCCCAAGCCAGGTATTAAACCTCATTGTGATTATTTCGCTAATCCGCTCACCAGGACCGTCTCGAGCCATATACTACAAATATGTCCACATAATAATGTGTTCTCAACCATATATCACATAAAATCACATTTATGCCCTCAACGGCCAAAAATAACAAATATGCCCTTATGAACACTAAATGGCCCACATGCATATTTAATATTCCTAAACATGCATATAAATATATTCATATCATCATATAAATCATGCATGCCACATAGTCACACATTTAATCAATAAATCCCACATATATCCAATTATGCCCTCCCAGCACGCTAATCAAGGCACTAAGCCCAATTAGAAATTTTGGGTCGTTACAGTTTCCATTCCACAGTTCTAGTGGAATTTTTCTAATGGTCTTAGATGGGACCACATTCAAAATGTAAGTCATCATTTGAAGTGCATATCCCCAGAATGAGAGAGGAAGTGAAGAGTAGCTTAACATAGACCTGACCATGTCCAATAAGGTCTTGTTTCTTCTTTCAGAAACACCATTTTGTCATGGAGTTTCTGGTGCTGTGAGTTGGGATAGAATACCATGCTCTAGCAAGAAATCTTTGAATTCTAAATCCAAATATTCTCCACCTCGATCAGATCAAAGTGTCTTAAGAGTCTTTCCTAACTGCTTCTCAGCCTTAGCTTTGAATTCTTGCAACTTACCAAAGGTTTCAGATTTCCTAATGTTGAGGCTCAAAATCTCACCAAGGGAAAATATGAGATCAACGTCATGAAGCCCCCATTTACACGACATAGAAGCCATGGCCTCGCTCGGCCAGTCAGGCACGGACACTATTGGCCTCGCTCGGCCACGCCCGCGTGCACCAGGTGGCCTCGCTCGGCCACGCCCGCGCGCACCTGGTGGCCTCGCTCGGCCACGCCCGCGCGCACCTGGTGGCCTCGTTCGGCCACACCCGCGCGCACCTGGTGGCCTCGCTCGGCCACGCTCGCGCGCACCTGGTGGCCTCGCTCGGCCACGCCCGCGCGCACCTGGTGGCCTCGCTCGGCCACGCCCGCGCGCACCTGGTGGCCTCGCTCGGCCACGCCTGCGCGCACCTGGTGGCCTCGCGCGGCCACGCCCACGCGCACCTGGTGGCCTTGCTCGGCCACGCCCGCGCACCCCAGATGGCCTCGCTCGGCCATGCCCGACACCAAGGGGCTCGCGTGGAAGTCATCACACCGCGCACCCATCTTTCAAGGACCCGAGAGCCTCAACTCACGCCATCACCTTTATGCGCGCCAAGCACCCCGTTCCCTATGCCTTGGGGGCCCCGATGCTCAGGGGCCCGGGTGCGAGTTGAATGGAATGTACCTGTACGATCTTATAATGGGCACGGTCCTTAAGACCTTGTACGTCGAAATACGGACACCCGTACTAGTGGGGGAATGGGAGCACTGTAATAGGAGCGTGGTCCGTACGTCTACGGCCCGGGGTCAAAGCCGACACCACTACCACCTGCGCCACTATGCCTGCCACCACTCATCAGACATGGGTACGGACAAGTAGTGGAGGCATCCTCCTGACATCTGCCCCTGTACTGGATGTACGACCACGACCTCTGAAGCCATTCTCCTGGCATAGTACGTATGTACCATTTGGTCCCCTGGACCACCATGTACCCAGGGCCATTAGAGCCTACTATAAAATGAACTCTAACCCCACCTGAAGGGGGGTTGGAAATTTTACTGTAGCAAAGGCTTGAGTGTGAATGAAAGACTGAATTCTCCATTATTGTTCTATCATTGTTCTTGAGTCATTGTTTAAGTTTCTACAGCTTTTCCATTAGTGATCTTGACTTGATAATTTTTCCAACTCAACTTAGTTGACGAGTTCTCACCGTCAACAGTTTGGCGCCGTCTGTGGGAACGTTAGTCTCAAGCTACTGTTCCACCATTGTTTCCGGCAGGAAGAAGATGCCAAGACGTTCAAAAGGACTGAGGGAGCCTCGGGAGGTAGAGGTTCACCTGAACGGAGTCCAGTTGAAGGCCTCCATGAAGGACGCTCCTCCACCCAGAGACGTGGAGCCCCCGAAGGACCCTGAGGTTCACGGAGGTGATAGAGTGGCCTCGTCACCGGCCGCTCCACCTGGAGAAATTCCTCCAAGAGCACCATCGGGAAATGCTAATGAGTTCCCTCCTCCAAAACCACCGCAGTTACCGAACTCCGGCCGGCAGGACCCGGGCCCCTCAACCCGTAGGCATGATAAGCATCCCCGGGTCCATTCCGTGAGCTCAAGTTCGAAGTCTCTGTTCTATGAAGAGGAAATACGGGAGCTCCACCGTAAGAACCAAAGGTTGGAAACCACCTTGGAGAACATGCAAGAGATCCTGAACGGCCTGTTGCAGGGTAAGTTGAGCGTGACCTTGCCTAAGAGGAAGGATAAGGGCAAGGATGGGGTGGAGACCACTATACCAGTAGATGATGGGAGAACCCGACACTCAACCAGTAACACCCCCTGAGCGAAGCAACGTGAGCACCCTGAACCGCCTAAGCAGGCCCAGAAACCCGCGCCGAGGACCAACGCTGCCCCTCGCAATGAGGACGAGGTCACCTCTAAAAGAGCACCCTCAGACTTACGGGAGGAGCTCAATAAAAAGAGGGCGGGCAAAGGGACCACGCCCCCTGTGGCACCTCGAGAGGGCAAGGGAAAGGCGGATCTTAGCCAGTTCGCTTTGAGGGACACTCTAAGTAAGAGGAGGCAGGACCTAGACACGGAGATGAGGAGCCTGCGAAGCAAGATCGTCACCACATCAGGCGGTCAGGCCTTTGAGGAGGACTTCGACCACAAGTCACCCTTTGTGAAGGAGATACAGGCCATCCGGCTCCCTGCCAACTTTAAGGAACCCAATATGACCCCCTACGAAGGGAACACGGATCCAAAATACCACCTGGATGCGTTTAACGATTTGATGAAATTGAGAGGGATTGGAAGCGGTGCCAGATGCCACTGCTTCGCTGTCACTTTGAAGGGACCCGCCTACAAATGGTTCAAAAGGTTAAGGCCGGGGTCAATCAGATCCTGACAACAGTTCTCTGATGAATTCCTCCAACAGCACCATGCCATGCGGGATTACACTATGCCTGGCACCAGCCTGGCCAACGTCAAGCAAGGGGAAAATGAGAGCCTGAAGAGCTACATTCACCGGTTCAATATGGAGGCTGCAAAAGTGGGCAGCTTAACTCGCCGAGAGTTGAAAATGGCCATTACAGCCGGAGTGCTCCCAGGAAGTAAGTTGTGGGACAACATGTTGAAGAGGGAAGTCACCGATCTAGATGACTTCTATGAGAGAGCGCAGAAGTACATCCGTGTGGAGGATGGTCACACCAACTTAAAGGCAGGAAAGGAGGAGCCCCACGCGAAGCCCCCAGCTAACGATGAGTTGAATGTAACGAAGAAGAAAAGGGCGTACGATGGGCCAAGAGACGACCAGCAGAGGAAAAACAAACGAGGGAATGATCATAGGCAAGTGGCTTATACTTACTATACAAACCTCACGGATACCAGGGAGCATATTTAACTCACAAACGAAGATCGAGTTCCCTTCAAAAAGCCCCCACCAATGAGAAAGGATCGGTCAAAAAGGGACCCCAGTAGATACTGCCAGTACCACAAGGACATCAGTCACACCACGGCAGAGTGTATCCATTTGAAGGAAGAAATTGAGGAGCTCATCCGCCGGGGGCACCTGGGCCGTTATGTCAGGAGAGAAAGGCCAAAGCCAGAGGATGAGCCTGCGGCACCCCAGGCACAAGGACGAGCCCCAGAAATACAGGGGGAGGTCCGAACCATTTTCGGAGGTCCGGGATTTGGAGGAGACTCTCGGAAGGGGCGAGATAGATATGCAAGGGAGGCTCGGCGAAGTCCGCCCCCCTGCGTCATGAGTTTGGAGTAGCGACCCCCGAAAAGCTTCAAGGGGGAAAATGACTCGATAACATTCACTGAGGAGGATGTGGGTACACTTCCCCCACAATGACCCGCTGGTGTTGACAGTTCAGTTGGCAAATATGCGCATCCATCGAGTCCTAGTGGACAACGGGAGCTCGGTGGACATCCTATATTGCCCTGCCTTGGAAAAGATGGGACTGGGCATTCATCACCTGAAGCCCTGTCAATCATCCCTATACGGATTCACGGGGGACTCAGTGCAACCCCTAGGAATGATCGAATTGACACTCACCATGGGGGAGCAACCCCGGCAGACTACAGTCATGTCTAACTTTGTTGTAGTAGATTGTGCATCAGCTTTCAATGCGGTATTGGGGAGACCATCCCTAAGAGAATTGAAAGCCATAACTTCAATATATCACTTGGTTATCAAGTTCCCGACTCCAGGAGGGGTCGCTTGTATGAAGGGAGAACAGAGAGAGGCAAGGGAGTGCTACAATACCTCACTCCGTGCGCCTGTGAAACCGCGGGAGCCAATAGCCATGGTAGTACATGATGAGCTACATAGGCCCGCGGGGGGTCCGCAGGAGCTGGACCCTCGGGTCATGGATGAGTCAAGAGAAGAACCAGTGGAGGAAGTAGAGGAAGTTACGGTGATGGAAGAACCATTAAGGAAATTGAAGATAGGGAGAAGCCTGCAAGGTGACGTGAAGGAGGAGTTGATAAATTTTTTGAAAGATAATCTAGACGTGTTTGCATGGAGTCATGAGGATATGGTGGGTATAGACCCCAGTGTGATGTGCCACCATCTGAATATCTCCCCAGAGGCAAGGTCCGTCAGGCAAAAGAGGCGGGCGCTAGACCCAAAGAGATACGCAGCATTAAAAGAGGAGGTTGACAAGCTAAAGGCCAATGGGTTCATCCGTGAGTCTTTCTACCCTGTGTGGGTGTCGAACCCAGTACTCGTGTCGAAGCCAAATGGGAAATGGAGAACTTGCGTCAATTTCACGAACCTGAATAAAGCTTGTCCTAAGGACAGCTTCCCACTTCCAAGGATAGATCAGCTAGTAGATGCAACGGCAGGACATGAGTTACTGAGTTTCATGGACGCCTACTTAGGATACAACCAGATCCCAATGAACCCAGCAGATGAAGAGCACAAGTCATTCATTACAGACAAAGGGCTCTACTGTTACAAGGTGATGCCCTTCGGGCTGAAGAATGCGGGAGCCACTTATCAGAGGTTGGTGAATAAAATGTTCGCTAACCAGATAGGGAGAAATATGGAGGTGTATATGGATGATATGTTAGTGAAGACCAAAGAAGCAACAGAGCTCAACAAGGACCTTGGTGAGATGTTCAACACACTTAGGAAATACCGGATGAAGTTGAATCCCGTCAAGTGCACCTTCGGTGTATCCTCAGGAAAATTCTTGGGCTTCATGGTCAATTCCAGAGGCATCGAGGCCAACCCTGATAAGATAAAGGCACTAATAGAGATGAGCCCGCCAAAGAACAAGAAGGAAGTGCAGTGCCTAACGGGAAGGGTGGCGGCCCTTAATAGATTTAACTCAAGGTCCACCGATAAGTGCCTCCCCTTCTTCGACATCCTCAAAGGGAGCAAAAAGTTCACTTGGGATGAAAAATGCGAGGAAGCATTTATCAAGCTAAAGGAGCACTTGGGGAAGCCACCCCTTTTGGAAAAACCTGAGAAGGGTGAGAAGCTATACCTATACTTGGCAGTGTCTGAGCATGCCATCAGCGCAACCTTGGTTAAAGGAGAAAAGAAGCAACAATAACCTGTGTATTATATCAGCAAGCGTTTGGTGGACGCAGAGAACTGATATCCGGAGATCAAAAAATTGGCCTATGCGTTAGTTGTGGCTTCAAGGAAGTTGAGACCTTACTTCCATGCACACACAATTGAAGTCCTGGCGGATAGTCCTTTGAGGCAGGTCTTACATAAACCTGAGACCTCAGGGAGGCTGATGAAATGGTCGATCAAGCTGAGTCAATTTGACAATGTATACACCCCAAGAGCTTCCATCAATGGACAGGTGCTAGCGGACTTTATAGTAGAGCTCACCCATCAGCTGAATGAAGGAAGGAATGAAGAAGGGCAGCAGCCTGTTACGGAGGAAGAGCGAGGGGGTTTAGAGGAATGGAGTTTGCACGTTGACAGGGTGTCTAATGAAGGAGGATCCGGAGCAAGCATCATGTTGACCGGGCCCGAGGGACACAGAATGTATTGCGCGATCCGGTTCGGGTTTGAGGCCTCCAATAACGAGGCAGAGTACGAGGCACTCCTAGCTGGCCTGCGTTTAGCTCAAGAGCTGAGAGTGACGCGCCTACGTATCTTCAGTGACTCCCAATTGGTAGTGTACCAAATAAAGGGGGAATACCGGGTGAGGGGACCCAAGATGGCAGCTTACTTGGAGAGGGTGAAGGGCTATCTGGGACGGTTGGTGGCATATAATATAGAGCAAATCCCCAGAGAAAAGAATACCCATACTGACGCACTCGCGAAACTGGCGTCTACCAAGGATGGTGATATCTTGGAGTTGATACCCGTGGAGTACTTGCCCAAACCCAGCATCGAAGACGCGGACGTGCATATGATTAGTGTCCCAAGGGAGTCGTGGACTGAGCCAATCAAGAGGTACCTGGAAGAAGGAACCTTGCCTACAGACAAAAACGAGTCCCGGAGGTTGGTGTACAAGGCCGCCAGATACACCCTGGTAAATGGGGTCCTTTACAAAAGAGGATTCTCAATGCCACTCCTGTGATGCGTAGAAGAGGAGGAGGCGTTGAAAGTGTTACATGAGATACATGAGGGAGAGTGCGGCAACCACGAGAGCGGACCCTCCACGGCTAGGAAGGCCATGAGCCAAAGATACTACTGGCCCTCCATGGAGAGAGATGCACATGACTTTGCCACGAAATGCGACAAATGCCAGAGGCACGCCAACTACCCTCGGAAACCCCCAAGTGAACTGACCAGCATGACCAGCCCCTGGCCCTTCGCTATCTGGGGAATAGACATAATCGGCGCTCTTCATACAGGCAGAGGTGGAGCGAAATACGCGGTGGTGGCAGTGGACTACTTCACTAAGTGGGTAGAAGCAGAACCCCTCGTGAAGATAACCGCCAAACACATCACCTCTTTCGTCAACAAATTCATTGTTTGTAGATATGGAGTACCATACATAATCATTTCCGACAATGGTACCCAGTTCGAGGGAGGAGCGTTCGAGGAGTATTGTAGGGAAAGGGGCATAAGGAGGAGTTTCTCCGCGGTTGTGCACCCCTAGGCCAATGGACAGGTGGAGGCCATAAATAGGGTCCTTAAGAAGAACTTGAAGACGAAGCTAGAAAAAATGAAGGGAGCCTGGGTAGATGAGCTACCAAATGTGATGTGGGCTTACAGAACCACCCCACGCACAACTACTGGGGAGTCCCCATTCTCCTTGGCCTACGGATGCGAGGCCGTGCTCCCGGTTGAGATGCGGGTTGAGTCCCACAGGGTAAAGGCGTATGGGGACGAGGCCAACCACATAGCTCTGGCCGAAAGCTTGGACATGCTTGAAGAGAAGAGAGAAAAAGCACAAATGAGGGTGGCAGTATACCAATAGCCCGCTGCAAGGTACTACAATTCGAGGGTCCGAGAGAGAACTTTCAGAGTTGGCGACTTGGTGCTGAGGAAGGTACTCCCTAACACACGAGACCCAGGAGCAGGAGTGCTGGGGGCAAACTGGGAAGGGCCCTACCAGGTTGCTCAGTGCATACCCCCGAACACTTATAAGCTGGCGCGCATGGACGACACCATCATACCCCGAGCATGGAATGCGAAGCACCTAAGGAAGTACTTCCAGTAAGGCGCCCATGTCCCATGATAAAAGGACAAGTGTTGCACGCCATCTTAATATGATAAGAAGGAATCAAAGAGGTTACTTAGATAACCTCCTGAGTAGGTGTGAGTCTTTTTATTTTATTTTCTATGAAAATCTCATATGTACCGTTACAACTGTTTGCATGAGACTGTTTGTTATGAATGTGATGAATGAAACTGCATGTTATGGGTGAAATTTTTTGCAACCTCATGTATTATTTTCCTTCGCTACGTGGGCATCAGCCAAAGTGCCTGCCGAAATAAATTTCACCAGACACTTGGGGGGCAGGATAGGAGGCGACAGCATGCGGCTAGCAAGGGGAACGTAAAAAGGGCCCTCTAATGAAGGATCCTAAAGAGGACCCCTTGCCCTCCTAAAAAGGAGGCCCCTAAAAGGGACCCTCTACCAAGAGGACCCCTAGCCCTTCTAAAAAGGAGGCCCCTAAAAAAGACCCTCTACCAAGAGGATCCTAAAAAGGGCCCTCCATCAGGAGGAAGTGACCCAAAAAAAAAAGGACCCTTTGATGGGGGATCTCAGAGGGACCCCCTATACTAGGGCCTTAAACAAAGTCCTTATATGGCATCCCTTGAAATCACAAGGATTAGCTACCCTTGTGAACACCAAGGGAGGCCATAGGGACTTACAAAAAATGCATGGTAACGACAATAATAAGTCTAGAGCGGCCACCAAGCCGCCTAGCCAAAAAGGGTCCCAAAAGAAACCCTTGCAAAAATAGTACTATGAATAACGACGAGAAGGACGCTTCTCGCAAAGAAATAATAAGCGCGCGCAAGAATATATAAAAGGATAGCTAGGACCCAAGGGGTAAAAATATCCTTATAAAAGCAACCAAGAGGCACCAAAAGAGGTCCTAGAGAACCCTTTCACATGGGCTCCAAAGGACCTCTAGCCTGGTAAATAAAAGAGGGGAACCAACCAAACCCCATCGTACAGGCTTAAAAGGGCCTCAAATGCAGTCTGATAAGAGATAAATAACAACGCATGTATATATACATTGAAAAAGAAGGTCTTGAAGACAGTGCAAGAGTTACCAAAAGAAAATAGTAATGGCAGTCATATTACAAAGGCCCGAAGTAAAAAAAAAAAAAAAAAAGAGCATACACCCATGGTAGGCTAGCTAACAAAAGTTAGGACACGACTGCCTCAGGGCCTCCTACCATGGGCGCTCCACAGGGCCGCTCGAGCAATGACATGTTCGCCAAAAGAAGAGAAGTCAAAGTTAGGATCCTGCCTCCACACATTGTAGAGGGCACAGTCTATGGACCTGCGCTCGGTGGTAGCCCTCTCCACCTCCAAGGAAGCACTCCTCTCCTGCGCTGACTGAAGTTCGGCCCTGAGGGCCTCGACTTCGGCCTCCAACAGGGTAACTCTCTACTGCGAGGCGGCCGCGATGGCCTTGGCTTCCTGGAGTTCACGCTCCAAGCGAGTAACCTTGCCCTCAAGCCTCTTGGTCTTGGCCCTAACTTCCTTCCTCTTCGATGACAAGTTGGAAAATTTGGTCTGGACCTCTGACAACTTAGCATTGGTTTCCATTAAGCTCTCCCTCAAGCTCCTGCACTCGGGTTGTAAGGCAGTTCCTCTCAGCAGCAGACACTAAGAGGTTGTTAGACGAGTCGACAAACCGCATAGCCAACGTATAGGCCTGCACAAAAAAAAAAAAGAGTTAGCAACAGCAGCAATAAGTGACAAAGAAAAAAAAAAGAATATATGCATAAACACCTATACATAATAGGGCCGGTGCGAGGAGCAGGGACTCACCCAAGCCATGGAGCGCCTTAGATTCTCCCCAAGGTCCGTCTAAGCCACGTTCCCAAGGCCATTCCAGTCGGATACGGGGAGGCCCGAGGCAAGCTGGATGTATCGCTGTCCGAACGACGTTGCCATTCGAGTCACCCAGGGCTCCCCATCCGTACCAGGGGCACCTGGCTGGATGGGGACAGACGACCCGCTTGCCGATGTGGGAGGGGGCGCGGTGAAAGTGGAAAGCCGAGGCTCTGATAGACCAAAGGGGGGGTCCGCAAGGCCGACGTAATCAACCCCCGGCAATCCAGGGTCGAGAGGAGCCTGAGGGAAGGCGTCATGGCCCTCAGGGTCAGGGTAAATACTACACCCCGGAATGTCCTGCTGGTCTTGTGAGGGAGGGGCTATGTCCGGATCATAAGGAGCACATGGAGGACACCCCCCAGGAGATGGAGGCAGCTGGTGGAATCCCCCGCGGTCAAGGGGGGCTTCATCCGGCCCCTCCTCATCCTCATCGTCATCTGGGCAAGGCTCCGCCAAGGTCTCCTTCATCTTCGTGGACCCAGAGATGGTCCACAGCAACTTGGGGTCAGAGACGGGAGATAGCTTGTGGCGGTTCAGATTCTTTATGGTGAAAAGGCGCGCTGCCTCTTTCCTGGCAGGTTCAGCGTTGAGGAACCGTCTCATGTCTTTCGCTTCCAACCCGACGACGGAGGGTTCGGCGAATCTCTCTGCACAATACGAGCCATAGTCGTTGTGAGCGTAAGGCACGAAACCATAAGTTGCACAAACAAAAGAAAAAAAAAGGAAGTGATGCTGAGAATACTTACTGGGAGTGGTCCGGAAATCCTCACGGACAGAGAGTGGACCTTCCACGAAGAAAAAGTCTCGCTTCCAAGCCCCCGGGTTAGACACCGAAACCTCTATCAAAGAGGCCCCATTGTTGGCTTTTTGTAAATAGTAAAAGCCTTTTGAATTGTGGAGGGGCATGAGGTTGTAGAGGAAATGTACCTCGGTGGCCGTAGGGGCGCATTTCAACAGTTTCATATATGCAATGAAAAGGCAGCTCAAAGTCAGCCAGCCATTGGGTGCCAGCTGAAGCGGGGCAATGTCGAAGTAGTTGAGGACTGCAACAAAGAACGGGTGCAGCAGAATGGTACCACCCGCTTTTAGAATTTGCTCGCTGAGGGCCACGAAACCGAGTCTAGGGCGGTCGGCCCGGCATGCCTCCAAAGGGGCGTATAGAGCATAATCTGGAGGGATGCGATAGTCATTCATGATGTCCATCAGTTTGTTGTCGGACACGCGCGACACCATCTCGGACGCTAGTAAAGGGGTGTCGTCCTGCTCTTGGGTAGATACCTGTCGGCGTGCCTTCGGCATATCTGCAAAATCAAAAGAAAAATGTGAGGAAGAGACAGAACACTTGACCCTCCATTTTTTCTTCCTAGCAAGAGTCTTCCATCGAGGGAGCGACTGCGGAAGTGCTAAGCTAGGAAAAACTGAGACTAGGGGCTGAGGAGAAACAGAAGCAGCCCCATGACAGTCATCAAGCGAGGATAGGCTGGAAGGTTCAGGCGGAAGGTGTCCCTCCATAAACTCTAACTCCCACTGCAATTCAAAAAGGGTCATCCTAAGGCTCGCTACGTGATCACTAAGGTCTGGGGGGGAAGGTCCTCCGTTTCCTCTCGACACCGAGTCAATTTCGCTCTCCACCACCCAAATTTTACGCCTAAGTTCGGCCATGTACTCAAGGTGGCGAATGCGGGCCTGCCTTAAGGAGTCATAGTCCTGGTGAGGGTTCCCCTCAGGGGACTCTGAGTCTGAGGACAGGTCAATAAACTCAGGCCCTGGGGGTATGTCGGACGGGCCGTCACTGGCCATGAAACCTCGTCCCAACAGCAAAAAGGGGTTCACGTATAAACGAGGGAAAGGCTACAAAACACAAAGGAATAGGCTTAATATCTCTAGATGCAAACGCCCTAAATGGCCCACTACAGGGTATAAAAAAAAAAAGGAGGGGCGTGCATATGGTCAAACTCACTACAAGCTCAGGCCAAGGTACCCCATCCCGAGTAACGCTTACGTGAACCTAACAAAAACCAGGGAAAAAGAGAACATACCTCAAGATGTAGAAATTGGGGGCTGTCGAGATCAAAAAAGGAGGACGAGGGCCGAAAGCATCAAAATGGTAGAAAATGCACGTCTGCAAAAATAGGCAAAAAGGATGTGTTAGTCACTAAATAGACACACCATAAAACTAGCTCATATGTAAAAAAAAAAAATGAAATGAAGTGAAGTGAAAAAATAAAACAAATGAAACTATGGAAAAAATGGGGTTGTGGAGGATTGAACCCCTTACCTCTTGAAAAAGGAAGGGTTCTCCAAACCACTAGGCCAAGGAAGTAAGGTGGATATATTAAGCCATGCATGAAAGCCTATTTATAAGAACCAAGGGGAATAGTCTACAAGAGCACCTAAAGGTACTCTCCTAGACTGGGGGTAAGTGTTGAGGCTCAAAATCTCACCAAGGGAAAATATGAGATCTACACCATGATGCCCCCATTTACACGACATAGAAGCCATGGCCTCACTCGGCCAGTCAGGCACGGACACTATTGGCCTCGGTCGGCCACGCCCGCGCGCACCCCAGATGGCCTCGCTCGGCCACGCCCGCGCACACCAGGTGGCCTCGCTCGGCCACGCCCGCACGCACCTGGTGGCCTCGCTTGGCCATGCCTGCGCGCACCTGGTGGCCTCGCTCGGCCACGCCCGCGCACCCCAGATGGCCTCGCTCGGCCACGCCCGCGCACACCAGGTGGCCTCGCTCGGCCACGCCTGACACCAAGGGGCTCGCATGGAAGTCATCACACCGCGCACCCATCTGTCAAGGACCCGAGAGCCTCACCTCATGCCATCACCTTTACGCACGCCAAGCGCCCCGTTCCCTATGCCTTGGGGGCCCCGATGCTCAGGGGCCCGGGTGCGAGTTGAATGGAATGTACCTGTACGATCTTATAATGGGTACGGCCCTTAAGACCTTGTACGTCGAAATACGGACACCCGTACTAGTGGGGGAATGGGAGCACTGTAATAGGAGTGTGGCCCGTACGTCTACGGCCCGGGGTCAGAGCCGACACCACTACCACCTGCGCCACTATGTCTGCCACCACTCATCAGACATGGGTACAGACAAGTAGTGGAGGCATCCTCCTGACATCTGCCCCTGTACTGGATGTACGACCACGACCTCTGAAGCCATTCTCCTGGCATAGTATGTATGTACCATTTGGTCCCCTGGACCACCATGTACCCAGGGCCATTAGAGCCTACTATAAAATGAACTCTAACCCCACCTGAAGGGGGGTTGGAAATTTTACTGTAGCAAAGGCTTGAGTGTGAATGAAAGACTGAATTCTCCAGTATTGTTCTATCATTGTTCTTGAGTCATTGTTTAAGTTTCTACAGCTTTTCCATTAGTGATCTTGACTTGATAATTTTTCCAACTCAACTTAGTTGACGAGTTCTCACCATCAACACCTAAGCATTAAGTAAGTATGACCATATCTCGAGTAATCTTCAATAAAAGTGACGAAGCACTCATACCCACCTCTTGCTTGTAAATTTATTGGACCACATACATCGCTATGTACAAGCTCCAAAGGTTCTTTGGCTCATTGCCTTTCGTTGAGAAATGACGTTTGGTCATTTTCTCTTCTAGACAAGATTCACAAATCGAAAGAGTTCTAACTCTTAGTTCTCTAAAAAGTCCATCTTTTGTTAACCGATTTATCCTATCTAGACCTATATGACCAAGTCTAAGATGTCAAAGATATGTGTCATCCTCGTTTTTGTCTTTTGTTACCTTGCGGTTTTGCTACTTTAAATAATTTTGAATTATTAAGCATTCGTTCATTTCAATGAAAGTGGTAAAGACCAAAATATTCAATTGCATGTCTAAAGAAAAATTCAGAATAATCAAATTGTAACTAAAATGTTCTATAGTCATTACATGCAATAAAATTTAAAAATAACTAAAGAAAAATAAACTAAACATTATTCAAACAACAATAAAGTTTTCTTTAATAAAACTAAAGAATTTTAAAATAAATGGACTTTCTTCAACGCTTTCTTGAACTAGACGCTTTTCCTCTCTTTCACTTCATGAACTTCATAAGCAACCTTCCTTGAACCATTAGATTTATCCAAATTGATCTAGATTACTCACATCTTGTATGCTTAGCAAACCGTACTAGTAACCATTAATTAAAGATTCCATATTGTAATATGTTACTGACTACTTTATTCATTATATATGATCTTAATTCTCTCGTACTAATACAAAATCATATTCTCATGAATGCATAGAGAATTTTCTTAATATTTTCATATAATTTATTCAAACAATAATTATAACATTCAAATATAATACAATTGTACTTTTATTTAAAACTAATAAAATGTGTTTACATGCTTTTAAGGCATTAATCCTAACACATGGCGCCTTCTACACTTGGCGTATACTTGATAACTTTTCCAGGCTTCGTTGCCGCCTTAGCGACCACCCTTAGCACCCCGAACTCTCCTATCTGAACTAGAAGTGGCGAGAGTGTCTGGGGTCTTCCTCTTTTGGTCACTAGGGCCTCCACCCCTACCAGATCCTATAAATGGAGGTACTACCCTCCTTGTATCTCATTTGGCGGTGCTCTCATGCCAGAACTTGCTCTCAGTGCCCTCAGCAGTAAAGCCCTTCTCCACTACTTGATCGTAAGTTGCCACTCCAGGTTCAAAGGCGATCATGACATCCCGGGCTATCATAGCATTCAGCCCCCGAAGGAACCTTTCCTTCCTTGTTACGTCTGTTGGTACTAAATCCGAAGCAAATTTGGCTAATCTGTCGAATTTCAGAGCTTACTCTATTATTGACATGTTACCTTGAATCAGAATATTGAACTCGCCTGCCTTTGCAACTCTGACTGCATCATTGTAGTATTTCTCATTAAACAAGTCTTAGAATTCTTCCCAGCTCAGTGTAGTCACATCCTGAGTTTGGGATACTACCTCCCACCAAATACAGCCATCCTCCCAAAATATGTACATGGGACAAACCACTCTCTCATTACCTACCACCCTCATAATGTCTCGGGTGGAGGTGGTCATACTCATCCACTACTTAGCTCACACTGGATTTGGCCCTCCCTCAAAAGTAGGAGGGTGTTGCTTCTTGAACTGCTCATAAAGAGGCTTCCATCTGTTCTAAACTTCTTGCTATCCTAGAACTAGTACCACCGCAGGTGGCAGACCGGTACAACATTCCCTCGTGGAACCTGCTGTCTCAGAAGTCTAATCTCATCCTCTTTTCTCTGTAGATTGGCTTACATTTTATCAATCATCTGTTGCCCGTTCTCAGGATCTGGCGGAGGTTTCTGACCCTGGTTATCATCTCTAGCCCAGATTTCAGCACCGACTAGTCTGTTTGATGGCCTTGGAGGCATAACTCTCCAAGTATATATGTAATCAACGACTCGGCTCATCAAGCAATGCTAACAGATTCCAGAAAATTCCCCACGGTCCATAATCGAACCAATAAGCAACACTCACAACCATAATGCTAATTGACATTTCATATACATAAACAACAGTAACAAGCATACATTCTCATATTCATTTGGAAGTTAAGGGTCAAGCTCTATCAGTATAGCTCATGCTCCATAATCAAGCATGGAGATAAGTCATATATACTTCATTTAAATTATTAAGCACATAATCGGATCATTAGTTACCAAACCTTGAGTCGAGCTTATCTTTAGCGACGAGTGTACATGCCCAGCCAGACTTCAGGAACCAGTAAACCTTGGCAGCTCTGATATCAAGTTGTAACACCCTACTAATCCAAAATGGTTACATTGTGTGTTTAGAAATGGGGCTTAACTCGTTAAGCGAGTGATTTGCACTTAAACGTGTAATTAAAACTGATTATAGTATTGATTATTAAAACTTTTGGCAAAAAGAATAATATTGTTTATTAAAAGTTTCATTATATACATGGGATCCCATAAAAGAGTTGATAAGCAGTTACAACTGTAAACAAGGTACAAAATGGCCGACCCAATGTAATGCCCTAATTTCTCATAAATTATCGAGAACACAGTGTTGGAACATAAACATAAACGTTGCTTTTTTATTGAATGAAAATTATGATAAGTAAATGGATCCATGGTTTTACAAAAATAAAATAATTGTCTTTAACATACTAAAATGAGCAACATTAAATAAAACTTGAAAAATAACATGCTTTAATAAAAATAGGCCTGCTTGATCTTTCTCGAGTATATGGTCCCCACGAGTACATCACAAAGCTCCTAGGTCCCACTCCCCACCAGCCTTTCTATCTTTAATTGCCTGAATCGACAACATCATAAGGGGTGAGCTTCTAAGCCCAGTAAAGAAAATACAAACAAGAGTCAGTCATATAATCAAACATGTGATAAATTTTACAAGAGTCATAACATAACTTATTTATACTAATCATACAACATCACAAAACCCTAGGTCATAACATAGCCTAAGTCATCATAAATCATAGTTCATATTCATAATCATAACCATAGGTCATAAGTCATAAGTCATAATAATAGGTCATAGGTCATAATAACAAGACATATAAAATAAAAAGATAAGTTCTTATACATGGGTGGAAATTAAGCCTCGGACATAAGTCTGTCATATAAGTTTGGCAACCGAGCCTACCGAACATCAACTTAGGTCTATCATACAAGTTTGGCAACTGAGCCTGCCGGGCATAATTCCGTCATACATCATTGGACACCTTAGGTCCAGCCACACTTACGCCTTTATTGCACCTGAAATGTTAGGTCATACAAAACATAAACTAGATCATAAACTCTAATTTTCCTTACTTTGAGTGTGGAGAGAAAAAAAGAAAGAGAAGAGATTGCTTGCTATAGAAAACGTCCAATCAACCTTAAATACAACATAAGATATTTATATTAGAGCCTTATAATAAAACTATACTTTCAAGAATTTTCTAAACCTCATAAAGTCATACCTTCAACCTAGAACCAAAATGATTAAATCCTGAGTCTTCTCTCTAATGTCTATCTCGAACAAAAACACCAAGAGTTTGGATATTTGGGTAGATTTTTGTTATATATTTGCTTGATGGGGTTCAATACTTTGGCTATAATAGGGTTTAGAAAGGCAATAGTGTTTAAGGGAAAATAAAGAAAATAGAAGAAAAATATCCTGAGCACTATAAGAACAAGTATTTCGGCTATGGCTATGTAGAGTGTTTATGGTAAAATGGAGAGAGCTTTTGGGACTATAGATTTCGAAATTATGAGAGGATTTTGAGAGCTTTTGAATGTGAGAAAAATAGTGAAGAATAAGTCTCTATTTATAGGCTTCAAACCACAACTCCCTTCCTTGATTTTCTCCACACTATTCAACTTAAATTTTAAAAATCAAACATTCCCTCCACTATATGGTTTTTGCCAGCCTAGTCTTACTCCTTTCTTGTTGCTACATCATCTCCAAGTATGCCACATAGTTTCCATTTGGTTCAAACTTTAGTAAAAGTCCAAATTACTATCCTATATCTCATAACTCTGGACCCTCCTGTAGAAAAATTAACATAACTGGAGCTGTAGAAGTTCGATTTAGGCCATTTTTATACCATTGGAAAGGTATTCAATTATGTACAACTTTGTAGAAATACTATTTTTCCAAAATCTTAATATTACTAGGTCAAAACTAGGTCCGAAGTTACAACACCCTAAAGTTACGAAAACTTCATTTACTTATCAAACTCTTAGTTCAACCATCACACTACTATCTCTACTTAGTTATTTGACTACTTAAATTAAATCCTTTAAATCCCCACTTATCTAACTCTTCTTGACACATAGTCACTTAATTCAAATAGATCTAATCTGGCCTATCTTTAAAATTTAAAAAGAGCCAAATCCTTCCTATTTTTGTGCCAAACCTAAGCGTAAGCTATTTTGGTTTTCATTTTAATTCTAATACTTGGACTTAGTTTAATGCCACATGTTCAATTTTTAATCCATCAAATAACATGTGCATTTAATACTTAATAAAATTATACACTAATTTAATCATATGCTAAAACAATTATAATTACCCAATCTATAATTATTTCTAAGTCATAAAATCATAACTTAAATAATTTAAACTTAAAGCAATATTTATTCCACAACTCAAGTCACAACTAAATCTAACCTAAGATCATATTTAAGGAGCTTATAAGAAAATAATAACCTTTGTTATTACAATCTTCCCCCCTAAAAGAAATTTCATCCTCGAAATTTTACTTCCCAAATACCTCGAGATACTGCTCCCTTAAATCTTCTTCAAATTCCCACGTGGCTTCTCTTTCAGTGCAATTGCTCCATAAGATTTTAACTATAGGGATACTTTTGGACCTTAACTCCCTAGTTCACCATTCTAGAACGCGTATTGGTCGTTCTTCATAACTGAAATCTTGTCTCAACTCTAGAGCCTTGTAATCGAGCACATGGGATGGTTCTGATACGTATTTTCTCAACATCGATGCATGAAAAATGTTATGCCTTTCAGCTAGTGATGATGGTAAGATCAACCGATATGCTACTTGCCCTACTTTGTCCAATATCTCAAACAGACCTATAAACCTCGGGCTTAACTTTCCTTTCTTTCTGAAACTCATAATTCCCTTCATTGGAGATACTTTATAAAAGTTTGATCGTCTATTGCAAACTCAAAGTCTCATCTTTTAGCATCGGCGTAACTTTTCTGGCGACTTTGAGCAGTGACCATTCTATGTCTTATCTTTTCTACCGATTTTGTTGCTTCTCTTTCAACTTTCGGTCCTAAATATTATTTTTTCACTGACATCTTCCCAATGAAGTGGTGATCGGCACTTCTGTCCATATAACATCTCATAAGGTGCCATGCCTATTGCAGTTTGATAACTTTTGCTGTAAGAGAACTCTATTAAGGGTAGATAATTTCTCCATGATCCTGAGAAATCTAAAGCACACGCTCTCAGCATATCTTCTAATATTTGTATGGTACGTTCTAACTGACCATTGGTTTGAGGATGAAATGTCGTACTTAGTTTTACATTAGTGCCCATTGCACAATGTAGACTTTCCTAGAACTTTGAGGTAAAACTCGATCCTCTATCAGAGACTATCGTCTTTGGAACTCCATGTAGTCGCACTATCTCTGCCACGTAAAGCTCTACATATTGTTCCACTCTCAAAGTCGTTCTTACTGGTAAGAAATGAGCAGATTTTGTAAGTCTGTTTATAATCACCCACACAGAGTCATACTGCTTGGTGGTTCTTGGTAACCTTCTCACGAAGTCCATCGCTATATCTTCCCATTTCTATTCGAGAATCTCTAATGGTTGCAATGTTCAAGCGGGTCTCTCATATTCGACCTTAACTTATTGACACGTAAGACATTTCGCTACAAATTCTGCTATGTCTTCATCCATGGCCACCAGTACATTGTCTCGACATCATTGTACATCTTGGTCGATCCCGGATGAAGTGAATATGGAGTGGTGTGCGCTTCCTTCGTAATACTATCTCTTAACTTACTTTTTTTTGGCACACACACTCGATTCCTATATCGTAACATGCCTTCCTTTGTCAAGGAAAAATCAGCATTCTCTGAGCTTTGTAGTGATGCCCTCTTCTTAAGAAGAAACTCATCCTCTTGTTATTTCTCCTTTATTTCCTCCATTAGTGTTGACTTGATCCCGAGGTCAGCTAGTTGTCCAGTTATTAACTCAATTTCGGACTTTTTGATATCATCTTATAAGTGTTGCGCTATCCCCTCAAGTGTTGATATGCTTCCGTAACTCTGTTGTGTAAAATCGATACGCAAATGCACATAATCGTAACAAGTAATAAAGAGTGAGTGAGATCATTCCCACGAGGACTGTATATTAAGTACCAAGAATTAACTCCTATTTCTATTTGGCTAACAATAATCGAGTCACAAGAATTAACTAAAAATCTAAAACAAAAACTAAAATTAACTTCAAGAACTGAAAATAAACAACTTTAAGAAAATTCAATGGATTAAAAACTAGGGCAAACAATTTCATCAACCATCCCCTTTAATTCTCATTAACACAAATCTTACTATTCAATTTTCTATTCTGATAGCAGGTCAACAATGATAACTTATATTCGTACTAGGATATATAAATCTCAATCCTATGCAAATTTTCTACATCTCTGTGATAAATAAACATAAGATAAGCATTAAGATTAACAACCCTAAAACTACATAGACCACACAGGTACTCTCGTCCTAATATGAAATCTATGTTCATTCAATTACAACATATTTAATTCTCACTTCCTAGATTTTAAATCAAAATCATATATTTCATGTCAATGGTAATCAATCATTCACAAGCTTTAGATTCAAATTGAATAAAGCACAAGATAAAATTGAAATCATAAAACTTGCATTAATTTAAAATAAAGATTCAGGAGAATCCATTAACACCCTAGAAAAATAACTTAGTTGTTCAACATCTTAATAATCAACATCCAAATAAAAAGGGAAAACATAAAAACTAGAAAATAGTGAGAAACAAAATAGAAGAATTGAAGACGATTGAAGCGTTTATGCCAAACTTCGTAGAGGCTCTCACAATTCCCCAGGGTTCTGAGACTAATAAAACACATGCTTAATGTGTTTTTATAAAACCCTAATGATTACAAGTGAAAAGACCCAAAAAAACCCCGCTAAAACGTTCAAAATAGAATTTTCCTTCGAAATGGTGCAGGGGCGCCATCAGTAGCGCAGGGGCGCTACTTCGAACTGATTTTTTACACTTCTCTGACTTTGCATAGCACAAGGGCGCTATTAATAGTGCAGGGGCACTAGTACTTGATTTTCTGATAGTGCAAGGGCACTAAATGTAGCGCAGGGGCGCTAATGCCTAGAGCAAAAAATTCTTAAAAATCCAATAGCGCGGCTGCCCTTCAACATTGCGCGACTGCGCTAATCCAACTTCAAAAATACTTCAGAAACTCCCCGAAATCACCGTTTCTTGCTCCAATTTCCTCAGTTATCATCCAATTCACCTGTCAAGTCCAAAGTACCTAAAACAACACAAACCAAGCGTAATTCCGCGCAAAACAACAATAAACCTTAAACTTAACAAACTCCCCCAAACTTAACCTTTACTCGCCCTCGAGTAAAGAATTAAAAACAAACCTAGACTCTAACAACAAAGACAACACCGGACAACACACACAACATGAATCATACCAACAACAACACTTATGCCTCAAAATCATGAATGCTAATTATATAATTCTAAAAAAAAAAAACTACTCAACAGTTTATGCAATCGAGAATTTCAATCAACACACTTTAGTCTACTAACATTTCGGATTACCAAGTCATGATCATTAAATAAACATATTTGAAATCAATTATGCTAGCCAAATTCTTTCCAATCAATCCATTCAAACCAAATAATTCCATAGGCTCACTTACTTGCTATTCTCCACTAATATAAATCATGATATGCATAAGAATCAATAAGACTTATATAGGCTTGTAATGATGGCTTAGGTAAAGGTAGATGAGAAAGTAATTTTTTTAAGCTCACTATACTCTAAGCACATGACCAAAAATTACCGACTTTTACTCCCATAGTATATATAATCCCATAATACCCTTTCTTGATTTTATTTAGAGAGAGATATAAAAAAAAAATTATTCTTTTTTTTAAATTGAAATTACATATGATAACTACACTCCCCCAAACTTGTTTCTTTTAGATATTCATATTGGGAGTGTAGTTTTTATTGATTTTTTTTATATACTCTCTCTAATCTTTTGCACTTTTCATTTTCTAATCTCACTATATTCACAAGTAAACCCCATTACAAATCAATCCTCATAACATTTTTCAATCATGTGCTCATAGTATATTAGGGACGAATATCTAACCAAGTTCCAAATATTAGGCTTAAATAGTGGCTTAGAACAAAAAGATACAATGTTAGGCTCAAAAGGGTTAATCAAAGGATCAATTAATTTTAGGTTAGCAAGAAAAGCTCAAATGATCCAAATGATAGCCTACATCATATTCCTAAGCATAAATGATATATTATTTCCCCTCAAATAACAAGTAAGCAAATTCTAGAATTGTAGAAAATAATTTTCACTTCCCATTCATCAATCCACAAACCAATTCCAGCAATCATAATCAATATCAAAAACATCAATTTAAACATCATGACAATATATTCATCAAATTTTGCCTAAACTGAAGTGAACTAACGGAGTGTTCAATCAAGAACAGATTTTTTTCTTGAGATTTCATTTTCATTGGATTATACGCATAACATTCACTTTGTTCTCATTGGCACTTGTTGTCAACCATCATTCATGTTGGTACTAAACACACACTTAAACAAAACTATAAACCAAACAACTAAAAAAAACTAGACACACAGACACACAACAAAACAACACAAACAAAACGAGCGGAAATTAAGCACCCTCCCCCAAACTTAATGTAAACATTGTTCCCAATGTTTAAATAAAAACTAAGGAAAAGAAACTTATCTTACTTGGCATGGTGTTTCAAGATGGCGGGGGCCATGAAATGGATGAAACTGTGGTGGAGAGTGGAAGTAATGGAGATCCTCCTCATTGAGAGACAAACGGTTTACCAAAATGTTAAGTTGGTTAATATGGGATGCCTCATACGTATTCCACTCAGCCACATAATTGTGCAGGAGCTGGTTTTGCTACATCATGTAGTGGTTTTTTTGAGCTAAAAAGGTAAATCACTCCTCCACGTACTGCCGATTTGGATCCATGGGACTCCAATTTGCAAGTTTTTGTTGGTCCTCTTCCATTGGCTCTCCACTAGTACCAGCTTCTTGCTGTTGGTATTTCTGTTTTTTTGGCTTTCTTCTTCTATTCAAGTTTAGCATGAAACTCCACCATAGAAATAGGCCCATAATAGTTTATGACAATGGCCCTAGGAATGGGCTTCTCACATGTGGCAGGGATGTCAATGGTGTATTGCGGAACACCATGTCTTAAACATAATTCTGTGATAAATGAACCATGGCCTAGTCCCCCAATAGTAGTACCTCGTGAGGTATGCCTGATGTTGTTACAAATTGGTCCCCCAAGATCAATTTTCAGCCCCTTCATTATGAGATAAAATAAAAGAACCCGCTCACGAGTAACCTTAGTGAAGTGCATAATGGGCAAGAACCGAGATGACACAAAATAAGTCCAAGCATGAGCTTCCCTATTGAATTGAAACAAGGGGATCTTTTGGGGTTCATTGTTTTTATCTATCCATCTAGCCCCTAGAAAACAAAACTCCTCTGCCATTCTCTCATAGTAAATGTCCCCATTGTGAAAATGTGCACATTCGTCTTTTTCCGAAGTTAGGCTTTGAGTGCCGTAAAGAGCATTTACAGATAGTATAGAGAGGGGCACTTGAATTCCTCTAACAAATACCTTGCCATTCTTCATCTCTTTGTAATTTGCGTATAACTCATACACCAATGACGTGTTCACATCTGGCAACTCCTCTCTCACGAAGGTACCCCACCCTTTTCTTGCAATGTTTGCTTGAATAGGCTCATAGATGGAGCAATCATAAGGATCATCTTTATACTCCATTCCCTTATCCATAATTATTGCTTTCCAGCATATATCCTCATACTGCTCTTCGACTTCCTTACTAACAGCGCAATCCGCATCATAATCAGGGGGTAGTGTGGGTTCTCGTCTTTTTCTAGACGTACCAGCCCCCTTAGAACTTCTTGGTTTTGGTCCCATCTTCAACTTTTTTGCACAAAACTTCTTCTCACTCCAAGAACTCAATCAATACTCACCCCTAAATCAAGATTTTTTGTTTTGTTTTTGTTTTTCTTTCAATAATTCTACTAAAATTTGGGCAGCACCTCTCTCCCACAAGGCTCAATTTATCTCATAAATCAAATAGCAAATGAAAAAAAATTGAGATAAAGGTAAACCCTTACGTAATAATGATTTGCTAACCACTTCTTGTTGATGAAGACCCAAAACTTGCAAAAACCAAAGATTTCCTCTTTAATTTCATAACTGGGGCTTAGAGCTTGCGTTTTTGTTTGATTTTTGGGTTTTAAGTGAAAAAGGGATGAAATTTGGGTGTTAAGGATTGTTGGATTAGAGGTGTTTTATAGTGAAATAGGTGAGGACATTGGGTGGTTGTGGAGATTTTGAGGTGAGATGAGGGAAATAGAGAGTGGGTTGGGCGAAGTGGAGAAGAAGGAGAAAAATGGGTTTTTGAAATTCTAAAAAATTTTAAGTTTAAAACCCCCTCTTTTTAACAGCCTCGAACTAGCGTAGAGGCGCTGCTCCAGTTCCTGAAACAAGCTCTCTGTCCCAAGACTAGCGCAAGGGTGTTCATATAGGCGCAGGGGCGCTAAAGCCTGGGCCAAATTTTTTTTTTCTAAAACTCATTAGTGCAGGGGCACTATTTAAAGCCAAAATTTGTTCCTCTCTGTGGCTTATTAGTGCAGGGGCACTACCACCTAACCCAAAAATTGATCCCTGCTTGAACATTTTCACGATTTTCACTGTTTTCATTACATATCAAAATAAAATCAAATATTTACATAATTAAAACAAAACTAAAACTAAATAAAAATAAATGAACTAAACCAAAATAAAATAAAATTGTGCAATTAAAAATTTTTAACTTAAAAATTGAAACTAATGAAAATAACAAAAACTAAAAACTTGAGATGCCTCTCAAGAGCGTTGTTGTTAATGTCATTTAGCCGGACATTGAGCTCCTCTTCAAATTGGCATCAAGAGGATGACGAACTTGGCTTGGTCGTACGAACCACCCAAGTACAGTTTTAGTCTTTCCCCATTCACTTTAAAACTTCCTTTCTTTTCATTACTCACTTCGATAACACCATATGGAAACACCTTGACAACGGTATATGGTCCGGACCATCAGGACTTCAGCTTTCCTAGAAAGAGTTTCAACCTTAAGTTGAATAATAACACTTGCTGACCCGGTTGGAACTCTTTTTGCGCTAAATTCTTGTCGTGCCAAGCCTTGGTCCTTTCTTTATAAATCTTAGCATTCTCATACGTTTCATTCCGGAACTCTTCCAATGCATTTAGCTGCAACAATATTTTCTCTCCAGCTGTTGTCATGTCCATGTTCAACTTCTTCATTGCCCAGTAAGCATAGTGTTCTAACTCAACTGGTAGATGACACGATTTCCCAAATACCAATCTATAGGGTGACATCCCAATGGGTGTTTCGAAAGTTGTTCTATACGCCCATAATGCATCATCTAACTTCTTTGACCAATATTTTCTTGAGCCTTGAACCGTCTTCTCTAAAATGCTCTTTACTTCTCTGTTTGATATCTCTTCTTGACCATTGCTTTGAGGATGATAGGTTAAGGCGGTCCAATGACGAATGTCATATCTAGATAAAAATGCATCAAGTTGTTTGTTGCAGAAGTGACTCCCTTCATCACTAACAATAGTTCTAGGGGTACCGAATCAAGTAAAAATGAACTTTTGGAGGAAATTAACAGTTTTACCGTCATTTGCTGGTGTTGTTGTTGCTTCAACCCACTTCGATGCATAATCAATAGCAAGCAATATATAAAGATTTTGTATGATGACGGAAAAGGCACCATAAAGTCAATTCCCCAAACATCGAAGAGTTCCACTTCCAAAATTCCTGCAAAGGCATCTCATTCCTCCTTGAGATGTTATTGGTTCGTTGGCAATGATCACATGCCTTGACAAAGTTATGAGCATCTTCAAAAAGACTAGGCCAGAAGAATCTCAATTGAAGTACCTTGGCTGCTATTTTATTGCCCCCAAAATGTCCCCTATATTGCAGCGTGTGGAAGTGAGACAATATGGAATGCATTTCCTCTTCAAGCACACAACGATGAATGATCTCATCGACACAATGCTTGTAGAGGATTGGTTCTTCCCAATAATAGTGTTTTACTTCAGAATAAAAATATTTGAGCTGCTGTCTAGACATCTCCAAAGGAACTATGTTAGCTGCCAAGAAGTTCACATAATCAGCATACACGGGACAATCAGCTCTCCTCTGATTGCAAATAATTGATTATCGGGGAAGCTGTCATTTATATGCACTTCTTTCATACTCAATGTCTCTGCAACCTCTAACCTCGATAAGTGGTTTGCTACAAAATTCTCTGTTCCTTTCCTATCTCTTATCTCCACATCAAACTCCTGCAATAATAGTATCCACCGAATCAATCGAGGCTTGGCATCTTTCTTTGTCATGAGGTGCTTTATTGTTGAATGATCAGTGTACACTATGACCTTGTTTCCAACGAGATAGGGGCGAAACTTATCAAAGGCAAACAATATTTCAAGCAATTCCTTTTCTGTGGTGGCATAGTTTAACTGAGCGTCATTCAATGCTCTGCTTGCATAATAAATAGTATGAAAGACCTTGTCAACTCTTTGACCCAAGACTACCCCAACTGCATAGTCACTAGCATCACACATCAATTCGAATCGAAAGTTCCATTTTGGTGCAGCAACTATTGGTGCAGAAATTAACTTCTCTTTTAAAGTTTGGAAAGCTTTTAACAAATCTCCATTAAAATCAAATTGCAAACCGTTCATCAACAAGTTCGAAAGAGGCTTTGAAATTTTTGAAAAATCCTTGATAAATCTTATGTAAAATCCAGCATGCTGAGGGAAACTTCTTACCCCTTTCATTGACACCGGTGGTGGAAGATTTTCTATTGTTGAGATTTTGGCTCGATTTACCTCAATACCTTTACAAGAAATTATGTGCCCAAGTACTATGCCCTCTTTTACCATAAAATGGCATTTCTCCCAATTTAACACCAGATTTACTTTTCCACATCGGTTCAATACATTCTTTAAGTTATCCAAACACACATCAAACGAAGAGCCAAAAATAGAAAAATCATCCATGAAAATCCCAATGCTCCCTTCCACCATATCCGAAAAGATAGCCATCATGCACCGCTGGAATGTTGTTGGTGCATTACATAGTCCTAATGGCATTCTCCTGAAAGCAAATGTGCCATAGGAACATGTAAATGTCATTTTCTCTTGGTCCTCTGGTGGGATGGAAATTTGATGATACCTTGAATAACCATCTAAGAAGCATTAATACTCATGACCACCCAACCTAACCAACATCTAATCTACAAAGGGAAGTGGGAAATGATATTTTCGTGTCTCCTTATTTAACTTGCGATAGTCAATGCAGATGCGCCATCCGGTCACAGTTCGAGTTGGGATTAGCTCGTTATTTTCATTCTTTACTACTGTTATTCCACTCGGAACTGAATTTGGATGAATTTCTAAGGATGCATATCGAATTGGCTAATTTAGGAGAGAATGAAGCTTTAAGTGATGAGAATTAAGTTATTATAATACTTAATTCTCTACTAGATTCCTACAGGGAGGTCAAGACCGCAATTAAGTATGGAAGAACAGAAATTACTCTTGAAGAAGTAATTTCTGCTCTTAAATCGAAAGACCTAGAAATGAAGACTAAGAAACAGTGAACTACAAATGGAGAATTGAACCTAAGTCATGGAAGGCATCATTAAAGAAAGCCACACTATAAAAGAGCAAGAAGTCAGAGTAGGGGACATTCTAGAGGACCACATAACAGTAGAGGCAGATCAAACTCTAGAGGCCCAATGACCAGAAGGATGCTTTCACTGTGGAAAATTGGGACATTTTAAAAGAGACTGTTATATGTTTCAAAGAAAGAACAAAGGCAGGAATGAAGGAAAAGATAATGAATCATAGAACAATGATCATCAATCGGCTAACCTAAGTAGTGGTTATGACAGTCTATATGGCAGTAACATCTTCAAAGGACGATTGGATTATTGACTCAGGATGTACTTTTCACATGACAAATAACAAAAAATTCTTGTTGATTTCAGGAAACTAAAGGAGGAAAAGTCATGTTGGGAAACAATCAAGCATGCCAAATTGAAGGCTTGGGTACTGTAAGTTTCAAAATGTATGATGGAATTATAAGGTCACTCACTGAGGTCAGGCATGTACCTAATCTTACACAAAATCTAATTTCTATGAGTGTTTTAGATGAACGTGGTATTGTGAGTAAAGTGGAAGCAGGTACAATGAAACTTAGCAAAGGATCAATGATCACCATTAAAGGGAAGAAATATGAAGGCCTATACTACTTGAAGGGAGAGCCAGTTACAAGCTGCTATAATACTACAGTGGCTATACCAAAAGATAAAAAGGCTGACTTGTGGCATAAAAGGCTTGGGCATATAAGTGAGAAAGGACTACAACTAATGAGTGAACAAAACTTGCTAGGCAAGACAAGGTTAGTAAAGTGGATTTTTGTGAATCATGTGTGTTAGGTAAACATCACTGATTGAAATTTAAATTTGGTATTCATAAAACTACGAATATGCTCACTCAGATTTATGGGGACCCAAAAAGGTACCCATCAATGGAGGTTGTTTTTACTTTATGTCTAATATTGATGATTATTCTAGGAAAGTATGGATTTTTCTGTTAAAATATAAAAATGAGGCTTTTGACAAATTTAAACAATGGAAAGTTATAATGGAAAATCTTACAAATCTTAAGGTTAAAACATTAAGGACTGACAATGGTTTGGAATTTTGTAATGAGCAATTTGACAATTATTGTAAGGAATATGGTATACAAAGACATAGGACAGTCTGATTGACACCACAACAAAATGGTGTGGGCGAAAGGATGAACCGCACTGTCATGAACAAGGTGAGGTGTTTATTGATACATTCTAGTCTAGGAAAAGGGTTTTGGGGAGAGGCTGCTCTTACTGCAACCTATCTCATCAATTGATGTCCTCCTAGTACAATAGATTTCAAGACACCCGAGGAAATGTGGTCAGGAAATTATCACACTTGAGAGTATTTGGTTGTGCAGCCTATGCACACCAAAGTGTTGGAAAATTGGACCTAGAGCACTCAAGTGTGTGTTCTTCGGTTATCCAGAAGGGACAAAAGGATTTAGACTATGGGTGAGAGAAAAATCAGGGTTTAAGACTCTTATTAGTAGAGATGTAATTTTTAATGACGATATTTTCCCTTGTATTACTAACAGTGACTCAAGTGCAGGTACTACTAAAGAAACTAACCCTGCAGGTACATCTGTGAGCTATGTTCCTAAAGAAGATCAACATAACACCACTCTACAAGAACCAGATCAAGTCCAACACCATACCGAATAGGTGGAACAAATGGCTGGTGAAGAGATCAATACAGAAGAAAATCAACAAAGACCTAACGGGTTGGAAGACTACAAACTTGCAAGAGACAGAGCCCAAAGAGTTCCTAAACCAAACCAGAGATTCAGTTTTAATACTTTGGAATAAGTGCTAGCCTATGCTTTTGTTACTGCCATGGGATTGGAAAGAAAGGAACCGGCTACCTATGAGGAAACTATTAGATTCAAAGCAGTGGTTAAAGGCTATGAATGAGGAGATGGGGTCCTTAACAAAGAATAGAACCTGGAAGTTAGTACCAAGGCCAAAAGGAAAGGAGTGGTAGCTTGCAAATGGTTGTACAAACTAAAGGACGGTACATGAAATGAAGAGCCACCTAGGTTTAAAGCTAGACTAGTCGCTAAAGGATTCACTCAAAGGAAAGGTATTGATTTTACTGAGATTTTTCCCTAGTGGTGAAGTATAATACTATTCGAATAATGCTTGCTTTGGCCACCATTCATAACCTAGAAGTAGATTAAATGGATGTGACTACTACATTTCTACATGGTGAATTGAAAGAGGATATCTACATGGAACAACCAAAGGGATTTGAGGAAAAGGGAAAGAAAAATGGTTTGCAAATCGATCAAGTCATTATATGGTCTCAAGCAGTCCCCTAGATAGTGGAATAAGACGTTTGATACTTTTATGAGTACTAGAGAGTTTACTAGAAGCTACTATGATACTTGTTTATATTTTAGAGGAACTAAAATTGAAGAAGTTATCTATCTGCTCCTATATGTAGATGACATGCTCATAATTAGTAAGGAGAGATCAAAGATAGACCTAATGAAGAGATGGCTGAAAACTGAATTTCAAATGAAAGATTTAGGAGTTGCTACTAAGATATTGGGAATTAAGATTCAGAGAGACAGAGACAAAGGTATACTTACTCTACCTCAGAAGGAATACATTGAAAAGATTATTGAGAAGTTTTCTATGAGAGGTGCTAAGAGTACAAAGCAACCTATGACTAACCAGTTTCACCTAAGCAAGGAACAATGCCCAAAAATCCAAGAAGAAGAAGAATCTATGAGCGAGGTACCTTATTCTAATGTTGTTGGGTCCATTATGTACCTAATGGTCTATACAAGACCAGATCTAGCATTTGCAATAAGTTACCTAAGTAAGTATATGGATAATCCTAGGAAGGAGCACTGGAATGTTATGAAGTGGGTGTTCAGGTACCTTATAAGGTCAATAGATGTTGGCCTAAAGTTTAGAAGGCAAGATACTAGTCCTAGCATAGAAGGGTATTGTGATGTGGATTATGCAGGGGATGGGGATAATAGAAAGTCTACTTCTGCTTACTATTTTCTAATAGGGGAAACTACATTAGCTAGAGGGTTCAACTACAACCTGTGATTGTCCTATCTGCTACGGAATCAGAATATATAGCAATAATAGAGGCCATCAAAGAAGCTATATGGATCAGGGGACTCATGGAAGAACTTAAGCTACTTCAAGGTACCCCTGTTGTGTATTCAGATAGCCAAAGTGGTATACACTTGTGGAAAAATCTTGTCTTTCACGACAGGCTCAAACATGTGGAAGTAAAGTACCACTTTATCAGAGACAAAGTGACACAAGGAATTGTATAGATCGAAAAGGTACCTACTAATGAGAATCCAGTGGATATGGGTACTAAAGTTGTATCCCTTAACAAGTTCAATCATTGCATGGACTTGCTAGGGATCAATAATGGTGGATGACCATTACACAACTAGAGTTATGACCCTCAGAGATATTTGCACTTACTGAGTGGTTTATGAATGAATCCAGGTGGAAATTAATGTTTGGACTCAATCGTAAGCCAAGAATTAAAAATCAGTTAAACCAAGAATTCAAAATTATTTTTTTCCATTACAGCCCAATTACAACAAACTCCCAATAGACAAGTAAACAAATTTTTTTAACCAACTCACTACTGAAAAAAAAAAAACAGAAGTTACTCACTATAAAATAAGACTAGCTGATAGTACTCGGGACTTACCAGACTACAGACTTCAGTATAAGTTTTAGATCCAGCTTTGTTTTTCTTGTACCAGAGAGAACGTGAGGTTTTTCATGTAACAGAAAGAAAAGAGAGGAGTGGGAAATAGAGAGGAAGAAAGTGAAAGAAACAGAGAGAAAATACAAGAAAGAGGCTTGGAGGATTACCAATCAGATGTGTGGCTTGGAATCGCTAAAACTTTGTGTAAATCTCCATTGATATAGTGCAAAGAGCAGACCAAAATCTCTAAGGTGAGCTCAACGAGGAAGTAGCCCAATTGTGGGGTGAACCTCTATAAATCTCCGTGTCCTTCTCCGTTTGTCTCCATTTGTTTACCTCTTATTTTGCGAACTTGCTTCTTAGTTGTGCATATTGCTAATGCCCTAGAACCTTCTCTAATATCTCGAAGTTTTGTTCATATCTGAGAAAGAGTAAAGTAACTCTCTTTATTAAACATATAGATACATAAGTGTTTTTTTGTGGTCTTGTGTGTGTGTGCCAAAAGGTCAAGATTGACCTTAGTTACTAATTGGGGACTGAGTTGTGTATACAGAGGTTATGTTGTAAAATATAAAACCACTTAACAACCATTTAATTTCCCTTCCATATAGTAAAGGGTAGGGGTTGGGATTATTAAAAAAAATCAACTAAAAGTTTATTAACTTCTACCTCCCTCATTTTAAAAAGTATTAGCCACAATTAATATAGAATTGTAGAATAAATTTTATGAATAATAATTAATATTTGACAAAAATCAACCATTGTTTATTAGGATTTAACTATTAAATAAAATAATTACGACAAATATATAAAATATCACTTAATTGTATGTTGTAATACTAGTTCTTTTAACCATATTTTGTTAAAAGATTATTTTATAATTTTGAGCAAGAAAGTAAATTAAAAATAATTATAATATAACTTTTCCAAATGTCAAAATATTGCTAAAATTAACATGTTGAAAGCCTGGACATTGTGCTTTACATATACATTGATGTCAAGGTCAAGATTTCAACATGTTAATTTTAAAAATTTTAAAATTTATGTTATAATTTTTTATTTTACTTTTTTGCTCAAAATTATAAAATCATATTTATGACAATATGATTAAACAAAGTAATTTAATATAATATTATAATATATAAGTGATATTTTATTTCTATATCATAATTATTTTATTTTATAATTACAATTTAATAAATAATAGTTGATTTTGTTAAATTTTAATTATTATTCCTAAAATATATTCTTACAATAAGATAATTTTATTTTTGTTATAGATATTACTCTTTAAAATGGCTTTGTAATGTATAATACCTAATAGTATACCTAAAAGGTTAATGCCTTAATGGGTTCTAATTAGGTTATTATATAAGGAACGCTATAAGGTTTGGCCACGAGAGGCTAATCTCTAATAATCCATCTTCCTTCATTCACGTTATTTGAGTGAGAACTTATGAAGAGAAAATGTTAGTATGTGGAAAACCATAATCTCTTCTCATATATCTAACAACATGGAATCAGTTAAATTATCTTATTGGTTCGGGTTTTTTTAGTTGTAATCCTCATTTTTTACATTTTATAATACTTAGGTCTCAAAAGTTGATTTTGTACCAGTTAGGTCTCCAATATTTTCAAATTGTATTATTTAAGTCCTTAAATGTTAATTTTATTTATTTTTTCTTTTTTATACATAAAAAAATTACAAAATAAATGGTGAATTAATCTTAAAAAATATAGACACTTAATTTATGACAATAATAAACACAATATTGAAAAGAAAAATACTTTCATGAAATTTTTAAAAATATTTAATATTTTTATAAATTAAATTAATATTTCATCAAACAAATATTCTTACCTACATTGTTGTTTTAAATTAATACTAAAATTTATATTATCTCAATAATATTAATTTTTATTATGTTTATACTTGCTTATTTTATAATTTTTTAATAATAATGTAACGTATAAGTGAATAGTGTATGTTATCCAGATTTCCGGATAGCGTTTAGATTGATGACCTCGGGGAAGCAGAATTATCGATGTCTTTCACGGAGGGTGACCAGAGCTCGCGGATGGACAGAAAGGCTTCGCCTCTCCTGTCTAGTATCCGGATTACTCTTCCAAACAAGCACAACACGGAAACTCGTCAACTCTCCCGGACTCCCGAAGGATACCCCTCGGGGAGGCCCCTTCCAGGAGAGGCTCTTCGAGTGGTCTCCGCGGAAACAGTTCCGTGCCCCGCACAGAACAAAACCGAACGGTCGAGTCCGGGAGAAGGCGTATTTGGAATGATATCCGTCTGACACAGGATCCCGCCTGACACGCCCGTCAGGTCAAAGCCGCACACATCCCAGCACGCCTAAGGGTACCTTTTCGCCTACTGTTCCGCTGACAACTTGGAAAAGACGGCTGACTTTGTGTGTTCCCCATACTTTCACGTAAATATACCCACATAGAGTCTGGTAGCCATGCTACTACAGTAATTGTATCCCCTATTTATGGCTGGTGTAATTAAGACTCATGTACGTAGAGAAAAACCCTAATCCGAAACCCTAGCTATAAAGACTCATTCCTTTTACAAGAAGGAGGAGGGAGAGATCGGATAGCACAAACTCTACCAAAATCTCTCTAGCTTCATCTTCTTCAAGAGAACCCGAGAGAAACATTGTGAGTGTGTGAAGTTCTTATGCACCAGCCATCTTACTGTAATCTTTTCCAAGTATAATAACATCGACTCGTGGACTAGGGCTTGTTAACGCCTGAACCACGTAAAAACACTGTTTGTTTAGTTACATTTCAGTATTTCTACAGTTCTTATCTTTTTATTATTCTGTTAGTTATTCGTTTCCGAAAAACTCGGTAAACATTTTGGTGCTTTCATTGAGAGCTGTAGGAAGTTGTTAGTCAGCTCTTTTTCTGTGTACGTTTTTTGTATTCACTTCGTACTAAAGAGATGGTGACTACGCGAAAATCCACTGTTGACAAAAATGCTACGGTCAACCCCGATACCGTGATGGAAGATGTGGTGCAGAGCGAACCCTTAGACTACCGAGGTGAAGACCCGACATCCCGCCAGGATCAGGTCAGTACCGAAGATACAACATACTTAGAAGACGAAGAAGAGTATGTCCAAGACGGTTATTACAAGGACGGCTGCTACTATGAGAAGGACCCAGAACTGGTCCAAGTAGCCGAAGAACTGGTGGCCACTAAGGCCAAGCTTGCTGAGCAGGAGCGCGTCTCCGAAAGAATGCAACGCATGATGGAACGCCTCCAAAGTAAGTTCGGAGATCTAGGCGACTCGGACGAGGATACCTCTGTTCGAGGTGGTGCTGATGCCCCCATGCCGGATCCAGCCGCTGCTGGACCATCCAAAGCCGCCCCTAACAAGGGCAAGGAAAAAGTTGGAGAGCCTGTGCGCGCTGACGCCCCTGCACCTCCTAAAGGCGTGAATCACCAGGCCGACTGCCCCCCCCCCCCCCCCGCGCGCAGAAGGTCTCTGGCGCTCCTAAGCCCAGACGCCCTTCAGCCCCAAGGGGGCACTCTGTGCCTAAAGGGCCCGGTGCTAAGGCACCCAGGCCTAGGGGAAGGAACAACCGCCCCAGTGATTCCGTCAATCAGGACGGTCGGGCTGCGAACTCGCACTCCGAAGATAGCTGGTCCACGGTGGACCTAAGAAGAAGGTTGGAGGCCAAGTATGAGAAGGCCAAAGGGGAAAAAGCCCGGCCTCGCGGAGATGACCTCCGAAATCATATTAATGACAAGCTCCGGGGACGTGACCTCCCGGAAAGTGATACGAAGAGGCTCGAGGAACAGATTGCTGCCTTGACCAAGCTGGTCCGGAAGCAAAGTGGGGCCCTGTCAGATTCTGAGGAGGAAGACCCGGAACCATGTATTAGGAGGATCGCGGAAACGTCCCTCCCGGATAACTTCAAAATGCCTCACATAGAATTATATGATGGGAGGACAGACCCGCGTACCCACCTAGCTAAATACAATAAAATGATGCAAGTGGCGCGCGTCAGTGAGGACGCCAAATGCATGTGCTTCTCACTCACCCTTACCAAGTCTGCGGAGGACTGGTGGAAAAGATTAGCTCCCGGATCAATCCACAGTTGGAAGGAGCTACAGTCCGCGTTTAGGAGGCAGTTTATTGCTGCCCGCGACCACGACATGGAGGTTGGTTCCTTAACCAACATCAAACAGCAACCCACTGAGAACCTCAAAGCTTTCATTCAGAGAATGATGGAAGCTGCTGCAAAAACCAAGGTCAGCGATGACATGAAGCTGATCGCCCTTCAATCGGGCCTTACTGTCGGCTCCCTGCTATGGGGGGAAATGCAAAGGAGACGGGCAGAAACCCTGTCCGAATTCATGTCAAAAGCTCAGGGAATCATCAACCTTGAGGATGCCTACCAGCAAGCCTTTGGAGTTCCCCCGGCTCCAACCCCTTCCGTGACTGCGCCGAGCTTTGCTTCGCAAGCTCCCGCACCAGTCCTCACGCTTCCAGGAGCCCGATTCACTCCGAGTGTGTATGGGCCTTCCGCGTCTGCTCAGACGCCGGGTCAAACCCATTTCTCTGGGTATGGAGCGGTACAAACCGGATGTAGTATCGCTCCTAGCATGCCGCAGCCGCAAGCGGAAGCCCCGGAACGAAGTTTGAGCCAATCGCGGAGCAAACGAAGCGGAAAAAACTCCAACCGGGGAGACCATTCAAAGAAACCCCGAAAGGATTATGAGCCCAAGTTCACGGAATATACCAGTTTGATAGACTCGCGAGAGAATGTCTATCGGGCGACCTGTAATATGGTCAACTACAGGAAGCCCCCGAAAGTGTCTCACGGAGGAAGGCGTCCGCGAGACTCCAATAAGAGGTGTGAGTTCCACGGAGACGTGGGGCACACCACGAATGAGTGCCTTCAGCTGAAGGATGAGATCGAGTCCCTGGCAAGAGCGGGACACCTCGGTCAGTGGGTGAGAATACCCATAATCTATCCCGGACAGGGGGTAGTTCACGGAGCTGCATATTCACCGGGACAGAGGGGGGCCGCTAGCGCTCCTGGAGCCGGTCACCCCCAAGCTCCCGGGTCTCAGTTCCCAGCACTTCCTCCTCCACCTGCTCCGGCGCCCATTGCCTTGTTGGCTCCAGGGCCAGGCAACCCATATCCGCCCGGCCTTGCTCCGCCACCCGTTGACGGACACGTCGCCACCATTTCCGGAGGACCACACCTTGCCGGAAGCACCCGCAATTCCCAGAAGAGGTACTTGAGGGAGTTAGAGCACGCCGAGGAGATGTGCGCCTTGGTCCAATCACCTGCTCAACGTCCCCGAATGATGGATCTTCCCATCACCTTCACGGAGGACGATGCTCGACATGTGCACTTCCCCCACAACGATCCCCTCGTGGTGGAAGCCCAGATTGCCAATAAGAAGGTCTCACGGGTCTTGATCGATAACGGAAGCTCCGTGAAAATCCTCTTCAAAGCGGCCTTCCACGCGATCGGATTGACCGAGACGGACCTGGCCCCATGCCCCATCCAGCTTCAAGGTTTCAATGGGGACGCACTCATGCCATTAGGCAAAATTCAACTTCCGGTCACCCTCAGAGGAGAAAGCGACGCTTGTGCCTTCAAGCATAGCACATTCGTGGTGGTCGACTGCCCCACGGCGTATAATGCCATCTTAGGCCGACCGGTCCTGATCGATTGTGGGGCCATAACCTCGATACGTCACTTATGCTTGAAGTTTCCCTGCGACGATGGGCGTATTGGCACCCTCCGAGGAGACCAGAGAAGTGCACGGAGCTGTTATAACGTCTCCGTCCGAGCCGTCTACACGGTCCGAGAGACGTTTGCTGCCATTCCTTTGGCGGAAGTATTGCCAGAAACTAGGGATGCTCAGGAGGCATACTTTGACGAACTCGACCCAAGAGTGGGAATCGAGAAAGCAATAGAGCCGATGGAGGAAGTCGAAGAGGTGATCCTCAATCCGGGAGAACCCACCAAGGTCATTCAGGTGGGGAAAAACCTGCCGTCGGCCGTTCGAGATAAGATCGTGGCCACTGTGAAGGATAATCAGGATATCCTGGCATGGTGCCACGCTGATATGACGGGGATTAATCCCAATGTTGCGTGCCACGCACTCAACATAGACCCAGCTGCAACTCCAATTCGCCAAAAGAGGAGGCCGCTGGACCCAGTGAGAGCCGAAGCCGTCAAAGCTGAAGTGGACAAATTGATGTCCATAGGCTTTCTCCAGGAGTCGCACTATCCCGTGTGGTTGGCCAACCCAGTTCTGGTCCCGAAACTCGATGGGTCCTGGAGAATGTGCATTGACTTCACGGACCTAAACAGGGCCTGCCCGAAAGATTGTTTCCCTCTCCCGCGAATCGATCAGATGGTGGACGCTACTTCCGGGTACGAACTCTTATCCTTCATGGATGCGTACTCCGGATACAACCAGATCAAGATGCATGTCGCGGACCAGGAACACACCAGCTTCCTCACGGATAAGGGTGTCTACTGTTACGTGGTCATGCCTTTCGGTTTGAAGAATGCTGGGGCGACTTACCAGCGTCTGGTAAACAGAATGTTCAAGGACCAACTGGGGAGGAACATGGAGGTGTACGTGGACGACATGTTGGTAAAGTCCAAGACCTCCGGGGACCACAGTAACGACCTTGAGGAAGCTTTCGCCGTGATCCGAAAGTACGGGATGAAACTAAATCCAAAGAAATGTACTTTCGGGGTCTCGTCTGGGAAGTTCCTCGGTTTTATTGTCAGCTCCCGCGGCGTGGAAGCCAACCCTGAGAAAATAAAGGCGTTCATAGATATGCCTTCCCCCCGGAAGCATAAGGATGTCCAGAGCGTTACCGGAAGGATAGCTGCTCTCAGTCGCTTCGTATCCAAGGCCACCGACAAGTGTATCCCCTTCTTCAATGTTCTGCGAGGGAACAAGAAGTTCGAGTGGACCCCCGAATGCGAAGCGGCCTTCCAACACCTCAAAGAACATTTAACCCGAGCCCCCATTCTGTCCAAGCCGGTCGAAGGAGAGGCGTTGTTCTTATACCTAGTTGTGACTGAGCACGCAGTAAGTGCCGCTCTCGTCCGGGAAGATGGCCGTATCCAGCTCCCTGTGTATTACGTAAGCAAGAGGTTATTGGACGCCGAGTCCAGATATTCGATGATCGAGAAACTCTCCCTCTGCTTGCTGATCGCTTCACGGAAGCTGAGGCCATATTTCCAGGCGCACACCATCAAAGTACTCACCAACCACCCTCTCCGACAAGTCCTGCAGAAGCCCGAGTCTTCTGGCAGATTGCTTAAGTGGGCCATGGAACTAAGCCAGTTCGACGTCCACTACCAACCGCGTGTTTCCATAAAAGGTCAAGCTCTCGCGGACTTTATTGTGGAGTGCTCGGGAATGAATGACCTCCCAGAAGATCCTGTCCCGGAACTTCCCACCTGGAAGGTCTACGTAGACGGAGCCTCAAATGAAAAAGGAGCTGGAGCGGGGGTTATCCTAATATCTCCCCAAGGGCATCAGCTCCAGAGCGCCATCCGTTTCGCATTCCCAGCATCCAACAACGAGGCAGAACACGAAGCCATGTTAGCTGGGTTACGACTGGCCAGAGAAGTCGGAGCCCAAAAAATCGAAGTGTACAGCGACTCCCTACTTGTGGTAAACCAAATATCCGGGGAATACCAGACGAAAGGCGAAAGGATGGCTGCCTACGTGTCTCTCTCCCGCGACCTACTGCAGCATTTCAAAGGCTACAAAATCCGCCAGGTCCCCCGGGACCAGAACTCACTTGCGGACACGCTGGCCAAGCTTGCAACGGACCCGGAGATTGAACAGTATGGCTTAGTCCCCATCGGGCACTTAGAAGCCCCCAGTACTGAGACGCGAAGGATAAACGCCATCATCGACCATTCCCACTCCTGGATAGGACCCATCCTCAGATTTCTCACCACCGGAGAACTCCCCACCGATAAAGCTGACGCAAGGAAGCTCCAGTATCAAGCTCCCCGATACGTGGTTATGGATGGAAAGCTTTACCGCAGGGGGTTGTCCATACCCTTCCTTAGGTGTGTTGCCGGAACCGAAGTCAGCACCATCATCCATGAGATTCACGGAGGCTTCTGTGGCGATCATACCTCCGGGCTGAGCCTCTCCAAAAAAATCCTTCGACAAGGATACTTCTGGCCCACCATGAAGAAGGATTGTGTGGATTATGTCAGGAAGTGTGAGCAGTGCCAGAGGTACGCCAAGGTTCCGCGAGCGCCGCCTACGGAAATTACCCTAATGACCAGCCCCTGGCCGTTCGCTGTTTGGGGCATTGACCTAGTAGGTTCCCTCCCCACTGGAAAGGGTGGAGTGAAGTACGCCATAGTCGCGGTAGACTACTTCACCAAATGGGCTGAAGCTGAACCTATGAACACGGTCACATCTAAAAAAGCACTGGATTTTGTCATCAGGAATATAGTGTGTCGTTTTGGGCTTCCACGGAAAATTGTGTCCGACAACGGAAAGCAGTTTGACAGTGAACACTTCACGAACTTCTGTGCTTCGCATGGAATTATCAAAAGCTTTTCCGCAGTCGCCAGACCCCAGGCTAATGGACAAGTGGAAGCTGTAAACAAAATATTAAAGACCACGTTGAAGAAAAAACTCCAAGCCTGCAAGGCTCACTGGCCGGAAGAACTTCCGCGAGTACTTTGGGCTTATCGCACAACAGAGAGAACTTCGACGGGGCACACGCCTTATTCCATGACCTTATGTTGCGAGGCCGTCATCCCAGTAGAAGCTATGATCCCCTCTCACAGGCAAGACACCTACGATCCTACCCGGAACCATGCCCTCCTCCAGGAGTCCTTAGACATGATCGAAGAGCTCCGGGAGCAGTCGCAGGTCCAACTAAAAATGTACCAAGGCAAGATAGCCCGACACTTTAACACGAGAGTCCAGAGCCGTGCATTCGAAGTTGGGGACCTTGTCCTACGGAGAGTATTTCCTGCTACGCAGGATCCGGGAGTAGGAGTCCTCGGACCCAACTGGGAAGGCCCCTACGAAGTCCAAGAAAAAGTGGGCCATGGGACGTATCACTTAAAGAGACTCGACGGATCTAAAGTCCCGCGCGCCTGGAACGCGGAGCACCTCCGCCGTTACTACCAGTAAGCCCCGGACCATCCAGTCGGAAGTCCTTGGTGAAAATAACAAAAGTGAAAAATGTGGAAATAATCCTCCCTGTTGTAAAACTAGCGCCTAGCAAGCTATTTTAATGAAACACGGAGGGATTCACTCCGCTTTTACTGCACTTTTTATCCCTATGTTCAAAGCTGCGTTTTAACAAGCGACCACGCGGTCCGGAGACGTCCGGACCCCACGCTCACTTGGGGGGTATACATGGCTAAGGCTTAGTCATACGCCCCTTGAAAAAAACGTACACAGAACACCACTTATGTGCTAGCATTGTGTTTGAAGTTTTTAAATTGTTTTGCTCTAATTGTTAAGCTTAGGTTTATTTGTTGCCATGAACATGCTTGCATTACGTGTCATATGTGCATTATGTGCTTAAGTGAAAATTGCCACAGAAATGCCTGCCATTATGTATCATGAGAATTATCTCTTGTGTAGCCCAGCGATGGACGGGACTGGGGGTTGAGGCACGTTCATAGAGCTACGCCAAAACACCCCCAGCTCCTTGACAAGTCCTTTGCAGAATTCTCCGCGAGCTCTGTAGAGCTTTGCTTCGCAAGCTCCAGCTCCGGGTCCCGCAAGGCGAAAGATGGCAAGATCCGCGAGCGCTGAAGAGCTTTGCTTTGCAAGCTCCAGCTCCGGGTCCCGCAAGACAAAAGATGGCAAGATCCGCGAGCGCTGTAAAGCTTTGCTTCGCATGCTCCAGCTCCGGATCCCGCAAGACAAAAGATGGCAAGATCCGCGAGCGCTGTAAAGCTTTGCTTCGCATGCTCCAGCTCCGGATCCCGCAAGGCAAAAGATGGCAAGATCCGCGAGCGCTCTAAAGCTTTGCTTCGCGCGGATCTAGCCTCGCAGGGCTCCATGCCAGGTCCCTGAAGCCAGCCACCATGAGGTTCGCAACAACAGTTAGTTTTGCTTCGCAAAGATCTAACCTTAAGTCTAGCGACGCTCACCAATAGAACTCCCGTTCCAAACAATGGAACGACTCACCTTAGCAATCCCAGCGAACAGTATAACTACAAGTCCCGGGATTGGCTATTTGCCTCAGGAAAGATAAAGTACGGTGAAAGGAGCCTGGCCGTTGGAACCAGAAAACCTTCGTATCCTAGAAACTACGTGGGGAAAGACATCATCCGTTAAAGCTTCAACTGGGAAGTGCATAAGTTTTGGCCGTTGGAACCAAAACCCCATACGCCCCTACAACAGTTTCTACCGTATAAATGTCTACCCTAAGCGCAAAGATAAATAAAGAACTCGGCAGAAAAAGAAAGGAGAATGCTATGATTATGGCAAAATTGTCCGCAATGAAAAACTCAAAATGAAAAACAATTAAAGATAAAACCCCTTCAAGCATTGGGGGTAACTACAGCGTCCACGACCGCAGCTTCGGGGGCATCTGTTTCAGCTGAGGCTGGCGGAGTCGGCTCATTGGAAGGAGGGATTTGGTCATGAGAAGGTTCAGAGGTCCCCGCCTCTCCGGGATCTCCCGCCTCAGGAGCTTCAGCACGTTCGTCAATGTTATAAGTTTGGACGTACGCCTCTGGGCCCTGATCCCACACGAGTAGCTTCTCCCTCATGGCTTCGGCATCATCTCCCAGATAGCCTAACACCTCCGGGTTCACTTTCCAGAGTTGATGCATGAGGACCACATGCGATATATTAATAGTCCTGTTCAGTATCACCTCAGCATCCTCCTTCTCCTTCAACCGCTCCGCCTCGGAAGTTGCCAGCTGTGCTTCCGCGGCAGTTAGTTGGGCCCTCAATTTTTCCATTTCGGCCTTGGAGGCATCCCGCTCCCCCTTAAGAGAATCAATCGCCTTGCGCTGCTCCCTATTTTGGTTCAGCACGGATTGCTTCTCGGTCACATGCCCCCTGGCAGTGAATTGCAAAGCCCCGATCTCTTTATCCTTCTCGGCGAGCCCCAACTGAAGCATAGACACGAGATCCCTGCTCCTCTTATGGAGTTGCTCCTCGTCATGCAGCTTACTTTGAAGAGTGGAATATTCCTCTTGCCGCTTAAGGAGGAGATCGTTCTTTGATTGCAAGCGGGCTTCCAGGGTATCTTTCTCCACCTTGGCTTGGGACAGCTCTTCCCGGAGCTTGGAGTTTTCGGTCTTAATCCCATCCGACCGCTGTCTAAACTCATTCTCTGCCTTGGCCCGGTACTCTTGATATTTGGCAAGATATTTCTTCTCCGCCTCTTCTTCAGCCGTGCGCCGGGCCTGATCAATCTTCTCCGAAGCCCCCAAGGCCTGTTGGGTCAGTTTCTGTTTCTCCGCTTCCAAGGCCTGGCGAGCCAGTTGGCTCTCCTCCAGCTGAACCAGAGCTGCACCAACCTCCCGGAACGAGCGTTCCGCGATCATAGAGGCCTGCAAGGAAAGACAACAGAATGAGCTAAAGCAGGACTAAAAGACAGATGGTCCCAAAAAAAAAAAATAACAACTGACGGCTTACCCCGGACAGTTGCTGCTTCACAGCGTGTGTCAGCAACAGGGGATCCTTGCTGCTGCTGATGGCCCATTTCTCAGAATTGAGCTCGCATAAGCTCAGGGCCATGTCCTCCATCATCTCAGCTCCGAACGGCGCCAATGCACGTCCGAGCCTAGGCACCAGCCTCTTCTCCAAGGCTGGACCATCCAGAACCGCTCCGGCCGGGTGAGGAGATCTCACCCCCTCGGCCAGCTCAGCCCTCTTCACGGCAGACAAGTTATCTGCCCTTCCCTGAGTAACGGCCTTCTCCGCCTCTAGCCGCCTCTTCAAAAAACTATCGCCCCGTCTTACACCCTCCAGGAGGGCAGCGGGAAAACTGGTCGGCTTCCGCGGAAAGTGGAACTTCAGGCCAGGCAGGGGAAGATTGGTTGTCTGAGAAGACGGAGACCCCGGAAGGGTGGACCCCCTTTGGGCTGGAGGAGGAGGCAGCCGGGGTATTAAGGCCCCGGTCTGTTGCTTTTGCTGCTGCGGTAGCAGAAGTAATTGCCCTTGTTGCTGCTGCTGGTTTGGATGTTGCTGTTACTGCTGCTGCGGCGTTGGTGATTGTCTCTCTTGTTCCTGTTGCTGCTGTTGTTGTAGTTGTGATTGCTGTCGTTGCTGTCGTTGTTGCCTTCGACCGGGAGAAGAGTGTCTAAGGCGTTTGTTCTTAGCACCCTCAACATCTTCTCCGGGACGCTTGCTCACCCCAGTTGTCCTCACGGGGAACACAAGCCCTTCCCCGTCGCTACTGCTACTCGAGACCATCATAGTCTCGGAAGGCCCTTCAGCAGGGGACTTCTCTACCCTCGGAGACGCTTGCGCCTCGCCACTTGTCTTCTTGGGGGAAGCAGCCTTACCTCCCCTACCAGCCTTGGTCTTCCGTCCTTTCCCCGTGGGCGGGTCTTGGCTGGTGGCAGCCTTCTTAATAAGCAAAGTAACCCTCCCCAACATCTTGGCTTCGGGATACTCTGCAAGAAACGTACAAAGCAAGGTTAACGAACCAACAAGAAATGAGAAAGAAGATAAGCGGAAGACAAGACAATCAGCAACATAAAAGTACAAGCAAGCCCGCCAGCAGGGAACAAGAAACAAGAAAAAGAAAAGTTTGAAAGGGACGACCATGCACGAGAAACGTGGATGGCCTTCCCCGAGCTAAACAAAACATCGCTTCCTGCTCCAGGAAGCTCCCGTACTCCTTGAAGTCCGGGAAGAACATGCTGAAAGAAGAAGGGTCAACCATGATGACACCTTCTGGCAGACTACCATCACTCAGACACCAGAGGAGCTCATCTACCCTATCACAGTACCTGTCGAGAGGTATCCTACGCGGATCTAGCCTAAGGAAACGAGGATCAAACCCCATCTGAGAGGTTTGGGAAACTTCAGACAGGCTGGGGGTGTGGATCAATCGAAAACTAGTCTTACCTCTCCCGGAGGAACTAGCCCCCGGAGCCCCTTCGTTAGGGTAAGCCGCGGCGTGGCGAGCCTCGATCTCCTCTCCCTCCGGCTGGGGGTCGGGGAACCTCTCCGCCCAACTAGGAGATAGAGTATTTTCGTCCCGAGCGGCTTGGGTGATCACCTTAGACAGCTCCAGGGCAATCTGCTCCCAGATGTCAGCCGACACCTGAGTCTGCCCCCTACCACTTACTGGCTCGATATTTTGGAAGGAGGCGAGTAACCCATACTCCCTCAACGATTCGGAGGTCACAAGTCCCTCCACTCTCAACTCTTCCTCAGAAAGCCCTTCGTAGAACTTGGACCTCCTTATCATCTCCGCGCAGCGAGGTGTCCGCGGAACGACTTCTGCAAAAATCAAATACAAGCGTTAGAGATCCTCCCAAAAGGCAAATCAAACACAAAGAAACAAAGTTGAAAAGGAAAAGAGGAAACACTTACCAGGGATTTTGAAGTCCAAAGATAGAGCTGGCACCCTCTTCAGCGGGAAGCCAGTCGTCAGGAACCAGTATTCCCGGAGGTCTGGAACCCTCGCGGTATGACAAGTGGGGCACATCACATCCGGGTGCCTTTCTAGCCTGTAAAACCCCACCTTGTCTGAGTGACCCCTCATAGGCTGAGACTTCAACCCATAAAAGTACAGCACCTCCTCCGGGGTAGGAGCTTCCAGTCTCCGGGACTTGCAAAAGATGAACCACCCCGCTAAGAGCTTGTAGCTGGGAGGAATTAACTGGAAGGGGGCAATCCCCGCCTTCACACAGAAATTGGCGAAGTAACTCCTTAGGGGCAAGTGCGCTCCGCACACTATGTGTGCCCAGCTCCAGGCACCAAAGCCCTCGTGGCTCTGGCTAGCTGACTCGCCCAGCACCGACAGACGGTGCCACATCAGACCTGGGATGTTCTTCAGGCCTGCCTCAGAGGAATACAGCTCCAGCATGCCATAATTCCTGAAAAGGTTCGGTTTTTGGTCCATCTCCCAGATGGAACTATTGGAGGTTGGTGGGCTAGCCGCGACCGCTTTCGCCTTTCCTTTCCCCTTTCCACCAGCGATAGGAGAGCCCTTCTCTTGGGCAGATTCAGCCTCCCCCGCAGCAAGGAGTTGTTCCTTCGAGATGTTCGTCACTGGACAAAAGAAAAGAAAGAAGAAAACACTCTAAGCAGTCAGCACCCTTGTCATACCCTAGTGGTATCAAAGGCGTCGGGGAGACCCTCCCCGAAATCTGCTTGGAGAGGCTCCCACCGAGCTTGCCGAGGGATTGGCACCATGCCACCCGAAGGACAGCAAGGAACCAGACTCAGACCCCGAGCCTAAGCCCACCAAAAGAAGTGTTTTTCCAGAGATAGACACCCTAAAGGCGTTCATGCTTATGCCCTAAAACAGCAAAACAAGGGACGACTTTCCAAACGCAAATCGCCAAAACACGCAGAAAAGGCTACTTATCGACTCACAATCAATCACATGCCTACCAAAGCCTTATTCACACATGCACATAAGCAATAATGGCAGAAACCTCTACTCTAACAACTACCAACAACCTAAGGTTTGGGAGGAAAGAGCAAAGTAGAAATACTTACTGATATTCGGGTAGGTGGAGGTTGAAGGAGTAACTGGATCACTGCACAGCACGATCGCGAGAAGTAAAAGCTGCAAAGATGAACGGCGATTCAAACCAGGAACTTCGGGGAATAAACCCACTGCCAAATCAAAAAGAAAAGTTTCCAGATACTTACCAAAAGAAATGGCAAGTTCGGAGGAACGTAAGCTGGGAAGCCTGAGAGTTCGAAGGTTTGGAAATCTGAAAATCCTAAAGATGGAGAATCTGAAAGCGTAAAGAGGAAGAAAGGTCCTTTCCCTCGTTTTTATAGCAGGGAAGAAGCCGTTTCGAATTCCTCGAGTGGACGGTCCCGATCTTCCCATTCCATGTGCGTCAGATCCAACGGCTGGAGAAGAAGCGACGATCCTATTTATGACTCCTCGGATGGGAATAAAGTATTTATTTCCCATCATTACACCACCTCGGGCCCTGAGTACCATTAAAAACCGTCAAATAGTCAGATGACTGACGCACGCATCCTCAACCAGTCGCCTCACGCACACGTCTTGGTCGCAGAACCATTCCCAGAATGACACGTGATCCTTGCCGCACTTGAGTACTTGATCTCAAACAGAAGAAATTCCTTTTTCTCTTTCATACTAATACTCAGGCGGGAAAAAGGAACCCTTCCGGGAACACAGAAGGTGCCCCCTCGCCTAATCTAAAAAACCGATTGTACAAGCTCCCGGATCTCTCAAAGCTCCGCGACCTTGGGGGGTAAATGTTATCCAGATTTCCGGATAGCGTTTAGATTGATGACCTCGGGGAAGCAGAATTATCGATGTCTTTCACGGAGGGTGACCAGAGCTCGCGGATGGACAGAAAGGCTTCGCCTCTCCTGTCTAGTATCCGGATTACTCTTCCAAACAAGCACAACACGGAAACTCGTCAACTCTCCCGGACTCCCGAAGGATACCCCTCGGGGAGGCCCCTTCCAGGAGAGGCTCTTCGAGTGGTCTCCGCGGAAACAGTTCCGTGCCCCGCACAGAACAAAACCGAACGGTCGAGTCCGGGAGAAGGCGTATTTGGAATGATATCCGTCTGACACAGGATCCCGCCTGACACGCCCGTCAGGTCAAAGCCGCACACATCCCAGCACGCCTAAGGGTACCTTTTCGCCTACTGTTCCGCTGACAACTTGGAAAAGACGGCTGACTTTGTGTGTTCCCCATACTTTCACGTAAATATACCCACATAGAGTCTGGTAGCCATGCTACTACAGTAATTGTATCCCCTATTTATGGCTGGTGTAATTAAGACTCATGTACGTAGAGAAAAACCCTAATCCGAAACCCTAGCTATAAAGACTCCTTCCTTTTACAAGAAGGAGGAGGGAGAGATCGGATAGCACAAACTCTACCAAAATCTCTCTAGCTTCATCTTCTTCAAGAGAACCCGAGAGAAACATTGTGAGTGTGTGAAGTTCTTATGCACCAGCCATCTTACTGTAATCTTTTCCAAGTATAATAACATCGACTCGTGGACTAGGGCTTGTTAACGCCTGAACCACGTAAAAACACTGTTTGTTTAGTTACATTTCAGTATTTCTACAGTTCTTATCTTTTTATTATTCTGTTAGTTATTCGTTTCCGAAAAACTCGGTAAACAGTGTATATAAAGTTATTTATGTGCATATATATAAATATATATATGCAAGACTTGTGAATGGTTACTACATATAGATAGGTACTAACAATTATGATGATTTGGCAACATAGTAACTTGGTATAGCAAGTCACCAACAGGTAAATATTTTTTTCTACATTAATTTCAAATTTAGTTATTTTTTGTCATAATTAATGTTGTTTCCAACCAATGAGAGATACTAGATATATATAGAAATTGACATACATTTAAAAAATAAAAAGTTTACAATATAATATTTTCATAATAAATACACGTTTTTCATTGGGTAACCCTTCCAAAAAATTGAAAAAATCAAAATTTATTTTTAAAAATATTAATTAACAACGATAAATATGGACTATTGATCTTAATCAACGGTTAATATTAAAGTGACCATAAAAATTATTAAAAGTGCACCCAAATATATTTATATATATACTAGGTAAAAGCAACATGCAATGCACGTTTGCTTAGTTTTAAAATTGTAAACATTGTATATAATTTTAATAAAAATTGGTTCACTATTTTTTTAAAATATATATTTATAATCGAATGAATTATAGTTCTATATTATATATAAATATTTATATTAATAATTTTTACATATATGACATCTAAACATAACATTGACATAGTTATATATTTACATAATTACATGACATATATATAAAATAGAATAATATTTAAAAAGAAATTGATAATAGAAATAAAATAAGAATATAAAAAGTTATAGTGTAGACAATAGTATATCTGCATCAACTATTTTTTTTTTTTTTTTGTCTTTTGGTGAATTTGATGAAGAAAAAAAGCTCCAATCACTTGATAAAAACAAACTTTCACACAAATTTTATAAGATAAAAAAATAATATGCATGTCTTTATTATTTTTAAAGAAATACGATTTAATTATTTAAATTATCATAAAATATCTTTAAAATATCTTATTTTAATTAATTAATTTATTTATTTTTGTTTAAGTTTATGTTTATGTTTGTTCTAGTTTTTGAATGTGGCAGTGACAATAAATGATTATATATTATATGTTTAATATAATATTAAGTTTGATTAAACTTTATTTAAGTTATAAAATATATGATTTTATTATTTTTAAATAATTATCATGGTAAAATATCTCAAAAATATTTTATTTTAATTTGTTTAATTATTTATTTATTTAAGTTTAAGTCATGTTTACAATCTACTGTTAAATATAAGAATATTCTGTTAAATATAAAAATATTCCGTTAAAGTTAACTAAAAAAAATTAAAAAAACCGTTAAAACCAAGAATTTCCGTTATCTACACACTTTTTATATAGAATAGATATATATATGAGAATTTTACACAAAGGGCTCATTTTAGCCATTCTCTTTCAATTTTAAGGTTGTACGAGATTTTTATCATTTTTACTATTTGCTATTAAGTTTTTATGGTTTTGGTATTTTTTTATTTATATTTATAATATTTAGTCATTCTGAATTTTTGAAACACAAAAAAGATAAGATTTTCCAAAAAAAAATCTTTATTGTCGCTGAACAAGATGGTGGACTAAACCTCAAGACTAAGTCCTAATAATCACAAATGGACAACCTTTCTTTTAATAACTGACCTGCCTATTTAATATATTATTGATTTTTTTTTTTAAATATAGTATAATTTAAAAAATAAAAAATAAAAAGCAATTAAATGATCAATTGGTCTATTTTGAACAAATCATCACTCATATAATTCCGTATCAAACGAAAACATGGGCTTAAGTCCATCCACTCTCTCGTTTCATCGTAAATTAGACTTACAAAGCTGTAGCCTAAACTCATTCTAGAGAAACAATTATAAACACAAAACATTCTCTCACTCTTTATTCCCATTTTGAATTCTCCATTTTACTCACTCTTTTTACTTCTCTCTATCATCTCTTTGGACGTTCTCTCTAGTATAGTTTGAGCTAATCAACAAGGGTTTGTGGATATTATTCTATTTTTGTTATCTACATGTTTTTGAGAGACCATAAAATGTGTGACTTTTTTTCTTTTTAAATAAATGAGGAATGACATTTGTGGGTTTTGATTCTCTTATCTAGAAGTGAGAATTAAACATTTTTATAGTTTTTAGTTTTCTTTTATATGGAATCATTAATTTCATTTTTTCAAAAAATATTGTTTGGCTAATACCGTTTACAGTAACTAGCTCTCATAAGGATTTTATCTATTTTCCTCCATTTTTTATTATTTTCATTCTCTCTCTCCTACACACTTCTACATTATTATTCTTTTTCTCTATTATTTTCCTTCTCTTAGCTCCATGCACGTTAAGTAGTGAAGTAGGTATAAAGTGTTATTTATATTGTTTTTAATATAATAAGAAAAAGCTGCATAAAAAGTTGTGAAGCAATTATGAGTTTTTGACTTATGGGTCCTTTTTTATTTTATTATTATTTCTCTTTTCTTTTATGATGCTAAAAAATTATTACTCTCCATTTTCTTTTCTTGTATCCAACAACTCTCTCTCCGTCTCTTTCTTTCATTGTTTATTCTTCTTCAAATTTTTACAGCAACAGCACCATCACCATTAGAGACCGTTGTTAGCTTGATGTTGATTTTGTGTTGATCTTGCATTGTCTGTACAACTTGTATGCTGGGATCATTGACAACACTGTCAACACAACATGCCAAGAACCCAACAGCAACAATGTTTAAAATTGAAATTAAAAAATAATGTCTTTGTTCTCATTATACTACCCAGAATTGCAATTCAGCGTTTTCCCTTTCAAATATTCAGAAATAACCAGAAAGCAAACATATAGCAACAAAATTTGATGAATAAATTAGACCATCAGCAATGTTTCACTCAATTTGAATATTTTTTTTGTTGCATTGATATCTTGATGTTGTTTTAGGTATTGTTGCTTTTGCAAAGCTTGATTGCTGACATCCATAGAGATTTTACGTTGCTTTGAGGTTCTTTGCCATAGGTGATCAATGAAGGAGAAGCTCCCTATGCCCTACCAGCCTATTTTTGTTATTTTATTTTTGGGTTTCGATTGCTTACCCATTTTTTCCGACCAATTGTTTTGAGATTAAATGGTGGTTTCAGTTTTTTTTCATGTAGATGTAATGCCCCAACTAATTCTAAGACCTCGGACCATTAACAACTACTAAGACATAGCTACTATTTTGGAATACATGTATAAAATAATAGAACTATATTATAAAAATCCAAAATACGGGATCCCATTGTTATTTAGATAAAAACATAAAAAAAAACTTAAACCTTTAGTTAATTGTTCAAAAACTAAGTGCAGAAAAAAATACATAAATTAAAAAGACTCAAAATATGAACTTCATCCTCGATCCTCCAGCAGTCCATCCCCAATGCACATGCCAAAGCTACCATGAATCTATCCCACCTTCCAAGCTTATTTTCTTGCACCATCTAAAATAAAAGGAATGAGTCTAATGCCCAGCAAGGTAAATCTACTAAAAACATATCATAAATCATAAGACTAAAATAAAACATATACTATAAAAACATATGACGTAAAAAGGTATATCATATAAACATAGGACTACAATATTAATTGTCATTAACTCATTACCGTAGTATGCAATAAAATCATCTAGGTCCTCAGTCTACTAATCGAGGTAGGTTAGATCACAAAATAGTATATGATAACCCATCTAGGTCCTCTGTCTACTAATCGAGGTAGGGTAAATCATAACTCTTATCTACGATAATAATAAAAATCTTGGGATTTGATTTGCTATCCAAGCAACTATAATACCCAAGCGACTATAACATAAAATATATTAATATACATATTTAACATATCAACATAACATAACATATTATATAAACATATCATTACACATACAATCTAGCCTATTTTCCTTACCGAAAACCGAGATATTGGAGACAAGAACAGGATTGGAAAACTCCTAAAACCAACAATAAGAATCATAAGTTTCTAAAGAAAATGGAGATGAAAAGGAGATCTAAACCATCAAGATAGAAACCTATCGAAACCTTAAGTATCAAGAAACTCAAACACCTAACAAAAAACCATAATAACTAGTTAGGATCTGAAATAAAATAAAAGAACTATAATGAATTAAACCTGAGGATAAGAATACCTTGGATAGACTAGAACTTTGATCTACACCTCAATACTGAAATATCACTCTATCTTACTTCCCAAGTGTTTAGAAAAGCTTAGATTGAAAAGCTTTAATCCCAAAACCCTAGTATTTTCTCTCTAGAATAAACTTAGCAGCTTAGAGGCTCTAAAGAATGCTTGAATGATGAATGAAATGACTAAGTACTAGGTCCTACTTATAGAGTTCAAGGAGTGAAAATAATCCCTTTTAAAAAGAATAAATAAATGAATAATAATTGAATAAATTTAAATTTTCGGTTCAACAGATGCCCAGAACTCGGTCAAAAACATTCAGGAGCAAATTTAAGTTGTTAAGGGTTGTTTTGTATTCGGTTCCACAAAGTTTCAAAAACATCACAAAGGGCCAATATATCGCCCCCTATAGGCGATATATCACCTTTCCCTATGTCCTGAGCCTTTGTGGTTTCATTCGTGCGAAATCGACGTGTTTTCCGTATCAACCTTAGGCGACATATCGGCCCCTATAGTTGCAATATATCGGCATACGCTGATATTTTAAACATGTTTTTGCAAATTTTTAGCACAATTGAAGTTTGTTAAAATAACTTTGACTGAGTAAAACGTGATCCTAACAGCTGTTGGAAGGTTCTAGAGCTTCTAGATCTATCTTTTATTAATTTATTCATCTAAAATCATTAAATCCTTAATAAGCATGCATGTGACAAGTGTCACGTTCTTAATAATTCTATTGAAACCTTAGGTTATAATAAATAATATTTCTAGGACCAGCTATATTAATCAAACCATATGTTAAAATTAAAATTTCTAAACTATAGGTTAAACTTATAAAACCCATTACTATTTCTATGAGTTTCCAACTAAATCCCGGCTTGAACCAATAATCACGAAAATTAAAATACTACAAACTACTACTACTACTACTACTACTCTCTAGCTAAGTAAAATTTTGAGACGCTACAATTCTCCCCTACTTAAAAGAATTTCGTCCCTAAAATTTACTTACCAAACAATTTTGGATACCGTGCTAGGATGTCTTCCTTCAACTCCCACGTTGCCTCCTCATTCTGTACTATTACTCCATAAGACCTTGACTATCAGAATACTCTTAGACTGTAATTCATTTATCCCCTTCTCTAGGATACTAACCGGTCGTTCCTCGTAACTCAGGTCTTTCTGAAGTGCTAACGTATCGTACTTGAGGACGTGAGATGGGTCTAACACATATCTACGCAGCATTGAGATGTGAAACACATTATAGCTATCTGCTAGAGCTGGCGGTAGAGCTAATCTATATGCTATTGTTCCCACCTTGTCCAATGTCTCAAAAGGACCTATAAACCGGGGACTAAGTTTGCCTTTCTTCCCAAAACGCTTCACTCATTTCATAGGAGATATCTTTAAGAAGACTTGATCTCCAACTTTGAATTCCACATCTCGTCACTTGGCATCCTCATAACTTTTTTTTCAACTCTGAGTAGCGAGCATACGCGTTCTAATCAGCTCTACTGCGTCTTGAGCCTCTCTAACAGCTTCGAGTCCAAGAATTTGTCTTTCTCCTACCTCATCCCAATGTAACGGCGATCAACACTTCTTTCCATAAAGTAACTCATATGGTGCCATACCGATCGTTCCCTGGTATCTATTATTGTAGGAGAACTTTATAAGTGGCAAATACTTACTCCACGATCCTCTGATGTCTAGTACACAAACTCGCAACATATCTTCTAAAATCTGTATGGTACGCTCAGACTGACTGTCGGTCTGAGGATGAAATGTTGTACTAAGACTTAGCTTGGTACCCATAGTTTGTTGCAAGCTTCCCCAAAATCTTGATGTAAACACCGATCCTCTATCTGATACTATGGTCTTAGGGATTCCATGCAGTCGTACTATTTCTCGAACATAAATGTCTGGGTACTGGTCAGTAGTGTAGGTAGTCTTGACAGGCAGGAAGTGAGCTGACTTGGTAAGTCTGTCTACCATAACCCAAGCCAAGTCGTGTTGTTTATTTTTTCATGGTAATCCTGTCACGAAGTCCATGGCTATGTCTTCCCACTTCCATTCTAGAATACTAAGCGGTTGCAATAAGTCTACAGGTCGCTGATGTTCCGCCTTTACTTGTTGGCATATAATACATTTGGACACATACTCTACTACGTCTTTCTTCATTCCTCGCCACCAATATAGTGTCTTAAGGCAATAGTCATTCGGCACGCACACCCATCCTTTATATCTCAAGAACCCCTGTCCTAATATAGAGAAATTTGTAGTCTTGCCTTCTTAGACTGCAGCCATATGCGATACTAACATGTCATCACGCCCTTGCTTGATTTGTATATCTTCTAATAGACTTGATTGGATAGACAAGTTAGCCAGTTGACCCCTAACTAGTTCTATTCCGACATTAATCAGCTCTTGCTGAAGCGACCTTTCTATTCCAGATAATGCTGCCAGATTTCCGTAACTCTTCCGACTTAACGTATCTGCAACTATATTTGCCTTTTCTGGGTGGTATAGGATTTCGCAATCATAATCATTTACTAGTTCTAAACACCTGCGCTGCCTCATATTAGGCTCCTTCTGTGTGAAGAAATATTTCAAGCTCTTGTGGTCCGTATAAATCTCACACCGTTCTCCATAAAGATAGTGGCGCCATATTTTCAATGCGAAGACCACCGCTGCCAACTCCATATCGTGTGTTTGATAGCGTTGCACGTATTCCTTTAGTTTCCTTGAGGTGTAGGCTATCACTTTGTCATTTTGCATCAGCACACAACCCAAACCTTGCTTCAACGCATCACAATATACTACAAACTTGTTGTTGGGTGTCGGTACACAAAGTACTTGTAATGCCCCAAATTCCCTAATGAGGTTTAATGGTTGGATTAGTAGGTCGGGAGGGCCATAACTGATTTATTATTCCATTAAATGATTATGTGCATGTTTATGTGAATTATATTATAATATGATGTTAAATGCATGCATGTGGGTCCACATTTTATGATAAAGGGCATTTTGGTAATTTGGCCCGTTGAAGGCGTAATTGTATATTTGTATGCATGTTGGTGAACTATTGTTGAGGCCACATAATAATGTGGATTTATTCGAGCCATTCATTATGAGATGATCTTTGAGTGCAAGTTAGCGGTTTGGTCATAACGGGATTAAGTTCGGGGCTCGGGGTTAGTCTCCGGGTAATTTGGTGATTAAAACGTTGTCGGGAATTAAAGGGTAACGGGATATGAATTATTGGTATTTAAGAATATTGGGAATAATGGGAATTGGAGAGTGTTAATTATGATTAACGAAATAGGCGAGAAATGACAGTTTTACCCTTGGGAGCCTTTAGAAGACTTTAAATAGCCTAGGGGAAATTTAGTCTTTTCACCCTACGATATGTATAAGCCATTGTAGGTTGTGGAACCTTGGCCAAAGCAGAGCATAGAACTTTTCTCCCGTACATCTCTTTCTCTTCATTTTCTTCTTGGATTTTTTAGCTTCTTTTGAGGATTCAAGCTAGAGAAGTGGACCTTGAGGGCTTAGGATTGTGTTCCACCATTGAAGAGGGTTCTAATCTGAGCTTGAGGTAAGGTTCTAGCCATTAAAAACTCTGGTTTGCTCTGTTTTTGTTTTGGATTTCAGCTAGGTTTTCTAGAGTAGATATTGGGAATTGATGGGAGTTTTTGGCTAGGGTTACTTGGGTTATGATACCTAGGACATGTGTAGATGGTTTTTGGGTTCAATTGGGGGTTTAAATGAGGTTTGGAAGTTGGTTTTTCAGGTTGGAAATGGTAGTGTCGAAGGATGGGAAAATAAGGATTGAAAACCCTGGTTGTAGCGCTATAGCGCTATCTAGGGGGCATTCAGCTCTGCCAAGGGCACTGGGGCGCTAGGGGGGTAGTGCTACAGCGCTACCCTGCTTTTCCAAATTCTTGTTTTGGGCATTTTTAAGGGTTTTTGGCTCGAGGTTTCAATTTCTAAGGCTCGGGATCGAATCTACTCACTGTTTGGGTACAATTCGGGGTCCCGGGAGTGAGGTTTAGGTCAAGACCCTTTTTATTGTTGTTTTTCATTAATGGAGATTATAATTGGTTATGACTAGGTAATCACTAAGGAATCAAAAGGTCAATCGTTCTCAAGGGTTGTTCTTTTACTATTTCTCGCTCGAACCAAAGGTAAGAAAACTGCACCCTATATGTGACATGCATGGTTATTCATGAGGCATGTTGAATGTTTAAATGTGGACATTGATTGCATATCAAATGCTTAGCAAATCTTGCTTACTTGTGAATGGCACTGACTTCTTAGTCAAAATCAGCAATGGTGTCAGAACTGACTGTGAAGCTGTGACTTACTAGTCAAGTTTGACAGTAGTACTGAGCACTGGTCGTATGTTATTGACCTAGGAGTCAAGAGCGACATAAGCGTCATGAACACAAAGCTGAAAAGATTAGATCTAATCGATATCAGCATTGAATGACTCAACATGAGCATTAATGCCAGACCGACCTCAAGTTCAATGAAAACTAAAAAGTGCTTGTATAGTTCCATGACTAGTCACTCTGAGCCAAGGCCAGAAGGCCCAGGTGACTGCATCGTTACATGGCTAAGAGTATGGAACCCACACTAGTGACTTCATGGTCACTCATTTGTGAAGGGTGCGGAACCCACATTAGTGACTTACATATCTGTCACTCATCTGTTTAGGGCTATAAGCTCTGTATGATTATCATGATCATCATTTTATATTATATACATGCAGAAATAAGTTTTCTTGCTGAGCCTTGGCTCACGGGAGCTATGTGGTGCAGGTAAAGGGAAAGAAAAGCTCACCCAGCCTTGAGTGGAGAGCTTAGGTGGTGATGTGTACATATGCGGATGCTTGACCACCACAGCCAAGGTTTTTCTCAGAGGAACTAGGGGTTAACCCTATATTTGTCGCTTAGGTCGGCAGGTTGTAAATTTTACACTGTAATTACCATTTTGGATTGTAAATATCTTGTAAACATTTTTATGGGCCCATGTGCAGTTTTATGTTTTAAATAAAATATATCATTTCCTTTTGGTCAGTTTTCACCTTGGCCTGTTAATAATACTTAGTTGCACATTTAAAACCAAATGACTCGATTAGCGAGTTAAGCACAGTTCAAAGCTCATAGTAACGGTCTTGGAGTAACCAGGGTGTTACAACTTGTTATCAGAGCGTGCCAAGGTTTAGGGTTCCTGTAGACTGGCTGGGCATGTACACTCACCACTAAAGACAAGCTCAACTCATGTTTTGGAAATTATTTATGTGGTTATATATTTAACTGCTTAAATATAGTATAAATGCTTTACATGTATACATGAAATACCTTGATAAGGTTGTGCCTTGACTACTGCATCATCGGTAAGAACGTGCTTATTAGTATTGATATTGCTAGAACATACTCATTAGTATTGTTCATTGTGAATTATTATTTGATACATGTTAAATGCTATGATCATGTATCCATCTGTATATTTGTATAACTGTGGAATATGGTAATTATCTGCTTGTTCTTGGATCGCGAGACGGCAAGAGGTTTAGTTATCACTGCCTAAATGGTCGTATTGACTATTGCAGCAAGGTTTAAGTTGATAAGAATGATTCCAAGACAGACAGATCCATCAGCTGGCCAGGGTGATCAAGGCCAGAATAACAATCAGGGTCAAGAGAATGACCAGAGTCAAATTCCACAGCCAGCTCCTGAGAACTGGCAGCAATTGTTTAATGACCTGCAGGTCGGAGTATTGAGGCAGGAAGAAGAAATCCGCCTCCTGAGACAACAGCAGGTTCCTGCAGCAGCCAGTGTACCTGCAGCACCCCCTGTATCGGTGCCAGCAGTTGAGCAACTGCTAGAGGTTGGAAATAAATAGGAGCCTTTTTATGAAAGGTTCAGGATGCAACAACCTCTGGTTTATTAGGGCAGTGCAAATCCTGCTAAGGCTGAGCAGTGGATGAGCATGATTACCACCATCCTTGACTTTATGAGGGTGACTGGTAATGAAAGGGAGGCATGTGCCACGTATATGTTTTGGGAGGATGCCCGAATTTGGTGGGAAGTTATATCCCCAACCAGAAACATCAATGCCCATAGTTGGGAAGAGTTTCAGACTCTGTTCAATGAGAAGTACTCTAATGATGCCATCAGGGCAGAAAAAGTTGAGGAGTTTATCGGGTTACTTCAGCGGAGTTTGTCAGTGACTGAGTATGCCCTGAAGTTGATCGATTGGCAAAGTTTTACATGGAGCTGGTGCCTACTGATGGAATCAGAATGGAGAGGTTTCTTCAGGGGCTACAGCCTAGACTTGCCCGGGACGTTCGTATTACCACTGTGGTTAGGGTTACTACCTATGCGCAGGTGGTTGAGAAGGCACTCACAGTTGAGAGTGCGGAGAACAAGACCCGGCGAGACAATGCAGCCAGAAAAGAGTTTAGGAGGACAGGTTCCCCATTTGTGGGTTCAAGTAGGGGTGGAGGCTCCAGTGATCAGAAGAGGAAGGTTCCTGATACCTTCCCAGTTCCAGGTCCTGATAGGCGACCCCGTGGTATTTTAATGGGTCGTCAGGGTGGTAGTGAGGCCTGGAAGACTCGTCCTGAATGCCCTAGGTGCAAGAGGCGTCATTTGGGAGAGTTTAGGGCATAGGCCTGCTTCTTGTGTGGAGCAGTGGGTCATTTCAAGAAAGATTGCCCTAAAGCAAGAAAGGAAGAACCTAGAAAAGCGGATAACTCGGCCCCAACTCGAGTGTTCGTATTGACACAAGCAGAAGCTGAGGCTTCACCCTTAGTAGTTGTAGGCCAACTTCTTAGTGCTGGAGCCCCTTATAATGTTTTGATTGATTTTGGTGCTACACATTCTTTTGTTGCTAGTAGAATTGTTGATAGATTGTGTAGACCCTGTGATTATTATGCTGTGGGGTTCGAGACCTTATTACCCGCTGGGGAGTTGGTGGTTTCTAGGAGATGGGTCAGATCTTTGCCAATGACAGTGGAGGTCGGAGAGTTGTCAGTTGATTTGATAGAGTTAGTTATGACTGACTTTGACATGATTCTGGGTATGGACTAATTAGTGAAGTATAGGGCAACCATTGATTGCAGAAGGAAGATGGTCACCTTTGAGCTTGAAGGTGAGGATCCTTTTGTGTTTGTTGGTACTGTGCATGGGCCTCGCATACCTATGATTTCTATTTTGAGGGCTAGAGACCTATTGCAAGGAGGTTGCATAGGATTCTTAGCCAGTGTGGTGGATACCACTGAGGTCATGCCAGTGAGACTAGAAGAGACTAGACTAGTCTGTGAATTCCTAGATGTGTTTCCAGAAGATTTACCAGGGTTGCCACCACACAGAGAGATTGATTTCATGATAGAACTGGCACCAGGGATGGAGCCAGTGTCTAGAGCACCTTACAGAATGGCCCCAGTTGAGTTGAAAGAATTGAAAGTATAGTTGCAAGAGCTATTGGATTTGGGTTTTATCAGACCTAGTTTCTCACCTTGGGGTGCGCCAGTTCTGTTTGTGAAGAAGAAATATGGTTCTCTAAGGATGTGTATTGATTACAGAGAACTGAATAAGTTAACAATTAAGAACAAGTATCCTCGGCCAAGGATAGATGATCTGTTTGATCAATTGCAAGGCAAAAGGGTATTCTCAAAGATAGACCTTCGTTCTGGTTATCATCAGTTGAGGGTCAAGGAGGGAGACATACCAATGACTTCTTTTCGTACTAGATATGAGCATTATGAGCTCTTAGTCATGTCTTTTGGATTGACTAATGCCCCAGCTGCCTTTATGGATCTAATGAACAGAGTGTTCAAGGATTATCTGGACCAGTTTATGATCGTCTTCATCGATGATATCCTGGTTTATTCTCAGTAAGAGTCAGAGCATGAGCAGCATTTGAGGTTGGTTCTACAAAGACTAAGGGAACACAGATTGTTTGCAAAGTTCAAGAAATGTGAATTCTGGTTATCTCAGGTATCTTTTCTTGGGCACATTGTCAGTAAGGAGGGGATTAATGTAGATCCAGCCAAGATTAAGGCAGTTACAGATTTGCCAAGGCCAAAGAATGCTTATGAGGTTAGAAGTTTCCTTGGATTGGCAGGTTATTACAGACGTTTTGTGGAAGGGTTCTCTAAGATTGCTACTTCATTGACTAAGCTGACACGCAAAAATCAGAAGTTTGTGTGGTCAGACAGGTGTGAGAACAGCTTCCAGAAACTGAAGCAGAGGTTGATTACAGCTCTGATTCTGAGTATTCCAACAGATCAGGAGAAGTTTGTGATTTACTGCAATGCTTCACATCAGGGTTTGGGCTGTGTTCTGATGCAACCAAGGAAGGTGATCGCTTATGCCTCACTTCAGCTGAAGGGGTATGAACAAAGATATCTCACTCATGATTTAAAGTTGGCAGTTGTGGTCTTTGCTTTAAAGGTATGGAGGCATTATCTTTATGGGGAGAAGTGTGAGATTTACACTGACCACAAGAGCCTAAAATACTTCTTAACGCAAAAATATTTGAACATGAGACAAAGGCATTGGCTGGAGTTAGTAAAAGATTATGACTATGAGATTTGTATCATCCAGGAAAAGCCAATGTGGTAGCTGATGCTTTAAGCCGGAAGGGTCCGGGACAGATTTATAGTGCGAGGCTGATAGCTAGAGAGTTAGCTGATGACATGACCAGAGCTGGTATAGAGTTGTTGGTGGGCCAGTTTGCCAATATTACGCTACAGTCTATACTATTGGAGAGAATTAAGGAGGGTCAGTTGGGTGATCCACAGCAGATCAAGATTAGAGAAGATGTTTTAGCTGGAGTATCCAGAGATTATACAGTGTTTGATTTGGGCTTGTTGGGATACAAAGGACAGATATGTGTTCCGTTAGACACTGCTTTGAGGCAATAGATTCTAGATGAATCTCACGCTACACCTTACTATTTGCATCTAGGCACCATGAAGATGTATCAAGATGTGAGATCGTTGTATTAGTGGCCTGGGATGAAGAAGGATGTAGTGGAGTATGTGGCTAAGTGCTTGACATGATAACAAGTCAAGGCTGAGCATCAGAGGCCAGCAGGGTTATTGCATTTCTTTTTAGCTTGAATAAAATAATGAATATTAATTGAAAAATATTTGAATATTCGTTCAACAGGTGCCCAAGACTCGGTCAAAATTGTTCAGAGGCAAGTCAAGAGGTTAAGGAATGAATCAAGCTCGATTTCTACGAAGTTTGAAAATAGGTCACTGGAGCCAATATATCACCTAGGGTAGGTGATATATTGCCCCTACCAGCATATCACAGGCTCGTGTTTTCGTTCGTGCAAAGTCGACATGTTTTTCGTATCTTCCGTAGGCGATATATCGGCCCCTATGTTGCGATATATCGGCATACGTGAATATATTAAACACGTAATTGCACTTTTCCAGCATAATTTGAATTTGATAAACAACTTTGACTGAGTCATAATACGATCCTAACAGCTGCTTGAAGGTTCTAGAGCTTCTAGATCTTTCTTTTTAATTAAACTATTCATCAAAATACTTAAATCCTTAATAAACATGCACACGACAAGTGTCATGATCTTATTAGTTCTATCTAAACCTTATAGTATAATAAATGACATCTTTATAATCAGTTATATTACTCAAACCTTTGTTATAATTAATATTCTTAAACTATAGGTTAAACTTATAAAATCTATAAGTGTTGCTACGAGTGTTCAACTAAGTCCCGACTTGAACCAAACATACTATAACAACTACAACTACTACTACTACTACTACTACTACTACTACTACTACTACTACTACTACTACTACTACTACTACTACTACTACTACTACTACTACTACTAACTAAAGTTAAAAAGAATTTCGTCCTCGAAATTTACTTACCAAACAATTCTGGATACCGTGGTAACATGTCTTCCTCCAACTTCCACGTTGCCTCCCGTTCAGAACTATTACTCCATAGCACTTTGACTATCGTAATACTCTTAGACTGTAAATCCTTCATCCCTCTATCCAGGATGCTAACCGGTCATTCCTCGTAACTCGTCTTTCTGGAGTACTATTGTATCATACTTGAGTAGGTGAGATGGGTCTGACATATATTTTCGTAGCATCGAGATGTGGAACACATTGTGGCTATCTGCTAGAGCTGGCGGTAGGGCTAATCTATATGCAACTATTCCCACTTTGTCCAATATCTCAAAAGGACCTATAAACTGGGGACTAAGCGTGCCTTTCTTCCCAAAATGCTTCACACCTTTCATAGGAGATATCTTTAAGAAGACTTGATCTCCGACTTTGAATTCCTCATCATGCTGCTTGGCATCCACATAACTTTTCTGACGACTCTGAGCAGCGAGCACACGTTTTCTAATCAGCGATGTCGCATCCTGAGCTTCTCTAATAGCTTCGGGTCCAAGAAGTTGCCTTTCTCTTACCTCGTTCCAATGTAACGGCGATCGACACCTCCTTCCATAAAGTAACTCATAAGGCGCCATCCCGATCATTGACTGGTAGCTATTGTTGTAGGAGAATTCTATCAGCGGCAAGTACTTACTCCATGATCCTCCGAAATCAAGTACACAACCGTGCAACATATCTTCTAAAATATGTATGGTACACTCAGACTTTCCCTCGGTCTGAGGATGAAATGTCATGCAAACACTTAACTTGGTACCCATGGCTTGCTGCAAACTTCCCCAAAATCTTGATGTAAACACCGATCCTCTATCGGATACTATTGTCTTAGGGATTCCATGTAGTCGTACTATTTCATGGACATAAACGTCTGCATATGGATCTGCTGTGTACGTAGTCTTGATAGGCAAGAAATGAGCTGACTTGGTTAGTCTATCTACTACTACCCAAGCCAAGTCGTGCTGCTTATTTGTTCGTGGCAATCCCGTCACAAAATCCATGGCTACGTCATCCCACTTCCATTCTGGAATACTAAGTGGTTGCAATAAGCCTGCAGGCCGCTGATGTTCTGCTTTTACTTGCTGGCATACTAAGCATTTAGACACATACTCTGCTACATCCTTCTTCATTCCTGGCCACCAATACAGTGCTTTAAGATCATGAGTCATCTTGGTTGACACTAGGTGAACTGAGTATGGGGTATTGTGCACTTCTTCTAAAATCTTCATCTTAATCCCTTGATCATTCGGCATGCATACCCGATCCTTATATCTCAAGAACCCCTATCCCGATATAGAGAAATCTGTGGCCTTGCCTTCTTTAACTGCATCCATATGTGCTACTAATGTGTCATCATGCCCTTGCCCAATCCGTATATCTTCTAACAGAATTGGCTGGTTGGACAAGTTAGCCAGTTTACCAATGACTACTTCTATTCCGGCATTGATAAGCTCCTGCTATAGTGGCTTTTCTATTCCAACTAACGCTGCTAGACTTCCATAACTCTTCCTACTTAGCGCATCAGCAACTACATTTTCCTTTCCCGGGTGGTATAGGATTTCGCAGTCATAATCCTTTACTAGATCTAACCACCTGCACTACCTCATGTTGAGCTCCTTTTGCGTGAAAAAATATTTTAAGCTTTTGTGGTCCGTATAAATCTCACACCGTTCTCCATAGAGATAGTGGCGCCAGATTTTCAATGCAAAAGCCACCGCTACCAACTCCATATCATGCGTTGGATAGCGTTGCTCATATTCCTTCAGCTGCCTTGAGGCGTAGGCTATTACCTTGTCATTCTGCATCAGCACACAACCCAAACTTTGCTTCAACGCATCACAGTAGACTACAAACTTGTCATTGGGTGTCGGTACACAAAGTACTGGTGCTGAGCATAGCTTATCTTTAAGCAATTGGAAACTCTCTTCACACTTATCTGTCCAGCTGAACCTTTGCTATTTCCGGGTCAGATTGGTAAGCGGAGTAGCTATCTTAGAAAAGATCTCTACAAACCTCTGATAATAACCTACTAATCCCAGAAAGCATCTTACGTCTGATGCGTTCTTTGGTCTTGGCCAATCCTTCATAGCCTCTACCTTAGATAGGTCTACTGCAACTCCGTCCTTGGATACAATGTGGTCGAGGAACGCTACTTGCGAAAGCCAGAATTCACACTTCTTGAACTTGGCGTAAAGTTGATGCTCTTTCAATCGTAACAAGGTCATCCTTAAATGTTCCTCGTGTTCGATTTCATCCTTCGAGTATACCAGAATATCATCGATGAATACTACGACAAATTTGTCCAAGTAATCCTTGAAGACCCTATTCATTAAATCCATAAACGCAGCTGGAGCGTTGGTAAGATCAAAAGACATAACTAGAAACTCGTAATGTCCATAACGAGCTCTAAAATTTGTCTTGGGAATATCCTCCCCCCGTACCTTGAGCTGATGATACCCAGACCGTAAATCAATCTTTGAAAACATAGTCGCGCCTCGGAGTTGATCAAACAAGTCATCAATTCGTGGTAGCAGGTACTTATTCTTAATCGTCACCTTATTAAGCTCGCGGTAATCTATACACATCCGCATGCTTCCGTCCTTTTTCTTCACAAATAGAACCGGTGCTCCCCATGGCGAATGGCTCGGTCTAATGAAACCCAAGTCTAGGAGTTCTTATAGATGCATCTTTAACTCCTTAAGTTTGGTAGGTGCCATCCAGTATGGTGCCTTTGAGATAGGCTCGGTGCCTGGTACTAGTTCGATTGTGAAGTCAATTTCCCGAGTCAGCGTCCTGGTAAGTCGTCAGGAAATACTTCTAGGAATTCTTTTACAATGCTCACGTCTCCAACTTTTAGTGGTGTTTCCTTTACCACATCCGTGATGCTGGCTAAGAATGCATGACATCCTTTTTCTATCATCCTCTAAGCTTTAAGAGATGAAATAAGCGGTGTGCGTAGTCCTAAAACTTGTCCCATAAAACACAGTCTCTAACCATCAGGAGTCTCGAATATCACTTCCTTGCATTTGCAGTCGATGGTTGCGCCATGCCTTGCTAGACAATCTATAATGCCCTGGTTACCCCAGAATAGTTACAGTGAACGGTGAACTGGAAATTTGACTCGCTACCCGAGTCATTTGGTTAAAAACGTGCTTCTAAGTGTTATTAACAGGCTAAGGTGGAAAACCAACAAAAAGGAAAGGATACATTTTATTATATACATAAAACTGCTCATGGGCCCACAAGAACATTTACAAGTTGTTTACAACTCAAAATGGTCATTACTGTTTCAAAATTACAAACCCCGCCGATCTAAGCGGCAAAAATAGGGTAAACCCCTAGTTCCTCTGAGAACTCCTTGGCCGTGGTGGTCAAGCGGCCACATATGTACACATCACCACCTAAGCTCTCCACTCAAGGCTGGGTGAGCTTTTCTTTCCCTTTACCTGCACCACATAGCACCCATGAGCCAATTTCCAGCAAGAAAACACAGTATTGTATATAAACATCATCAAATGATTATCATTATAATCACACAGAGCTTATAGCTCTTAAACAGATGAGTGAATATCACTTGAGGTTCTAGTAAACCATACTGAGTGACTGACAAGCAAGTCACTAATTTAAACAGAAGAGTGACTGATGGGTAAGCCACTAGCCTTAAACAGATGAGAGACTGATGGGTAAGTCTCTAACTTAACAGATGAGTGACTGATAGGTAAGTCACACAAGCGCTTATAGTATTCATCGAACTTGAGGTCGGTCCGGCATTAACGCTCTTTTGAGTCATTTAATGCAGATGTCGATTAGATGTAATCTTTATTGGCTTGCGTTGAACATGCTAAGGCCGTCCTGACTTATGAGTCAGCACTGTGTGACCAGTGCCCAGTACCACTGCCGAACCTGACTAATGAGTCACAGCTTCACAGTTGATACTGGCACCTATGCCAATTTTGACTAATGAGTCAGTACCATGCACAAGTGAGCAAGATTTTCTAAGCATTCAATAATCAATCCATGTCCACATTTACAAAATCAACATGCCTCAAGAATAACCATGCATGCCACATATGGGGTGCAGTTTTCTTACCTCTGGTTCGAGCGAGAAATAATATAAGAACGACCCTTGAGAACGATCAACCTTTAGATTCCTTAGCGGTTACCTAATCATAACCAATTATAAACCATTAATAAAATAAATCAATGAATGGTTCACAATCTAAACCACACTCCCGGGATCAATCCCTCACTCTCGGGACTCTCAAACTACTCAAAAGGGGTAAAGGAACCAACCCCCGAGCCTTAAAAACCATCCCGAGCCCTAAAAATAACATTCCCTGAAACTGACCTAGCGCCTAGGCGCTGCCCACCAGCTCTGGGGTGCTGCCCTGCATAGTGCTGGGGCGCTAGGACTGGCGCTGGGGCGCCAACTTCAGACCAGCAACTCCTCTGATTTTCCCTCCTTGCGATTCTCCTTGAAACCAACCTTCCAAACCAATCCCAAACCTTACCAAAACATCCAAATCAACCCCTAAACCTCATCTACATCACCCCCTCACCAAAACCCAATCAATCTTACACAAAAACTCCCATTGATTCCAACTATCCACATAAAAATCTATAGGCTAAAAACTAAAAGAAAAACAGAGTAATACTTGGAATTCATGGACAATTTCTTACCTCCAGCTGGTTTTGAATCCTCCTTAGTAGATGAACTAAGTCTATAACCTCGAAGCTTTGATTTTCTAGCTTGATTCTTCAATTTGGAACCAAAAACTTCAAAGGGAGATAGAGGGAAGATGATGTACGGGAGAGGAAACCTTGCTCTGTTTTTGTTCTATATGTTTCCACAGCCAACCTAAACCATGTATATCCTAAGCCAAATGACCCTAATGCCCCTAGGTCATTTAAAGCTTCTAAAGTCTCCCCAAGGGTAAAATCGCCATCTTTCACCTAATTCGTTAATCATAATTAACGCTCTCCAATTCCCGTTATTCTCGATATTCTCAAATACCAATAATTCATATCTCGTTACCCTTTTATTCCCAGCAATGCTCTAATCATTAAAACATCCCGAGACTCACCCTGAGCGTCGAACTTAATTCCGATATGAATAAACTGCTACTTGATATTCAAAGATAGTCTCATGCCGAATAGCTCGAACAAATCCACATTATAATGTGGCCTCAACAATATATCACCGACATGCATACAAATATACAATTACGCCCTCAACGGGCCAAATTACCAAAATACCCCTGTCATGAAATGTGGACCCACATGCATGCATTTAACATCATATTATAATATAATTCACATAAACATGCATATTATCATTTAATGGCATAATTAAATAGTTATGGCCCTCCCGGCCTACTAATCCAGCCATTAAACCGCATTAGGGATTTCGGGGCATTACACAATCCATGCCCAGTATCACGTCGAAGTCTTTGATCTCTAATTCTATCAGGTCTCCTTCTAGTTCTACGTCCTAAATTTTGATCGGTACGCTTCATACTATCCGTGATGATAGGACTACTTCACCCGAAGGCAATTCTATTACAAACCTAGTTCTAAAGCTTTCACAATGTTTGTCTAGTTTTTCTATCATTCTTAATGAGATATACGAATGAATGGCTCTCGGATCAAATAATACTGTACATACATTATTGAGGATAGGAATCTGACCTGTGACCACTTTATTATTAGCTTCAGCTTCTCCCTGGGTCAAGGCAAAGACTCCGGCAAGAACCATCTTGTTGTCTCTTTTCTCCTCCTGCTTAAGCTGGGGACATTGCCTACTTTGGTGACCTTCCTGACCACAGTTGAAGCATCCCTTGGTGTTTGCACGACACCCTCCAGGATATTTCTTTTGGCACTTAGAGAATTGCGGGTATTCTACATAACCCTACTTATTGCCTCCATTGGTTGTCCATGCTCTTTTATTGTTGTCGGACTGCTTATTGTCAGGATGCCATCTCTTCTGACCATTATTGTTGCTGGACTGATGGTTGTTGTGGTTGTTCCGACCATTCTGAGGTTAACTCTGTTGTTTTGGCTATGGCTTACTAGCTTCTTCCTTACTAACATTCGCCTGAAGCCTTTCCACTTCGAATGTTATCTCTAGAACATCAGCATACGTAGTAGTTCCAGGGTTTGCTAGCTTAACCCCTAGCTCAATCTTTGGTCTAAGTCCTCTAAGGAACTTGGTACCCCTCAGAAAATCAGTTGGAACCAACTCTGGTGCGAACTTGGCTAATCTATCGAACTACTGAGCATACTCTGCTACCGTCAAGTTGCCCTACTTCAGACTAGCGAACTCCTTGACCCTTGAAGCGATGATTGTCGAGTTGTAGTACTTTTTGTGGAACAGCTCCATAAATCTGGTCCATGTCATGGTGGTGACGTCGTGAGTTTATTGAACTAAGTCCCACCCCTTTCCCAAAAATACATTTGATTTGGTAAGTATAAGTTTACTAGACTCAAAAACGGCTTTAATGCCGGGCTTGCCAATCAAATCACCACTTACCAAGTTTCTACTCATTTCGGGAACATAAAGTACATTCACTAATGTAACTTTCTTGCCGGAGGTGAAGTAGACATCAATAGTACCTTTGCCAAGTACCTTGGATTTGCCCTCATTGCCCATTTGTATCTCATGGTTGCCCTTTGACTCTTCAAAGGTCTTGAACAATGATTTGTCATAGGTGACATGGACGGTGGCACATGTATCATACCACCACCCTTTCACCTTGCCTTGGACCGCATTCACCTCACTAATGGTAGCAACTATGTTTTCCTCTTGAGTTGCGTTCACCTTAGGTCCTTGTTGGTCTTTTCTATGCCTACACTCTCTAGCATAGTGACCCTTTTTCCCACACACAAAGCAAGGACCTTTCTCGCCCTTAAACTTGTTTGGGTTGGTTTTTGGACCCAAAGTTTTCTCATTACCCTTTTTCCCTTTGTTTTTGGGATGTTTTGGTTGTGACACCGCATTTGCTTTGGAAGTCTCTCCATTAGACCCCTCCACAAGTTTATCTCTACATATCGATTCCTCTTCGATTCGAATATGTTTTTGGATTTCCTCCAAAGAATAATCCTCATTTTTATGAAGGATTCTTTTCCTATAGCTCTTCCAAGTTGGTGGTAATTTAGCCACTATAGCACCAACTTGAAAGGCCTCAGGAAGCTCAATCTTTAAAACTTTCAGTTTGTTAACAATTATTTGCAATTCATGAATTTGAGAAAGAATAGGTTTATCACCAAAAAATTTGAAATCAAAGTATTGAGATATCAAAAACTTTTTGGTACCTTCCTCTTCCGCCTTAAAATTTTTCTCAAGTGCATCCCATGTCTCCTTGGCCGATTTGGTCTCGGTGTAGAGGTCATAGAGCCTATCGGATAGGGCGTTGAGGATATGACCCCTACAAAGAAGGTTGTCCTCCTCCCTCTTCCTTCTCTTCTCCACCTCCTCGGGAGTGTCTTTGTCGGATGGCTCGGCTAGAGGTGCCAAGGATGACTCAAGGATGTAGGCGATTTTAAGAGTGGTTAAAAGAAACCTCACCTTGTCTTGCCACCTAGTAAAATTGGATCCATCAAACCTATCCAATCTCACTAGGTCTTGGTTCATGATCTTGATTGTCTCCCCTTCCATTGAAACAAAAAAGGGATTAAGCTTTTGAATGTTAGGAAAAATTGTTTTGCCTCAATGGAAATGATAATAATATGTTACAACTCTATGCAAAAATATTACAAATAAATATAAATTGATTAAATAAGGTTACAACTCTATAACTAAAAATTACAAATAAACAAAGAAAATGAAGAAGAAGAGAATAGTAAAATACAACTCTAAGCAAAAGGTTACAAGTAAACTAGAAGTGTTTGAAACAAAAGAAAAGAAAAGATTACAACTCTTGAACAAGAAATACAAGTAAAAGAACAAGAGAATAAGAAGAAAACAAAACAATAGAAAGAAGAACAAAAATACAAGAAACTCTCACTTACACAACCTAAGTGAAGATGGTTGGGGATCACCAACTTGAACAAGGTTTAAAACCTTTGTCCAAAAGCTTATTTCCCCCTAACTCAAGCACTAAGGGATCTCTCTCAGATATTGGAAAAGCTTTCTGGAATTATCAAGCCTCGAGATGTTTATAGCTAAGTGCTCTAATGGATAGAAATGTTGTTGTCTTACAAGTGAGCTATAGGCTCCTATTTATAGAGTTTAGAGACACTCTTTGAATTTCAAATTCCACCAACCCCCATGGCTGTTACCAATGTTTAATTGGATTAATATGGAATTAAAAATGAGATTTGGGAGTTATTTGGGTTTTTTGAGCCGTTCAACAAAGATTGGAAAAACTGAAAATTGGTCAGTTTTTGGCCTGTGGCCGCGGCCAAAGACATTAGTGGCCGCGGCCACTGGTCTCTGTCCCACAGGCCACGGCCACCAACATTCAGTGGCCGCGGCCACCGACCAATTTCAGCACTTAAAAATGTGATGTTTTTCCAAACGGTTCCAAACCCTCCCAAATGATTTTGTAACTCCCAAAACACATTATTGGGGTTAAAATCATATCTTTAACAACCATATCACATATGGCTTTATGAAATTCATCTCAATATTGTGTAACAACAATTTTACACAATAAAGGGTAATATTTGGAAGTTACAAATTTGTAACACCAAATATGTTACATTATTTGGATATATCTCATATATCTAAATATTGTAACTCTCTATTATATGTTACAATATGTGACATACTTTGACACATTTATTTAATCTAATCATTATATTATAATATAATATAATATTACATTATATCATAAAATAATATAACATTCCCCCACTAGATTAAATAGTTATCTATTGTAACACTTATTTAATCAATCATTATATTTTGAAATATAACATATCCCCCACTTGATTAAATAAGAACTCTCTCTTATCGGAGTCATTGCATTAGTGCATAAAGCAAAGTGTTTTTCAACTTGAACTTTACTATAGTGTAATTATCACAAAATTTGTCGAAAATTAGGTTGCACTAGGCATTGAACCATCTTTTCATGATGACAAATCGGTGATAACACACACACCTTTGCGATGTTCACTTGAGACCTCTATGTCTCGCTTTGCACCGTTAATGGCCATGTGCACTTTCCATTCATGGATGTTCTTGAGAATACTCCCAATTCTCATGAGAGGCGGCACCACCCCTAGGTCCATATAGGTAGAATTCTTACAGTATTTTGTTACCAAAAATACTTGTCTTTACAAGACTGAATTCTATTAAAAAACCTTTCGGTTTTAACCCTCCACTTGGTAACACACAAGTACTCAATATCTCAGATGGGACTTGTTTTGAGTACAACTAATGCTCACTTGATTGACTTGTTGTTACCTATTGAACCTAACACTAGTTGAATAACTAGTGTTAAGATAGGTTACCATCAATCGTGAATCTCTTTAGGGAGTTTAAGTCCCATCCCTCGAGATGATGCAGCCACTAAATCCCTCGTTAGTGGCTTAGTGAAAGGATCCGCTAGATTTTCACTTGTTCTCACATAGGAAATTGGGATGACTCCTCTTTGAATCAATTCTCTTACATATCCATGTCTTAGACTAATGTGTCTAGACTTCCCATTATACACTCCACTGTATGCTCTAGCCAATGTCGCTTGGCTATCACAATGTATCAATATAGTAGATACATTATCTTTGATTAGGGGAATCTCTATCAACAGATCCCTTAACCATTAGGCCTCTTTGCCGGTAGCAGCTAGAGCTATGAACTCTGCTTCCATAGTGGAATGAGATATACAGGTTTGTTTCTTGGAACCCCAAGAAATTTCACCTCCACCAAGTGTAAATACCCAACCAGTTGTGGACAAGTTTTCCCCAATATTGGATATCCAACTTGCATCTGTATATCCTTCTAATATCGAAGGAAATTTGGAGTAGTGAAGGCTTAGTCCTTTGGTTTTCTTGAGATAACCTAGGACTCTTCCAATTGCCTTCCAGTGATCCACACTTGGATTACTTGTAAACCTACTAAGTTTACTTACCGCAAATGCTATATCAGGTCTAGCACACTAGGCAGCATACATTAGACTCCTTATAGCACTAGCGTACTCCAATTGAGCCACCGCTCTTCCTTCATTCTTCTCTAGTTTTACACTATGATCGAACGGAGTATTGGCATCTTTAACCTTGAGATGGTTAAATTTGTTCAATACTTTCTCAACATAGTGGGCTTGCCCTAACGCAAAACCCCCACTATGTTTCTTTACTTTGATACCGAGTATGGTATCAACTTCTCCAAGATCTTTCATCATGAAGGTTGATTATAGAAACCTCTTCGTTTCTTCTATCCCTTTCATGCTATTACTTAGAATAAGCATGTCATCCACATATAAGCAAACAATGATCACATATCCCTTACAAGTTTTGGAATACAAACACTTGTCTCCATTGTTATGTCTAAACCCATTAGACATGATGGCTTGATAAAATTTCTCATGCCATTGCTTAGGAGCTTGTTTCAATCCATATAAGGATTTTACAAGTCTACAAACTTTATGTTCATATTTTGGTAGGACAAACCCTTCGGGTTGTTCCATATAGACCTCCTCATTGAGGTCACCATTTAGGAATGTCGTTTTGACATCCATTTGATGAACATACAAGTTGTGTATAGAAGCTACATCGAACAAGATTCTTATAGAAGTTGTTCTTGCAACAGGCGCATAGGTATCGAAATAATCGATACCCTCTTTTTGCCTAAACCCTTTAGCTACTAATCTAGCTTTAAAGGTTTGGATAATGTCGTCATTGTGGTATTTTCTCCTAAATACCCACTTACACCCTATTGGCTTAGACCCCGGTGGGAGGTCTACCAATTCCCAAGTGTTATTGGAAAGAATGGAATCCATCTCATCATTGATGACTTCTTTCCAAAATGCACTATCTCTTGATTGCATAGCTTCTCTATAAGTCTTAGGATCATCCTCAATGAGAAGTACAATAGGAATTTTCCTAATGACTTCCTCTCTATTTCCTTCTACCATGTAGAATGAAATTCGTTGAGAATCTATCTCATCCACTACTAGACTTTTATGATTTTTAAGCCTTTGACTTCTTCTAGGTTCAAAGGGTTGCTTTACATCCTTTTGAGAATTCTCCTCTTGAGAATCAACTTTGGATGTAGAAGCTTGAGAATTGTTCTCATATAACAAATTCTCCTTTAGAGATGTTGAAGCTTGAGAATTTTTGTCACATAACATGTTCTCAAAGAATTCAACTTCTCTAGATTCAATCATTATATTAGACTCTAAGTCTAATAGCCTATAAGCTTTACTATTGTTGGCATAACCAACAAAAGCACACTTTATGGATCTTGAACCTAACTTTGTTCTATTAGGTTCGTTTTTCTTGCAATATGCAAGACACCCCCACACTTTGAAGTACCCTATGTTGGGTTTTCTTCCTCTCCATAACTCATATGGAGATATCTCATTTTTCTTCATCGGTATTCAATTAAGAATGTGACAAGCGGTTAAAAGCGCTTCACCCCATAAGTTGAAGTTCAACTTAGAAAACACCAACATAGAATTGATCATCTCTAGATAAGTCCTATTTTTCCTTTCGGCAACACCATTGTGTTGTGGTGTATAAGGTGCAGTGCACTCATGAATTATACCATTTTCTTCACAAAATGTATTGAATTCATTAGAGAAGTACTCTCCTCCTCTATCACTTCTTAGCACCTTAATCTTTTTATTTAGTTGATTTTCAACTTCTAATTTATACAATTTAAAAGCATCAAAAGTTTCATCTTTATGCTTTAAAGGAAACACATCGGTATATCTACTAAAATCATCTATAAAAGTAAGAAAATACCTTTTACCACCTCTAGTTAAAACACCATTTAATTCACAAAGATCACTATGGATTAAATCTAGTAAATTAGATGATCTTTCTACACTAGGAAATGGTTTCTTAATCATTTTTGCCTTAACACATATTTCACATTTACCATAGTTTTTAATATTGCATGCAATCATACCACATTTTACTACTCTTTTCATGGTAGAAAAACCTATATGCGATAGTCTAAGATGCCACAAAAATAAAGAATCATACTCAACAATATAGGCGGAATTAGCATTTTTATTGATAACATTGAAAGTTACATCATTGGTGCACAATTTAACCATACCCTCACAAGAGTACCCCTTTCCCAAAAATACATTTTATTTGGTAAGTATAAGTTTACCGGGCTCAAAAACGGCTTTAATGCCGGGCTTGCCAATCAAATCACCACTTACCAAGTTTCTACTCATTTCGGGAACATAAAGTACATTCACTAATGTAACTTTCTTGCCGGAGGTGAAGTAGACATCAATAGTACCTTTGCCAAGTACCTTGGATTTGCCCTCATTGCCCATTTGTATCTCATGGTTGCCCTTTGACTCTTCAAAGGTCTTGAACAATGAATTGTCATAGGTGGCATGGACGGTGGCACATGTATCATACCACTACCCTTTCACCTTGCCTTGGACCGCATTCACCTCACTAAGGGTAGCAACTATGTTTTCCTCTTGAGTTGCGTTCACCTTAGGTCCTTGTTGGTTTTTTCTATGCCTACACTCTCTAGCATAGTGACCCTTTTTCCCACACACAAAGCAAGGACCTTTCTCGCCCTTAAACTTGTTTGGGTTGGTTTTTGGACCCAAAGTTTTCTCATTACCCTTTTTCCCTTTGTTTTTGGGATGTTTTGGTTGTGACACCGCATTTGCTTTGGAAGTCTCTCCATTAGACCCCTCCACGAGTTTATCTCTACATATCGATTCCTCTTCGATTCGAATATGTTTTTGGATTTCCTCCGAAGAATAATCCTCATTTTTATGAAGGATTCATTTCCTATAGCTCTTCCAAGTTGGTGGTAATTTAGCCACTATAGCACCAACTTGAAAGGCCTCGGGAAGCTCAATCTTTAAAACTTTCAATTTGTTAACAATTATTTGCAATTCATGAATTTGAGGAAGAATAGGTTTATCACCAAAAAATTTGAAATCGAAGTATTGAGATATAAAAAACTTTTTGGTACCTTCCTCTTCCGCCTTAAACTTTTTCTCAAGTGCATCCCATGTCTCCTTGGCAGATTTGGTCTCGGTGTAGAGGTCATAGAGCCTATCGGATAGGGCGTTGAGGATATGACCCCTACAAAGAAGGTTGTCCTCCTCCCTCTTCCTTCTCTTCTCCACCTCCTCGGGAGTGTCTTTGTCGGATGGCTCGGCTAGAGGTGCCAAGGATGACTAAAGGATGTAGGCGATTTTAAGAGTGGTTAAAAGAAACCTCACCTTGTCTTGCCACCTAGTAAAATTGGATCCATCAAACCTATCCAATCTCACTAGGTCTTGGTTCATGATCTTGATTGTCTCCCCTTCCATTGAAACAAAAAGGGATTAAGCTTTTGAATGTTAGGAAAAATTGTTTTGCCTCAATGGAAATGATAATAATATGTTACAACTCTATGCAAAAATATTACAAATAAATATAAATTGATTAAATAAGGTTACAACTCTATAACTGAAAATTACAAATAAACAAAGAAAATGAAGAAGATGATGAAGAAGAAGAGAATAGTAAAATACAACTCTAAGCAAAAGGTTACAAGTAAACTGGAAGTGCTTGAAACAAAAGAACAAGAAATACAAAAAATAAATACAAGTAAACAAAAGAAAAGATTACAACTCTTGAACAAGAAATACAAGTAAAAGAACAAGAGAATAAGAAGAAAACAAAACAATAGAAAGAAGAACAGAAATATAAGAAACTCTCACTTACACAACCTAAGTGAAGATGGTTGGGGATCACCAACTTGAACAAGGTTTAAAACCTTTGTCCAAAAGCTTATTTCCCCCTAACTCAAGCACTAAGGGATCTCTCTCAGATATTGGAAAAGCTTTCTGGAATTATCAAGCCTCAAGGTGTTTCTAGCCAAATGCTCTAATGGATAGAAATGTTGTTGTCTTACAAGTGAGCTATAGGCTCCTATTTATAGAGTTTAGAGACACCCTTTGAATTTCAAATTCCACCAATCCCCATGGCTGTTACCAATGTTTAATTGGATTAATATGGAATTAAAAATGAGATTTGGGAGTTATTTGAATTTTTTGAGCCGTTCAACAAAGATTGAAAAAACTGAAAAATTGGTCAGTTTTTGGCCTGTGGCCGCGGCCAGAGACATTAGTGGCCGCAGCCATTGGTCTCTGTCCCACAGGCAGTGGCCACCGACCAATTTCATCACTTAAAAATGTGATGTTTTTCCAAACGATTCCAAACCCTCCCAAATGATTTTGGAACTCCCAAAACACATTATTATAATTAATATTCTTAAACTATAGGTTAAACTTATAAAATCTATAAGTGTTGCTACAAGTGTTTAACTAAACCCTGGCTTGAACCAAAATCCACAGTAACAAACATACTATAACTACTACTAGCTACTACTACTACTACTACTATCTAACTAGCTAAGTAAAGTTCTAGGACTCTACAAAACCTCACCAAACACAGAAATCAAAACTGAGCTTTGAATCTCAAGAACACTAATTAAAAACTAGAAAACTTCTCAAAAGATTGAAGAAATCCTTACCTTTAGAGAGGAATTCGACCCTAGGTTGTCTCCAATGCCACTCCAAGCTTCAACTCCTAAAATTCCCAAGCTTAAGTTCCTTAAAAATTCATCCCAAAACCTAAATTCAGAAATCAAAATCAACTAAAACTCAACAAACTTAAAGGCATGAATCCTTACCACAATGGCAGCTAAATCCTCAGCTTCAATCCTCCAATCCTTGAGCTTAGATTCCCAGACTTCCCAGGCGATTCTTGTCAACTTCCAGCCTTAATCCAAGCTTAGTTTCCTTCAGCAAATTTAAAGCCTTCCCTTACTTCAATTTCCTTTTGTTTTCCCTCTATGATTCCAGCTCAATTCCAAGGGAGAGAGAGAAGAGAGAAATCGAGAGAAAAAGGGAGAGAGCATATGTTATGTTCAGCTTAGCTTCTACAAGGGTCTAGGTGGTTAACTATACCAGACCTCAAACTAGTAAATGACTAAATTGCCCCCAAGTCCATAACTCACACTTAAATGTCCCTAAAAGTGTATTGGTCTTTCACCACTACTTTACCATTTCTTCAAATAAATCTCAGCGAGAAAAATGGAATTTGATTAATTCAACTTATATCTCCAAACAATCATCAAATATTTATTCACCACCTAATAATCCCCAGTAATGTGCTAATTCACCAAAATACCCCTAGGCTCACCCCGAGCTGGGTATTCGTTCCCGTTGTGACCTTTTTTGCTAATTGCTCACTAGGATCGCCTTGTACCGAATAATCCAAATACATCCAGATAATAATGTGGTCTCGCACTAATATCATATATAATCACATTTATGCCCTCAACAGACCAAAATTACAAATATGCTCTTATAAGCTAAACAGGCCCACATGCATATCTAATACCCATAAACATGTATTTCACATATCCATATAATCATATAATCTTGCATATCATGTAATCATGCATTAAATCATTAAATCACACATAAACCAATTATGCCCTCTCGGCACGCTAATCAAGGCCCTTAAGCCTTATTAGTGATTTTGGGTCGTTACAACTATCCCCTCCTATTGAGAATTTCGTTCTTGAAATTTACCTGAATAACTCGGGATACTGAAAACTCGGGATACTAATCCCGCATTGCTGACTCAAGCTCCCAGGTTGCTTCCTCGACCCTACTATTCCTCCATAACACTTTAACTAGAGGAATCGCCTTGTTCTGTAGAGCCTTATCTTTCATGTCTAAGATCTGAATCGGTCGCTCCTCATAAGACAAATATGTCTGCAATTCCAAGTCTTCATTCTTCAACACATGTGTGTCCTGACAACAACGATGGCAAAGCTAACATGTATGTCACCTGCCTGATCCTCTCGAGGATCTCAAAAGGTCTAATGAATCTAGGGCTCAGCTTTCCCTTCTTCCCAAACCTTCTCACCCCTCGTAGTGGTGAAACTCGCAGAAACACGTGGTCCCCTACCAGGAACAGCACGTCCCTACGCTTAGGATCAGCGTAGCTTTTCTTTCTGCTCTATGAGGCAAGCATTCAAGCTCGAATCTTCTCGATAGCCTCATTAGTCTACCATGTCTGGTTCCAAAAACCTCCTCTCACTCATCTCATCCCAATGAATGGGCGATCTGCATCTTCTCCCATATAACATCTCATATGGCTCTACTCCAATCGTTGATTGATAACTGTTGCTATATGAAAACTCAATCAACGGGAGATACTTACTCTAAGACCCATCAACGTCTATCACGCATGCTCTAAGCATATCCTCCAACACCTGAATCATCCTCTCAGACTGTCCATCAGTATGAGGATGAAAGGCCGTGCTGAGCTTCAACTAAGTCCCCATAGTCTTCTGCAATCCACCCCAAAATTTGGAGGTAAGGATAGGATCTCGGTCTAACACAATAGACTTGGGAACCCCATGGAGACGTACAATCTCCCTCACATACAACTCTGCATACTGATCCATGGTATAAGTCATCCTAACTGGTAGAAAGTGCGCTGACTTGGTGTATTTATCTACTATCACCCACACTGCGTCATGTAGCCCCACTGTCCTAGGTAAACCTCCCATAAAGTCCATCGTAATATCCTCCCATTTCCACTCGGGAACACCAAAAGGTTGTAGCAACCCCACTGGTCGTTGATGCTCAGCCTTCACCTGCTGACAAGTCAAACACCTGGCCACGTACTGTACCACATCCTTCTTCATCCCAGGCCACCAATACAACGTCCGCAAACCCTGATACATATTTGTGGTGCCTGGATGAAGTGAGTACGACATAGTATGGGATTTGTCCAGTATCTCGCGTCTAATCCCCACATCTGTCAGAACATAGATCTGACCTTGATACCGTAGCAAACCAACCTCAGAAATGGAATAGTCCTTAGCCGCTCCCGCTAAGACATTCCCTTTATCTTCCTTTAACTATGCATCTACCAACTGACCCTCCTTAATCCGCTCCAGCAGGGTCGACTGCAAAGTAATATTGGCCAACCGCCCCACCACCAACTCTATCCTCGCTCTGGACATCTCTTTTGCCAACTCTCTCAATATCTTAGTAGAACTAAACAACTGTCCCGTGCCTCTTCAGCTCAAAGCATCCACCACTACATTGGCTTTTCCTTGCCGGTAAAGAATATCATAGTCATAGTCCTTGACCGTTTCCAGCCAACGCCTCTGCCTCATGTTCAGGTCCTTCTGGGTGAAGAAGTACTTCAAACTCTAATGATCGGTGTATATCTTGCACTTCTCTCCATACAGATAATGTCGGCACACCTTCAGTGCGAACACCACCGCTGCCAACTCTAAATCATGGGTAGGGTACCGTTGCTCATACTCCCTAAGCTGTCGTGATGCATAAGCTATAACATTCTCGTTCTGCATCAACAGAAAGCCCAAACCCAACCTCATCGCATCACAATATACCACAAACTTTCCTTCCTCCGAAGGAAGACTCAGCACAGGTGTTGTAATAAGTCGTCGCTTCAATTCTTGAAAAATGTTCTCACACTTGTCTGACCAGACGAACTTCAAATTCTTTCGTGTCAACTCTTTCATCGGTGCAGCAATCTTTGAGAACCCTTCCATAACCGTCTATAGTAACCCACTAATCCGAGGAAACTCCTAACCTCCGAGGCATTCCTTGGCCTCGGCCAATCCCTAACTGCCTCCACCTAAGATGGATCCACTTTAATCCCATCCTCACCAACAATATGTCCAAGGAATGTCACTTCTTGTAGCCAAAACTCACGCTTCTTAAATTTTGCGTACAACCGGTGCTCTCTTAATCTCTGCAAGACCTGTCGAAGATGTTGCTTATGCTCTGCCTCTGAACTGAAGTACACTAGGATGTCATCGATGAAGACAATCATAAACTGATCCAAGAAGTCCTTGAACACCCTGTCCATTACGTCCATGAAGGCTATTGGGGAATTGGTCAAACCAAATGACATAACCGGAAACTCATAGTGCCCATACCTCGTTCGAAAAGCCGTCTTTGGTATATCCTCATCCTTGTTCCTCAATTAGTGATAACCAGATCGAAGATCAATCTTTGAGAATATCGTCTTTCCCTACAGCTGATCAAACAAGTCGTTGATCCTTGGTAGAGAGTACTTATTCTTGATGGTTAACTTGTTCAACTCTCTGTAGTCTATACACATCCTCAGAGTCCCGTCCTTCTTCTTCACAAAAAAAACCGGAGCACCCCATGGCGAGTAGCTAGGCCTGATAAACCCTAAATCAAGAAGTTCTTGTAACTGTATCTTCAATTCCTTCAGTTTTTCCGGTGCCATTATATACGGTACCCTCGACACTGACTCTGTCCTCGGCACCAACTCAATGACGAACTGAATCTCCCTGTGCGGCGGAAACCCTAATAAATCCTCAGGGAACACATCCAAGAACTCTGAAACTAATTTGGTCTCTCCTGGCCCTATTGGCAACACTCTGGTAGTATCCACCACACTAGCCAGGAAACCTATACATCCTTCCTGTAATAGGTCCCTAGCTCTCAGCGCTGATATCAAGGGTATGCAGGGTCCACATATCGCTCCCACAAAAACAAAGGGATCCTCTCCCTCAGGCTCAAAGGTCACCATCTTCTTCGTGCAATCAATGGTAGCCCCATATCTAACTAGCCAATCCATCCCTAGAATCATATCAAAGTTTTCCCTAACTAACTCAATCAAGTCTACTGATAGCTCTCTACTATCAACCATTACTGGCAGTGCTCTAATCCATCTCGTAGAAACTACCAGTTCCCTTGTAGGCAATATAGTCCCAAACCCCGCAGTATAATACTCACTAGGTCTACACAATCTATCAATCACCTTACTAGAAACAAATGAATGTGTAGCACCAGAGTCAATCAACACAGTAAAAGGAGAGCCAGCACTAGAAAGCTGACCTGTCACCACCGAGGGACTAGACTCGGCCTTTGTCTGCGTCAAGGTGAACACTCAAGCTGGAGTCAAGCTGCCCACCTTCCCTACTTCCCTTTTCTTCACTGTTGGGCACTCCTTAAGGTGTCCCACCACCCCACATACATAACAGGCCTTGGCCCGACATTCACCCAGATGGCGTCTTCTACACCTTGTGCATTCTGGGTAGCTTCTCCATGCATCACTGCCTCCCTGGCAACCACCTTGAACACCCCGACCCCTCCTATCCGGACTGGCAGCGATCGAAGTGTCAGGGGCCTTCCTCTTCAAATCACTAGGGCCTCCGCCCCTACCAAAACCTGAATATGAAGGCACCGCCCTGCGAACCTCCCGTCTCAAAGCATTTTCCCTACAAATATTGTTTCCCGCCTCCTCAACGGTAAGAGCCTTCTCAACAGCCTGGGCATAGGTCGTCCCCCACCCCAAGTATTATTGTAATTCTCACATCTCGGGCTATCATAGCATTAAGCCCTCTGATAAATCTATCCTGCCTAGTTGCATCGGTAGGCACTAGGTCTGGTGCGAACTTTGCAAGTCGGTCAAACTTTAGGGCATACTCTGTAACTGTCATATAGCCCTGTACCAACCCCACAAATTCATTCGCTTTCGCTACCTTGACGGCAACGTTATAATACTTCTGACTGAACAAATCCTTGAATCCATCCCAATCCAGAGTAGTAACATCTCTAGTTTTGGATGCCACTTCCCACCAGATACGGGCATCCTCTCTCAGCATATATGTGACGCAGGCCACCCGGTCATTACCTTCTACCCTCATGAAATCTAGGATAGCGGTAATCATACTCATCCACTGTTCGGCCTTCAGTGGATCTAGTCCTCCATCGAAGGTTGGAGGATGTTGTCTCCTAAACTTCTCATACAATGACTCTCATCTGTTCCCAATCTCAGGTGCCTGAACAGCTGGTGCCATAACAGGTAGCACAATAGATGCAGCATTCCCTGACAGAGCCTGCTGTCTCAGTAGATGGATCTACTCTTCCTGGCTCTGAAGTCGGGCTTGCATATCTGCCAATATCTGTTGCCAGTTCTTAGGGATTGGCAGAGGGTTCTGGCCCTGTTCATCATCTCTAGTCTCAGACCCAGTGTCGGCTAGTCGTATAGATCACCTTGGACGCACAGTTATCCAAGTTAATCTGTAATCAACGACTCGACGATCAGACTATGATGACAGGGTAACAATCCTTCCAAGATCCACCATTGGAACTCAACAAATCACAAGCAATCAAGATATAAGAATTATCCAAAATTCATCCACATGCACAGCAATGCTAATAAGCATGCCTCAATATCATCACACATCAATCAAGGGCCAGGCCCTATCAGTATCTCATGCTCCCTATTAATCAAATAGATTAAAGCATTCATATTCCTTTCCAAACACTTAAGCATATAAACACGAATATACAATTACCAAACCCTGAGTCGAGCTTGTCTGTAGCGGCGAATGTACATGTCTAGCCAGTCTTCAAGAACCCTTAAACCTAGACTGCTCTAATACCAAGTTGTAACGCCCTGGATAACCAAGACCGTTACACTGTGTGTTTATAATTGTGCAGGACTCGCTAACCAATCCTTTATTTGAAAATGTGACCCTAAAGTCCTAATCACGATAGGGTTAAAAGATTTTCGTCATAAACAGATAATTTTTCATTTGAATAAGCGTTTAGTACATGGGATCCCAAAAACAGGGTTTAAAGAACAAATTTACAACATTCAAAAGAAAAATACAAGCAAAGGCCACTCTAATGGAAAAATACACATTTTAGGTTTTCCTGTCCCTTTACCATTCCTCGACCGTGGCAGACGAGCAGCTGACTATGTACATCCCACCCCCAAAGCTCTCCAACTCAGGATTGGTCCACCTTACCCTTTCCTTTACCTGCACCACGCAACACCCGTGAGCCGAGGCTCAGCAAGAAAACCATATAACATAGCATAAATAATACATACAATCAAATGATTCATTAAGCATTTATCCCAGTATTTAGCTCATTATGACAGACACATAATCAGCACTGAAAATCAACAAATCATAAGCCATTTAAACCAGTATTCAACAAGCTATAAGCAACAACTTAACAATAGTAAACATGTCATAGTCATCATACAATACTCAGGGCCGGCGCCCTTAGGCCGCACCCTCTATTTAACCCACAGACTCTAGCTCGCTTAAGCCGAGCTCAGTGATAGTTTAGCTAACCTCAGCTTTTAGTGGCTGAGTCACGTCTTGTGCGCAAATATCAATCCCAGCACTCTTAGGCTGTTTATTTCATGCTCACATGGCACATCATTTATACAGTATTCAAATATAGGGAACCTTAGTCCCAACATAGCCACACAAACGGGTGCATTTTTCTTACTTCAGGTCCAAGTGCTTTGATTAATAAGAACGACCCTCAAGCACGATCCTGTTCTGAGCCCTAGTGCACCTAGTCACAATCCATAAATGGTACTTCGATGAGTTTAAATTCCAATGAATAATCCCAGGACCAAACTCGCGCTCTCGGGACCTCTAATTCCACCAAACAAAGTGGTGAAAAACGTCCCCCGAGCCCCTGAGTAAAAACCCTAAAAAGTACCCAAAAAAAGTTTTGAAAGCCGAGTAGCGCTACAATGCTACCTATTGGGTGCTACAGCGCTAGAGTTAGAGACTCAAGCCCCTAAAATCGCAGCCTAGCATTGTAGCGCTCCTAACCTAGTGCTACAGCGCTGCTACCAGAAATGCGATTTTCTGGGTTTCTCTCTTCAAATATCCCCGAGCCAAAGCTCCAAAAATCCTCCCCAATCATCAGCCAAACACATAATTGAACCCATAAATCACTATAGCTCACCCAAAACAACCTAATAACATCAAAACTTAGCTAAAAACCTCACCGAACACAGAAATCAAAACTGAGCTTTGAAGCTCAAGAACGCTAACTAAAATCCAGAAAACTTCTCAGAAGATTGAAGGAATCCTTACCTTTAGAGAGGAATTTGACCCTAGGTTGCCTCCAATTCCACTCCAAGCTTCAATTCTTCAAATTCCCAAGCTTAAGTTCCTTAAAACTTCATCCCAAAACCTAAATTCAAAATCAAACTCAACTAAATCTCAACAAACTTAAAGGCCTGAATCCTTACCTCAATGGCAGCTAAATCCTCAGCTTCAATCCTCCAATCCTTGAGCTTAGATTCCAAGACTTCCCAGGTGATTCTTGTCAACTTCTAGCCTCAATCAAAGCTTAGTTTCCTTCAGAAAATTCAAAGCCTTCCCTTCAATTTCCTTATGTTTTCCCTCTATGATTCCAGCTCAATTCCAAGGGAGAGAGAGAAGAGAGAAATCGAGAGAAAAAGGGAAAGAGTTTATGTTTTGTTTAACTTAGCTTCTACAAGGGTCTAGGTGGTTAACTATACCAGACCTCAAACTAGTAAATGACTAAATTGCCCCCAAGTCCATAACTCACACTTAAATGTCCCTAAGGGTGTATTGGTCTTTCACCACTACTTTACTATTTCTTCAAATAAATCTCAGCTATCTCCAAACAATCATCAAATATTTATTCACCACCCAATAATCTCTAGTAATGTGCTACTTTACCAAAATACCCCTAGGCTCACCCCGAGCCGGGTATTCGTTCCCATCGCTAATTGCTCACTAGGATCGCCTCGTACCGAATAATCCAAATACATCCACATAATAATGTGGTCTCGCACTAATATCACATATAATCACATTTATGCCCTCAACGGGCCAAAATTACAAATATGCTCTTATAAGCTAAACAGGCCCACATGCATATCTAATACCCATAAACATGTATTTCACATATCCATACAATCATATAATCATGCATTAAATCATTAAATCACACATAAACCAATTATGCCCTCCCAGCACGCTAATCAAGTCCCTTAAGCCTTATTAGTGATTTTGGGTCGTTACAGTCTCGTTGGCGGTGCTAGAGACATTGTCGTTCGCGCGTGCAGACCTTTCTAGCGACATCTTCAGTAAAGTTCTAACATTTGAGGAAACACGTTATAACTTACCCTAATAGGTTCTAAGGCAAAAATTAGTCTAAGGAAACATAACTCAGACCTATCAATTATGATTTCTTATGAAAAATTATGTAAGTCATCTTTATAAATTAGGGTGTGTTGCTATACTTAGAACAATAAGTCATCTTTATTATTTTCTAAGTCTGTTTCTAATCACCCTATATGACTTAATTCTTAGGCTCGAAACTCGTCATTGTTCCAAAGTTAACCATATTAAGGGAGGGCTAGGATCAGTAAAATCGTTCCCACTACTATGGCCCCCTAAACTCTCAATACAGAACTCGGTTCATTGATTTGTATTCACCCTCACCGAACTCATTCATTATTTATTTATTCTAAATTTATTATGATTGTAATAATAAATCAAACTCATACATGTCATTCAAAAATAACAACTTTATTCATTTGGGAAAAGATTTTCACTAATTACAATCACAAATTCAAAATAAATAAACTATACTAATGATATCTAGGGTAAAATCTAAAAATCAAGATCTTCTACATCTGACCCTTCATCTAACATATCATCATCTATTTCTTCATAATCATCATTACTATGAGCCTCGAAACTACCTCGAGGAATATTCATTAAGATATTATGCTTTTGTTCATTATGGAATTGAAATTCAAACTTAGAGGTAAACCTAAGTATAAGAAAATAATATCTCATGGCTACTAGTAAATCATCTTCATCTTCCATAGTCTCCCATAATTCTTCTAATTTTGAAACTACAAAAGGAAAATCCTTAAAAAGCCTACTTACTAAGACATATTGTTTCATGGCTCTCATCATAACTTGCTTATTGGTTTGAAGGTGAACTATCTCATTGTGAAATTTGACCAATCTTTGAGTGATTCACACTAGCACTCCTATTGTATTCCTTAGTTCTCTAATCCTTTTAAATGCCTTAATGCTTGGATATCATTATAGGTCAAAGCTCCATTCTTTTTTACTGAAAATATAATGACTAAACGTTAGTTATTAACATAAACATAATGATCATAACATAAACATTGGCAGTAGATTCAGAGATTTTGCATGTGTATCAAGGAGAACTTCATGCATATGAACTGTGGTCTTTGATACCAACTGTAATGCCCCAACTAATTCTAAGACCTCGGACCATTAAAAACTACTAAGACATAGCTACTATTTTGGAATACATGCATAAAATAATAGAACTTTATTATAAAAATCCAAAATATGGGATCCCATTGTTATTTACATAAAAACATAAAGAAAACTTAAACCTTTAGTTAATTGTTCAAAAACTAAGTGCGGAAAAAAAAAACATAAATTAAAAGGACTCAAAATATGAACTTCATCCTCGATCTTCCAGCAGTCCATCCCCAATACACATACCAAAGCTACCATGAATCTATCCGACCTTCCAAGCTTATTTTCCTAAACCATCTAAAATAAAAGGAATGAGCCTAATGCCCAGCAAGGAAAATCTACTAAAAACATATCATAAATCATAAGACTAAAATAAAACATATACTATAAAAACATATAACGTAAAAACGTATATCATATAAACATAGGACTACAATATTAATGGCCATTAACTCATACCGTAGTATGCGATAAGACCATCTATGTCCTCAGTCTACTAATTGAGGTAGGTTAGATCACAAAATAGTATATGATAACCCATCTAGGTCATCTGTCTACTAATCGAGGTAGGGTAAATCATAACTCCAATCTACGATAATGATAAAAATCTTGGGATTTGATTTGCTATCTAAGCAACTATAATACCCAAGCGACTATAACATAAAATATATTCATATACATATATAACATATCAACATAACATAATATATTATATTATATAAACATATCATAACACATGCAATCTAGCCTATTTTCCTTACCAAAAATCAGGATTTTGGAGACAAGAACGGGATTGGAAAACTCCTAAAACCAACAATAATAATCATAATTTTCTAAAGAAAATGGAGATGAAAATGAGATCTAAACCATCAAGATAGAAACTTACCGAAAACCTTAAGTGTCAAGAAACTCAAACACCTAACTAAAAGCCATAATAGCTAGTTAGGATCTGTAAGAAAATGAAAGAAAATAAAAGAACTATAATGAATTAAACCCGAGGATAAGAATACCTTGATAGAGTAGAACTTTGATCTACACCTCAATACCGAAATATCACTCTATCTTACTTCACAAGTGTTTAGAAAAGCTTAGATTGAAATGTTTTAATTTCAAAACCCTAGTGTTTTCTCTCTAGAATAAACTTAGCATCTTGGAGGCTCTGAAGAATGCTTGAATGATGAATGAAATGGCTTAGTACTAGGTCTTATTTATAGAGTTCAAGGAGTGAAACTAACCCCTTTTAAAAAGAAAAATAATTGAATAAATTTGAATTTTCTGTTCAACAGATGCCCAGAACTTGGTCAAAAACGTTCAGGAGCAAATCTAAGTTGTTAAGGGCTGTTTCTAATTCGATTCCAAAAAGTTTCAAAAACATCACAAAGGGCCGATATATCGCCCCCTATAGGCGATATATCGCCTATCCCTATTGTTGACTGTGTTTTTAGCCAACGACGTGAGAACGTCAAATACGACAAGCCTTCAAGAGAATGTAAACGACAACAGACAGTTTAATCAATAAAAGTAAATAACACGAGATTTTATAGTGGTTCATCCTCGATAGTCGGTAATAGCCTAATCCACTTAGAGATTTTATTACTGTATTCACACTCAAGATCAGATGAACCAGTGTCAACTGAGTTTTTTCAGTGTAAATATTCCAGAATACAAAAAAAGGGGTTCTCTCAAGAAAAACACACTTTCTCTCTCTAGAACACAGATTAACTCTCAATTTGCCAAAAGTCCTTTTACGATCCTACCAACCCTTTATTTATAGGCCTGGGATCCTCAACTGATATCCCCTTTAGATAGGGATATTTTATTATTCATATTATATTTAAATTACAAGAAATATTAAAAATACAACCGATTCCTCAATTTGAGTGAGGAATGAGAGATTCCCGGGTGCCTAGACCGATTCTTGCTAAAGTCGTTCCGGGGATTTTGACGTAGTCTCACATGCATGTTGATTGCTCCTTCAAGCTTTCCTTGGCCCAAGGTGATATATGCATGGCTCTCCTCGGACCAAAGGTCATGCATGCTTGGCTCTCCTCGGACCAAGGTGGTCCGAGCCAACTTCCTTGGCCTCTCACCTCGGATAGGTCCGAGGCAATTCACTTGGCTTCTTTCCTCGGACAACTTCGAGCCAACCTCCTCCATGATACGTCCGATCGAACCTTGGTGGTCTTCTCCTCGGACCAAGGTGGTCCGAGGCATTTTCCTCTTGCTTTCTCCTCGGACCAAGGTGGTCCGAGCCACCCTCTTTGGCATCTCACCTCGGTCAAGTCCGAGGCAACCTCCTTTGGCATCTCACCTCGGATAGGTCCGAGGCAACCTCCTTTGTCATCTCACCTCGGACAAGTCCGAGGCAACTTCCTTTGGCATCTCACCTCGGACAGGTCCGAGCCAAACAATAGGCTCCTCCAACCATGTCCGATCGGACATTGTGTAGCCTTTCCTTGGCCAAAATCCAAGTCTCAATTCTTGGCTTGCATGGGACTTCTTTTCCTTAGCCTCTTACCTCGGATGGATCCGAGCCAACTACCTAGGAAGCCCACCTCAGACACGTCCGAGCCAAGCATTTGGGAGGCTTACCTCGGACACATTTGAGCCAAATACTTGAGAGGCTCCTCAAGCTAAGGTCCGATCGGACCTGCTGCTTTTGTCCCTCGAGCCAAAGTCCAAACCCCTCTTTTATGCTCCTTGGACTTGGGTTTGAAACAAACACTTGGACTCTTCAAACTGGGGTCTGAGCCAAGTACACCTTAGCCCAAATATTCTCCTCGGGTGTGTTAGACTTGACTATGGCATCTCTCAAGCAGTCCAAATTCTTAACTGATGCATTGGGCTACTGCTAAGCCAGATCACCCAACTAACTCATGCCACGTGTCAACTTTATTGCCACATCATCCTTTTCAAATTTTTGAAAAAACACCTATGTCCCGAGCCTTCGTGGTTTAGTTCGTGCAAAATCAACGTGTTTTTCGTATCAACCTTAGGCGACATATCGGCCTCTATAGCTGCGATATATCGGCATACGCTGATATTTGAAACACATTTTTGCAAATTTTCAGCACACTGAAGTTTTTTAAAACAACTTTGACTGAGTAAAACGTGATCCTAATAGCTGCTGGAAGGTTCTAGAGCTTCTAGATCCATCTTTTATTAATTTATTCATCTAAAATCCTTAAATCCTTAATAAACATGCATGTGACAAGTGTCACGTTCTTAATAATTCTATCTAAACCTTAGGTTATAATAAATAATATTTCTAGGACCAGCTATATTAATCAAACCTTATGTTAAAAATTAAATTTCTAAACTATAGGTTAAACTTATAAAATCCATAACTATTTCTACGAGTTTCCAACTAAATCATGGCTTGAACCAATAATCATGAAAATTAAAATACTACAGGCTACTACTACTACTACTAGCTATCTAATTAAAATTCTGAGACGCTACAGTAGATTTTGTTGTTGTTGCTGTCAGAACCAGATCACCGACAGCTATGTTGTTTTGACGTTACTGCTTTTTAGATCGAGATCGGGCTATAGTTGTGGTGTTGTTTTCAGATCGAGATCGGTTGTTGTTGCTTTTCAGATCAAGATCAATTGTAGTTGTGGCGTTGTTTTAGATCAAAATCAGTTGTAGTTTTGTTGTTGTTTCAGGTCGAAATCGTCGTGGGTCACCTGAGAAGGAGTGTTCTTGCCACTTGCGAAGGAGCAAAGTCGTATTTGTGTAAATAAAACTTTTGTTTCGTACAAAAGTTATAAATCCCGTGCTACAGCAAAAACATTATTTTTTAATAATTTTTGGTTATTACAAAAAAAAAAAATCTCTATATATATACTTAGTTATAAGTTTGCATTATAAAAAAATTTACATAATAAAAATAAATGTGTACATGATAAATATCGATAATCTAAGGATAGTTCAATTATTAATATTAAAAAAATGTAAGTAAATTTTTTTTTAATAAAATTTAATTTAATTTATAAAATTATTAAATATTTTATAAAAATTCCATGAAAATAAATTTTTCAATGTCATGTTTGATATTGTCATAAATTAAGAGGTCCAATTTTTTTAAGATTGATTCCCATTTTGTTTGTATTTTTTAATGTATTTTAAAAGAAAAATGAAATACAAATAGTATATGGGTACCTAAATGATATGAATTGAAAAGGTTGGGAACCTAATTGATACAAAATCAACTTTTTGGACTTAAGTGTTACAAAGTGTAAAGAATAGGGACTGCAGCTCTAGAAAAAAACTCTATTGGTTCGTTGTGTAATCTTTGATAATCTGACATAAGTCTAAAATCTATGAATATTTAGATTTAGTTCAAACATACCATTCAATATTCTCTCGATAATAATTTTAGTGTAAGAATTTTATCCAATTAACCACAATATATAGGGTTTGGAAAATCATTCTGTAATTGGATTTTGGTGTAATTCGAGGTATTTACTTAATTTGACATGTTTGTCTTTGTAATTACACAATAATCATGTAATTGGAGTTAATTGAAATTTCTCATGAAAATTAAAGTATAATTATATTGTGTAATTATTAAATACTATCAATTTTAATTTAAATATGTTATAAAACTATTAAGATTGTAGAAATACAAAGTATAAAGAAAATAAATAGACAGAATAACAGAGAGATGTAAAGAGAGAGTGAAACCCTTGTATATGTTATTTCAATGGGGGAAGGACCCATATTTATACAGATAAATAAGCCTTAAGGAAATCGGGTAACTACTCTGAATACAATCAAGAATTAATGCTAATATTTTACTTTGGGTAACCTAGTGATTCTTCATTATTATAGACATCCATATATATATATATAATATTTATAACACTCCCCGTTGGATGTCCATAAAAACTACCTCATTAAAAACCTTGCTTTGAAAAGCCCCGCAGGACAAAATCTCGACTAAGGGGAAAAGAGTACAGTGTATATTTACTCCCCCTCATTTTGACGCTTTTGAAAATCCTTTAATCGACGCATTATGATCTTATGTACCATCTTCTCGAATGTTGATGTTGGTAATGACTTTGTAAATAAGTCTGTAAGATTGTCGCTTGATCGAATTTGATGAACATCAAATCACCACTCTTTTGAAGATCATGTGTGAAGAAGGATTGCAGTGAAATATATTTAAATTTATCTCTTTTAAGGTATTTCTTTTTAGTTGAGCAGTATATGCATCATTATCTTTATTAAGAATTTTTGGTATTTCTTTATCAAGTGATAATCAACATGTTCCTCAAATAGGTTGTTTCGTTGATCTCAATCACACATTTTCCCCTTGCCTCATGAATTGCAAGTATCTCAATATGATTTAAAGCTGCATCGTTAAAAACCTTGTCAGGAAAACCCAGTGGGACAAAACCTAAACTAAGGGAAAAAGAGTGCAACACGTATATATCACCCCCTCATGCATATATATCCATGGTAACTTTCGGGATCAAATATCTCATATGATTTTCATTGTAATTATAAATCACCATAAATTATCTATGATCACATATTTATTATAACTCTTCTAGAACATATGTGTAAAATGGAATATGAATATTTATCCAACATATTAAATCAATCATGTATATAGCCTTGTTCATTATCGTATCATATCAACAATGTTATAATATGCATCATATTTGTGGATATTCATTATCTATGAACATGTTCAATCCAAAATTTGAAATTTAAATATAATCACATGAATGAATATCTTCGATAATATCATTTTTCATTTGCAATAAACATGGTACTTTGGGACCATATATTCGTTGCATTTTCGTTACATGTTATTTAATTTCTACATCAAGTGATTATATACATTATGATTCTTTATGCATACGAAGTTCTTTGGGACTTCTCTACTCATAATTTAATCTATAAACAAAGAATATATTTAATAATTCACAATCTACAAGATGAAATAAGAAATCCTTCTTCAATACCTTATAAAATAATCAAGAGCTCTTCAAGAGCTTTTTACAACGTATTATTTACGAATTCACATTGCATAGACAATCATATTTGTAATTTCAAATAATTATTTACCTACATGTCTTTAATCCAGACAAAGATCTTTATTGAATAATGCATGCGACTTTGAATTTATATATCATAAGACATGTTAAATTCTTCTGGATTTTTTTCGGTAAGACATATTTTAAATTCTCATATTACTAGGAGCTCCACATAAATAATTTTTGTTGCAAAGTTTATATGACACATCAATTCTCATAAAACATATATACTCCAGGCTATAATCAAATCTTGATTATATTTTCTCATAAGAATATGTATATGCATTTATTTAATCATTCTCTTGTCTATGCAAATTTTGTACAATAATTAATTTGTGTACAAATATACAAAATTCTCATTAGAATTACCTTTTCTTGTACAAATATTTATTTGTACCCCTACAGGTTTTACTTCACTTTATGTGAGTAAATTTATACTGCCTGGATTGTGTCATATAATTTTGGCCAAAATTATATATACATCGATAATTCTCACTCCGTTTAATATCATGATCCTTGCTATCTCATATTAGTTTATTTCATATGCAAACATTTTGCATTGTCGACAATAATTCATAATATGATAATTTCCTCCCATATTGACATAACTTAAAGAGATCTCATTATTTTCAACATAATTGTCAAACATGTATATTATTTATAGGTACTTATATAACCACTTCAAGGGCTTTAATTATTATCAACTTTGTCATGTCTATAACTTCTTTGAGGAGTCTCTTCAGGTGCACCATTTTATTTAATGTTCAAATTATCAATACTGTATAATATTAAGGTATCTTCATGAGTGCCTCTTACTTACAACATCTTTAGGACGAACCAAATGAACATTTGTTTTCATAATTTCTACTTTGTTCACTTACGTTTCATGTGTTATTAGATTCATTCTGACTCAATTTAAATAATATTGATTTGCAGTTGGCATACATATATGTATGATTTTATCATTTTGAACTTCTAGTTCTTATTTTGTGCAAGAATCATTTTTCAAAATATTCATTGATCTAACTGCATTTCTCTCCCCCTGATCGAGAAATATTTAAAAAATTAATATAACCTGTAGGGATTTCAATATATCACAATAAATTAATATTTGTTCAAACTCACATATATTATTGGGTCATTGAACTTCAGGTTCAATAGATCACAATTACGAACATATTTCATTTTCAAGAATGAGTCATATATATATACATAGTTAAAAATATACAAGCTTATAATTCTTGTAAGTTCATGATCATACAACCTTATCACATCGATAAGAAATTATGCAATAAAAATCCAACAATGATTCAAGAATGCAAAGTGAATATAATTAAATTGTAACGCCCCACGTCACTATGGCTGCTTCCTGGAATGACAACTGACTCTACAAACCAACACGACTCTTTCCAGCGTGTTTTGTCCTCACTCGCACTTCCCTTTGTGGAACACGGGATTCTGACTATCACATAAATACTCATTATCAAAATAATATAATTTTTTTTTCTCATTGGACAAAAAAAATATAACTATATAGCAAAATAATTTTCAGAAGAAATATAATTTCAACTTATAAATAATTATGAAAATTTTGAGAAACGAATGCACTAACATTCTAATAAGTGGCACTTTTATAAATGATATATATGAAGTAAAAAAATTAACAATAAAACTGGACAAGTTAAAATATTTATAAACAGAACATTTGAAAACTAGTTGATATATATATATATATTTCTTTTAAAAAAGCAAGCTATTCCAATTTATTTTCACATCCTATATGCAAAATATATATACATATTTTCTTGAGCACCATATAAGAATTAATAATAAGAAGTATCTTCTAATTATTCATCTAAATTTAGGGAAATTTATAAATTTCATTGCATATGATTGATCATTCAATTAATGAACTCCATGTTCACTATACTTTGTATTTCTTTAAAATTTTCAACATATACATAACCGTTATAAAAGTTTCATTTTTGTTTATATACTAGAGAATGAAATAATTTTAATATCCTTCAAAATATATAATATCATTGATTCTTCAAGAATCAGATTTCTCCATTTTATTTTTGTAATATATTATGTTCAACAACATTACATTTAACAATTTTATCTATCCAATGGTGTGCTTGCTTCAAAGCACAATTGTTTTTCAAATATAAACTTATCATTCATTCAAGTTAATACACAATGATAATAATCATGTTTGTTGTAGCCAAGATATAATCATAATATGAATATATCACTTATTTTTCTTTCTCATTTCTTTCCAAAAGTGGTCAAATTTATTAATGAAATAAATTATTCCTTATTCTTATGACTTGATATATTATATAATTAAATGTACAACCGGTACATATTATAAGTCATTCTTTGCCACATTCACAATTATATAGAAATTGTACAACTGGTACATAAAATATATTTAACTTTAGCTAGCAATATATTGTGTTAAGGTTTCATCAAGAACATTTTCAAATAATCTTTGTGACTTTATAACACTTTGAGGAATGTAATTATAAATTACATTTTGATCAATGACAAAGTTCACTATAATACTAATAATTAGATATTCACTTCTATGAATGTGCAATGAATAATTAACATAAGTAATGAATCATTCACTTCAAGTAATAACATTGAAAAGACCATACTTGCTTTTGGCAATAAATATTGCATATATAATAACATGACTAATAATATCAATACTCTTTAAAATAAAATTTACTTCTATCATTCTCTTGAGGGAATAATATTTAAATGTACAACAAAATTGATATACATGTTAACTTCTTTATTGTACAATAAATACACATCTAAGTCAATATCAAAGATAGTTACACCTGAATTAGTTTATTCTCTTCATATTTGTTTTTCATTCTTGTTTATTATTATTTCATATTTTAATGTTTTGATGCAATTTTCTTAAAACTTTTGGGACTTGAAAAAATCAGTCACCAACTGCATCAATCATAATATATTTCAATGTTTTTTTTAATTGTATTCATAAATTTCATATAATTGACAAATATGTAAAAGATTCACTTCAGGAAATTTCGCTAAAATATCACAACTCTTTAGCAATTATGTTTCTTTTATATATCTTAATGAATAATATCACTTTTGTATAATCATCAGGATATATGGAAGACATTATCTCAAGGATCCATAATTTTTTTTCAATATGTCATAGACATGGAACTTTTCAAATTCTAATGTAATTATTTGTAAATAACTATAAAATAAATATTATAGAAAAATCAATATTAAATATGTGAGATAGTAAGAACATATGCATATAAATATAATCATATTTACGATAACAAGACATTAAACCATCTAATACTATTACAATGGTAAAATAACAACTCACATATACATTTTTTTATGATCAATATATATAGTATGGTAATCATATAAACATACATTCGTAATAAAATGTTTTTACCTCAATAAACTATGACGACTAGATGCTTGATAATGAATTTTGTTATCAACACAAGATGGTGGTTGAAGATTGAATCATCTCTATGATTATGACTAGAGATTCATGATAAGAATTTGAACCTACAAATAATGATAGTTAGAGAATCGTGTTGATAACGTGTTATAAAACTATTAAGATTACAGAAATATAAAGTATCAAGAAAATAAATAAACAGAATAATAGAGAGGTGTAAAGAGAGAGTGAAACTCTTGTATATGTTATTTCAATGGGGGAATAACTCCTATTTATACAGATAAATAAGCCCTAAGAAAATCGGGTAACTACTCTGAATACAATCAATAATTAATGCTGATATTTTACTTTAGGTAATCTAATAATTCTCAATTATTATGGATATCCATATATATAATATATTTATAACGAAATAGTAATTATTAAATAATATTATTTTAATATATAATTACTAATTGTTTTGTCAATATTAAATATGATACAAATAATTATCACGTGACATTTATATACATTTTATATTTTAAAATAATATCTCTTCTATATAATAAGTGTGTAGATAATGAAATTTTTTTGTTTTAATGGTTTTTTATTTTTTTAATGTTAACTTTAACAGAATATTCTTATATTTAACAGAATATTCTTATATTTAACGGTAGTTTGTAAACACTTAAACTTAAATAAAATAAAATAAATAATGAAAAAAATTAAAATAAGATATTTTTGGGATATTTTGCAATGATAATTATTTAAAAATAATAAATAATTAAACATATCAAAATATGATATTTTTTAGATATTTTACAATGATAATTATTTTAAAATAATAAATAATTAAACAAATTAAAATATAATATTTTTGAGATATTTTACAATGATAATTATTTAAAAATAATAAAATTATACGTTTTATAACTTAAATAAAATTTAATTAAACTTAAATTTACTAATTAGAATAATATCATATTAAACATATAATATAATCTACTGTTAATTAGCAACAAATTATTTTTTTTATAAAAGTAGCAAGAAACTTAAATTTAAAATCCACGTATAATATTTAATATTACATTAAACATATAATATATAATCTACTGTTATCACTCCCAAATTCAAAAGCTAGAACAAACATAAACTTAAACAAAAATAAATAAATTATTTAATTAAAATAGAATATTTATTTCAAAATTTATATGACATTAATAAAAATTTAATAAAAATAATTAATAAATTCTATAAATAAAATTAAACAAACATGCATATTGCACGGTTGTTTGTATCTAGTAATTACTAAAATATGTTATTACACAATTATTTTGAAACATGCAGATGAGTTCGAACATTATCCGCGAAGAGGCATCCAATTATTATTATTATTTGGTATAACGAAAACAATTTGTACTGATTGTAGCCTTTCACCAACTGAAGGGTTAAGTATTTGAGGGGCAAAAGTTTATATCCTCATGATTTTTTTTCTTTTTCTAAAGTCAAGGATAGGTACTGGAAAGAGTAATATTCAGCAATTGATATTATAAAAATCTATACATGGTACTGTAATAATTCAGAGCAAGAAACAACCATAAAAATAAAAAAAGAATACTCGATATATAATTACAACATGAAAATAAGATACTTTCTTTTATAACAAATACATGTAGCAGATTTAATGATGTGTCAATATTTCATTAGTGGGAGAGGAATGGAACATAGAACTATTTTATACGTACTATAATTGAGAAATTTTATGTATAAACATATGGTCTCACTTTAAATAAATATATAGTTAAAAAAAGAGAATATACTTATTTGGTACCTTATGTTTTACAAAGTATTATTTTGGTACGCTCTGTTTTCAATAATACTCATATGGTATTCTGTATTTTAAAATCGTACATATTTGATACCTTAAACTCAGATTTGATAGATAAAATTTTGTCAATTTAATCAAACTGCTGTCAATTATGTAAGTTACAAATTTAAATTTAATTACATAATTACATATAACTGATGACAGTTTGATCATATTGACAAAATTTTATCTATCAAATCTGAGTTTAGGGTACCAAATATGTACGATTTTAAAATACAGGGTACCATATCAGTATTATTGAAAATAGAGAGTACCAAAATAATATTTTGCAAGAACACAGGATACCAAATGATACCAAATGAGTATATTCCCTTTAAAAAATTAACATATTATTGTATCTACAATTTGTGTGTAAAAATAATGTATCTAACATCACTCAACATTAAAATATTCCAAAAACTTTTATACAAATTAATTACCACATATTTTGTTAAAAATAAAAATTAATCACCACATATGGAAAAACGAAATTGACTGTTTTGCATTAAAATATAATGAACTTTAATACATTTATGTACATATACTTACGCGTGAAAAAGAAAAAAATAGGCAATTACCAAAAGTCTAGAATACAATTACATCACACAAAAATAATATATATATATACTATTTTATTTTTTTCCCTCTAAAAGATCAACAATGAATCCTTATCATAATTCATCTTCTCCAAATTGGGTTGCACAGCAAACTGGATCATCGGAGGGGGTCCACATGTCAATGCCAGCGTGTCATTGGACCCTTCAGGAATGTGCTTCCTCAGGATACCCTCCGTGATGAAGCCCGTACTGTATTCCCACCCTTCCTTAGCACTCTCGACCACATACCACACTTTGAACCTGTCACACTTCCGGGCCCAACCGTCCAGTTCCTCTTTCAACAGTATATCGTCCTCGGTCCGGTTCGCATAAACGACAAACATCTCGGTGTCGTCTTCTGGGTCCTTTAGGATGGCCTGGACCACCTGATAAATCGGCGTGATCCCTGTTCCACCGGCCAGCATGGCAAGCTTCTTAGCAAACTTGGGTTGACCATGGACTGAAAACTGACCTCGGCCCAAATACTCAATATGGCCCAATGGCCCTTTCACGTCCAAAAACGAGCCCAAACTCAACGACTCCAAATACTGAGACATCATTCCACCGTTGGGGAATTTAGGATGAACATTCTTGAAGTAGACCTTCACCAAGAGCTCGAAGAAGCCCACTTCGTCGACGGAGCTCGTCGGAGTATAGGCTCTCATGCAGAGTTTCTCATCAATGGCGGCACATAGAAAAATGTGCTTCCCAACCGGGAGGCCCAATACCTGGTCCTCAGAAGGAAGAGCAAACTTGAAAACTCTCACGTCATGGGAGATTGACGTCTTTTCGACAAGTTTGCATGGGATTTTCACCCTCGGGACTAGTGCCACGGCACGCGTCATCATTGTCGGTGCCTCTTTGATAGTTTCCAAGTGGGAGAGTGCATTAGACGAGCCACCGGAGTCGTTACCGGAAGTTATAAGCTCGCCGATACGGTAGCCTTCGAGCATTTTTCTGGCCTTATCGGAGTGGATGGCTTCGAACTCCTCCGTACAGTCAGTGCCGGCGTTGATGAGAATGCTGTCTGCGCCGCCCGGGTGGTCTTTGACGAAGCGGGTACAGTCGTAGATGTGGTCGTGGACGATGATCCAGCACGACTGTTCTGAGTTGTGCTTTTTCACCTCGGACAAGGAGTAGGTCTTAGAAGCGGTGTTCATGAATGGTGTTGAAACACTCTTTTTTAGAGTGGTGTTTGTTTCGGTAAACTCCACCAAATGACGCTCTTTGGCCATCCACCCGCCCGATTGGTTGCCGGGTTGGGTGGGGTGCTCAAATACAATTCCAATCTCACCCTTCTGGGGCTTGCACACACTGGCCTTCACTCGGAACCAGCAGTTGTTCATCATTCCCTGTAGTTGCACCATAATTAAAATAATAATCAACGTACATGCATATACATATAGCTTAAATAAAGTTGATGGACTCGTACGTAATATAGTAAGGTCATGACAAATTGGAGTAAGGCACAAAAATATCACCAACATCGATCCTAGTTATAAGGCTGGCAGACAGCTTGAAAATTTCAATTGTTTCCTTATATTTTAGACTACTACAAGTTGCTGTGTCGTAACTGGTAGATATGTATGGAATTGATTTATTTGACTACATTTTTATAAGAATAAATGAAAACGGTGACGTACCATGACATTCCAAATGAGCTTCTCGGGTTGGGTATTGTGGGTCTCGTCCCAGGCTCGAACGGCTATCTCCTTGGCCACCAAAAGGTTGAGAACTTCCGCTACTTCAAAAGACCAGAAACACCAACACCAGTATTTACCGTACTTGTTGGGCTTCTCAGGATGGTCCAACTTGCACACCTGCCACGTCTCTTCCCCGTCCATTGTAATTTCCACACGTGTCACTTTCTTTCCTCCTCCTGTAAATTCATTGACCACATAAAGTACAAATTAAGTGACCTCTATATTATTATCAACGTACCGTTACCTTACTTACAAAACTGTTAATTACAGAATAACAAACTTGAGTAATAACAACTTTCTAAGTAACAAAACAATAACAGCGAAGTTTGAAAAGATAAAAGTAACAAACAAGATGCATAAGGTGAGTGAGTGAGAGACTTACCCGAATACGCATATCCCTTTAACGTGTAAGGTCTCTGAGTGGTCCACGAGTTAATGGGCAAGATCTCCCCGTGGCATGGCGTTGTTATCACTGAGTTTATGTTCAATTCGTTTATTATATGTTCCGGTTTGTACCACCATGCTGCAAACATTTATGAACAAATTAATTTTGTTTTTTTATTACTACTTGACTTGACTGAAAAGTCGCCGGGCAACTTAAGATCCCAAATATCAATACTCTTAAATTAATTAACTAAAATCATATTTCCAGAAAATGAATAAACAAAGATTTGTAAAAATAATAATAAAAAAAACCTTATAACTAAGTTTTTTATGAAAAACTCACATTCTGTGTTAGCGAGCTCAGCGTCAACGTGAGAAGGAAGAACTCTGTTATCCTTGAAATGGTAGTGGCTATCACATTCTGGTGTAGTAACAATAATCCTCCTGAGCCATTTTACCATACGGCCCCCAATAAAACCCGGTATAATCATTCTTACGGGAAAACCGTGGTCCGGAGCCAAAAGTTCACCGTTCTGCATGTAAGCCAGTATGATATCTCTAGAAGGATCCATGGCAAACTCCTTCTTTATACTCGTACCGTACTTGCCACCACCGCCAGGGAGATCCTCCGCCCCCTCAAAACACACGTTGAGGGCCTTATTCTTCCGTGTCATGATCCCACACCGCTTCAACAAAGCGCGTAGGGGCACGCCCCTCCACACCGAGTTCGAGATACCACCCGCTCCCCAGTTGAACCCAATAGTCTTCTTCACCATGTTCTGCTCCTTTCGACGGTTCCCGGCACAGACCAGGGTGGCAGCAAATTCCCGGCTTGGAAACTCATTGACCAGCTGGTCCATCGTGAACCGTGTCGGTCTCTTTACCAACCCGGTCACCTCGACGGACCACTCGGCCCAGTTGGCCTTGGGTACGGCCCCGTGGTTACGGACGTAGTGGAGAGGGACTGGGGTGATGAACCCGTAGTGCATGAGTCGAGTCAAGGGTGGCTCCGAGTTGAAAGGGTGCTTCCCTGTGAGACGGACCATGCTGGGGTTGCGAATGATCCAGCTGTCAGCAGTGCCTTCATCTCTTGGATCATTGATCGACGGTTCCAAATCGTTCTTGCTCTTACGGATTAAATCCCGTAATTCGTATTGGGCCTCGCTCTCCTCCTCGTCCTCATCGCTGGAGGAATCTTCCATGACCACTTGCTTCGTTGGAAAATTGGAATGTAAGTTGTATCCGCGGAGCGGCGGGGAGTCAGACGGGTGGTTAACGAAGACATTATTCCTGCCAGATTTCAGGTGAGTAAACTCGCGATTTTCCACTGACGCCGCCATGGTGAATGAAAAATCGCCTAAAACACTTGGAATAAGAAAAAAGAGATGTAAATTGAATCACCAATATTGACTGCGACTGGTATGTTTCTATTTTTTTGGTTGGGTTTGAGTCGAGAGAGTGAGAGCCATTATATAGGCTTCCAAAGGAGGAGGAGTGCTCCTGGGACCCACTTTATTTTGTGATTATTAAAAAAAACTTGATTGTTTTTTTTATCTGAAAAATAGCTGTCACCTAATATATGTTGGGGGAGTTATCAGGTGTACCCTTCTCGAGTTTTTGGCTGGCTAATTATTTTCTATAAAAAAAATTTAATCGCAGTGTTTATTATAATTATTTAGCACATATGTTAATTTTTACAAAATTCTGAATAATTTACGATGCCAAAAATAATGTTCAAATACTTTACTTTCTACGCGCATTAAAAAAATGTCATGTGTGCAACAAACTATTTAAATATTGTTTTTCGGCACGATAAATTATTAAGAATTTCCTAAAAACTTGCAGGATGCTCTAAATAACTATAATATACACAACCATAAAAAATTGCACCGAAAACACTTTACGAGACAAAAACTAGAGAGGGGGTGCACTAGTGTGCCTCTTTTTGGGGGGTGCACTCGAAATTTTCCATATTGTAGTTATTTAAAAAATCATGCAAACTTTCAATAAATTTTGAATAATTTACTGTCGAAAACAATGTTAGAATAAGTTACTTTCCGCGCACATAAAAAAAACAATCACAGGTGCGACAAATTATTTAAACTTTGTTTTTCGGCATGATAAATTATTTGAAATTTCCTAAAAAATCTACAGAATAGTCTAAATAACTACAATATATATGCCCATAAAAAAAATGGGGCTGAAAATACTTCTTGAGTCAAAAACTAGAGATGGGGTATATCGATATGCCCATTTTTTGGGTGCCCCGAGATTTTTCCTATATGTGTTAACAACCTCATGAATGAGAGGAAAGAGCAAGCGAACTGGGATGGAGTTTTCGGCACAGCGATTGAGCCGTGGCTCCAAGTGGTCAGTGTGGCTTGACATTCGAGGCACACCAAGTCTAAACAAAATAATTTGAGAAATGTTAAGGGGCACTACTAGTATCCAACACTACAAAGAGGTGACATACCGCTATTGATGCAATCAAATATCGGGTCTCACACATTTGAATTTAATAAGTGTTATGAGGTATTGTTAACGAATCATAAGGTGTCACCTCATGTAGTGTTGAGCTACTTAAAGTGCGAAGTAGCAACACTCAAATAATTTGTATTAATTAGATCTCCACCAACACCACTTGTATTAATGTTTGTTCTTTTGTGCTTCATAATAAATCATTTCTCCTCTTCTTCTTTTTTTCATTATAATTATTTCTAATTTACATATTTATTATTCCTGGTCTTGGACATTATGATAATCAAATTCTTGTAGGATGGTGTTAATGGGGAAATATAATATCCATTCTCTTCAAGTCAAAAATAAATAATAATAATAACTAAACGAATATATTATTTATCATATTTTTTTCTTAACTCTGGAGATATTTATTTTGCGTGAAGGATATTGTCTCTGTTGTGCACGTGTTTGGACAAATGGTTTTTATAAGAAAATCATCATATAATACACTTAATCAACCAAATTAAGTTGTGATAGTGCATGGATGCTTCGTTTTAGTATAGCTGCTCCTTAAGCAATTGTTATTGTCTGTTTATTTGTATTATTATAATGTACAAATAAATATATTTATATATTGCTAGCACTGGCAACAGATTTGACCTTCCCTAGCTAGTTATGTGATTATTGGAAGCCAGAATAAAGCCTCACCTTTTAGTAATTTTCAGAGTTGGTACATTTAATTTGGACTTGGAATGAGATAATTGAAATATCTTTTTGACTACTTATAAAAAACATGTGTGGCCTTTTAGCAAGAATCCGGTCGAGAAGAGACCTATATTTTAAAGTTGCCTATATATCCTTCCATTTATATAGTGAGGATCGTGTTTAGATAAGGCTATTGTAAGCACTAATATTTTCATAATGACAAATTAGGTCTAGTTGCGTATAGAATAGTCTTATGTTATGTTTGGAATTTATTCGTTTTTAGTTAGTGTCTACGTCAGTATGTGTGTAAAGCAAGGTTGTTAGTGAGTAACAGCTGTTAGTTGGTTTTGGGTTATACCTAATTGCAGCTAAGGATATATATTGGCCTGGTTAATTAGTTATAACCAACTCTCTTTGATCGATAGATTGGATTGTATGTTTTGGATTTTCTTTTCTTTTTCTTCTATTGATTTTTGCAGATTTTGGCAAGAAACTCCATTGAAGATGGTTGAAGGTTTCTGTGCAAGATCTGGAATCAAGCCGTGATTGCTGAAAGAGTTCAGCTGGGTCTTGATGCTATAGATCCGAAGGTTTTCGGATATGAGATATTGTTGAAGGGAGTTCAACGTTGAAGTAAGGGGATCTTGCATCTATAACCAAGGGATTTGGTTGTTTAGGGTAAAAAGCTTCACTGTATTTTGAGATAGATTGTATAGTTTTACATATTGATTCTTGAACTGGTTAATGTAAAATTACTTCTGAATATAGTGAGAGTTATTACCCTGGTTCACGGAACCCAAGCACTAGTCGGCTGGAATGAGTTTTCAGTGCAGACAAAGCTTGTAATTTCGTGTGTCAACTCTTATGATTGTGTTGTTAATGTTCAAGCATAAATCAAGATAAAACCTAGATGAATATTGTAAAACTGGAAAGATAGGCTAAAACTTAGGTTTTTCAATTGGTATCAGAGCCAGGTTATTTGTTCTAATTTTTTTTCTTTCGATCCTCCTATATTTTGTATACTGAAAGTGATAATTGATTTGCCTTCGTGTAATTCGATTCTTATTTTCTGGGTTCTCTAATTGACACTGACCCTCTTTGAGTTCTGACTCTGGGAGTATATTTTCTTTTGTTTTGTTTGATTGTTTGTACAGAATGGAGATGTTCAGAGAAAGAGGTTCCACATCTCGACTCCCAATGCTTGAAGGGGCAAATTATCCTTACTAGAAGACAAAAATGTGTGCATTCTTGAAAGCTGTTGACGGACGGGTGTGGATGGCTGTTGAAGATGGATGGAAGTGTCCAACCTTTGTTGAAGATGAGGTTGTTAAGCCTAAACAAATGAGTCTATGGACTACAGAGGAGATGGAAAGGGCCAACTTTAATTCAAAGGCTATGCATGCTCTCTTTAATGCAGTTTCTACAAATCAGCTAAAAGTTATAGCCAACTGTGAAATTGCCAAAGAAGCTTGGGAGAAACTGAGAATAAAATATGAAGGAACTGATGCTGTAAAGAAGTCCAAACTGAGAGCTTTGGCAAAAGCCTTTGAAAATCTGTCTATGGAGGAGGAAGAAACTGTAGCAGAGTTCCATGCCAATTTGTGCGATATCTCAAATGAATCTTATGCACTTGGAAAGACTTACTCAAACGCAAAACTGGTTCGCAAGGTGCTTGGAGTTCTGCCTTGAAAGTTCATGTCAAAAGTTACCTCTATAGAAGAAATGAGAAATGTAGAGGAACTTGATCTTGATGAGTTAATTGGGTCATTGCAGAACTATGAAATGAGTCTCACACGGTGGAAGAAAGGCAAGAAGCAGAAAGATTCTGAAAAAGAAAAACTGATAATAGTCTTGCATTTGTGCATAAGGAGGAAAAGAAGTTGATCTCAATGCATCTGAGGGATTCACTGATGAGACTTTTTCTTTGCTGACCAAGAATTATGCAAAATTCTTGAAAAGGAATTACAAGAAAAACTTTCCAGGAGGAAAAGAGAATGGTCCCAGAAGAAACTTTGGTGGAAACAATAAGCAAACCCACCAGTTTGGTGACAATAAAAACAGGGGAATACAGTGTCGAGAATGTGACGGTTTCAGACATATTCAAGCTGAGTGTGCCAACACTCTTAAGAAGAAGAAAGCCTTAGCAGCTACCTGGAGTGATAGTGATGAAGAAAAGAGCCCCAGCTCAAGTGACAGGTCTGATGAAGAGAAACAAGTTGTGGCATTTGTGGCAAAGAGTCATCAATCAATGTGTTCAGAGGAAGATGGAAACTCAAGCTCAACTGATGAGGACAGTGATGGGAGACAACATGCATATGAGGAGATGTTCGCTCAATGGGAGTATATGGCTAAACAAATCAAAGGTCTCACTTGTGCCAAACAACAACTTGAATCTGAGAAGGATGGGTTGGAGGACACTGTTAAAAAGCTCACAAAACAGCTTGACGATAAGGACAGTGAGATTTACAAACTGACTGCAGATTTAATAAGGGCTAGACAATCTCTTGAGTTTATCCCTCCAGGAACTGCTGCAATTAACCACACCTTGCAACTTCAAAAACCATATGGAGATCGAACATCCATTGGGTACAAAATGCTTTACAAGAAAGGGGGAAATTTGGGAATTAATGATCCCTCTTCATCCAAGAACAATGAAGATAAGACTCATGATGACTCAATGCACAATACTTTCAGCCCTCGTTTCCCAGATTCCCCTAAACAGATCAGTGTCTCATCTAGACCTACCAAATTGAGATTCGAAGGAAGGAAGACTGTCCTGGATGGTCAGGTTCAAAAGGAGCGATTTGTTCCCATTTGTCACTTTTGTAACAGAAGAGGACATATTAGACCCAGATGCTACAAGTTGCAGGCATATTTGAAAGCTATGATCGATCGTCCTAATAGCTTTCAACAACTAAATCGATTTAATGGAAATTTGTCGTCTAGTGAGTGGAAACCAAAAACTAATCTTAGCACGAATGTTGGATTAGTTGCTCACACCTCTCTTTCAGCTTTTCACAAAGATCAATGGTACTTCAACAGTGGATGTTCACGACATATGACTGGTAACAGAAATGTGTTGGTAAACTATAAAGAAGGAAAGGAGGGAGCTGTGACCTTCGGTGATGGGAACAAGGGTCAGATCTTTGGAAAAGGTGATCTGGTGCAAAATGGAGTAGCTCCATTGACTAAGGTGTTGTATGTTAAAGGTCTCAAGGAAAATCTTATTAGCATCAGCTAACTCTGCAACAATGACTACACTGTAAGTTTCACTAAAACTCATTGTCTTGTTGCAACTAATGGATGCTCAGTCTTGACATGTAGTAGAACTAGCGACAACTGTTATGCGCTAAGCAATCAAGTTTTGTGCAACAGATCCTTTCTCGATAAGCCAGACCTGTGGCATTATAGATTGGGGCACTTGAACTTTAGAGACCTGAAGAGAATTGTGAAACTACAAGTTGTTTGAGGGATACCTGAGATGAAAGTCATTATAGATAGGTTGTGTGGGCCTTGCCAACTGGGAAAACAGACAAAAGCCTTACATCCTCCTGTAAACATGCTACTCACCTCCCGTGTGCTGGAGTTGATTCATGTGGATTTAATGGGACCCATGCAGAATGAAAGTCTAAGTGGTAAATGATTTGTCATGGTTCTTGTTGACGATTACTCTAGGTACACTTGGGTAGATTTCCTCAAAGAAAAGTCAGACACCTTTGGACTCTTTTCAGCCTTAGTTCTCAGACTCCAAAATGAAAAGGAATCTAAGATTGGGAAAGTCTATCGACTTCGAAGTGACCATGGAAAGGAGTTTGAGAATACTGTGTTCTCCGATTTCTGCGATCAGTTAGGAATAAAACATGAGTTTTCAGCTCCAAAAATACCCCAACAGAATGGGGTTGTTGAAAGGAAGAACAGGACCTTACAGGAAATGGCTCGGGTAATGATGCATGCTAAGGACATTTCTAAACGTTTTTGGGCTGAAGCAATTAATACAGCCTGTTATATATGCAATCGGTTTCATCTTAGAACTGGCACGACATAGACTGCCTATGAACTTTGGAAAGGAAGGACTCCTAATGTCAGTCATATGCACATTTTTGGATGTGTGTGCTATGTCCTAAATGATCGAGAACATTTAGGAAAATTTGATCCAAGGAGCGATGAAGGAGTGTTTCTTGGGTATTCACTTAACAGTCGTGCCTATCGTATGTTCAACAAAAGAACTCATTCAGTGGTTGAGTCCATCAATGTTCGATTTGATGACTTGAAAAAATCTGAAGAACCAGTGGTAGATGATGAGGCTCCAGTATTAACTACACCTGTTCCAGTCACAGCTAGACAAAACCAAATGGTTCCTGGCACTCCGTCTGGATCACTTCATACTGAACCAACCGCGTTAGAGGACCAAGAAGCAGGTCCTAGCGGCTCCAATTGTGATGAGGAAGTCACCAGTGCTCTACCAAAGGAATCTCAACATGCAAAGCTTTATAAAAATGGATCCCCTTCCTGGATTCAGAAGGCTCATCCCCCTGATATTGTTATTGGAAATCCAAATGCTACCATGGTCACCAAAAGAAAATTACAAAACCTGATTGCTTTTGCCTGTTACTTCTCTCATATTGAGCCAAAAAGTGCCAAGGATGCTCTTTTAGATGAGTTCTGGCTTGCTGCTATGCAATATGAGATGTTCCAATTCAAATGAAATGATGTGTGGATCTTAGTACCCTTACCTGAAGGAGCTAATGTTGTTGGAACTAAATGGATTTTCAAGAATAAATCGGATGAGTTTGGAACTATCATAAGGAATAAGACAAGGTTAGTCGCACAAGGTTACAATCAGGTGGAAGGAGTTGACTTTGAAGAAACCTTTGCCCCAGTTGTAAGGTTGGAATCTATTCAGTTACTTCTTGCAGTCGCATGCCATCTGAGAATAAAATTGCATCAAATGGATGTAAAAAATGCGTTTTTGAATGGGATTCTCCAAGAGGAATTTTATGTGAAACAACCTCAAGGTTTTGAAGACCCTCAGTTCCCTGACCATGTTTTTCAATTGAAAAAGGCTCTATATGGGTTAAAGCAAGCTCCCCGCGCATGGTATGACAGACTTACTGCCTATCTTGTGTCAAATGAATTCACCCGTGGTAGTGCAGATAATACTCTCTTTATCAGGTATCTAACTAAAGGAATATTTGTTGCACAGATATATGTGGATGACATAATTTTTGGGTCAACTTGTGAGACTGAGGTTACTAGGTTTGTGGAACTTATGCAAAGTGAGTTTGAGATGAGTCTAATAGGAGATCTATCTTATTTTCTAGGACTTCAGATTAAGCAATCAGATCAGGGAATGTTTATTTCTCAATCTAAGTATACCAAGTCCATGTTAGAAAAATTTGGTTTCACTCAAGTCAAACATGCACGCACTCCTATAGGCACCACCTCTAAACTGAATAAAGACGAATCTGGTGACCCGGTAGATCCAACCCTGTACCGTAACATGATATGAAGCCTATTGTATCTCACAGCTAGTTGTCCTAACATTTCCTTTAGTGTTGGTCTATGTGCCCGTTATCAAGACAATCCTAAACAATCTCATCTTACTGCTGTCAAACGTATTTTTAAATATCTTGCAGGGACTATCGAATTTGGTTTATGGTATTCATGTGATACAAATATGTCCCTGGTGGGGTATGGTGATTCTGATTGGGCAGGATCTCTAGATGATAGGAAAAGTACTTCTGGGGGTTGTTTCTATATAGGGAACAACTTGGTCTCTTGGTTTAGCAAGAAACAACATTATATTTCACTCTCCACTGCTGAGGCAGAGTACATTGCGGCTGGCAGCTATTGTACTCAGCTCATCTGGCTCAATAAGATGCTCACTGATTATGGCCATCCCCAAAAGTCATTGACCCTCTTTTGTGATAGCACAAGCGCCATTAACATTTCAAAAAACCCAGTTCAATAATCAAGGACCAAACACATTGACATACGTTATCATTTCATTAGAAACATGGTTGAGTCTAAATTGCTAAGAATTTCTCATGTTTCCACTAATGCACAGTTAGCAGATTTGTTTACAAAAGCTCTTGATGCTCAAACTTATGCACATCTACGAACCAGCATTGGTCTCTGCACCATCTAAGAGGTTCGGTGTTTTGTCTGGTCCCATTTTTTTTTCTTCATGCCTTACCAAATTTTTTTTCTAAGTTTGTGTGAGTTACTTCTTTCTTGGTCATTGCTTCTTAATCACACTATTTTTTTTCCAAGATTTAGAATTGAGCCCTTATTTTCTCCAGCTCAAAAGGCTACCATTATTGGATGCAATGGGAAGATCTTCCTTTGTACCATCATATGCCCTGAGGAGTTTGCTCCTCCTCTTGGTATTTGATGAACAAAATAAAAAGAAAGGAGACGGCTACATCTCTGATGATGAGTGAAAGCCAGTGCTGGGTATTTGGAAAACTCAGAGTGTTTGTTGTCAAAAGAAGATATATCAAATAAAAATACATAAAAAAAAAAGGTTTTTCATGTTGAGTGAGTGGACCATTTAATGATTCTTCATGATTCTTGGTCCACATAAGGTCTTTTTGCACACACAAATGAAAATAATGGCTCAAATCTCTTGTTAAGAAAAATTTTGTGTGTTTACTTAGGTAGTGTTTTTCAGAGTGTATATATCACAAACTTTTCCCATTTTTTTTGGTAAGCATGATGTGTATATTTTGATCAGATATTTTAATCCATGTTGAGCTTATCAGAGTTTTTGTTCATAAATCTCTACTGCCATTCAAGTGTGAATATTTCTTTTACATTGGCTGTTTAGATTCTATTCTTGTTTCATTTTTTTTACAAAACAAAAAATGTCTTGTTTGGTCTTTCATATATTAGTGTGGGTTATTTTTTTTAATGGGCTTTGTCATTTTTTTTTCACGGTCAATTTCTTGTAAGGGAATTCATAAGGTCTTTCTATAAGTATAACATCACTTGAGTTTGTGTGAGTTTTGTTTACAGTGTTCCAATCGCAGAAACCCTAAACGAGTTCGGCATTATGAAGCAAAGAGCCAATCGTCATCGTTCGAGTGTCCAACCTTGATGGACCCAAATCGGGTATGTTTTAAATATTTATACTCGCAAGCGCACGAATCGTATTTATAGAATAGTTTTCGTGTAAGCACGAGATCGAACCCAAAGGAGTTGTCTAAAAAAAAAGAAAACTATTTTAAATCAAAAGTAATAAATTCTAACCTAGCTCCAAAGATTGATGAGTTTTAATATTATGAACATAAAATAAAATATTGAAAAATAAAGCTATTTAAGAGAATAAAAATAAAGCAATAATGAGTTGACAATAAGTGTTAAAAGAAAAGATTATTAAGATACTAGAATCCACAAAATGTAAGTTTAATAATATTTATTAGTATATTGATTCCCAAGTTTTATTGATAGTTAAAATAATTTAAACTATCATTTTCCAAAAAGATTTATAATTTTAAGCACAAATTTCTTATAAAAAGATAGGATTTTTCTTCACTTTTCAAAATTATAATTTCAAAGCATTTAGTGTAAATCAATCTAATGAAATAACAAATAAATCAATGAACATTATTTATAAGGCAAAACATAATATTTTTGTTCTAAGCATGGATGTGTACAATTTAATGACACATCTTACACAAAGAATATTATGTTTATGCACTAATGAAGAACAAAGTGTAAATATGTTCTAACAATCTAAAATACAAGATATTTAAGATGAAAGAAATATATGAAGAAGAAAAATCCATAAACTTGTTGCATTACAAGGGAAATCAACATACAACATAAATATTACCTAGTTACAAGTTGCTTCATCATGATCTTAATAATCTTATGAAAAAGATTAGAAGCACATAACTAGAGTAGAAATTACAAAATAAATGACATACATACTTGCAAAATGCTCTTGAAAAACCCAAATGGAAGAGAAAATGGGAGAAAAAGATGGTAACCAAAACATTAAGCACCTAAAATGGTCTTCGAAACCCTTATTTATAGTCAAAATGAAATTATTAAAATAATCAATTTAAATTAAGTAAATTGATTAAATTAATAATAATATGGTAAATAGGGGTAAATTGTAGGAGTGATGATGATTTTGGGGTAAAAAGTGTATAGAAAATGGGTAAAAAGTGGCATTTTGAGCCTAGGGGACAATTGGTACACTTAGGCAAATTTAGGCTCAAAAAGTGGCAAAAATGCAGCACTAGGCTGCTGGTGGCAGGCGTGGCCTTGTGGGCTGAGGACAAGCTGGGCCTGGCTGGTGGCAGGCGGCCCAAAAGTTGGTCCGTACGGCTTCGGGCAAGAGAATGGCTTCTAGGCGACTTGCTGCTTGATGAGGTTTGCTTGGGCCCGTACGGAAGGTGTGGAGAGCTGGCGTGCGGCTTCAGTGATGAGGCAGGCTTCGGATTGAAGGCAGCAGGACAGCTGGCCTTGTAGCTTTGGTCTACTGGCAATTGCTGAATGGTGAAGAGCTTGAGTGCTGGGAGGTTCGGCTTGCACTGGGAAGGAGGGCTGAAGGCTGGCACGTGGAAGGCATGAGGGAGAGAAGCTGATGGAGGTGGCAGTGGGCCTAGCGGGCCTGGACTGGGCCGAAGGTGGTAGAGGCTCATTTGGGCTTATAAAAAATGCCAACTTCTTTGACACTTGCCACTTTTCTTCTTTATTTTTCTTTCTCCTCAAGAGCAAATAAAATACAACCACTTCCCTATAAAACAAACATAAATTAAATTAAAATCAAATATTTTCAATAATAAATTATACAATAAAAGTTTCATGAAAATATTAATTAAAACTTAATTCACCTAACATTTAAGCTCAACATTACATCTTTTTACTCCTAACTTAACAATATTAATTTTAAATAATTAAACTACAACATTTTACAATAATATAATTATAAAAACACACAAAAGTATATAAAGTCGTGATAAGACAAATAAATTCAAAATTACTTAAAAACTTAATAAATTATTTAAAAACTCAAGAATTAAGCAACAATTAGCATATAAAATATGGTAAAATAACTCTAATTTGTAGAGTTATCAAACCTTCTCATGTCGCTGATGCGACTGTCTCTCCTCCTCCGGAGGTGGCTGTCCCATCTTCTATGGATGCATCTGAGCCATCTGCAGTCACCACATCGCCTGGTCGGGTTGTGTCCCCTGCTCTTGATCCTAGTTTGGCTATGGCCATCGTTCCGATTCCGCCTACCGTCGCGGAGTCGTCTCCATCTCCTCTGTCGCCGTTCCTTCCCGAGGTGGTGACTGCGTCTACTCCTCCAGTCAGTCCCTCGGTCAATGTACTCCATGCTCGTCCGCCTTGTTCAGTTGGTAAGTCTTCTCCACCCGTCTCTGTATCTTCTCCTAAACGTGTTACTCGTTCCTCTGTCATGTCTGTGTCTTCACCTGGTGCGTCCTCTCCATTGCCCATTCCAAACCCACCATCTCCTTCTCCTCCCAAGTCGCCTTCTATGTGTAAGCAGTCCTTACCCAAAACTCCTAAGACACGGTCTGCCTCCAAACCCAAACCCCATGTTCCTGTGCAGTCCAAGGGAAAGGGTAAAATGCATGTTTCATCACCTCCTAGAAAATCCTTGGCTCCAAAACGTAAGCCCAAAGTCACTCAGTTTGAACCCTCTCCAAAAAAATCCAAGCGTGCCTTTAGCCCTAAGGATTCTGTGTCTTTCATTGATCCATCCTCTATCCAATACTTTGTTGATGCTACCAAGGCCTCGCATTATCAAAGATGGTTTGCTGTGAGAGACTTGTGGCCTGAATATTCTGTTGTTTTGGAGGATTTTCCTGATTTAATTGAACTTTTACAGTCTAGGCATTGGGTTAATACCGTGTCCAAATTGGTGTCTCCTCATCCCATTCTCATTAGGGAGTTTTATGCTAATTTAGGTTTGTTTTAGATGGGAAAAATGAGGATTGTCTTACTGCTTTTATAAGGGGTAGTCGTATAAAATTTGCCCCATCCACTATTGCTCGTGCCTCAAGATTCCAAAAGTACTTAAACCTGCCTATAATAAATCCTTCAGTCCAGATCAATCTACCATGGGCCAAGTTCTAACTGGCCTGCCTGATTATGTTTGGGGGAATCATGATATTCCTATCACAAAGTTGACTCCTTTCTATCGGGTTCTTCATCGAGTGGCCTTGTATAAATGGTTTCCCAATTCTTGCCTCTCATCTGTTACACTTGAGATTGGGAAGTTTTTATATGTTGAGGGTACTGGCGTGTCTATTGATCTGTCTACTCTCATTTATGATCGAATTTTTGATGTCGCCTCCTCTACTGGTACTCGTAACAAGCTTCCCTATCCAAGCCTGATTCAGAAGATTATTCAGCCTGCCAAACCGCCGTTGACCACTCATGACTTCCAGGTTGTGAATCCTATTTTGTCTAAAAGTTTTCTGGCAACTCTCAACAAGAAGGTCTCCTCCACTGTCTGATTCTAGTTGGCAAGTACAGTTATATACTGAGTTCAAGGCCTTCACTAAACGTTACAAGAAAGATCAGAAGCGGCAAATGGCCTTTGAAGCATTTATGTACGAGCTTGTTCAAGTTGTCAAGGCCTTGGTTGTTCAGTCTGAGTATGGCTCTCAGTTATCCCCTTCGATTGATGTTTCTCCACCAGCATTTCATCGGGACTCATTTGGTGAATCTTTTGTGGCTCCTGAGTCTTATGTTCCTATTCAGGGGGAGTTCACTAGTCCTGCTCAGGTTTCCTCTCAGGTGCCTCTAGTCTTATCTACAGTGCCTCCTGCTGACACAGAGTTGGATACATCAGTTCCACCAACGCTTCCTGATGCCCTTCCTCGGGCTCCTGATTCAACTGCACCTCTCCAGGGGGAGCAATCTGATGCAGCTATCAATTGATTGTGGTCAAGGATTATGCTCAATGAAGGGGGAGATGAACTTATATTACTTCTCTTGTTGTTTTGTTCATGTGTTACCCTTTGTTATTTTGGTCGTTTAAAACTTTGTTTACTGATTCCACATACTCTTTTATATTTTGTTCGTATTTTGGCTGTTTAAGACTCTATTTACTTTTTTTCCAGACTATTGTTGGTTGCATAGTTAATCTGTTGATTTACACTGTTTTTTTTTTCATTGACCATAATTTGTCAAGGGGGAGATTGTAAGGACCAATATTTTCAGTACGACAAATTAGGTCCAGTTGCGTCTGGAATGGTCTTATGTTATGTCTGGAGTTTATTTGTTTTTAGTTAGTGTCCACGTCAGCATGTGTGTAAAGCAAGGTTGTTAGTTGGTTTTGGTTTATACCTAATTGCAGCTAAGGATATATATTGGCCTGGTTAATTAGTTATAACCAACTCTCTTTGATCGATAGATTGGATTGTGTGTTTTGGATTTTCTTTTCTTTTTCTTCTATTGATTTTTGTAGATTTTGGTAAGAAACTCCATTGAAGATGGTTGAAGGATTTTGTGCAAGCTCTGGAATCAAGCCGTGATTGCTGAAGGAGTTCAGCTAGGTCTTGATGCTATAGATCCGAAGGTTTTCGGATATGAGATATTGTTGAAGGGAGTTCAACGTTGAAGCAAGGGGATCTTGCATCTATAACTAAGGGATTTGGTTGTTTAGGGTAAAAAGCTTCATTGTATTTTGAGATAGATTGTATAGTTTTACATATTGATTCTTGAACTGGTTAATGTAAAATTACTTCTGAATATAGTGAGAGTTATTACCCTGGTTTAGGGAACCCAAGCACTAGACGGCTGGAATGAGTTTTCAGTGCAAACGAAGCTTGTAATTTTGCGTGTCAACTCTTATGATTGTGTTGTTAATGTTCAAGCATAAATCAAGATAAAACCTAGATGAATATGTTAGGAATTAATTTATTTGGGGCCACAATTGTATATATTTATTGTGTGTTGGGTCATCATATAAATGAGTCAAAATTATGTGATCTATTTTGGAATAAAGTTATGACTTAAGGGCATGATTGTCGTGATTTTAATATGTGGATACCATAAGGACAATTTCTAATTTGATGAGGGGCTAAATTAGAAATAGCCAATAAATATTAGTTACTGTTTTGGCAGTTATTAATAAACAGGTAATGGTCCCCAATTTGCAGTACGTACCATTTCACTCTTGAATCCCCATCATCAAGAGACTAAGGTTCCCAAAAGGATTTGACTGCAAATTTAGAAGATCATAACCTTTGTACAATCGATTCAATGGATTCTGGTACGCTTCCGCTAATCTTTGTTATTTATTGTTTGATTTCTCATGAATTAATTAGGGCTAAATTCAGATTAAAGTATTTCAACATGTGGTATCAGAGCCATTCCTAAATTAATTCTTGAGGATTTACTATAATATTGTTATGATCTTCTATTATGTTTTGTTTTTTTGTTTATGATGAAGTAGATATATTAACATATGCGATATCACAATAATGCGATTTGTGATTATTTAGTTTTGATTCTGTAAATTGTGATACGCCTCTATACATATACATATACATATACATATACATATACATATATGGTTTGTTTTTTATATATATTCTATTTGACAAAGTCGTAACTGACATGTAAAAAATAATGATTGTTAGAATAATCATTGTTTTGTTTCTTGTTGAATATCGGAAGGTTTAAAAAATTGATGCAACGATAGTATATACATATGTGTGTTTAAAACAAACATTTATTTATGAAAACAAACAAACCTTCAGATGTTGTAAGGAAAGTTCTCAGGAATTCATTTATTTCTGAATTTAGGAATTCATGTGGTATTAATTCAATTGATGTTGTAAGGAAGTATATATTCGTAAATATCTAAATACATTGTCAAATATATATATATATATATATACACTTCCACAATCAATATCAGTATAATATATATATGATGGAGGCGTTTAAAACAAACAGAATATTAACAAGGAGATGAGAATTATATATGTTCTTAATTGATCGCACAAAGTATAACCATGACACACTGTAGTGTGATATAAATCTCGTCTCTTATAATTTAGGTGCCACCCTATATATATGATATTGATCTGTTTCTTTTTATTACCTCATATTAGACCTATATATTCTCTCTTAATATTCAAATTTGGTTTCAGATTTTCTTAAGGGTATCTAATATTTTAAATAGATTAATTGAAACAAAATATCACCAAAGTGATCACTTTTGTGTAGATTAATTTAATTAAAATATTAAGATAATTGTATGTATGTATGTATGTATGTATGTATGTATGTAATTCATGCGTTTATTAATAGACCCAAAGGTGAGTTAGTATTTGCCCGAATTTCATGCATACCTGTGGTGATAAATGTGTGACAATTATATGGTATTTTGTGTGAGCAATATGTTAGTCCAAAGATTGCATATTGTTTGACATAACTCATTGTCAATGTTTGATCGCTACAACAAGAGTATCACTTATAGTTAATATTATTGTCCAAAGACTTGATATTGATGTTATATTTGGTATCTTGAGATGGGATTAACCATTATTTGAATTTATTGTTTTATATGGATTCTTATGTGAGCTTGTTTTGTTATTTTGTTATATATTCAGTTAATTCATCTACTCCTGCCACAATAATTGAGAGCATTAACTCTATTCCCATGCTTAGAGGGACAAATTTCAAGAATTGGAAAGGGAAATTACTTGTAAACCTTGGTTGCATGGAATTAGACTATGCATTAAGGCAAGAACAACCTTCACCTCTTACTGCAGAAAGCACTCCTGATGAAAAGATGGAGTTTGAGAGATGGGATCGTTCTAATCGCATGAGTCTAATGATCATGCAACAATGCATTCTAGAAGCCTTCGGAGGCACAGAATCTGAAGAGATCACTAAGGCCAAGGATTTTCTCGATGCAATTGAAAAACGTTTCGCTAGAAATGATAAGGCTGAAATGACTTCACTTCTGGCTTCCTTGATGTCCATGAAGTATAAGGGTCGAGGAAATGTTAAGGAGTACATTATGGAAATGTACCAAATTGCTTCGAAACTTAAGGCACTTAAGATCGAGCTTTCTGAGGATTTGCTTGTTCTTATGGTTTTGATATCGCTTCCTGCACAGTTTAACCAATTCAAAATTAGTTATAACTGTCAAAGGGAGAAATGGACTCTAAATGAGCTCATTTCTCACTGTGTGCAGGAGGAAGAAAGGTTGAAGCAAGATAAAACTTAAAGTGCTCATTTGGCCAGTGCCTCTAAAGATAAGGGCAAGAAAAGGAAATCTGAGAATGAAGCTGCTAAGGGTCCAACCCAAAAGAAACAACAGAAGGATTCAGATGGTTGTTTCTTTTGTAACAAGCCTGGACATGTGAAGAAAAATTGTACCAAGTATCATGCATGGCGTGTAAAGAAAGGTATGATTCTTACGTTGGTTTGTTTTGAGGTTAATTTAGCTTCTGTACCTAGAAACACTTGGTGGATAGATTCTGGTGCTACTACTCACATAAGTGTTTCTATGCAGGGTTGTCTGAGCTACCGAAAGCCAAGTGATGGTGAAAGACACATCTTCGTGGACGATGGAAAATCGGTGGAAGTGGAAGCAATTGGGCATTTTAGGTTGTTGTTAGGAACTGGTTTTATTTGGATTTGAAAGAAACTTTTGTTGTACCGTCTTTTAGACGGAATTTAGTTTCTGTTTCTTTGTTGGACAAATTTTGATATTGTTGTTCTTTTGGAAACAATCAGTTTAGTTTGTCTTTAGATTCAAATGTTGTTGGAACTGGTTATTTGAATGCTTGTGACAACCTTTATTTACTAGAAACAATTGTATCCTATAATGAAACCTTGCATGTGGAATCACGTGGTACTAAACGCAAATTAAATAAATCAAATTCAGCGTCATTGTGGCATAAAAGCTTAGGTCACATCTCAAAAGGTAGAATTGAGCATCTTGTGTCTGATGACATTTTAGAGTCTCTTGACTTCACAGACTTTGATGTTTGTGTAGACAGCATCAAGGGAAAACAGACCAAAACCAAGAAATTAAGTGCCAACAGAGCTTCAGATGTCTTAGAATTGATTCATATAGATATTTGTGGGCCATTCACTACGGCATCATGGAATGGTCAACAATATTTTATATCATTCATAGACGATTACTCACGTTATGGGTATCTATATCTCATTCATGAAAAATCTCAATCCGTGGACGTGTTCAAAGCTTATAAAGCTGAAGTTGAGAATCAACTCAACAAAAGGATTAAAAACTTCAGATCCGATCGTGGTGGTGAGTACTACGGTAGATATGATGGCTCAAGCGAACAACGTCTAGGACCGTTTGCTAAATTCCTAGAGGAATGTGGTATTGTCCCACAGTACACCATGCCAGGCTCACCTAGCATGAATGGTGTTGCTGAAAGACAAAATAGGACTCTTAAGGATATGGTAAGGAGCATGATTGCTCATTCTACCTTACTTGAGTCCCTCTAGGGAGAAGCTTTAAAGACAGCAGCTTACATTCTGAATAGAGTACCAACTAAAGCAGTCGCAAAAACACCTTATGAGCTTTGGACAGGTCGAAAGCCTAGTCTAAAACACTTTCACATTTGGGGATGTCCAGCTGAAGCAAGGCCTTATAAGCCACATGAAAAGAAATTGGACTCCAAAACAGTGAGCAGCTACTTTATTGGTTATTCTGAGCGATCTAGGGGCTATAAGTTTTATGATCCCACAATTAGAAATATTTTTGAGACGGGAACTGCAACATTTTTTGAGGATGTTGAGTTTGGGGGGAGAAATAAGGTAAGAGACATTGCTTTTGAGGAGGAATTGAATTCAAACCCAATTTCTACTATCACTTTTGACAATATTCAGGTTCCTACACCTATCATTCATCAAGAAGTGAATCCAGAACCTCAACAAGACAATGTTGAACAAACCCCTATTCCAAATGAGGAAATTGTTCCAGAAGAACAAACTCAACAACCTCAAGAACCAGTGTCATTAAGGAGGTCCACGAGAGAAAGGAGAAGTGCTATTTCAGATGAAATAGAAAGACCACTTAAATGCGCATTCTAGATGGAATAGATGGAATGCGCATTCTAGATGGAATAGAAAGACCACTTAAGTTGTATTGTGACAATAAATCAGTCGTATTGTATTCCAACAACAACAGGAGCTCGACAAAGTCAAAACATATTGACATCAAGTTCCTTGTTGTGAAAGAAAGGGTGCAGAATGGACATATTTGTATAGAACACTTAGGTACAAACTCCATGATTGCAGACCCCCTTACAAAGGGTTTGCCACCCAAGGTCTTTCATGAGCACATTGCTCATATAGGTGTTTTAGAGTATGATGATATCTAGATTCAGTGGGAGTTTATCTTTATTATTCTTTATGTTTTATATTTGTTTCATGAAACTTGTATATTTGGATATTTTTTCTGATCATAAATTAAGTTATTCAGTTTATTTTACTTTGCACATTTAAGCTAAAGTTTTGATCTCCATAAAGTAAAATAGGACCAAATGAAAATTGACATGGATAGATCACCATGCATGTAATTTTCATACCACATCATCATGATTAATCTATGTCATTTGACTATGTCGACATATGTGACCATTGATGGAATTAGTTGTGATTGATACATCGAAAACCACTTTGTTCCATGTTGATATAGTTAATGGACGAGATTGCACATGCCTATGGTTGTGATGACAAAGTTATGAGCTCAATAAGGTTAACACATTTATATGAATACATATGTGGCCCAGTGGGAGATTGTTAGGAATTAATTTATTTGGGGCCACAATTGTATATATTTATTGTGTGTTGGGTCATCATATAAATGAGTCAAAATTATGTGATCTATTTTGGAATAAAGTTATGACTTAAGGGCATGATTGTCGTGATTTTAATATGTGGATACCATAAGGACAATTTCTAATTTGATAAGGGGCCAAATTAGAAATAGCCAATAAATATTAGTTACTGTTTTGGCAGTTATTAATAAACAGGTAATGGTCCTTAATTTGCAGTACGTACCATTTCACTCTTGAATCCCCATCATCAAGAGACTAAGGTTCCCAAAAAGATTTGATTGCAAATTTGGAAGATCATAACATTTGTACAATCGATTCAATGGATTCCGGTACGCTTCTGCTAATCTTTGTTATTTATTGTTTGATTTCTCATGAATTAATTATGGCTAAATTCAGATTAAAGTATTTCAACAAAATATTGTAAAACTGGATAGATAGGCTAAAAGTTAGGTTTTTCAGCTATATATGTATGTTGTTGTCTCTTTCTATTAAAAGTTAATAATAAAAAATTTTAGTTCCGGCATTTGGACTAATTGCTTTAAGGTGAAATATAAAAGTCATGGCAATTGATATAATAGCGGTATATATAGTTTCAGTCGTATAATTACTCTTTTATCTTTTACTATATATGCACAAAGTTAATTACCATACATGATCAATCTCTCTCAATATATACTTTAGAGGTACAACTGCACATAATAATATTGAATAAATGAAAAGAAAAAATATTCATGATAAGGAAAGGAAACTTGATATAATTTGCACTAGTTTTATCGGATTTGAAATCTATCTGAATTTGTTTGGATATATTGTACACATATGGTATATTTTTTAAAACTTGATTGAACATTAATTAAGGCTTCATTTGGCATTTAATAAACTAATAGTTACATTAATATAATATTATATTGGCAATTAATTAATTTTATTCAATAATTATTCTTTTTCTGTTGTTGTTTTTTCTTTCTTAAAATTTTGCTTTGACTTCCATTAATTGCAAAATATATATTTATATATGCAACGATTTATTATGAATTTTCGAACAAACTCTAAATAAACATAACATAAAAGCGTAATAACATTATATATAGAACTTTGACTAAAAAATTATATATAGTGTAATATAATTATTTAGATACATTACGATCTTAATACGCGGAATAGATTATACAGGACTTTCATGAATTGGAAAACACGATTTTAATGCACCAAATTATTAGAAAACATAAACTTAAGAGTTTTTAATGTTATTTAGATTGAAAGCAAGATTTGAATCAAAAAACCAAAATCTTATAAACCTTTGGCCATGAACGTGTATTCCAAAAAAAATTTCATTTGAGTTTCAGATTTATTTTTCATACACTAAATCATTAGAAAATTGAACTTAATTATTTCTAATGTGATTAATATGAAAACAGATTTAATGCAATATAAAACTCAAAATTTTGAATATACAATATGAATTATATATATAATTATACACCAATAATATATGTGTAAAAATCCATGGCAAAATACATGTCAAGGCAAATGTAAACGTGACTATGATACCAAATATAATATAATTTATCTAGATGCATAACAATCATGATATGTGAAATAAATTGTATAGGATTGTCAAAAATATAATAGGCATGTAAATGGGGTGAGTCTGGTGGGCCCCGCCCCACCCCACCCCACCCCACTCTGATTAGTTCCTTAGAGTGGGTCGGGTCGCCCCTCCCCGGCTTAATATATTGGGGCAGATCTGCCCCGCCCCGTTTTCCCCATTCAATTTTAAAAAAAAAAAAAGAATGATTGAATTATAATTTTAGAATTCTCTCTAAGCTTAAATTATTGTTTTTTTATTGCAATTCTTATTTTTTACACTCTATATCAAATACACCCTCGAATATTTTTTTATTTTAAAATTCACAAAATAAATACAAGAATAAGAATAAATTATATAAAACATATTTTTTAATATTTATAATTCTTTCATAGAGTAGTTTCTCAAGAGAACAAAGTATAATAATATTATCATATACGACATAGCGATCCACTTTCGGTGTTTCAAAAGAATCAAATGAATTTTTTCTTCTTCATTGACCTACTACCTTAATCATCAGGATCAACTATGTATGGCTCCTACAAAAAATATATATGTATTAATAATGGAAGTTAATAATTTATTTGATGACTTATAAAACTTAACTAATTACCATAGTTGGATCTACATCATTATCTTCATCATTCATGGTGATTAGTGGAGTCGCTTCTGTAAAGAAAAAAAATTAATATAGAAATAATACAACAAAATATGAATATATATATATAAAGATAAGTATATTTACCTTTTTGTCATTTACTAACCAATTTTTAGTGCATATAAATACTTCCAGTGTAGAAAGATGAAGTCTCGCTCAGTGTGAAGAAACATGTCCACCACCAGTACTGAATGTAGATTCCAAAGCAACAGTACTAATAGGCATAACAAATATATCTTTGGTAATCATATTCAACATGATATTTGTAATATGCGAACACTCACATTTCAATTATTGATTATTTTAATTTATTTAATTGTTGTTTGATTCAATTATTTTAATATTCTTTTATATTGTCTTGTTTACTTGCTTAATTAATTGTTACCTTATTTACTATAATAGTTATTCTTTTATATATTTATTTATGTAGTAATTTATTTACTTATTTATGCTTTGATTTAATTATATGATAATGTGTGCACATGTGTGTGTGGCTAAGTCTTGGGCGTGTGGTGTGTGTGAAAGAGAAGCGTAATAAGATCTTGATGGTTTGCATGAATTAAGGCTTGAAAGATTGGATTGAGTTGTGGTAAATTAATGAGGATTTTCTTGTTCACACTACAAACTAAATTTTCAAACTATAAAAGGGAAGTGTGAGCTTGATTTTTAAAAATTCAAGAGGATAAGGGTGATAATATGAATAGAAAAATTTATTCCTTGATTGAGTGGAATAAAGGGCTCAAGAGTTTCCTTGAAAAGCCAATTTCGAAAATCAAGCTAGGGTAATGCTCTTGATTGTTTTGGTGATATAAAGGAGAGATTGTCTCTTGATTTGAACATGGAAAATCAATCATGTGTAGAGTGCAAGGTCAAGTCTAGGTTCATGTGCTTATGGTGGTGATTAGGATTAGAATCAATTAGGTTTAATGGTGATTGATTTTAGAAAACCATGGATAGTGATAGTGTTTGATGAACATGGCTAGAATGAGGACTATGTTCATGCTAGTGTGAATAGGATTATCTATTATATCTGATTGAAAGACTCGACTTATAAGTTGAGGGTTATCAATTATAATTGATTGAAAAGCTCGGCTTATAAGTCGAGGATTTATCCATTGTATCTAACTAAAATCTTGGCTTATAAGTCGAGGATTTGTCTATGGTATCTGATTAAAAGCTCGGCTTATTAGTCTAGAATATATCTAGTTTAAAAGGCTCGACTTATAAGTTGAGGGTTTACAAGGCTCGGCTTATAAGTCAGTGGCTTAAAGGCTTGACTTATGAGTCAAGGGCGGCAATAGCATGTTCAACACCGACTGATATGGTTAAGCTAACCCGGAAGCGTGATATAAGCTTGAACAACCCTATGGCCGCCTGAAATAATAAGCGACAGGTACACTTGGCCAGCTCTAAGGTTAGTTATATAGGGAATTGGGCAATAGACCCCGGTGTGACTCTATAGTCACTTATCTGAATTGAATGCATGCACAAGTATGGTTATTACTGCTAGGCATACTAATTATGATTCTGTGGTCTGATGATTTACTGCTTATGAGCATGATTATATTTTCTTGCTGAGCCTTGGCTCATGGGTGCTAAATGGTGCTAGTAAAGGAAAAGAAAAGATGGACAAGCCATGAGTTGGAGAGCTTCAGGGGCAGGGTGTATATATGTGGCCTGCTTGACTGCCACAGCCGAGGGTATCAATTGGAACGAGGTTTTGACCCTGATTTTTCTGCTTAGGTCGGCTTTTGTATTCATTTTTGAGTTTTTAACAATTTTAAACGTTGTTGGGATCCCATGTATTGAACTCAAACTCTTTTAATGAAATGGTTGACTTTTGACTGAAATTTTTTGTACCTAAACATGTGGTTAGTTTCAATTACATGTGTTTAAGTCCAAATGACTCGTTTAGCAAGTTAAGCACTATTTAATTACACAATGTAACGGTCAAGGATTAGGAGGACATTACAAATGGCATGGTGAGCGGGGACCGGTCCAAGAAAGTGTATGTGCTCTGTGAGGGGACCGCATGGACAACGACGATCCTAAGAACACCATAGTTTATTATTATTTTTATGAATTACATTTATTTTATGTTGGGACATATTTTATTTAATTGCATGTTTTGGCTTTATCTTTTATGAAACTCAGCTCCGAAGCATTTATAAAGACTACTTTCTATTGCATTTAAAATATTTATTCAAATAATATGTCCTACTAAAATTAGGGTGTTACAATATTTGAGTCTTGTCACTTTCCAATAATTGCATATATCAAAGAACTCACCAGTCCTAAGTATCAATTTCTCTTCCAAATAGAGTTCTAACTCTGACTTCACATTCTCTATCCCATATGCAACTCTGACATATGTGTAAAAATTAGATAGATCATCCATTTGTGTTGAAGAAGATGAGGATACACTATCCATTTGCTGACTTCTTTCTCTGAGATTAGGAAACTTAGAAAGGTACTCTTCCAGTAGCTCATAACAAAGTTTGCGGACCTTCTCAATTTCAATATCATATTGATCATTTCCATAAATGGTAGGAAAATAATACTTTATCAACATAAACTTATATCTTGGAACCAAAACAACTGCCACGCTCATAAGCCCATGAATCTCTTCCTAACACTTTTGAAACTTAGACACCATTTGAGTTGTCATGTCCCTAATAATGGGCTGATCTGATGTTATCTATGCTTTATTTTGTTAGGGTTTTTTCTTTGTAATCTCATTTATTATGAATAAAAGAATAGAAATCATTTTTTGACGTGGTCAATCACTTTGCTCACATGTTTTATTTTCATGATTATTTGTTTAATATAAACTTCTATTAAATCCCGATCATATAACTAATCGTATTTATAGTGACGTAATCACAGTGGAATATAAATATGATTATATGTTCAAAATAAGTTAGTCCTAAGATTATTCAGTGCATAGGATTTACACTGACTTGTCAATCTACGATATGATCTACTTACACATTGTAGTGTTATGTTCTTTCCAGAATATTAGCAAAGTAGATAAGATCGGATGTATTTGTTACATCAGGTTTGATCGATATTGACAGTTGATAGGATAAGTAAACATATTGTTATTATTTATTCTAGTCATATCATATAGTTGACCATAGGTCAATTCAATCTCAATTCTGAGTGGTTAGTATTCTAACTGATTGTATTATTTGAATTCTTTGACTTGTTCGTTACCAGCTTACCCTACGGACTAGCCTATACTTACATCTTGGGAACTCAGTAGTATAATTGAGTGGGAGTGTTAATCATAGATATGAACATCTATAGCTTCTGATGAAGAAGTGAAATGATGATTTCCTTTTAGTTTGGTTTAAGGTGTTAAATGATAGAGATCTTATTTCAGTAATTAAATTAGTTTGCTGAAATATCATTTACAAGGAACTAAGTGTTTTAAGGATAAAATACAATGATGGGTAAAACAATATTTTAGTCTCATCTCATTGTGGACCGTCTATAGAGAATTGAGTGACAATTATGGTTGTAAAAATAGATAATTAATAGCGTATTTATATTTGTTATAGAGCGTTCTATAAATTCAAGAGTGCAATTCCGAGTCTTTAGTGGAGTCACGAGGAATTAATAAGTTAGTAAATTTATTTGTTAGATTTATGATAACTTATTGAAGCTTGATTTCATAGGCCCATAGTCTCCACTGTACCTTGGATAAAATCATCTAGATAGTCTCAATTAATTGATTTAATTATCAAAGTTGACCGTGTCAATTTTGGATAATTTCATAGAGCTATGTAATTTTGAGAAGAAAAGATAAATTATGGAAGATTTATTAATTAAGATAACTTGATATCTAAATTAATAAATAAGTTTAAATCAATGTTCAAATTATAAATAATTAATTTGATAAAGGATTTAAATAATTATTAAATTAATTAAATCAATAGAAAATAATACAGGCCTTGATTTTAAGTCCAATGAGCTTATAATCAAATGAGAAATTTCACGAGCCTAAAGCCCATGATAATTTCGACCTAAGGCTGTTAATTGGCTATTATTTTATTGATTTTTTAATTAAATAAATAACCTAATTGAGTCTATAAAATGAATGTTAAGAGAGAGTTGAAAACAAGTCATAAGTTCAGATTTCTGAAACACAAGTTTTTGATAGGTTTTAGATTCTCTCTAAACACAAGTCTTTTTCTAAACTTCTTTGTTCTTTTCTCTTCTTCTCTCTGTATCTATCTCATGTGTTGAGAATTGCACACTCTAGTCTAGGTGATTATAAGGATACTTTGGAAGGCTGTGAAGAAAATTGAAGATTGGTTCAATTTCTTGGTAATACTCTGCGACAGAAAGGATACAAGGGTTAGGGAAACTAAAGGAATGACTCATTCATTCCGTTGCGTATAATGTAAGTATTTTTATCATTATTTTTCTTTGAATTCAATTTTAGAAATATGTTCTAGGTTATCTAATATTAATTTGTTTAATATTAGATCTACATGAAAATAAATAAAGATCTTGTATAAGTTTTCCCAACATATTTCTCATCTTAATTTGACATATCTTTGGGAAAGAAAAAGATTAGTTGTAGAATACTTAGTTCCAGAAAACAACCCTGTCACCTGATGAAACACGTTCAGCTTATCACATAATTTTTGAACACTAATCCAATCATCTTCTGATGGTGCATATCTAACATACCTTGAATCACATTGCTTTAATCGTTCAAATACTCTATTGTACAACAAAGCTATGTTGAGCATCAAGTATGTTGAATTCCACCTTGTCTGACAATCAAGTGACAACTTTTTAGTACATGTCACTTCAAGATAACGAGCAGTGTCCTCAAATTTCTCATACCTCTTTGATGTTCCCAATCAATATGCAACATTGTCTCGAATCCTGTCAATGTTATCACCAATAACAGACAAGTCATTCTTGATAATAAGATTCAAAATATGCACACAACAACGCATGTGAAGGAACTTTCTTTTTAAAATGAATATATAAGATATTCAAACTCTTCTAAATTTTGTACAATATCAACAATAAAAAATTAAAACTATAGAAAACATACTTCCAATGCTAACTCCAATACAATTTTTTTCAACGAAAAGTATAATTTGAGTTTACTATGAAACCAAATCTACAAACAAAGTGAGCAAACTATATCAACATTTATGCCAAAACAATAAAGGAGAGGAACCAATACAACTTATGAAATGAAACAAAAGTTTTTAAAAAACTACTATAACAAATTATAAAATAAATTATATGGAATTCATTATCATATACAAACTAAAACAAGACATTGTCATATAACATTCACAAATAATCTCTTCTGCCTTTTAGGATCCTTTCTTTTATGGGTTTACAAAGCTAGTCCGTTACATTATTAATTCTGGTACAATTGGTTCAATAAAATTCAAACAATTTTCATGGAATGTTACTTACTCCCTAGTTTATAGATATAACTTTTCAAACAAAATGATGCTCTTCCATTTGATACTTATAGAACTAGGCATTATTACTACTTTAATAGTAGGTGTTCAATAGAAACGTATGTATTAAGGATCCTATTCCACTATCTAAACTCTTTATTTGTTATTCTTTTTTATATTAATTTTTAGGGGTGGGGTTCTCTTTGATTCTTTTGGGCTGTTCATGGCCAATCGTAGATCGACAACAATATGCATTAGGATGGGTACAGTAATCCTTTTTTATAAGCCCTGTTGATTTCATCTCGATGGGTACTAAGGATATATATATATTATATATATATAGGGAAGATTTTGTAATGGTTACAAATAGATGGGTACTAATAATTATGATGATATGATAACATAATGACTTGGTATAGCAAGTTACCAATAGGTAAAAAATTTTTTTACATTAATTTTAAATTTTCATATATAATGCTTAAATAATTTTTTTTAATTCTTTAATTTAATAAACATGTGACCGCCATATAATCATGTAACCTTTCCAAAATTTTTAAAAAAATCAAAATTTATTTTTAGAAATATTAATTAACAATTATAAATATAAACCATTGATCTTAATCTAATGTTTAATATTAAAGTAATCATCCATAGGTAGTAACCATTAAGAATGCTGCCATATTGCTTAGTTTTATTTATAGAATTTATTAAATTTGTATCATTGTCACATAACTTTCAAATAGATAAACAATATTATATATAAAAAATGACATAAACATATTAAATAAAAAATTAAACTAAAATATTATTTATGATTTTCTTAAATATATATAATATAATACCATTTTTATACATAAATGATAATTTTTTTTAATAAAAATTAAGATTATGTATTATATATTATTATAATGATATTTTATAATATTTAAATTTATATTAACATAAGTATTAAATATATATAGTCTTGTGATACATATTATTATAATAATAATATTTAAATTCATAATAATATAATTAGTAAGAATATAGGATTATATATTATTATCATAATAATATTTTATAATATTTAAATTTATATTAATATAATTATTATATATATAGTCTTGTGATACATATTATTATAATAATAATATTTAAATTCATATTAATATAATTAGTAAGAATATAGGATTTTATATTATTATCATAATAATATTTTATAATATTTAAATTTATATTAATATAATTATTAAATATCTAGTATTGTATTATATATTATTATAATAATCATATTTTATAACATTTGATTTGAATCTATATTAATATAATTATTATATATGTAGTTTTATATTAAATATTATTATAATAATGATATTTTATAACATGTGAATTTATATTAATATCAATAATAAATATTTATTTTTAGTTAATTTTAAAAGTATATTCCGTTAAATATTTAGAATATTCAATTAAAGTTAACAAAACAAACCGTTAAAACAAAAAAATTTCGTTATCTACACACTTTATATATTTAATATATAGTATATACACCCACCCACCACCTAATCGACAAAGAAGACAGAGAAAATTTACCAAAGATGGTCGGTTATGAGGAGCACAACAGCTGCGATTGGGCTTTGGAGAAGGGTTCAATTAGTTTTAGCAGAAAATTGGGTTTGAGACTTTGAATACCTCAGTACCGTATATGACTATATGAGAATTTAGAAAGAAAAAAAAAGGAGTAATTGGGACGGGGCGGGTCGATGCCCTACCCCGAATTCTGCCCCGGTCCACCGCCCCATTTCGCCATGCCTAAAATATGAAGATGATCGTTAGAGTATACCTTCAACCATTGATTTTGATAATTTCATTCTAAAAGCTTTAGATATGCAAAAATAAAATAAAATAGTATTAGTGAGGTAAAGGACTTCCAAGCTCTCACTAGCTCTTTAGATGGAGTGTGAGAATGAGCGTTAAGTTTGGGGACCAGAACCCTATATTTATATAGGTGAGACATTCTATCAAGGCTTCTACCATAATTGATGTCAGAATATTTAACAATCAATAGAATATGTAATATTGAGTAACTCAATATATGGTATTGAGTAACTAAATTAATGCTAACCATATTAAAAATATTTGTCAATTAATTAATCACAATATTAATTTTAATCATAATTAATTAGAATTATAGTTTTTGATAACTCTAATTAATTAATAATATTCTAACATATAGGACTAAAGATAAAATTGCGTATGCCTTCTCTTGTTAAAAAGTGTTTAAAAACTAAAAACAAAAAAAAATATAATTTTCAAAATGGTAGAATGTGATGGTTTTTTTGCCACCTTAGATTATTTTAAGAGAATTACAATGGACCACTATTAGAATCCAACACTACAAGGAGATGACATATCGTTATTGGTGAAATTCAATATCAGATCCTACATATTTTAATTTAATAATTAGTATGGAGTACGCTAACTAATTATAGAGTGACACCTTTTGTAGTGTTGAACACCTTAAAGTACCAAATAACAATACTCTTATTTTAATGTATTAGAATTAAATGGTTTATAAAGCTTTTTAATTTGATTTAAACCTTTCTCTTTTATTTTAATTTGTTTGTAAGAGTACGTAGGATCATGAAGGACCAATTCATGCACTAACTGATGTTAACATTATACCGTTAACATAAAATATTAAATATAAAAGAACGAGATTTTAATTTGACAAAATATGTGAATTAAAAAATATGCAAAGATTGATTGCATTTCGTATGCAATCTTTTGATGTGAAATTAAACTCGATGTACATATATTTTACAATTGTTTTATATTTATACATATCTTGAAAAGATATTTCTAAACACGTAATTAGGGTTTTATTTTTTGTTTTAAAAAAACGATCAGTATTAATATCTTGGCAATAATTACCTAGCTAGCTATCTAGATATACAAAAATATCCAAATGTCAAATGTTCAAATTAGATATTATGGCAAGATACATTTTAATACAAGTGTGCTTTGTCCACTAATACTTAATCTCTAAATTGAAGTAGATTAGATATAACACACGGAAAGATTCTTACAAATTGCTACTTAAATTAATAAAAATATACATATATATGTATATATACACATCAAGTGACCAAATTATATAATAGGGGTAAAAGTGAAAATTATTAAGGAGAGAGAGAGAGAGAGAGAGGTGACGAGAGAATGCAGAAAGAACCAAGCCAAATGGAGGACAGAGAATAGTGCACAGTACCCTTGTGGAGTGGCGCATCGGAGCCTCCAATGGCCAAGTAACCTAAAACGTGGGCACTGTACTGTACTATACTATACTATATCTTTCTGTACACCAAATTGAGAGAGAGAGAGAGAAGGAAGTAACCAAAACTAGAAAAAGGGTCATCAAAGCTCAATTGGGGTCGGCAAATAATAGAGTAGTGGGTAAGGAGGCTCAGAGAGTCACATACGTATCAATATAATGCTGGCCTTTGGTGAAGCCTGGGATCACCTTGGTTTCTGTTGGTTAGTCAAGTCTTATTTATTTTTCTTCTTCTTTCTCTCTCTCTCTCTCTCTCTCTCTCTCACCTTAAGCCTAATAGGACAAAAGTGATGAATTAGGTCCATAGGTTGAGGGGAAGTGGGCGCCACTTTCAAGCACTTTTCTTCTGCCTTTTTTCAATTATTTTATTTTCTTCACTTAAAAAACTTGATTCAATAGAGGACAGAAATCTTGTCTTCCCAACTTGTGATGTATCTGTAATAAACAATTTAAATTTTATAATAATATTAAATCTAGGTAGCAAAAATGTTAGGAAGGAATTGAGAAGGAATTTTGTTATATTTCCTTGCTGAATAACAATAGCTTTACATAGCATATACAAGTCAATTTTATAGTTGGGTGCTATTTTACTTTTGCAAATAGAGACGTATTTTGTAGTTACAGTAGTTATGTCATCCTTTTTTTTTTTAGAAATTTTAAATAATTTAGGTAATTCAAAATAGTCTACTTTGTTCGAATTATAAATATTTATAGGATAATTCTTTTATAAGTGTTTTACTTTAAGTTTTATTAGTTTATTGGTGGGTTCTCGGTATTTTTTGACTTGTGAATAATTTTCGGCGTGATTTTTTTTTATAGCCGTGTATATTGTAGCTATTTAGAAATCTTACAAATTTTTAAAAAATTATGAATAGTTTACAGTACCAAAAACTAGATTCAAACATGTTTTTCATGTGCATAAAAAAAATTAGTCACGCGTGCAACAATATGTTTAAACTTACTTTTCGGTATTGTAAACTATTCGGAATTTTCTGAAAATTTACAAATATTCTAAATAGTTACAATATATACAGTCATACAAAAAAATCACACCAAAAACTGTCTATGAATCTATAACACTAAAAGCCCCACCAATAAAAATTAAAGTAAAATTCTATAAAAAAAAATTATCATATATTTATATATATACTTGCTAAAAAAACAGGGAAAACGAAGGAAATATATCACTTAACTGATAATGATCAGGATGTTTTGTTTGGGATGGTAAGATGTGAAATGTGAATTTTATTTTTCATTTATTAAATAATTTGTAATTAGGGGTTCAAAAAATGGGATAGCACCCCACACTTTTTGTCCTGTGGCATGAGATTTTTGTCTTAAGGTAATGCCTAATTTTATTCACCACCAGTTCTGCCCACGTGGAGGTTTTTTTTTTTTTTTTTTTAAAATATATATTAAGAACATTGTTTTAAAGTACCCGGGTCTCCAACACATATTGTTTTCTTTTTAATCTTGTCATTTGTTTTGTTGCCTTTTATTGTTGTGTTTTCATGTTTTATTGTTATTTTTTATAAATGTATTGTCGTTTTTGGAATTTTGTCTTTTTGTGAATTAATTGTCTATTGATATATTTTTGAATGAATGCTGTAGGTTTTTTTTTTCAACAAATGAGAACCTTCCTACCTACTTGGATTATTTGGAAAACAAATGTTGCAGATTAAGTAACTGAATCCTATAGAAAAGAAAATAATAATATTATTGATATATAGGGAGATTTTTTGGACAAAATTAAAAAGAGCTTAAGAATAGGTTTTGGTGTTGTTTGGTAATACTTAAAAAAATAGTTTTTTATTTAATTAATTAAAATTTTGAAAATTAAACATAAAATGTGTTTGGTAACTTTATTTTTATTTATTATTTTTTAAATTTTAATTAAAATTTATTAAATTTTGAAAAACAAAAATTTAATAAATTTTTGTGTTTAAAAAATTCAAAAACAAAAATTTTACCAAACGGACCCTTTGCCTACTGTTTTTAGAACATATCCATCTTTAATATAATGGAAAATACTATTTTGTTTCATGAGTTTTTTCTGAATACACGATCAGTCTATGCATTTTGTCAAATGATAATTCAGATTCTGTATTTTACAAAATAGATTAAAATAGAACTATAAATCCGATTTTAGTCAAAATATTTTCAATTATAAGATCAATTCTCAAGTCGTTAGTGATGCGATGGGTTCAGAGAAGTAGAGAAAGTGGTCGAGGAGATGAGAATAAATAATTGTTGACCCTAATTTTGGCCAACTGACACGGAGTCAATTATGCTTGATGTGGACAAATACGTTGAAACAAATGTGATGATAAAAACAATAGAGAAGACAAGAGTTTATAGTGGTTCGGCCCCAGAATCTGGTAATGACCTACGTCCACTTGAAATTTTATTGATATAGTATTCAAAGGAGTGATCAAAGAACTAGGGTTCAATGAGTTTCACCAACCTCTGAAGAACAAAACAATCTCTCAAATATGATAACTCTAAACTCAGGTAATTAGAAAGCCAAAAAGTCCCTTCCTTGAGCTATCTTTCTCTATTTATAGGCTCAAAGGGGGATTACATTAATTTGTTACAAATATTCTTTCCTAAATAATCGGATACTCAGAAAATCATGGGAGTCATTCTCGGGATTGACTAAGATCTTTATAAAATTATCGTGAGACACGCGGAACCTGCGACCATACTGGTCGCAGGTAAACTCCAACTGCCTCTTGCTTGCAATGTCTTTACTGGTCGATACCCCAGCAGAATTCCGCCAGGTGTCAGCCACGTATTCAGAAATCACATGCCGCGTCATCCGTGCCTGTTTTTTGGATAACATTTGCCCCCCAAGTTTATTTATTACGAGCAATAAATAAACTTTTGAGGAAACGACCCTTCGGTTACCCCACCAGACCTGTCAGAACACTTCGTGCAATCTTGGAAAAAGCAACCTACCCTTGTCTAATCACGGTTTTTCGCTTCCCAAGTAACCTTTCGACGGCCATCACCCTTCCCCATGCTTCAAAAAAGGGGAAGCTGATGATTACTTCCTTTTAATGCTTACGGACAAATATATATATATATAGTCTCTTCAGAGTCTCCTTTTTCTGTTTACGCAAGCCATCACTCTTTCAGGAAACCCTAATACCAGAGCCCCCATCTTCATCTAGAGATCGTCCTTCAGCGTTCCGAGATTCAGTCTGTGAGTTCTTCGACGCCTGAAAATTTTCTCAAATTTCCACGACCTTTATCCTGGTAAGTTTCTGGACTCTTATGCTTTATATTTTTGCCGTGCATGCTTCTGTAGACCGACTGTTGGGTTCATTCGCTTCTGGGTTGAGATGCATGTCAGTAGGGGGTTTAATGGGTGTTACTGTATTGAATGATATTTCTCTATTACTAAGGAATTTTGAGTTAGTTTGATAGTTAAGATCACGACTTTAGGACGTAAAACCGAAGTAAAAATTCAATTTTTATGCTAGCCGAAAAACCAAGTTTTTCCCGCCCTAAAAGGAGTTGAAAAAGCTTTTTTCAAAAAACTTTTTGCTTTCACTTTTGATCTGTTTCTCAAACTGCTCGTGCGAAAATTTTTATTTTTTTGTTAGAATGCTATTTTATAAAAGCTTAACTTTTATACTCAACCAGCGTTATTCTAAAAAACTTTCAAAATTCTTCATCCTCACCTCCCCATTCTTCTGTTTGCAGACTTTAATGCCAGATTTGTGGGGAGGTGAGCGGCCCATCGATGACGATCTTCTTGCTCAGCTGCTCGAAGGCGAAGAGCAGCCGATCGACCGAGTTCACGAGATTCCATTTTCCAGAGTTTCTTCTAGACCTCATCCATCGCCACCTCAAATGGCCCGTTCTAAGTCCTTAGGCAAGAAAAGACCTGACCCTGAAAATAGTCCAAATTCTCCTGCCCAGCCTGATTCACAGGCTAGGGTTCCCTCGACCAGTGGTCGAGAAAATGCTGCCCAAACCCTCGTATCCAAGTCAGGGCCCGTCCTCGGCATCAAAATCCTCCTGATGTCGAGTGGTATCTCTCCCCTACCAGCCAAGTGACTCCCCGGATGCTTGCCAATTATCGCAGGAAGTATCCTCTTACAGGGGTTAACCTTACAATCCCTGCTGCTGACCAAAGAGCTAACCTGCCAGGGGGTGCCTATAGCGCTTGGTCCAGGTACCACATAGAGGCGGGGGCCATCCTCCCTCTACATCCTTTCTATCAGGGGGTCGCCAACTATTTCGGTGTTGCCCCCTTTCAAATTACTCCAAATGGATATAGAATGCTGGCCGCACTCTATATCCTCTATAAGCTAAAAAAATGGCCAGAACCTACCCCCCATGAGGTCAATTTCCTTTTTGACCTTAAGTCCAACCCTCAACAATATGGGACGGGCTTCTTTCATTTTTGTCACTAGGAAACAAATCGAACGTTCCTGAGTGAGACTACTTTCATTTCTAACATGGGGCAATACAGTAGAGAGTATTTTCTCACGCCAGACATGACGACGAACAACCTGGCCTTCGCTCGAGGAGGTAAATGTTACTTTCACTGGTTGATACTTTTCCTTAGCACATTCTTCTGCGCTTCTCTAAAGTATATTGTGGCTTTCAGGACCATGGTTACGTTCGAACCCAACACCAGACATGGTGTTGAGGTCCAACGCACTGGCCAAGATGGCAGACATTGAAAAAAGCGTTAACTCCCTAGTCATTGATGAAAATCTGAGGTCATCTGGCCTCCTGGCTCCTCGCCATGAAACAAGAGGACCCGTGGTGGCAGAAGCCACAGCCGAGGGGGATCCCGAGCAGCAATCCGGCGTCTCCTCATAGAAGGAGACCAACGGGGGTTACGATCAGGGAACCCACTGGCGTTCCTTCAGCAGAAAAGCCTTCTGCGCCCCAAGGCAAGGGGAAACAAAAGGCAACAGAATCTGTCATAGACCTGGATGAATCCTCAGACGAAAACGGTATTGTTATCTTGCTTTTAAATTGCTTGCCAATTCCCTGTCATTTGTTTGACGGGGATGACAATTTTACGTATACTCCAAATCTAGGGCCAGACTTCTTCGTGCGAGATAGTAAGTGTATGACTAATAGAGTCAGTAGTATAGCGACCAGTAGTTGTAGCTCGGGTATAAAACTTTATGACCTCTTTTCTATTTTACCATGAATTTTCATCCACCTTTATCTTACTGTCTGCATATTTTTCTTTATACGCAGAGATGACTACTCCCAACGTTTTCGATCTGTATCAGGCTCAGGAGGAAGAAGAAGTTCCCCTGGTTCGACAGAAATCATCCAGGAGGCACAATGGCGAATCAAGCCAAGGACCCCTGGCCAAGAAGGGTCGAACAGATGATCCTTCCAAGGACATGCCTTCTAGGCAAGCTTCTGCCCAGCCTTCTGCTCCTGCTGAGAAGGAGGCTCCACCCGCTGCTACGAATCCCACGCCTGCAGTCACGAAAGAGCAGTCCCAGCAAGCCGAAGTTCCTGGGACCAAACTTTCACACCGCGCCTTGCAATCAGCAAAGGATCGCCTTGCACATATCCTGAAGCACGACCGTTGCAAGGAGGCGATGGCTGAGGCGGAGAATATGGGGGTCGACTAGATCCTTAACAGGGCTCTAAACGAAATAGCCAGTGTAAGCATTTTTTTCCTTCTTTGGCTTTTGTTTTTTCTTCCTTGTAATAGATTCTAACTTTTATCCTTTGATTGTAGGCCATGCTGACTGCAACTGCTGCGCGTACCCGCGCCATTGCTAGCATCGAGCAGTCTCGAGTGAAAGCTATCGAGGGGTTTTAAGCGAAGGCCATCGAGGAGCTTCAGGCTGTAGAGGCTCGACATGCTGGGGAGTTGGAGGTGGTTACTCAGCAGAAGGATGCCTTGGTGGCAAAATTGGCGGAGACTGAAGCAGCTAAGGCATCTCTGAAGAAGCAAAGGGACGAGTATCAAGACTCCAATCGAGTCCAATATCGTGAAGTCAAGAGACTTAAGGAGGAGCTCCTTGCTAAGGACAAGACCATAGCTATTTTTGAGAGCCAGGTGGAGCAGCTGAAGCTTACCAATGCTAAAGATCTGGAGAGGTACAAGAATGCGACACTTTGGTGCTTCTACAACTTTTGGAGACACAACCAAGGTGCCGACTTCAGCTACCTTCCAGAAGAGGCTAAAAATGCTGAGCTAGCACGCTGTGCTGCTCGGTTAGCTGCTGATGAAGAAAGAGCAAGGGTTCCTGCCTCCCCAATCATCTAGCTAGCCGCTGAAATGGAGGGAGGAGAAGCCGAAGGAGGTACCACTGAAGAAACTACTCCAACATATTTTCCTGCTCCCCAAGCTCCTTGAAGTTTTTATTATTTTTCTCTTTTCTTTAAATACACGACCCTCGGGTCGTGATGTAAAGACTAAAATTTATTTTTTTAAAATTTGCTACGTGGGCAGCAAACTTTCCTTTTACTTGAACAATTACATCTGAGCAGTATTGCTCGCGGGGTAAAAGAATGCCTTTTGATATTATAATATTTTTATTTATTATAACGTCTGTTCGTATGACCGAACTTAGCATAGTACTTTGGCTTGATTTAGCCAAATATAAATTTTGAAAAATACTCTAAGTACCGTAGCATGCTTTCACTCATTTTGTTCATGTGTTTACATACCTTTTGGTATGCTTTGCTATCGATGTACCTTGTATGCCCCCCAAGTGATCAAGGAGCTTTTAGGTCCTTGGTCACTTGCCTTGACCACGACCTGTGCGAACATTACTGCTCGATAGTAAACATAACACTTATAATACAGCAAAACAATACACGTAATGAACAAATACTTGTAAAAATAAATTTACAAAGGTTGGCAAGAATGACTGGCTGCGCACAGTCCCTTATAATCTCGTATTAAAAATGGACTAAACATGTCTTTACGAGTGATCTTAGAAAGATCTTACACTTATAAGCGATTAGTCATACAACGTGGCTAACCCTTTTTCGAAACTTGTAAAGAGTAAAGATTAATACAAGCCAGTCCTTTAAAAAGGACTGTTTATTGGTAGTACTTGCGCAGGTGTTCACCGTTCCAATAGCGTGGAACGAGATCTCCATTTAAGCGTGCAAGTTTGTATGTGCCCGGATGAAGGACTTCTTCAATCTGGTAAGGTCCCTCCCAGTTTGGTCCGAGCACTCCAACAGTGGGGTCGCGGGTATTTAAGAAAACTCGTCGCAGCATGTTGTGAAAATTAATATACGCAAGTATACGCAATCGTCAAACAAGTAATAAAGTGATAAGTAAGATCGTCTCCACAGGGATTGCAAGTAAAATTTAATGTAAAACCAATTATTTAATAATTTGGAATTTTAAGAAAATAAATAGATTGGATGTTGTGAACTAAAATAAAATGATTAAACTGGAATCAAGATTAAAATATTGCTACAACCGCTGGAAAATTAACTGCAAGAAAAAGTATCTATGGAATGATAGACTTGAATAGCTAAATCCCCCCTATGTTTTATCTGCCCAGTTGTTACAGCATTACTTCAGCAAAACGCACAGAGTTAACTAGAATTCCTTACAAGCCCATGAGATTTTTCCAAAACTCATGAAATAAGTTCTATCATCTAACCCAATATATTCCTATATTAAATCAGATTCAAGAACATAATTTAAGCATCAATTCTCAAAATTATGCAAGGTAGTAAAATACTCATATTCTACTTACTAAGAACAACCTAGAAAATGGGTGTTCTCTTACATCATTCAAGTACCAACTACTAGATTTAACCTTTCCAGTATTAAATCCAGCTTAATAACCTGCCATTAATTTCCAAACAACAATAGTAAATGAACATGAAGCTCACTTGAATGAACAATGACAATTTAGCTTAAGTAATGCATTCAAATTTAAAATACATGTCAAAAGGGGTTTTTAACCATTCAAGTCTCAAAAAGTTTAGCTCATAACTAAAGTAGCAAACATAAACCAAAATAGAAAATTAATATCCATGAGTGCTAGAATAGCTATGCAAAATAAGAAAATACAAAATAGAGAAGAAAGGAAGAAAAGAGAACAAAGCCTAGAGTGATGGTGTTGTAGGTTGGATCTTCTTGTCCTTATCTTCCTCATTCAATTCCTTGTGTTTCCTTCTTTTTCTTCTTCTTCTTCATGCTCTTTTTTTTCTGCAACTTTTTCTCCCACGTTAATGGCAGCTCCTATATGTTGTAATCAATGTGATGGTGGCTGGTACTTAGTTGCCTCCTCTCTAGGGTACCATTCTCTCCTCTTTACCCTAATTAGAAAGCCCATTTCCTTCTCCTTGGTCCACTAGTCCACTCCACATCAGCCAGCTGACCTATCTTTTAAGTGACTGCCACATAAGCGCTGAGTTAAATGAAGAAAGGCCAGCTGGTATTTTATCCACGTCATTCCCCAGTACCCAGAAATGCTATATCATTTCGTTCTCCAGCATTTGAGCAACATTTCCAGCTTAGTGTTCCCTTTTTGCCTCGGATTCCTTTCTTTCCCTTAGCGATTCAAAAATTCCTTTCCTAAACCACAAAGCACACAAAATTAATTAATTAATTACATTTAATACTAAAAACTTAAAAGACTCCTAAATTAGTGCACTAACTAGAAAAGAAAGATAAAAACTAATCAAACTTACAAATAACATCACATTCATTACTCTTTTCACCAAAATTCAGTTTAAAGTTAATAAAAATAACTCTATACCATAGAGTTATCACAGCACTAGGTCACCGACGTTGAATTTCCTTTCTTTCACCTTTGAGTTAAAAGACCGGGCGACCTTTTGCTGGTACGCAGCAGCTCGGAGTTGGGCTCTTTCTCGTATCTCCTCAATTGAGTCTAGGGACTCCATCATCAGTTGGCTATTCTGGCTCTGGTCGTACGTAATGCGTCGGTGTGAGGGGGGATCTAACTCGACAGGTAACATAGCTTCATACCCGTACGCCAAGGAAAATGGGGTATGTCCTGTCGCTGTTCGATGAGAAGTTCTATACGACCAGAGTACTTCAAGCAACTGTTCTGGCCATGCTCCTTCAGCGTCTTCAAGTCTTTTCTTCAGGGTGTCCTTAAGCATTTTATTCACTGCTTCGACCTGCCCATTTTCTTGTGGATGCGCGACTAAAGAAAAGCTTTTAATGATCCCGTGTCTTTCGCAGAAGTCTGTGAATAAGTCACTGTCGAACTGGGTGCCGTTGTCTGAGACAATTTTTTGAGGCAAACCATATCGACAAACAATGTTCTTGATGACAAAGTCAAGAACTTTCTTGGTCGTTATGGTAGCGAGTGGCTCAGCTTCGGCCCATTTGGTGAAGTAGTCGACTGCTACAACTGCGTACTTCACTCCGCCTTTTCCCGTTGGCAGGGATCCAATCAAGTCTATACCCCATACTGCGAAAGGCCAAGGACTCTGCATTTGCTTTAACTCGTTGGGAGCTGCGCGCGAGATCTTGGAAAATCTCTAACACTTGTCGCATTTTCACACAAACTCTATTGAGTCTTCGTTCATAGTCAGTCAGAAATAACCCTGCCTCAGAATCTTTTTCGCCAAACTTTGCCCCCCAGCGTGATCCCCGCAGAAGCCTTCATGTACTTCCCTCATCAACTCCTTAGCTTTCTCTGGTGTAATACATCTGAGCAGTGGCATGGAATATCCTCTACGGTATAGAACACCATCGACCAGTATATACCTAGCAGCCTGCCTTTGAAGAGTTCTGGCTTTGTTCCTATCTGCCGGTAGTACACCATTTGTAAGATATTCCAAGTAAGGTGCCATCCATGTGTCTCCCATCCGGATTTCCATACTGGTTTCATTTGCTCGTATGCTTGGCTCGCTCAATCTTCCTACTGGCACAATATTCAAAGTGTCAGCATCTTTTGCGCTTGCGAGTTTGGCTAAGGCATCTGCATTCGAATTTTGATCTCGAGGTATTTGCTGGAGGGTATACTTCTTGAACTGGGCCAACAGATCTTTAGTTTTGTTCAAGTAGGCCACCATTTTGAGGCCTCGTGCTTGATATTCCCCTAGAACCTGATTCACTACCAGCTGTGAATCACTGTAAATATCCAGCACCTTTATACTCATGTCTTTTGCCATTCTTAATCTAGCGAGGAGTGCTTCGTATTCGGCTTCATTATTCGACGCTGTGAAGTCGAACCTAATGGCGCAATGAAATCGATGCCCTTCTGGCGTTATCAAAATCACTCCTGCTCCCGCGTGAGATTCGTTGGATGATCCATCCGAGAATAACTTCCACGAAGGAGCTTCATCTTGGGGCTCAGGCGCACTAGGTTTTTTGCACCGCTCGTTGTTTGGGAGCTCGATGAATTCTGCAATAAGATCAGCCAAGACTTGTCCTTTTACTGCTGCTCGCGGTGAATATGTAATATCGAACTGCCCTATTTTGACTGCCCATTTTAATAAACGCCCAGCCGCCTCTGGTTTTTGGAGAACTTGCCGAAGAGGCTGGTCAGTTAAGATTGTAATGGGATGGGCTTGGAAGTAAGGACGTAGCTTCCTTGAGGCCAAGATTAAACAATAAGCTAACCTCTCGATGGGAGGATACCTCAGTTCTGCTCCAATTAGCCTTTTTCTTACATAGTAAACCGCCTTTTGTACGCCTTCTTCCTCTCGTACTAGTACCGCACTAGCAGCAACTTTGGTGACCGCCAGGTAGATGAACAAAGTTTCTCCTTCGATAGGCTTTGATAAAATAGGAGGCTGTGCCATATGGGCTTTTAAGGCCTGAAAAGCCTGTTCGCAGTCTCCCGTCCATTCAAACTTCTTGTTGCCCCTAAGTAGATTGAAGAAAGGGACGCATTTATCCGTTGACTTGGAAATAAATCTACTTAGGGCGGCAATTCTCCCAGTTAAACTTTGTACATCCTTGATCTTCTCAGGCGATTTCATGTCGATCAGGGCTTTTATTTTGTCGGGGTTGGCCTCGATTCCTCTTGAATTAATGATGAACCCCAAAAATTTCCCTGATCCAACTCCAAAGGAACATTTGAGAGGATTTAGTTTCATCTGGTACTTGTTCAATACATCGAAACATCCTTGTAAATCCTTCACATGTCCTTCTACTTTTTTTGACTTTACCAGCATGTCGTCCACATACACCTCCATGTTTACTCCGATCAACTCCTTAAACATGTGGTTAACCAATCGCTGGTAAGTCGCACCTGCGTTTTTCAGTCCGAAAGGCATCACTTTATAACAGTATAATCCCGTATCGGTCCGAAAGCTGGTGTGATCCTCGTCAGGGGGATGCACACTAATCTGATTGTAACCTGAGTATGCATCCATGAAGGAGAGGATCTCATGTCCTGCAGTCGCATCGACCAGCTGGTCGATCCTTGGGAGTGGGAAGCAATCTTTCGGGCAGGCTTTATTGAGGTATGTGAAATCCACACAGGTTCGCCATTTGCCGTTAGGCTTGGGAACCAGCACTGGATTAGAGACCCACGATGGATAAAATGCCACCCTAATGAACCCATTCTCCTTTAATCTTTCAACTTCTTCTTTTAAGGCTCTTGATCGATCCTTATCGAGCAGCCTTCTTTTCTGTTGCACGGGTGGAAAACTCTTGTCTATGTTCAAGACATGGCTGATAACTGCAGGATCTATCCCAACCATGTCTTTGTGCGACCAGGCAAAGACTTCCTGGTTCTTCCGCAAAAACTCCACCAGTGCATGCTTCGTGGATGGTTCTAAGTTTTTCCCGACCTTCACGACTCTGGTCGAGTCTTCTTCGTCAAATTGGACCTCTTCCAGGTCCTCGACGGGTCCAACATTTTCCTCAAAATCCCCAAAGCGAGGATCTAAATCCCTATCCTCTCTTTGGGCAACACCCTATTTGGTGACTCCATCATCGGATTGGGCTTGTGTTTCAATAGCCATCTGCAACCTATCTGGGGGAGTGCTTTTTGACGTTCCCTTCTTCGCCTTCGTGACTGAGGCATTGTAGCACTCCCTGGCTTCCTTCTGATTTCCCAACACGCGTCCTACCCCTGCGTCTGTCAGTAATTTCATTGCTAAGTGCCATACTGAGGTGACGGCTTGAAGATCAACCAGTATAGGCCTTCCAATGACCGCATTGTACGCCGAAGGACAATCGACTACTATGAAAGTAGTGAGTAATGTCCTGGTAGCAGGCGCTGTACCTGCTATCACTGGAAGTCTGATTGACCCCGCCGGGGCGAGTCTCTCACCAGAGAAGCCGTATATTGTTTGGTTGCAGGGCTCTAAGTCTTTAACGGACAACTTCATGCGCTCCAGCGAAGATTTATACAGGATCTTCACTGAACTTCCTGTGTCAACTAGCACTCTTTTCACCATTATATTGGCCATTTGGACATCCACGACTAGCAGATCGGAATGTGGGAACCGGACATGTTGGGCGTCGTTATCAGAGAAGGTTATTTCGCCCTCTTCTGACCGAGCCTTTTGTAACTCCCATTTCTTTTTACCAATACATTACAACAATTATGAAAAATAAGAGAAGATATTTTTATTCATACTTTTGAGTGCATTACAATGCTAACTGAATGTTAGAGCTATTAAGTAAAGTGGAAGAATAACTAATGAATATGCAACTATAACATTCATGGGCATTTCATTAGTATAATACCCATAGAATGATGCTAAATACAAGCAAACAATCACTAAAGTTATGAAAAATAAAGAGAAATTCATGATTTGATGATGAATTTTATCTAGAAGGTTAAGATATGAAGAAGTTGTGCAAGTAAATGGTTGAAGGAACAAGTATTTATAGGACAAAAACTAGCCGTTTATGACCGTTGGTGAATAGTGATCCTGACCGTTGGGGATATAGTTGTTTTCTATTATGGGATTTTAACAATTCTAAGTTGTTGAAGTAACCAACAGGTGAGAATAATTAATTTATGGGTGTTAGAGAAACATTTTCAGAAAAGTTTGTGAGTAAAAAAATGTTAAACTAAGTAATATAAGAAGATTGGGAAATTTTCATTTTTTTACTATTCATCGGGTACTATTCATAGTGGGTCCCACAGCGGGGTCCACCCCATGGTTCCCACATGATGATGCAGTAGTGATATAATGATGACTTTAGCAAACCACCATGTTTATATTTTGAATATTTTATTATTCCACTATGCTTGATATTTTTAATATTTTATTAGCATAGTAACCCAAAATTTTCCTATAAATAGCCCTTCCAAAACTCATCTTGAATCACAAAATCCTCATTTTCTTTCTCTTACTCAACCCAAAAATCTTCTTAACACCCTTCTAAAGTTCTAAACCTTGAAGATCTAGGCGAAGTTCTGTCTGAAACGCTAGCCTACGAAAAACTTTTAGGTAAGCTCTTTCCCGAGCCTTTCTTTTCAGTTATTTAGTTATTATATATGTATAGATTATTTTACTATGCCGTTATAATGCTAAAATTTATATATAGATTATTTTACTATGCCGTTATAATGCCAAAATTTATATATAGATTATTTTACTATGCCGTTATAATGCCAAAATTTATATATAGATTAATTTATTATGCCGTTATAATGCCAAAAGTTATATATAGATTATTTTACTATGTCGTTATAATACCAAAAAATTATATATAGATTATTTTACTATAATGCCAAAATTTATATATGGATTATGTTACCATGCCATTATAATGCCAAAATTTATATAGATTACTTTACTATGCCATTAAAATGCTAAAATTTATATATGGATTATTTTACCATGTCGTCATATTTTACAATGCCAAAATTGAAATATAAACTATTTTTTTATGTATCTTTATAATACTAAACTTATATAGACTATGGTCACATACTTTGGACTATATGGACTTTTAGTATATGACCTTATTCCCTATTATTATGGACTGATACTATGACCTGGACATTTCCGTATGACCATGACCATGACCATGACTTTTAGACCGGGATCTTGCCATGGACAATTATAGTATGACCATATGCCTGGACATAAAATAAACAATAAAATAAGAATAAAAGAAAAATAGAATAACAACAATTATAAACTAAAATTACATCATGTAGATGTTATGTAAGTTAATAGTTTGTGTTTTTATCAGGAAGCTAACAATTTCGGGTGTTTTATCAAGACGCAAGGTAAGTAGAATCCTCATCTACAATACAAGTCTTTTATGTGTCTTATGTGCATTTATATGCTTCATATGTTATCCTGCCATGTTGTTATGCATAAGTTCTTTTTAAGAATGTTATATTTCTTATGCATAAGCACGCTTAATGTTCACAAATAAGTTATTGAAAGCGTTAAAGTAGAGGTGCTGCTTGGGAGACCTACGTCCCAAAAATGTAAGGAGGGAGATGTACTTCCCTATATAATGAATGTTTATGAGGGAGAAATTCCCTATTATCATGTTTATGTTCAGGTGGGAATGTGATTCCCTATGTAAGGCCGGCAGCAGCATCCTCTAGGGCCCAAAAGAAAGGAAAGTGAAAGAAAGAAAGAAAATACATAGCATGTTGCACGTTTATTTTAATGCATATGAGGTAGTTATTCTGCTTACTGAGCCTTAGCTCATCAGATAATGTTTTGTATTGTAGGTAAGAGGCCCCAAATATAAATTGTTGATGAGTATACGTGGAGCCAACATGACTGTACATATGGGGCTGACCTGAAGGGAGTTGAGTTCTGCTATGCTATTTTATAAATAAACGAGAAACTTGATTTTATAATTATATTTCATTAAAAGTATTTTGTGAACTTTATAATTTACTTAAAGCTTTAAAAGTATTTCATGAACGTTGTAATTGACATAAAGCTTTTAAATTTATCGGTTGGATACATCTTCATTTCTACATTAAGGTGTAGTAACGCCACGAAAATTATTTATAAAAGTATTAAGATTTGATTGTAAGATAAAGTTTTTATTTAGTTGTGAGTATTGTATGGTTTGAGGTTATGAACATTAGTTATGTATTGTTTAATAAAGTTTTTTGTAAATTCAGAATTTCAGTATTGTTATATTCAGGTTAAACTTTGGTTTTACACTATATATATGTATGTTAAGAAAGGAGGTCGTTACACCTTTTTTGGCGTGTGGTCGTCCACAGTCATCATCTCGATGTCCAGGTCGTGGCGCAGAGTCCGAGCATATCATTCTTTGGCCTTTCCACTGTTTCCCGAGAGGTACGGGCCTCCACAGATGGTTAACAATGTGCCAATTACGAGATCAAGCTGCAAAGGTGGCGAGCGTTGGCGTGTGGGCTCTTGCTCTTTGCCACCTGGAGCTTCTCGTTGGGAATTTCCCAAGGCTCGTATATACCTTCTCAAGTGTCCTTGTCTAATAAGGAACTCGATCTCATCCTTCAGCTGGTTGCATTCGTTGGTATCATGTCCGTAGTCGTTATGATAATGGCAGAACTTGGTAGTATCTCTTCTCGAAATATCCTTTCGAATGGGAGCAGGTTTCTTATAAGGCACACTGGAACTCGTAGCCTGATAAACCTCTCCCCGAGACTCAACAAGGGCAATGTAGTTAGTGAACCGAGGTTCATAACGATTACCCTTGGCTCGTTTATTGTCAGAGGTGGAAGGCTCATTGTGCGCCCTTTTCCCCCCATTCTTGCCATTGCCATTGCCGTTCCCGTTGCCTTTGCCGTTGTCGTTGGGCTTCGACCCATTGGCGGCTTTGGCAGGCTCGGCTGTCCCCTTGTCCTTGCCTGGGGGCTTCCCTTCATTGGCGATGGAATCCTCGAGCTTGATATATCGATCAGCTCGATCTAAAAATTCCTGGGTAGTTCTGACCCCATGTTTTCTGAGGCTGTCCCAAAGAGGTGTGCGGTGCTTAACCCCTGCGGTTATGCCCATCATCTTGCCTTTGTCTCCCACTGTTTTCGCCCTAGCAGCTGCTCGTATAAAACGCTGGACGTAGTCCTTCAGTGGCTCTCCATCTTGCTGGCGTATTTCGACCAGCTAATTTGCCTCAGTCGGGTGCACACGACCCGCATAAAACTGTCCGTAAAATTCCTTCACGAACATTTCCCAGGAAACTATACTAGCAGGAAGGAATTTGAAAAACCACTCCTGTGCGGCATCAGAAAGTGTTGTAGGGAAGATCCTGCACCGAGCATCTTCGGACACTTTCTGAATGTCCATTTGTATCTCAAACTTGTTGACGTGAGATACTGGGTCACCATACCCGTCGAAGTTCGGAAGCGTAGGCATCTTAAACTTGCTAGGAGTTTCTGCCATAGCTATCCTCTGGACGAAAGGAGTGCCCTTTCTCCTATCGTGGTCGATATAAGATGTTCTTCCCCCGACCAGCTGCTGCACTGCCTGGTTGAGGGCAACTATCTGGGCCTGCACGGCGCCAGGAATCGTCGGGGCCTCTGGTGCTGGGGGGACGTACTCGTTGTGCCGCTCCTGGCGATCGTTGAGTACGTCTCTTAAATCCTCGTCTCTCCTCCGCTGCTCGCTAGCTCCGAGCCGGTTGAAAACGTTATTTTGTCTAGGCTTCCCCCCAGCGTCCCGTCTTTCGGGTTGGTTATCCCTAGGTGGCAGACTTCTGCCTCCACCTCTTTCTTCATTCCTCTGACCGGCGTTTCCTCTGCCTGAGTCAGCTTTGTTATAACCATGGCCATCTCTGAATCTTGATTGGCTATGATGGGGTCGACTGTTCCCTCGGTTGCCTTCCCGGGCTGGAACCTCCTGAGCGTCAGAGGGTGGCCTGCGTTGGTCGGTAGGTCCCCGTGCATTATCATGCCGTGGGGGGCCTCGGACCGCAGAGCCTGACTCTGAGTTCCTTCTGTTACCAGGAGGACGCTGTCCTCTGCTCGGAGGGTTGGCTCGTCGCCCCTATGACGTCTAGGACTGCGAGAAGGCTGCCCGACCCTATTCTGCCTTTGTTGCGGGGGATAGCCGCGACCATTTTGGGATGGAGGTTGTGCCTCAGGGTCCCTCAGCGAGACATCTTCCTGAGGCACCGGTGGCTGCTCAGGCCTTTAGGGGCTCGAGGGCTGGATAGGCGGGCTATGATTAAGACCCCTTTGTGGCGGCCCATTCGTAGGTTGATCAGGCTGCGAGGCAGGTGCAACCTGGTTCCTAGCCATTTGTAGGGCTGCTTCGAGGGCTGCCATGGCCTCCCTCTGGCAACGGTCCATCTTCACCTGTCTTTCACTCAGTTCCAGGCGCTGCCGTTCAATTTCCTGTTGCTGCCGGCCATGATTTCGGCTGCACTTTCCTGGCTGACCCTCAGATTGGCCAGTTCATCCTGCAATACCCCCAGGGTATTCCTCAACTTCTCGGAATCCATTTCTTCCTCTTCGAATTCCAAATGTGGCTCATCCTCAGTCACGCTTGGAGGAGGAGGAGGCGGGTGAGATGGTACAGCGCCAGCCGCCTGTCCAGTTTTCTTGGTAGTTTTTGCCATTGATATTTCAACGATACAGTTTCAAGCTCTCAATGAAAGCACCAGAATGTTGACCCTGATTTTGGCCAACTGACACGGAGTCAATTATGCTTGATGTGGACAAATACGTTGAAACGAATGTGATGATAAAAACAATAGAGAAGACAAGAGTTTATAGTGGTTCGGCCCCAGAATCTGGTAATGACCTACGTCCACTTGAACTTTTATAGATATAGTATTCAAAGGAGTGATCAAAGAACTAGGGTTCAATGAGTTTCACCAACTTCTGAAGAACAAAACAATCTCTCAAATATGATAACTCTAAACTCGCATAATTAAAAAGTCAAAAGGTCCCTTCCTTGAGCTATCTTTCTCTATTTATAGGCTCAAAGGGGGATTACATTAATTTGTTACAGATATTCTTTCCTAAATAATCGGATACTCAGAAAATCATGGGAGTCATTCTCGGGATTGACTAAGATCTTTATAAAATTATTGTGAGACACGCGGAACCTGCGACCATACTGGTCGCAGGTAAACTCCAACTGCCTCTTGCTTGCAATGTCTTTACTGGTTGATACCCCAGCAGAATTCTGCCAGGTGTCAGCCACGTGTCCAGAAATCACATGCCACGTCATTCGTGCCTGTTTTTTGGATAACAATAATTATATTTGATTTTTTTTACCAAAATTTTGTATAAGATACTATTTTGATTCATTTTGTAAAATACAAAGTCTAAATTGTCATTTAACAAAATACAATGATCAATCACTTATTTGAAAAAAACACATGCTCCACTGAACTTTTTTCAAAAATAATATTTTTCTAATAAATATGAAATGAGCAATGTTTTACAAAGTAATTAGTTTAGAATGGTTCTTACACTCACCAAGTTGAAGTGACTTATAAGACAAGAAGGCAACCGATCTTATATCTTACTAATAGACTAAGAGCCTATAACTCATTTTAGTAGATTCGTCTAACATTTTCACTTAATGACCATCACATCTTATCTTTTGTCTTTAATTATTGTGGCTTAATAAACCAACTTTAACACAAAAAGATAATATGTAAAGTTGAATAAAGAATTTGGTCAATTCTTTATAAGTTTCAAAGTGCCAGGATATATACACACAAAAATCGAATTTACTCTCTCATTCTCGTCTATATTTTTATATCATTATATTGTATATTATATTGTTCACGGATTTTTTAACCAACCGATACAAAATCAAAATAATTAATTTGAGAGCTTTCAGTAGAACAATCAATGAATAATAAATGAGCCAAAAACCTAACAATAATGAGCAATAAATAATAAAAAACCGAGATTTATAGAGGTTCAACCCCAATAATTGGTAATAACTTACTTCCTCTTGGATTTGCAGTTTACACAATATCACAAGGTATTACAAGTGAATTTCTATGTGTAGAAGACAACACAATAAGGCAGAAGCACTGCTAGGTATGAAAATAAGTTGTCCGGTATGTTTCTAAATACTGGTCGGTAGGCAAGTTTGTGAACCCCCTCCTCTATGGTGGAGGGTTTGTATTTATAATTATCTGTTGGCCCAGGGGCTGCACACGGCGTAACTGATGGTGGAAATATCTCATTATTCTCGCAGGTAGTTACAATCCTATTTGTAAGGAGGCTGGACCGAGTCTTCAGGGCTGTTAGGCGCCCCTTGAGGGTGGTTGGGCAATTCTTGTGGAGTGCTAACGGTGAGTGTAACCTCTTCTCGTCGACCAGGTTTCGCTATCCAGCATATCAATCAGCTGAGCTTCTGGTGGTATTCCGCTGAGCAGTGTTAGAAGGGCTTCCCCTCAAGATTGGGAAGGTTGTAGCCACCATGGACGTAGGCTTTCTGAGCATCTTTCACTGTCATTTGCTTAACAAATTTCCTTACTAAGTACCCATTGTAAGAGATTCAATGCTATGCCTTGGTGTAGGTCTTGGGAAGTGTTTACTATCTGTAAACTGCTTACCCTGCCAAGCAGTAACTTGTCGTATACCCCGTAGGTATACACCGACCAGCCTGTTGGGTAGTCTACCCAGTCTACTCCATGTGTCCAAGCTTAGTGCCACGTCAGATATGTCAATTTTTGGGATAACATTTTCCCCCCAAGTTTGCAATGGTGCTAAGTAGCATCGAAACTTTCTTCTGGGGACCACCACGTCCAGTCTAGTTAGGGGTATATGCTCCTTGCTATGTCGCATAGCATCTGCTATAGTTAATAGCCTTTGTATTTCTTCAGGTTTCCAAGAAATGAATTTTCACTCTTTCCCGCCTCTTTTTGGAACCATAAAGTGTCATGATGGCCTCTCTTAAAAACTGTACTGACGGTTGTGCAGCTATTGAAGAATGGGCTGGCATGTGAAGCGGTTGAGGAGACGTGATTGGTGAGAGAGGCAGGCTGGCAGCAGCTAAAGAGGTTGCTGAGTGGACGGACGCATTAAATTTTGGCAGGGTGAAGCTCACCTCATTTTGCCTATAAATAGGGGTGCCCAACCATTTCTGTAATGCCCCAAAATCCCTAATTCGGTTTAATGGCTGGATTAGTAGGCTGGGAGGGCCATAATTGTTTAATTATACCATTAAATGATAATGTGCATGTTTATGTGAATTATATTATAATATGATGTTATATGCATGCATGTGGGTCCACATTTGATTATTAGGGTGTTTTGATAATTTGGCCCGTTGAGGGCATATTTGTGTATTTTGGTGCAGAATGTGAGTTATGGATGAGATCCCATTAATATGGAGATATATTCGAGCTATTCGGCATGAGATGGTCTTAGCGGTTTTGTCATAACGGGGTCATTTATTGGGATATTGAGTAATGAGAATGTTATTTGATGATAAATTGAGAGTTATTGAGATCAGGAGGAAATTCTGGAATTTTTGACTATAATGTCCCCGGGGGTGTTTTTGGGACCCCGAGCACTAGGTTTTGTTTGAGGTTACTTAAGCTTGAAGTAGCTTGTCAGATAAAATCGTACGTTAGAAAACACTTTCTCTCTTCGCGTTAGTTCCTTTTACCGTTCGAGGCATTTTCGAAGAAATCTCGAGTTCTAGGAGTCGGAATCAAGCGAGGATCGAGGCATAGAGATCCTAGGAAAGATTAGAAGCTTCTTGACCGAAGGATTTGACGAGAAACAACCCAATCAAAGGTAATCTAAGTTTTTAAGTTTTGAGTATTTACAGTTTCTAAGCTTTGAATAGGATTTTGTGAATCGTTGAGTTTTTGGTTCGTTTGAGCCTCGGGATTTGATGGTTTTGGATAATTGGGAAGCTTGGGAACTTTGATTTTTGGATTTGGAGGTGTTTAGGTATGTTTTTGGAGAGTTTGGGATGAAGGAAATCGGGTTTATGGCTGGTTCTGGGTGGGGGGTCGCGGCCCTGCTCTTGGGCGCCGCGACCCAAGCTCGAAGAAGCAGCTGTGGAGGTTTTGGCCTTGCTGGGCGCCGCGGCCCTTGCTCTTGGTGTGGCTAGGGGCCGCGACTCAAGGTGCTAGGGTCGCGGCTCTTAGGTAGTTTTGAGGCCGTTTGAGTGTTTTGACACCAGGAACTGGGTTTTAGGCCTCGGGATTGTTCCTACTACCTGGATTGGTGGGGATTGATGTCCCGGAGGCTAGATCATGGTTTGGGAACCCTTGTTGTTCATTTTATTGATGGTTTCCCATATTTGGTTATGACTAGGTGACCGCTAAAGGGCTAAAAGTCAAATCGTTCTCAAGGGTCGTTCTTTTATTCATTCTCGCTCAAATCAGAGGTAAGAAAACTACACCCTGTGTATATGACATGCATGATTGTTGTTGAGGCATGTTGGTTGATAAAGGTGGACATTGATTGCATATTAAATGCTTAGCATAGCTTGCTTACTTGTGTATGACACTGATTAGTCAAGGATGACACTGATAGCATATTACTGACCTGAGAGTCAGAAACGGCATAAGCGTCCTGAACGCAAGGCCGATAAAAGATTAGATCTAATCGATATCAGCGTTGAATGACTCTAGAGCATTAATGCTAGACCGACCCTAAGGTCGATGAAACTTAGAAGCGCTTGACTAGTCTAAGCTAGTTACTCAGAGCCAGGGCCTAAGGCCTAGGTGACTGCTTGTCACATGGCTAGGGAGTGGAATCCCATGGTTATGACTCTATGGTCATGAGGTAGGTTATGTTGGTGACTAGTCATCAAGCACCTATCCTATTTAAGCTAGTGAAAGGTTCACTTATTTGTAAAGCCCCAGTGACCCTATCGTCACATGGCTAGAGGGAACGGAACCCACCTTAGTGACTTTTCAACTGTCACTCATCTGTTTTGGACTGAAAGTCCTGAATGATTATTATGATCATTGTTGATATTATATTCATGCTATATTGTCTTTTCTTGCTGGGCTTTAGCTCATGGGTGTTATGTGGTGCAGGTAAAGGGAAAGAGAAGCTCACCCAGCCTTGAGTGGAGAGCTTAGGTGATGCTGTGTACATATCCGGCCGCTTGACCACCACGACCAAGGAGTTCTCAGAGGAACTAGGGGGTTTACCCTATTTTCGCCGCTTAGGTCGGCGGGTTGTAAATTTGAAACAGTAATGACCATTTTGAGTTGTAAATATTTTTTATGGGCCCATGAACAGTTTTATGTTCTAAATAAAATATATCATTTCCTTTTGATTGATTTTCTACCTTAGCCTGTTAATAACACTTAGAAGCACGTTTTTAACCAAAGGACTCGGGTAGCGAGTTAAATTTCTGGTTCACCGTAACTGTTCTGGGGTAACCAGGGCGTTACAATTTCTCCTCTTTTCACCTCCTTCTTTACTTCATCCAAACCAGAGCCAACCTAAAAAATACCCTAAACCTTCTCATCCCAGTCTGTTCGAGAGCTAGCTCGTGCCTAGACCTCTGCGTCTCCCGATCTTCACACCACGAACACGTTTCTTGCGCTATACTCCTGCAGGAAGTAAGTTTTCCAAACTTCTTTATTTAACTTGGCATTGTGTATGATAATTTATTTTTCTTTCTCTGCGTTCTTGACTGTAGCCGTAGGTGGTTTATTGAGAAGATATTTCGGTAGTATTTGCGTGTTGCTTGAATCCAGGTTTGACTGAATGTTTTGCGTAGTTCCAGGAATGGGTTGCTTGCATTAGCCTTTGATTTCGTGAAAATCCGCCTCACGATGCCCCATTTTGATTGATTTGTGTTTGGTGTTCTTGAAGAACAGTTCTTGAATTTTTTTTGAATTTTTTTTGTTTCCTCAGCATTTCTTGTTCATTCATCTACTTCATTTGCTATTCGGTGCTTCCCACAATTCGTCATTTGTACTGGTCGGTACAATACAAGACGTATACACTGACCAACACTGTTTGGTGCTCTCACCTCTTCCTTTCCCCCTTTTCTTGTACGCACAGACCGCTGGAGAGGTGATCACCGGGCTGACATCGACCCGTCGTAGCACTCACCATGTAGAGGTTGTTATATTATTTCATAATATAATATAATGTAATATTATATTATTTTATAATATAATATTTTAGATTAAATAAATGTGACAAAGAGTGTCACATATTGTAACATATAATAGAGAGTTGCAATATTTAGATATGTGTGAATATCCAAATATGTAACATATTTGGTGTTACAAATTCAGTCACAAATTTGTAACTTCCAAATATTGCCCATTATTGTGTAGATTTGATGTTACACAATATTGAGATGAATTTCTTAAAGCCATATGTGAAATGGTTGTTAGAGATATGATTTTATACCCAATAATGTGTTTTGGGGTTACAAAATCAATTGGGAGTGGATCAAAACCGTTTGGAAAAACATAACATTTTTGTGTGCTGAAATTGGTCAGTGGTCGCGGCCTGAGGAATAGAGACTAGTTGTCGCGGGCACTGATGCTCCTGGCTGCGGCCGCAGGTGCAAAACTAACCAACATTTTTCAGTTTTTCCAACCTTTTTGAATGGCTCAAAAACCCAAATAACTCCCAAATCTCATTTTTAATTCCATAAACATCCAATTAATCATTGGTATCAACCATGGGGATTTGTGGAATTTGAAATTTAAAAGTTGTCTCTAAACTCTATAAATAGGAGCCTATTGCTCACTTGTAAGACACAACTTTTCTATCCATTAGAGCACTTGGCTAGAAAACACCTAAATGCTTGATTATTCCAGAAAGCATTTCCAAAATCTGTGAGAGATCCCTTAGTGCTTGAATTAGGGGGAAATAAGTTTTTGGACAAAGGTTTCAAACATTGTTCAAGTTGGTGATCCCCAAAACTCTTCACTTTGGATGTGTGAGTGAGAGTTTCTTGGTTTTTGTTTTTGTTATATTGCTTTTCTTCTCATTATTCTTGTTCTATTTACTTGTATTTTTGTTTAGAGTTGTAATCCTTTTATTTCTTTTGTTACAAACTTTTTACTTTATTTGTATCATTTTTCTTAGAGTTGTATTTCACCATTCTCTTCTTCCAATCCTTCTCTTATTTATTTGTATTTTTAGTTATAGAGTTGTAACACTATTTAATCAATCTAGAGTTGTAATTTTCATACCAATTTCCATTGAGGCAAATTACATTTTCCTAACATTCAAAAGCTTACCCTTTGTTTGTTTCAATGGAAGGTGAGACTATCAAGATTATGAATCAAGACCTAGTGAGGTTGGATAGGTTTGATGGGTCCAATTTCACTAGATGACAAGACAAAGTGAGATTCCTTTTGACCACTCTCAAGATCGCCTACATTCTAGAGTCCACTTTAGAACCTCTCCCAACGCCATTCGACAAGGACACTCCTGAGGAGGTGGAGAAAAGAAGGAAGAGGGAGGAGGACAATCTCCTTTGTAGGGGTCATATCCTCAACGCCCTTTCCGATAGGCTCTATGATCTCTACACCGAGTCCAAATCGACAAATGAGATATGGGATGCACTTGAGACAAAATTCAAGGCGGAAGAAGAAGGTACCAAAAAGTTTTTGATATTTCAATATTTTGATTTCAAGTTTTTTTTGGTGATAAACCTATTCTTCCTTAAATACATGAATTGCAAGTAATTGTTAACAAAGTGAAAGTTTTGAAGATTGAGCTTCCCGAGGCCTTTCAAGTTGGTGCTATAGTGACTAAATTACTACCAACTTGGAAGAGCTATAGGAAAAGAATCCTTCATAAAAATGAGAATTATTCTTTGGAGGAAATCCAAAAGCATATTCGAATCGAAGAGGAATCGATATGTAGAGATAAACTTATGGAGGGTTCTAATGGAGAGACTTACAAAGCAAATGCGGTGTCACAACCAAAACATCCCAAAAGCATTGGGAAAGGCAAGAAGGGTAACGAGACATCCTTGCTTAGAATAAGTATTGGCTATAAGTTGTATATAATTTAGGGATATTTATAATTATATAACATAAAATAATTACAAAAATCACGTAAAAAAAATTATTTACAAAAATGCTTTGTCACATCATAAAAAAAATACCAGATTTCAAAAATAATACACCTGAATTGGAAACATTCCCGAAATCTAGAATTTCTCCTTTTTCTGAGCTTTCACATTTTGGTTACTTATAATTGCAATAAGATACCAATTGGTTACTTTTTCACAAATATATTTATTTTTAGAGCATTTTAATTCGGATATATTTTGGTTACCTCCAAATTTATTTGTTGAAACTTTTTCATCTTAAAGTACTAATTAATCTTTTTTAGGTTATTGTTATCCCTATTTTCCACCATGACACATCACATGACCCAATGGGTTCGTGGGGCCCTCTTAAGAGGTCCGGGTCCATCCTAAACCTAGTGAATGGGGAAGGAGGAACCCCCAAATATCCTAAGCACCATCGAGCCCAACAACATTCAATGGGCACGAGCATAATGAAGGAACCGGGATTAAGATGCGGCTCGACCATCTTCCCGGCCCCAACCAACCTATATCTTCTTGGATGCCAATTGAGGTAGCAAACTAACTGGTCAATGGAGACAGACCTTATCAAGGATCCATGGGAGATACTCAGTGTCACGATGTCCATCTTGGCAAATGAACCCGAGTCCCAGTGAACGAACCAGGACTTCGGTAAGTGAACCGAGACATTAGTAAACGAACCCGGATCAGACTTCCAAATAGGGCAAGCCTAGCTTTCCCTGATGTTGACCTGTCCCCATGAAATTCGGTTGTTGGTCTCCTCAACTAACCTGCAGAAGAGGGTATGCATGGAACATACATTGTTCCTAGGAAACAGTATTGCCACTACTCTGACAGATCATGTCCCCAATATCCCTTAGAAGCCCACGCGGACCAGTCCGTGCTAATGTATAATGGGCTACTGTAATGCTTGGCCACACCTAAGCCAGCCCAATGGGCCCAGATTAACTACATCTTACTACGTAACATTCTTTGTATTATGGCTCCATTAGCGAGCAAACTGTAATTATATCTCTATTGGGCCCAGATTAGTTCGGCCCAAGACCAATGTGTTTGACTGCCTATAAATAGGGCCAGTTGTGCACTGTAGCGGGGATCCTAGATTTTCTTTTGTAAGCAAATACTCTACTAAAACTAGTAGAAAACTCCATTGTCAAAAACACTCTAAAGCCTAATACTATTGACTTGTGGACTAAGGCGCATTAACGCCCCAACCACATAAAAATTGTGAATGTTCATCTCTAATTCTTTCTTTTCAGCTCTTACTTCTTAATATATTTCCATTTTCTAAAAAGCTCGGTAAACATTTTGGTGCTTTGATTGAGAGCAGAAGGAAGCTTGAATAAATCTCTATCATCTACGAAAATGGTGAACACTAGGCATACCGTGTTTGATCCTGCTCACCAGCAACAACAAGACAATGGAGAACCATTGCCCAATCAACAGTTTCCTTGAGACCAACCCAAGGATACGCCTTATCAGAGGCCTCTGCTCAACGATTCCTAGACTTTCAGGGATGGGGGTGACTATGATGAAGGCTATTACGAGGAAGATGAAGGGGAATATGAGGATAACGAGGTTGAAAACCTCGTTGACCATGATGAGAAGGACATGGATCCTGTACAGGAAGATCCAGAGGGGGTCCGCCTGAGGCAACATGTCCTGGATCAAGAAGCCAGGATAGCTGAACAAAAAGAGGCTACCCGCCAAATGCAAGAGTCCCTCCTAGCCTTTCAGGCCTTTATTGTTGCCCAAGGATTGGCAGCCAATCCTCCTCCAGGAATGCAACCGTCTGTTCCACCTATCAGGACTGGCGGACCCAATGACGCTAGCCCTATTCCTCCTTTGGGACCATCCCCGCATCCCGGAGCTGGCTCGTCAAATCTTGCTCATGAGAAAGGAAAAGCCAAAATGGTCGATCTTGTGGGAAAAACAAACCCCCAAAAGAAAGCTCGTTCCAAAAACCGAGGCTAAAATATAAGATAATAATAGTGTCTTATTATTTAAGATACTTTTATGTTACCTTCAAACTTGTTTTAGAAACTAATAAGTTACAATAAAATATAACATATCATCAAAAGTTACTTTTAGTATACTATATAGTAACTTTTTTTAATAAAAAAATTTTAATACGCTTTTTAGTCACTAATGTAATTTATATGTAAATAATAATGTTTCTTTTATTAATTAAACACAAAAGAAACTTAGAAGTTCTTTCAAATTATAATAAAAAATACACATTTTAGTTCTTTATTATGAATTTTTGTCTAAGCAAATAAAAGAAAAACACATTCCAAAAATTCATAAAAGACAAAAAAAAAAAAAGAATGGAGAAAAAAAAGAACGAAAAATAGAAAAAGAAAAGTAGGTAATGCACGTAGGGAGAGGAGAGAGAATGAAGACGACAAAAAGAAAAAGGAAAGTAGGTAGGGGAGACAAAGTGTAGTAATAGATAATGAATTAGTGAAGAAATAAAAACAGTAGAATAAAGTTTAAAATAGAGGAAATTACACCATATATGGGATTGTTTACCGAGTTTTTCGGAAACGAATACAAATAGAATAATAAAAAGATAAGAACTGTAGAAGTGCTGAAATGTAACTAAACAAACAGTGTTTTTACGTGGTTCAGGCGTTAACAAGCCCTAGTCCACGAGTCGATGTTATTATACTTGGAAAGGATTACAGTAAGATGGCTGGTGTACAAGAACTTCACACACTCACAGTGTTTCTCTCGGGTTCTCTTGAAGAAGATGAAGCTAGAGAGATTTTTGTAGAGTTTTTGCTATGTGATCTGTTGGCCGTCCTCCTTATTGTAAAATGAGGGGGTCTTTATAGCTAGGGTTTTGGATTAGGGTTTTTCTCTACGTCCATGAGTCTTAATTACACCAGCCATAAATAGGGGATACAATTACTGTAGTAGCATGGCTACAAGACTCTATGTGGGTATATTTACGTGAAAGTATGGGGAATACACAAAGTCAGTTGTCTTTTCCAAGTTGTCAGCGGAACAGTAGGCGAAAAGGTACCCTTAGGCGTGCTGGGATGTGTGCGGCTTTGACCTGTCGGGCGTGTCAGGCGGGATCCTGTGTCAGGTGGATATCATTCCAAATATGCCTCCTCCATGACTCGACCGCTTAGTCTTGTTCCGTGCGAGGCACGGAACTGTTTCCGCGAAGACCACTTGAAGGGCTTCTCCTGGAAGGAGCTTCCCCGAAGGATACCTCTTCGGGAGTCCGAGAGAGTTGACGAGTTTCCGTGTCGTGTTTTCTTTGAAAGAGTAATCTGGACACTAAACGGGAGAGGCGAAGCCTTTCTGTCCATACGCGAGCTCTGGTCACCTACCGTGAGAGACATTGGTAATTCTGCTTCCCTGAGGATATCGATCTAAACGCTATCCGGAAATCTGGATAACAGGGATTTTTTCTTAATGTTTGAAAAATATGACAGTTTTTTTCCTTAAGTTTTTTATGGCATATTTTTTTTGTTTACATTTTTATGGGAGCTTTTTTCCCCATATATTTATAAAATTTTATTTGTATACCATATTTTATCTTTAATACATTTTTAGTAGTTAGTTTTGATATGTTTTGAGATTATTTAAATAATTTTAATCTATTTGTTTTATTTTTTATCTTTCATATTTTACAAACAAAAAAAAAAATTACATAATTCTTTGAAGAAAAAAATCTAAGACCTTCATCACCATACATTTTATTCTCATTTCTTCTTCTTTTCTTCCATTTTTTATCTTCTTCAATCAACATTTTATCCGCATTAACTGGTTACCACTATCAAAACAACTTTGATTTTTTTTTTGTGATAGTAATCCTGTGCCAATGTCAGTTTTTTTAGTGATGTGTGGATAAAAATATTTTTAAGTGGTGTTGTAGTAACTAGTTACAACTATAAAAATAATTTTGATTTTTTTAGATTTTTACCATTATCAAAATATCAATTGAATTGTAACTGGTTATTTAGTGAGATTTGGAAAAAAATATTATGAAAAAAATAATCTAAATTGATCGTGGAGGTAACTGGTTACAGTTAGGTCTGAAAAACAAAATGGATATGAAAAAAAGAACCAGTTGCGATGGTAACCGGTTACTTTGCCAGATTTGGAAACAAATAAGATCATAAACAAAAAAGCTAAACTAGTCATAATCGTAACTGGTTATAGATTCAGATTTGAACAAAAAAATCTAAATTAATCGATATTATACTGGTTACAACTAGATCTAAAAAAAATCAGATATGAATAAAAAGAATCAGACGCCATTGTACCCAGTTACTTAAACAGATCTGGAAAAAAAAAAAAACCCAGAAATCATAACAGATCGTGACTGTAACCGGTTACAGTTATGTTTAGAGGTAAAAAAAAGTTAACTATGAAGTGCAAAATAAAATTTGAAATGGCAAAACCAGATATGAAAAAGAAGAAGAAGAACAAATAGAATAAAAATAAAACTAGATCTGAAGAAGAAGAAGAAGAAGAAGAAGAAGAAAAAGAAGAAGAAGAAGAAGAAGAAGAAGAAGAAGAAGAAGAGCTAGAGGGGCGGAGGTGCATCGCAATCAGGGGAGGGGGCGGAGGTGCATCTTCGTCATTGGGGGCGGGGGCGGGGGCGGGGGCGGGGGCGGAGGTAGCATCGCTGGTGGAGGGCTGAGATGAGAGAACCAAATGGGAGAGGAGAGAAGAATAAAGGAGAAAGAGAGAGAGATGTCGTGAGGGAGAGAAATGAGAGAATTTTGTGTATTTATGATTATGGTAATCTATTTTTTATATTTTATGGAATTAACATATTTTAAAAAAAAAAATTCAAAACTTATCATCTTTGCATAATTATTTTTTCCCATAAATATAGAAAGTATGTTTATTTTCTCCATATTTATGTAAATTTCTCTTTAAAATATGGTATAAAAAATGGTAAATTTTGTAAATAAAATAAGTAATGTGATTATTGTAAATAAAATAGAAAAAACAGTACCACATGTAAATTTTCCTATAATTTATGTTAAAATTTACTCTTAGGTGGAGTTGTTGATGTTGATAATGATCTCTAATTTTATGCTTGAGAAGAATCTTATTATACTACAATAGTTTTATTAGTGGAAGTTTTTGAGTGGCTACCAGTCTTTGATTTTCCCTTTTGTGTAGATTACTACAGGAATTTAATTCCTGATCAACTTATGGTTTTGATATATAAATATAGGTGCTTCTACTGTGCGGTCGTACGGAACAACTGCACCGATCAATCATTTTCTTAACCATTGATCTTGTAATCGATGACCTATATTTCATGGGTACATAATTGCTACGTCATGCCTTCTGTAAGTGATCATTGCCTGTGAGTTTTGCTTTTCATTTTCATTTTTTATTTTATAATAGAGTGGATAGTTAATTTTATGAAGCAAGGGAATGGATCTGAACAAGGGTTTTTGTACGTTGTGAAATTAGATCCCAATTTAACCTTGATCGACGCCTGGGATACCCTTCTTCTCCATTGCGCTGTTAGGGAGGTTTGTCTTTCTATTCATGGATTTTAATGTATTTGGAACTCTTTTGATTGAATTCCATAGATTTGATTTCTTTTTATTCTAGATAATGGCTTAGTCAATAAATTTTAGTAATTGCATTTGATAGATAGTCCATTCGTCAGGTTGTCCCTAACCCGAACTTCATCTCCTACACAAAAATCACAAAATACCATATGCAGATTGTAACGCCCTGCATAACCAAGACCGTTACACTGTGTATTTGAAATGATGCAAGACTTGCTAATCAAGTCATTTGAATAAAAATGTATTCCTAAAGTCAACCATCAAGTCAGGGTTAAAAGATTTTGAACATAAACAGTTAACTTTCATTAAAAATGGATATTTAATACACGGGATCCCAAAAACAGGGTATAAGTGATAATTTACAACTCTCAAAAGTTTTATACAACCAAAAGTCACTCTAATGGCAAAATATAAATTTTAAGGCTTTGTCCCTGTACTTTCCATCGACCGTGATGGATGAGCAGCTGACAATGTACACCTCACCCCTAGAGCTCTTCAACTCATGGCTGGTCCAGCTTCCTTTTGCCTTTGCCTGCACCACGTAGCACACGTGAGCCAAGGTCCAGCAAAAAAACCATAACAGCAAGCACATAAAGCAACAGTTAAATATAATCAATTTTAACTCAAATAGTTCAATCTGTTAACATAATTCAAATATAAAACCAAACAATGGTAAACACTTCATCTCAAATACATATCAAAGTCAATTACGCAAATGCTTAGGGTTGGCACGCTTAGGCCGAGCCCTTTGGTTATCTGGCTGACCCCGACTCTCTTAGGCCGAGACGCGTTCAGTACGCTTATCATTAGCCCCAGCACCCTTAGGTTGTTCATTCTCAGATGTCATATCAATAGTACAATCACACAATACATGTATTTAATTACTGGGAACCACAATAACGTTCACAACCACAAGGGTGCACTCTTCTTACCTCGAATCCCGAGCGAAGAATACAGTACGGTTCCGAACATGATCCTCAGTCCTGAGCCTTGGCGATAATACTAGTCACAATATAAATGGGTAATCATCAATTATAAATCCAAATAAATACTTAGGAAACATTAGCTAGCCACCGGGACTTCAATTTCCATCAAACCAGGTAGTAGAATTCGTCCTAAGCGCTTAGGTTCGAACTCCCGAGCCTTACTAATCTCAAAAACCAACCTAGGCCCTAGGCAGACCACGACCTGGCCCTAAGGGTCATGGAGCGCCCCCAAGACAGAGACACAACCCCACGCATCTGGGGGAGGCGGGCCACGACTTGCCCCCTAGGGTCGTGGCGCGCCCCCAAAACAGAGAGCCCTCCCAGGTCATGCGGGTCGCGGCGCCCATGAGCTGGGTCGCGGCATGCCCCCACGTATCCATAATTTTTTGGTTTTCTTCTCAACCTTCCTAGCCAAAAACCTCAAAATTTCATCCAATCTTTCAGCAAAATTCATAACCAAACCCAAACTTCTTATCCCCACAACTTAACCAACATACCTAATCTTATAAGAAATTCACAGTCTTATAAAACTCTCAAATTCAATCCAAAACCAGCTAACAAAACTAGGCCTCATGCAAACTTAAACCTTAACATGATTTCAGCAGAATTCTAGAAAAACTAACTTGAATTCTTACCTCAGATTGTAGTTGAATCCCTCAACTTTAAATCTTCATTCTTTGAGCCTAAATTCCCAAGTTTTTCCCAGCTAATTTCCCTGGTTCAATGCTTTAGCTCCTCAAGACTTCTCCAAACATAAAAGAGAGAGGAAGAAATCGAATAGAAAGAAAGGGAGAGAGTATTTGAGACTTCCTTTTGTGTCTAGTGAGTTCTGTCTACTTCTAGGGCCTTAGCTAATCTTAACCTTGATCAAACAATGACAAAATTGCCCCATTGAATTTACTTAGCCATTTAATTTGCTCTAAGGGTAAATTAGTCTTTTCCCCAATTCCCGTTATTCCTCAAGTGTTCCTACATTTAACCAATTAACCTCGTCATGTCTAACTAATTACCAAATACTTTGTCATTTCTCAATAAACCCCAAAATATTCTCCAAGTTCCCAGAATAATCCTAGGCTCACCCCGAGCCGGGTATTAAACCCAGCTGTGACTATTTCGCTAATCCGCTCACAATGATCGTCTCGAGCCATGTTCTGCAAATATATCCACATAATAATGTGGTTTCGACCATATATCACATAAAATCACATTTATGCCCTCAGCGGGCCAAAGTTACAATTATGCCCTTATAAGCTATAAATGGCCCACATGCATAGCTAATACTCATAAACATGCATATAATATACTCACATAGTTATATTAATCATGCATGCCACATAGTCACACATTTAACCAATTAAACACACATATAAACCAATTATGTCCTCCCGACATGCTAACCAAGCCCTATTAGCAATTTTGGGTCGTTACACAAACCATGAACTGGAGCACCGATTGAAGTACCTTTGCTAAAATTACCATGAGAATAACAAAATCTTTTCTTACAAGAAATTTCCCTTTTCACTCAAAGATTGAAGAACAAATTTCTATTGTTGTATAGGATAACCTTAAAATTTAAAACACCTGTATTTGAAAAACGAAGTAGCAATATCATGCAATATTTGGATAAATCTTGATTGTTTATGAATGTGTTTTCCGTAAATAGTTATCAAATCTGGGATCTCTTGTGAAGATAAATGTCGTAGAAGTTGCTTTGGTATAAATTGTTACCATGTTTAATTGACTATTGTTATTGATATACTACTGTGTCTTTAGATCATAAACAAGCTTGAATTATGGCTTCTGAGATCGTGTGTTTTCATTTGATCGTAGCTTGGGGTTGGTTATGTGTGGTGAAGTTTTTTATCTAGCAAGGTATTTTGTTTTGTTATACTTTTATTGTCTTATCTAGAAGTAAGATATGATTGAATGGTTTGAGATCCATTGAATCGTGAGCTAAAAGATAAAAACAGTAATGTAAGAAAGTGCTTTTGGTGTAGTTTAACAAGGTGGCAAGGCACATTGTTTAGGAATGCAAGGGCGTTGGTTGATTAGCCTGAGTTTTAGAAAAAATCTTTAGAGGTGAACTTAATAGGAGAGAAAGAAGATTATTGCAACTTGTAAAATCATTTTGGTTTATATTTTTCAAGCAAAAAGTTAACATATGGGCAGGCAGTTATACACACTGACACACATAGATATATCAGTATTTATTTTGGTAATCTTGTTCTTGTTGTTTATTGTCATTTTTGTTTTTAAATATGACTTTGACAATAATAACAAACATGATTATTCCATTTATTTTATATATCTGAGGGTTTTCACCTGTTTTTTTTCTTTCCTTTTCAAAATGGCTTTAATGATTGATTTGTTCATCATCACAAGTAGCCTTTTATTTACTTTCCTAAAAAGGGAATTTAAAAAAAAAAAAGATAATATTAAAGCCCATATATAGTTAAGCCTTGTCTTCCAAACCCTTGAGAGAAGACTAGGGGAGAGAGAGAGAGAGAGAGAGAGAGCATACCAACGTGAATGACCAGACCCTTCTTCCCCTCTGGCTCTAGTTCAATGGATTGGTCAAAAGGCCATTCTACCCCTTTCCCATGCTCTTGACCCTAAAATCCCACAAGGGTAAAGTGGTCCTTTAGCACCAATTCCTACTAAATCTCAAATTACACCTTAAATCCCTACTTAATTCACTAATCCTCCAAATGCTAATATATTTCTCAAATATATCTCATATTCCAATAATTCCCAGTAATTCACCGAATTACAAAAATACCCATAGACTCCTCCGATCTGGGTATTTATCTCCGTTATGACTTTTCCGCTAATTTGCTTAAAATGACCGAATCATAGCAAATATCTCAAATATATCCACATAATAATATAGTCTCAAACATATAGCACATAAAATTACAGATATACACTCAATGGGTCAAAATTACGAAAATACAATTTTTTTAATAGAAACGGACCTATAAGCACATTTAATACTCATAAACATGCTAATATTCATATCATAATATAACTCATATAATTCACATATTCACATATAAACATTCAATAAAATCACAAATATCACATATAAATCCAATTATGTCATCTCAAAAGACTAATCATGACACTAAGCATTGATAAATCCAATTATGTCATCTCGAAACACTAATCATGACACTAAGCATTGTTTGGAATTTTGAGACATTACAGTATCTGTTACGACTCTTAATAAATTTATTCGATTTCTGTGTGATGCAAACTAGTAGCTTCATTTCTTTATAATTTTGGTTCTTTACTCATTGGTGTCTACACAATACTAGCAAGGAAATCATGGACCACACTCCTAAACACAAGAATCAGGGACAGGGCTATGTTATATTTGGATGTAAATACAGATGTTTATTAATGATTTTACACATTATTCCAGTTTGTTCAGAGCTCGTAAATCTAAAAGGAACATAATACTTCAATTTTTTTTTTTAATTTTCTTTTATTCTAAATCACTCTGTTATCATGGCAGGAAATAAATGGTTAATAAGGAATTTTTTTTTTAAAAGGTGTTATGGAAGTTATGGATCTTTCTTATCAAAATTCAAAATCACCAAACACCAACCAAAGAAGAAGGATCTTGTAGGATTCTTTGGATTCCAAGTAATCTAAATTTTTGAACGTGATGGTTTTAACATGAAATTTATGGTTCATGACTTCAACAAAGATTGACACTAGATTTAATACAAAATCACATATGGAACATAATGCAACTCTTTTTTTTTGCAATACTTTGTAATTTTCTCCCTCCAAATCTAATGTTAGTGACAATTTTGTTCACCATTATTCCATTTTAAAAAGTCCCCACATTTTCTAACTCAAGACAAAATGAAGGGAACGAAACTCTTTTTTTCTTAAAAACATTACAGTAACAAGACGAAGTACAGAGTTTCAGAGACCTTTACATACACCCACACCATTATAATTTTTTTTTTAATCTTTTTGACCTATAGCAATTCCTTGTCAAAAACGTCAATGAGAAAATTTACAACATATCACAGAAAATGGGCAGATGAAAATATCACATACAGCCAATGAAGAAGATGTGAATGATTCTCAAAACTTAAGACATTTGGTGGACATTCCTTGGTCCAAATTTTTCCATTTTATTCACTCATCTCTTCAAGCTGTTTTTCAAAGGCTTTCCTCCATTAACTAATTGGGCTAATTATTCTAGATGAGGCAAACCAACCATAATGGAGATGAATATTTGATGGACCACATCCACAAACATAGGAGTGTTGACTATTTGTACTATGAATTCAGGGATCCCATGTATTGAATCTCTACACTGAGTGAGATATGCTTAGGTCTCTGGTTGTACAACTACCTGCGCATACTCATCCTGGAGCAATGATGGCTCATTCTCTATTGTCTTTATGGTCCAACGTTGTTGCCTCTCAAAACTCTCTTTCAAAATTAACTACTCTTTCTGTAGAGGTCTTTCAAGGGAGGTATAATAAGTAAAATTTTCCTACACTTTTTTTATACATCCATTCATATAAGCACAAGTACATATATATAAAAAATACAGACAAAACATTGATGCCACACTCAATTAATATTGGTTCCAAGTGGTGCACGAAATACCCCGCTAAGAAAACAATAAATTTAGACTAAACTAAACAAAATTTTCATTTAACTAGGAGGAACAAAACAGAACCACCACATAGTAATTCATCAAAAAAAAAAAAAATCATGCACAAACCTGATCAATTGTTAGTGGGTGTTTGTAGTAATGAAAAGTTGAAACAAAGAGGACAGGGGCATGGACAATTGCAACCATTTTAATCTCAATTCATTACTCTATAAACTAAACCAGCCAATTCTAAAGAAATTAATAAATTATGGTTTCCCAAATATTATGTTATCAAGCAAATGGTAAAATAGAAGGAATCGAAAAAAGTTCAAATTATAATATCAATTAAACATTTCAGCTACTTTACTAAAACCACCCAAAATTAAAAATATATATAATACATAAAATTAACTATAACCACCAACAATATGAAGCCCCACAAACAAAAACATCAAAACGAACATACAAAAACCTTGTCGCAATCTCAAATATGACTTTTCAATCTGCAAAATAGAAGATCGTTCAATCAAGAAGGAGGACTTACCACTTCTTCACGCTTTGCATTAGAAACAAACCATAAAATCTAAAATTTAACCCTAAAATTTCGTCGAAGAAATCGTGAGTTTAGCGCCCTAAAAGTCGACCCAATTAACACATCCTAATAATAAGGAAAATAACCCATAAAAAGTTATACAATACAACCATGACTACCTTAACATGCACATCCGTACACTAATCAACCAATTAGCATCCAACAAAAGAGTGCACCGATGCGGTTGTTTTCGACAGTCGCACCAAAGAAATATCATATAAAAATATATTTATATCTTGATCCCTGATTTTTTTTCTGGCAAGGGATGGTGAGACTTGGAAGTTTCATCAAGGAGTTTTGCACATAAAGTTTACTTTCATGTTTAAACTAACAATATTGAGATGATTAATTGTCATTATTTCCCCTTGTCTTTCTTTATGTTTATTGTTGTTTCCATGCTAATGTCGTTTTATGTTTTGATTAATTATCATTTTATCAAATTCTTGTCATTTTTAAAATATTGTTGGTTTGACTTTTTTTTCTTAAAAAATGGGGATTTTTCTATTGGATTATTTAGAAAGAAAAGAAAATATTGCAATTAAGTAAATGAATGCCTACAATGAGTTACTAATACACACATATTTATACTAGATACAAGCAACGTGCACGTTTGTTTAGTTTTATTTATAAAATTGTTATCCCCGTTTCTCCCCAAGTGTACTGTTATCCCCATTTCCTGCTGTGGGCCCGGGACGATGGTCCAGGCCCATGGTCTGGACGTTCGGATGGGGGTCCGGCCCAAGCACACTTGGTACAGGAGTAACCAAGGGCCACGGCCCTAGTGTGATTCTGGACCCGGGATGGTGTCCGGGATGGTGATCCAGGGCAGTCGTCCGGGAGACGGGCAGACAGCTCGGATCACAGTCGAAGCATACGTAAACAATCCCGGAGCCTGTGGTAAACGAAGAGGGACAGAGATAAACGAACCCGGATCAGGTCCTCCCGGTACGGCAAGTAAAAGCATCCGTGACCCTGAAGCCGCCCCACGACGCGTGGGGATTGTCCCCCTCTTTTCACCTGCGGAAAAGGCCACCTCGGGATTGCACGCGCGCTGTTTTCAGACCTGCACTGCCAAGTACTCTGACTGGTCTTGTCCCCTGAATTTGTCTCATAACTCGAAGTGCCCAGACCAAAAGCACCATTTTTTCGGGCGAAATATAGTTCTTCGGCCACCCTATTGGGCCTCAATTAGTCTTGAACCAATGTATGTTTTATCTTTTATATTGGACTTCCACCAGAGAAGCCAAGAGTATCCACATCTTTGATGGGCCCGGGTCATACCCGGCCCAGATCTAGTATTCCTATGAGCCTATAAATACAGGCGATAGAGCACTGAAAAAGAGGAACTCTCTTCGACTGATATACAGTTACTCTGTCAAAAAATAGAGAGAAACTCCATTGTAAAAGACTTTCCAAGCTCTAATTCAACTGACTCGTAGACTAAGGCTTATTAACGCCCAACCACATAAAAATCTTGTGTTAATCATCTACATTCCATATCATTATTCTTAGGTAATATTCACTAGTATAGTTTCCGAAAATCTCGGTAAACATTTTGGTGCTTTCATTGAGAGCTAAAGAAAGCTAGTGCTAACACCAAGCATTTACTACAATGGTGAACACACAACACACAACTTTCGACCCTAGTGATCTAGATCACGGCAATGGAGATCCGTTGCCTTCTCAGCATCTTCCTCAGGATCTGCCCGAGAACGCGCCTCCTCAAACGTCTCACCATGACGAGTCACAAGACTATGAGGGTGGGACAGAATACGAAGAGGAGAACGAGGAGGAATATTATGAAGAGGAAAATGAGGGGGAGTACCACGACGAAGCTGCAGATCCCGAGATCCCCGAAGGAGAGCCCAACCAGCATGACCTGGAGGTGACTAGGCTAAGGCAGCAAGTCCTGGACCAAGAGGCCAGGATCGCTGAGCAAGCGGAGGCGCATCGGCGGATGCAAGAGTCTCTCCAAGCCCTGCAGGCATTCATAGCCGCGCAGGGTCCGGCAACCAATCCTACAACTGGCCCACTTCCGAGAGCGCAACAGCCCACTCCGCAAGCCCGAGCCGGGGTCCCCGAAGAAGCAAGGCCCGCCCCCTCCCCCGGAGCAGTTTCCTAAGCCAGCCCCAGGAAACCCGGACAGGGAGAAAAATAAGGCCGGTGGAAAGACCCGAGAAAGGAGCACCCCCGTCACGAAAACCGGGACCCGTTCCCGGCTGCTCCCTAGGAAAGAGAAGGTGCGCCCCGTCCCAGGACGTGGCCACCCGATCGATCCGCAGGGGACGCGGCCGCAAAACGCACGGCCTCGGCACACCCCAGGGTGAGACGGACGGGAAAGGTCTTTGCACCCAAGCGCCTCGGTAAACAAAAACCGTCGGGAGCGACCGCGCAACGAGGAGCGTCATGCCCTTAGTTCAGGGGACAATACGTCCCGGATAGACCTACGCGACGGACTGAACGCTCGAAAAGAGCGGGCCCGTAAGGAAAAGATTCTCCCCCGAGGTGGCGACCTTAGAAACAACATCAACGACGGGAGGAACGAAAGAATCCCCCTGGAGGACGACACGGCCAGGGAGCTCATGGAGCAGCTGGCCGCTTTGAAAAAGGTCACGGACCGCTTGGTCTGCAAGGAGGAAGGAGCGGATACCGACTCCGATGAAGAGGATAAAGAGCCCTGCGCGAGGCACATCCTGGATGCTGTACTCCCCAAGGGGTTCAAGATGCCAAGCCTCACCGCCTATACTGGAAACACCGACCCTAAGGACCATCTGTCCCGATACAACCGGCTCATGACAGTGGCCCACGTCATTGATGATGGCAAATGCCTCTGTTTCTCGATCACTCTAGGTGGTCCCGCCGAAGAGTGGTGGAAAAGACTTAAGCCGGGATCCATCCAATCCTGGTCTGAACTGCAGTCAGCGTTTCACAAGCAGTTCGTGGCCGCCATGAAGATAGACATGCAGATCAGCGCCCTTGCAAATATCAAACAGCTCCCCACGGAGACATTGAGGGCCTACATCCAGCGCTTCACTGAAGAAGCCTCCAAGACAAAGGTGGATGACAGACAGCGCCTGGTAGCATTGCAATCCGGAATCCGAGCCGGGTCCCCTCTCTGGGATGACATGCAACATCACAAGGCGGCTACCCTGAAAGAGTTCTTCAAGAGGGCCCAAGGATTTATCAATTGGGAAGAGGCCCAGATCCAGACTTTCGGGTGGCCTCCGGCACCACAGCCCAGCGCCCAAGCGTTCCCGAAGTACGGGGTACAGTTCTCGGCGCAATCCTATGTCGCGCCCCCGATCGCCCCGGGATCGGCAGTTACGCCTGGAGTCACCTACATCCCTACGGTGTACGGTCCTGTCGATTCGGGATACACCCCGGCCCAATCCACCCACTTCTCCGGGAATGGGGCCGCGCCGGCGGGTCACAGCGTCGCCCCCGTCGGGGCCCAGCAGTCACAGGCGGGAGTCACAGAAGTGAGCGTGAACCCCTCCCAGGGGAAGCGATCTAGCAAAGGCCAGAATCGGCCCGAGCCGGTCAAGAAGGGAAAAAGGGGCAACGAGCCCCAATATTCAGAATACACCAATCTGGTGGACACTAGGGAGAGCATCTACCTGGCCACCGAAAGGGCGGTTCACTACCGGAAGCCTAGCCCCATGTTCAAGGGGGGAAGGAATCCGAGGGATACCAGCAAGAGGTGCGCCTCATAAGGATGTAGGCCACACTACCGAAGAATGCCGGTAGCTCAAGGACGAGATCGAAAATCTCATCAAGTTGGGGCATCTCCACCAGAGGGTCAGGATGCACGTGGGAGTCCCGGGCCTGTCAGCAGGCCCCGGATAGCCCACGGTCCCGGGAGCGCCCAGGGCATACCTGCCTCAGGGAGGGTATGCGCAGGGACCGACGGCGTAGGCCCCTTAAGGGGCCCCCGTCGCGCAAGCTCCCGGCCCTGGAATGTCTTACCCATCCGGGGCCGCACCCCCTCGAGTGGATGGGCATGTGGCCACCATTTCGGGCGGACCTCACCTGGGAGGACCGTCCAGGAACGACCAAAAGCGCTACCTGAGCGAATTGGACCATGATCAGGAGGTATGCGCCCTTGTCCAGGCCCCGGCTCAGTGCCCGAAGTTGATGAACCTCCCCATCACCTTCACGGAGGACGACGCCCGCAACGTCCACTTCCCGCACCATGACCCACTGGTCATAGATGCGCAAATCGCCAACAAGTTGGTGTCCCGCGTGTTGGTGGATGACGGGAGCTCCGTCAACCTCTTATTCAAGCCCGCCTTCACTGCCATTGGCTTGCAGAAGTGGATCTGGCATCGTGCCTGACCCAGATTTACGGCTTCAACGGAGACGCACTACTCCCCATGGGGGAGATACAATTTCCCGTTACGTTGGGAAGAGAGTTGCAGCACTCGTTCAAGTTCTGCACCTTTGTAGTGGTGGACTGCCCCACCGCTTACAACGTCATTTTTGGCCGGCCCGCACTAGTAGAATTCGGGGCCATCACCTCCATCCGTCATCTTTGTATGAAGTTCTCTTGCGACAACGTAGGGGTAGGGACTGTCCGAGGAGATCAGAAGAGCGCCCGAAAGTGCTACCATGTGTCAGCCTGGCCAATATATATGGTCCGGGATGAGCCCTTTGAGGACCTCATCGACCCGATTCCTCCCCCCTGCTGAGAGGGTGGTTCGGGAATAAGATGATCTGGACCCGAGGATAGGGGACAACCGCGTCCTAGAACCTATGGATGAGATAGAGGAGGTGTGCATCAGTGACACCGATCCGACCCGGGTCATCCAAGTCGGGAAAAATATGCCGGCGGATGTTTGGGCTGCCATCATCGCCCAAGTTAAGGAGAACAAGGATATCCTGGCCTGGTCTCACTCGGACATGATGGGGATAAACCGCAACATCATCTGCCACGCGTTGAGTATTGACCCAAACACGACCCCGGTCCGCCAGAAACGCAGGCCTTTGGAGAGGGCCGAGGCCCTTAAGCTGGAAGTTGAGAAGCTGTCTTCAATCAACTTCATACGTGAGGTTGTATACCCCGTGTGGCTAGCCAATCCCGTCCTGGTGTCGAAACCAAACGGGACATGGAGAACGTGCATCGACTTCACGGATCTCAACAAAGCTTGTCCGAAGGATTGTTTCCCGCTGCCCAGGATCGACCAAATGGTGGATGCTACGTCCGGGTACGAGATCTTAAGCTTCATGGACGCGTACTCCGGCTACAATCAGATCTCTATGCATGTGGCAGATCAGGAGCACAGCAGTTTCCAAATCGACAAGGGAATATACTGCTACATAGTCATGCCCTTCGGGCTGAAAAACGCTGGGGCAACCTACCAAAGGCTCGTCAATCGAATGTTCCGGGCCCAGCTAGGGCGAAACATGGAAATCTACATCGATGACATGCTGGTCAAGTCCAAGACGTCTCAGAAGCATTCAGACGACTTGGCTGAAGCTTTTGCAGTCATTCGAAAGTACAGGATGAAGCTGAATCCCAAGAAGTGCACTTTCGGCGTGGCCTCCGGGAAGTTCCTGGGCTTCATAGTCAGCTTCCGGGGAATAGAGGCCAATCCGGATAAGATCAAGGCACTGATTGATATGCCCTCCCCCTGGAAGCATAAGGACGTGCAAAGCCTGACCGGGCGAATAGCCGCCTTAAGCCGTTTCGTTTCCAAAGCCACGGACAAGTGCATCCCATTCTTTAACGTCCTTCGGGGAAGCCAGCATTTCGAATGGTCAATCGAATGCGAAGAAGCCTTTCGTAAACTAAAAGAACACTTGGCCCAAGCTCCAATCCTGGCGAAGCCAGTGGATGGGGAGCCTCTGTACCTTTATCTGGCAGTGACCGAGCACGCGATCAGCGCCGCGTTGGTACGGGAGGAGGAAAGGACGCAGCTCCCGGTGTACTGCGTGAGTAAGAGATTGCTGGACGCCGAGTCTTGGTATCCATTAATCGAGAAGCTGACCTTTTGCCTGCTGATGGCATCCTGGAAGCTCCGGTCGTACTTCTAGGCCCACGCCATAAAGGTCCTAACCAACCACCCCCTGCGGCAAGTGTTACAGAAGCCCGAGTCATTGGGAGGACTCCTAAAGTGGGCCATGGAACTAAGTCAGTTCGATATATCCTACGTCCCTAGAATGTCCATCAAGGGGCAAGCCCTGGCCAATTTCATCGTTGAATGTTCCGGGGTATCTCAGGAAGACAACGATCCCGATTTCCCTGCGGCGCTCGTATGGAAGGTCTTCGTGGACGGGGCCTCGGATGAGAGCAGGGTTGGGGTCGGGATCATCTTGGTGTCACCGCAGGGACACCAGTTGCAAAATGCCCTTCGTTTCCAGTTCAAGGCATCGAATAACGAAGCGGAGCACGAAGCTGTCCTAGCCGGGCTGCGTTTGGCCCGGGAGGTAGGGGCAGCGAACTTGGAAATCTACAGCGATTCCCAGCTGGTTGTCAGGAAAATCTCGGGGGAATATCAAACTAAAGGAGAGAGAATGGCGGCTTACATGACCCAAATGAGAGAGATGTTGCACAAAGCACTCCATCCGCGAGATCCCTAGAGAGCAAAATGTCTTCGAGGACACACTAGCAAAGCTGGCCACCGACGCTGAAGTAGAACTGGCCGGGCTAGTCCCCGTCAACCACCTCCGTGTCCCAAGCATCAGGGCCCCTGCGGTCCACACCATCAATCACTCCACGTCTTGGATGGGACCGCTTATCCACTATCTGACAGCCGGGGAGGTACCAGCCAACAGGGCCGCAGCCAGGAAGCTTTAGTACCAGGTCCACCGATATGTCATGATGGACGGAAAACTTTATCGCCGAGGGTTGTCCATGCCTTACCTCAGGTGTGTGTCCGAGACAGAGCTACGTGCCATCATGCATGAAGTGCACGAAGGCTTTTGCGGAGATCATACAGTCGGGCCCAGTCTATCCAAAAAGATCCTACGCCAAGGATACTTATGGCCGACCATGAAGAAAGATTGTATCGATTACGTCCACAAGTGCGAATAGTGCCAGAGGTACGCAAAGGTCTCGCGGGCCCCCCCAACAGAAATAACCTTGATGACTAGCCCTTGGCCCTTCGCGGTGTGGGGGATCGATTTGGTAGGATCACTCCCAACTGGGAAAGGTGGAGTGAAGTATGCCATCATCGCCGTAGACTACTACACCAAGTGGGTTGAGGCAGAGCCCACGAACACAATCACTTCCAAGAAGGCATTAGATTTTGTCATCAACAACATAGTGTGTCGGTATGGCCTCCCCTACAAAATTGTATCTGATAATGGGAAGCAGTTCGACAACGCCTACTTCACGGATTTTTGCGAGAGACATGGTATCGTCAAGAGCTTCTCCACGGTCGCCAGGCCCCAAACAAACAGATAGGCAAAAGCCGTGAACAAAATCCTAAAAGGGACGCCGAAGAAAAAGCTCCAGGCCTGCAAGAGCAAATGGCCCGAGGAGCTGCCCCACGTGCTGTGGGCCTACCGGACGACCGAGAGGACATCAACCGGCCACACTCCTTACTCCATGGTCTATGGATGCGAAGCCGTCATCTCCATCGAAATGACCATCCCGTCTCACCGAAGAGACACGTATGACCCCGTCCAGAACCACGCCTTACTCCAAGAATCACTAGATCTCATCGAGGAGATCCGGGAGGAGTCGCAGGTGCAGCTGAAGATGTACCAAGGCAAAATTGCACGACATTTCAACTCGAAAGTCAAGAGCCGAAAGTTCGGAGCCGGCGACTTAGTCTTGCGAAGAGTCTTCCCTGGTACTCAAGATCCGGGAGTGGGGGTTCTGGGCCCGAATTGGGAGGGGCCGTATGAGATTCAACATGAAGTGTGCTCTGGGACATACTGCTTAAAGCGGCTCGATGGCTCAGAAGTCCCGTGAGCCTAGAATGCGGAACATCTCTGTAAATACTATCAGTAGTCAGGAGAGCGTGTTCCAATTTAGTATTTTCATTGTAAACACTGTACGCCTTGGGGCGACCCCCTTTCAAATAATAAAAATGACGTGTCCAAAACGTCATAAAGAAATATTGTCGAACAATGAGAATCTTTCCCAAGTAACCCCAGACCAGTCTCCGCTCACTTGCGAGGGGTATCCCGGGTATAAGCAAATACTGGGCGGGGCGCAAGCTCAGGCTAGTCCCGGTTCGGACCAACGAGGTCCGGGTGATACAAACCACGTGGGATCGAGCCTAAGGCCGGTCCCACCCCGGACGAGCGATGTCTGGGGGTATAAATTAAAGAGGACCGAGCCTAAGGCCGGTCCCACCCCAGACGAGCGATGTCCAAGGGTATAAATTAAAGAGGACCGAGCCTAAGGCCGGTCCCACCCCGGACGAGCGATGTCCGGGGGAATAAATCAAAGAGGACCGAGCCTAAGGCCGGTCCCACCCCGGACGAGCGATGTTCGGGGCTATAAATTAAAGTGGACCGAGCCTAAGGCCGGTCTCGCCCCGAACGAGCGATGTTCGGGGGGTATAAATCAGAGGAATGAGCTTAAGGCCGGTCCCACCCCGGAAGAGCTATGTCCGGGGGTATGAATTAAAGAGGACCGAGCCTAAGGCCGGTCCCACCATGGACGAACGATGTCCGGAGGTGTGCATTGTTAATGTCAAGTTTTAGCTCTTGCTGTTTGTTGTAAAAAATTATGCATTTTGTCTTGTCTAGTTTTTGATCTGTTTTATCTCAATATTATAAAGAGTTATCACTGTTTTGACAGGTTAGTTTTTAGTTAAAATAATAATGGTCTTTTCCAGCTGGCAGTCCACGTGACAAGCTCTTGTCACTTGTTTCTGTTCCTTCTATATATAGATCATTATGCTAAACAGAACAACTAACTCTTTGAGAAAAAACCCTAGATTGTAGATCTTGTTTCTTGGACTTTTCTTTGTGGTGCAGAGATAAGTGTGGAGAAGAAGCTAGTGATCTACTTGGGCTTTTGAAGAGGAGCAGCTAAAGCTTGGTACAGACATTCACTGAAGGGAGTTCAGTCGATTCTTTGAAGGGAGTTCGAAGAAGGATCTCTGTCAAGTTTTTGCTTTAGATCATAATTGGTTACTAATTGGTGTACATAGATTGATTTGATTGTGAAGTAAATCTATATTCTGTATTGCTGTTTGTAAGTTGTATTTGTAAACTGTGTTTGAATATTTTCAGTTCTATAATAAATCTTCTTGAAAGATTACAAGTGTTCCATGTTCAATCAATAATTGAGTTCTTTGAGTATTAGGTACTTTGATTACTGTAAGTAATTTGAAACAATCATTAAAGTAGCACACCCACTTTCATACATTAAAAGGGACCAAGCCCAAGGCTGGTCCCACCCTGGACGAGCGACGTCCGGGGGTATAAGTTAAAAGGACCGAGCCCAAGGCTGGTCCCATTCCGGACGAGCGATGTCCGGGAGAGAGAAGCATCCGGTATGCCCCAGGGCAAAGTCGTGGCCTACATCTGATAAAGGGAGAGCAAGGTTCTGAAAAATAAACTCAGCCACGTTGGCCCTGGCCGTTGGAGTCGGGATTAGAAACTTGGCGGTTAGGTCTGAAAACTCGACAAGCTAGTCAGTTGGTCTAGTCCAGGCTGTTGGAACCGAGACCAAACCCTCAAAATCAATCAGGCACGGCAATAAAATGAAACTTCTACTCAGGGAATAACAAAAAATATATATATATAGATACCTGAGAGAGCAACATCAAGTGTTTTGGACGCGTACGCGTCCGAAAAAGTTACAAAATTACAAAAGAAAAAGAGATAGAGGAGACAAGGTGAGGATTCGGGCCTAGGCTTCATCCCCCAGGAGCTCCGCGTCTTCCTTCTCCTTGGCCTCGAACTCGGCCCTCTTCGATTCCGGATCGGGGAAGACCAAGAGGTTCATACTTTTGTCCTTGCACCAAGCCATGTAAATGGCCTCCTCGAAGGTGACCTCCAGCATGCCCTCTGCCTCCTCCTTCTCACGGTGGGATTTTTCATGCACCGCCTTCTCCTCGAGGAGAGAATCGTCCAGTTCGCGGACCCGTGCCGTCAAGGTCTGGATCTCCTCTTTGTCCCAGACAGACTGAGCCGCGGCTGCCTCCAGGAGTGTTGCCCTCTCGTCGGCCTCATTTTCCTTCTGGGACAAAGCCTCTTCCAGTCCGGGCTTAACGCGGTCGAACTCCTCACGATCCACCCGGGCCTGGGCCGTCCCTCTCGCAAGGGCCTCCTTGGTGGCCTCCCTCTGATTCACGGCCGCCTCCAGCTCCAGCTTGGCCGTCTCTATCCTCATGGCCAGCTCGGCCACCAGATCAGCACTCCGATGGGACAGCAGATCAACCTGGAGCAAAGAAAAGTTAGGAGAAATCCTCATTAACAAGTAAGAAGGGGGAAGAAAGACAAGTAAAACTTACTGCGGTGGCCTAGTGGCGGAGTGCCTGAGAGATAAACAGCGGGTCCGGATTGGCTATGGTGGCGTACCGTTTGAGTTGAAGGTTGGACATGGTGTTCCCCACCTGGTCCAATAGGTCCACAGCCAGGGGGGGCGTGTCCTGCCCGAGCTTAGGGCGGAAACCCGTCTCGGTGGCTGGCCGATCCACGATCGGCTGAGGGGCGCTGAACGCTGCCGGACACTCCGCGAATTCTACCTGACGATGTATCATCAGGGCCCTGTATGTTTCGTCCCTCCAGTCTCGACCATTTTCCCAGGTCCGATTGATCAGCCGGGACTGCTCATCCCACACAACGGCCTCCCCCTCCTCGAGTAAAGTCGGACGTATGGGGAGAACTGGTGGTGCGGGGATCTCTTTCACGGCGAGCCGACTCTCGCCATGCGACTCGTCGGTCGAGCCAGCCCGCCTCATCCGAGGCCTCTCCCTAGTGTTGGCCTCCTCAGCGCCAGCATCCAGGCCCCTTTTCCCAAAGCTTTGGCTGGTCGCTGCTCCCGTCTCCAAGTATATCACCGGGTGTTGGGCGGAGCCGGAGATTGCAGTCGGGTCCACGGATTGAATGTGGACCACGGCAAGGGCTCCCCCGCTGGGACGAAGTTCCGTCCCACACACTTCCTTGTTGAGACTGGACTCCGAGCCCATCGCCTCGTTTGCTTTTCTGGCAGCTTTCCTGGCCGCCCTGTCCTTGAGGAGTTGCCTCATTTCGCTGGTGGAAGTAGACATGCCGGAGTCTCCTGCAAAAGCACAGAAAAGGAAATTAGTATGGCAAACCAAAAGAATCAACATCAAAACTAATAATGATCCGGGACGAACCCTCTTCTATGCCCCGGGTACGACTCAACTCCTCTAAAGCGAAGAAATGAACTCGATCCCCCATGTCGTCCGGGTTCAGAAATTCCCGTACTGAAGGAACCCGGATAAGAACATAAGGACCTCCGAGCCTACGGGGACGAGAGACGAAGGTCTCGTCTCCCCGTCAGCCCCGAACGCGAGGCCTCGGAGTACTAGCCTATCCCTAGCTAAGTCCCTAACTTAGGGAGCATAAGTCAAGATTAAAGGGGAGTTACCTCGCCCCGATACGCTAGCTCCGGGAGTCCCCATGTTCGGCAGGGCGTCCTCGAAGAGCTCCTCCAACTCCTCCGAAGAGGCCACCTCCGTCTGGGCCTGGTCCTTCTTTCGCTTGGCTGCCTCAGCACGCGCCGCCTGCTCCACTTCTGCAATGTGGTCCAAGGCCAGTTGTTCCCGAATGGTGACGTTCTTCTTACACTGGATGCCCCGAAGGTTCGGGATGACAATGGTTTCGGTGGCCACGAGCATCCTGACCAGTCGGAGGTTATCCGTGGTGACGTAGCCCTCTATGTCCAGGTCCTCCGTGCTCAGCCCAGTGTAGAACTTCCTCCATTCCATGATGAACAGGGTGAGGGGAGTTTGAGCGAAAGGTCCTGCCACCTGGAGGAACATGATGAGAAATGAAGGAAAAGAGAGAAAAAATAAAACAAAAAAATAAAAAGGATCGGGGAAACACTTACCCACTCACTGGAAGTCCAGCAGCAGCGTGGGGTTCTTCTCCACGAGGAACCCGAACGTCATAAACCAGTAATGACGGACGTCCGGGGGATGCTTCCAGGAGTTGGTGGGAGCGGGGTAGCTACCTCGCGGCTTCAGTCTGTAGAAGTCGTCCAAGGTCTTATCCTTGACGTTGACCTGCGACTCTATCTTGTAGAAATACAAGATTTCCGCAGGGGTCGGCTCCGCAATCTCCTGCGCGATGCAGAACACTCGCCATCCCGCGAGTAGTGGGTACGCTTGCGGCAGGAGCTGGAACGGCATGATCCCCACATATGTCAGGAACCGCACAAAGTAATCGTGGAGCGAGAGTGTGGCTCCCGCACTGATGTGGCCGGCGCTCTAGGCCCCTAACCCTTCTATGGACGTGTGCGCACGATCCTCGATCCTGGCCATGCGGTTGTGGAAGAGTCCCGGAGTGGACTCTATGCCCAGGCGTTTCTCCAGGAGGTACATCATCCGGTAATTCCGGAACAGGTTGGGCACTACGTCCATCTCTCATCTGTTGCCCTTGGGAGTCCGGGACCCGGAGATGACGACAGGGGCCCTGTTGACTTCTTCCTCAGAGTGAAGGGTGACGCCCGTTGCCATAGTTAGTGATCTTGAAACGAAGAAAGAAATCCAAGCAGTCAGTACCTAAACCCAAGAAAGTCGGTTAAGGTACGGGGGGTCTCCTAAGGACCTCTTGGAGTCCCCTCCGGATCGGGTCCGGGATCACCAAGGAACCACAAGACCCAGATCGAGAACGGAAAAAGGGCTACTAAGGCTCCACCATCTGTCCGTGAAGCATCCGGACCTGGAGCAACCCGAACCAGGTGGCCTTCCTAACAACTTCTAAGTGTAATCGGATTTTAGCAGCCTAAGCATACGAATTGAAAGAACATCCTAAGTTCGTATATTCATCAAAAAGGTCAGAAGAACTTACTGTGAGTTGTTGGCCGTAGAAGATGGTGGTTGTCCGACGGTAAGAATGGCAAAACTTCATTCTTGAAATGGTGAAGCCGGTTCAGCAACTCGTCGATAGGTCAGACCCAGGACGTGCTTTCAGGCGGGTGGGCAGATGTTGGGACTGTCGAAAACAGACGACGGCGTAGAGTTAGCAGACGATGGTGGATGTCGTCGGCGATATCGGACATGCAAAGCTTAGGCGAAGCTTATCAGTTCTTGAAATGGCTCGAGAGTGTACAAATGTCAAATGAGTGTCTGTGGGGTATTTATAAAGACCCAAATCCTGGCCTCCGATCCAACGGATAGGTATCTCCCCATCGAACGATCCAGAATCATGCAGGGCATTTATGAGCCCTTTCAGGCTGGATCCTCACCATCTCAGATCTAACGGCCCAGGAGGGGCGGATGCCAAAGGTCGCCCCATCCTACGGTCCACATCAACCCAGAAGTATTAATGAAGGACCCCTGTGCGGATGGGACGCTTCGGGATCTGTGTTGACACACTAGTCTAGGCTTAGCGACCCTTGAGGTGGCTAGCTGACCTTTCGAGGTTGAGATCCATCCATACTGCAGTCACCTGGTGACACGTGTCCCCTTGCCACGAAACGGTACTTGGGTAAACGTACCCGGACAGTGGTAAATGGTCCGGGCCAGCATACGGCTAGCGTCATTGCCCTTTGTCACGGACCCACGATTCCAAGCAAGAACTGGGAAGGCAACCGTGGAGCGTCCGGGAACAAGGCAAGCCTCCACCTGGCGGCCCTAGGCGAAGGCTTGGGGGGTAAATGTTATCCCTATTTCCTGTTGTGGGTTCGGGACGATGGTCCAGGCCCATGGTCTGGGCGTTCGGATGGGGGCCCGGCCCAAGCACACTTGGTACAGGAGTAACCAAGGGTCACGGCCCTAGTGTGATTCTGGACTTGGGATGGTGTCCGGGATGGTGATCCAGGGCAGTCGTTCGGGAGACGGGCAGACAGCTCGGATCATAGTCGAAGCATACGTAAACAATCCCGGAGCCTGGTAACGGTCCGGGCCTGTGGTAAACGAAGAGGGACAGAGGTAAATGAACCCAAATCAGGTCCTCCCTGTACGACAAGTAAAAGCATCCGTGACCCTGAAGCCGCCCCACGACGCGTGGGGATTGTCCCCCACTTTTCACCTGCGGAAAAGGCCACCTCGGGATTGCACGCCGCTGTTTCAGACCTACACTGCCAAGTACTCTGACTGGTCTTGTCCCCTGAATCTGCCTCGTAACTCGAAGTGCCCAGACCAAAAGCACCGTTTTGTCGGGCGAAATATAGTTCTTGGGCCACCCTATTGGGCCTCAATTAGTCTTGAACCTATGTATGTTTTATCTTTTATATTGGGCTTCCACCAGAGAAGCCAAGAGTATCCACATTTTTTATGGGCCCGGGTAATACCTGGCCCAGATCTAGTATTCCTATGAGCCTATAAATACAGGCGATAGAGCATTGAAAAAGAGGACCTCTCTTCGACTGATATACAGTTACTCTGTCAAAAAATAGAGAGAAACTCCATTGTAAAAGACTTTCCAAGCTCTAATACAACTGACTCGTGGACTAAGGCTTATTAACGCCCCAACCACGTAAAAATCTTGTGTTAATCATCTACATTCCATATCATTATAGATTTCAAAAATCTCGGTAAACATGTACGAATCCACACACTAAGTTTATGGGCCGCCTTCCAAGTAGTTAAAGCCCGGATTAGTCCCAGTAGACGGAGAGAGAACAAACATTGACAGCCCAAGTCTCGATAAGGCCCAAAGGGTATCCCGGAATATAAGCCCGAACCATGGTCTTGGCGTGTTGCATACTCCTAGGACCGTGTCCTGGGATGTTTCTCGAGATACAGCAGAAGAGGTCGTGGCTCCCAAGTCCGAGACTAGTCTGGGATCGCCATGGATGAACCCGGGTCCTAGTAAACGAACCGGGACCTTGGTAAATGAAGAGGGATGTTGGTGAACGAACCTGGATCGGATGGCCGAATTCAGCGTGATAAGGTGTCCCCGATACTAACATCATCCCAAGAAGTGTGGAGCTATGTCCCCATAATTAACTTGCAAAGGAAGTTACATCGAGAATGTACGCTGCCTATTCAGAACTGTACCGCCACTACTCTGACGGATCCTGTCCCCCGAATCTTCTTCTTAGCCCACGACACCCATACTGGAGCAACAGTTTGTCGTGAGCCTTATAGTGTGGTTATGTTTGGGCTGGTCCAATGGGCCCTGGTAAATATATGTTTTATACTTCAATCTTTTGTATTAAGTCTCCATCAGAGAGCAAATAATGTTTATTCCCTTATTGGGCCCGGATTAGTCCGACCAAAGCCCAGTGCACTTGCTTGCCTATAAATATGAACAGTGGTGCACTGGGGAAGAAGGATCCCAGATATTTCTTGTAAGCAATTACTCTGCTCAAATTTTGCAGAAAACTCCATTGTCAAAAGCTCTCTAAGCTCTAATACAACTGATTCATGGACTAAGGCTCATTAACGCCCCAACCACGTAAAAACCTTGCTTGCATTTTCTAAATCCTTTCTTTTTAAGCTATCTTATCTTTTATAATTCTAGTATCTAAAAAACTCGGTAAACATTTTGGTGCTTTCATTGAGAGATTGAAGAAAGATTAAGTTGATCTCCAACATCTACAACAATGGTGAACACAAGACACACCACTTTCGATCCTACTAATCAAGAACAAGGAAATGAAGAGCCATTGCCCAGCCAACCTCTTCCACAAAACCAACCTGAGGACGTACCTTATCAGACGCCCCCAGCCTGGCGAATCACAGAACTATGAGGGCGGGATAGATTATGAGGAAGATTACTACGATGAAGAGGAGGGAAATGAGGGGGAATACCATGATCTTGAAACTAAGGATCCAACGATCCCAGAGGAAGTAGACCCTAACCAGGAGGAGCTGGAGGTGATCAAACGTGACTTCCACTTAGCGATAGTCGTAGTATAGATCAGGCAGTCGATTCCACAAGGAGGCAAATAAATATAGTTAATCAATAAATAAAGTTTAGAGATAAATAATGTGAGGAAAATAGAACAAGTGATATTTTTGTTGTTTTTGAAATTTTAAGATTAGAAATAAAGATAGAATAAAGTGTGATGTAACAATAGGTAACAAATAGGAAGGATCAAGAGTCACCAATATGCATACTTATTTATTTGGATCATTGATTCAAAAAAATTACACAAATGTATAGTTCACATCCCAACTATTCATTTGGAAGATTTAACATTGAAGCACAAATATATTTCAAAAAAATGCATTCAAGTGATTAATATTCTTTACCATGGAAGGATGAGATAAATCTTATGAGAAATCTAAAAATGACATTATACCATTGGCAATAATGCAATAAAAGATTAGACATAAAACCTAACACAAATATTACTTTTACTATTTATAAAATACATAGAAAGAGCAAGATTAATTCTATATAAATTTTAGCAAAAGTAAATATATATAAATGAGATGGAGAAAATGATAAAGATATTACCTATATTATTTTCACTAATTTGATAATACATAGAAAGTGCATGACAAAATCTATATACTATTAATAAACATAAATATAGATAATAAGATGAAGAAGTAGAGATGAAAGAAAATAAATCACAAAAATATATAAACTTTAAGTACATGGTGAATAAAAAATACCAAATAAAGTCATAGTGCATATAGGATCATCCTAACCTTCCTAAGAAGGTGAGCCTATTATGCTAGACATTCTCATGAAATTCTAGAGAGAAAATATGAGAAATGAGAAAATTTGGTAGAGTTTTGCTACCTAAAAATTACATAGAAAATGTGAAAGAAGAGTCCCTATTTATAGAGGGAGAAAATTACTAAAAAGAAATTAAACAACAATTTGGGGTTTACAAAATAATTCTGAAATATTAATAATAAAATATGATTTTGAAAAATCAAATCTTATTATTAATATTAACCTAGTTATTTTGGTGTATGGTCAAAATACTCTTTTTCAAAAACACCAAAAAAGATGAGCTTTAAAGCTCAAAATGGTAATTTTGCAAGGCCCAACACCCACAAAATATGGGTTGAAGGTGGCTGATGGTACAAGAGGGTTTTGACCCACTCCAAGCCAATGGGAAGGTGCCACATAGGCGCTGGCTGGGACTGATTCGGATTGGGCTTGTTGCGTTTCGCTGGGCTGCTTGGAAGATTGAATTTGGGCTAGGCCTTTAGCTGGATTGGATAGAGCTGCTGAAAGGTGTTTGGGCCGCTGGAAGTGACATTGGGCTGAAGGAGGAGCTTTGGATGGTCACGTTGGAGAGTTGCTGAAGGAAGTTGAAGGGAGCTTGGCTGCTGGGTAGCTGACAGGTGGCGCAGCAGGGAGCTCGGATGCGTGGCGCGCTGGGGCGCGGACAGCTGGCGGCTGGGAGAAGAATAAGCTGGCGGGCCTAGGCAATTGGTTCTTGGGCCAAACGGGCCTGAGCTTCATTTCTTCAACAAAATATCATTTTCTTTCTTTCTTTTTTCAGTTTTAACTCATTCTTTCTCTTCTCTTTTTGCTAGTGTTCAAATGCAATTTATTTCCTAAAAATTAACAATAAATTAAATCATAATCAAATATTTTCATTTATAAAATAAATCATATTAATTCCATGAAAATATTAATTAAAACTTAATTTATTTTGACTATTAAAATCAATAAATGTGTATTTTTCACCACTAATTACAACCCCCAACTAGCTTATTGCTAGTCCCTAGCAATTCAAGCGGATAAAAATTATTACCAAGATGAATTCGTGAACTAAATTATGCCAAATCATTTAACAAAATGTTTAGTGAGAATTTAGAAAATGCTATTTAAAACTATCAAAGTTGTAATTCATGAGTTTTGTGTGTGTGCACCAAACCATATCGTTCTTTCCAAAATTAACACAAGCAATATTGAAAAATCACCAAAGAATAAAGTCTCAACTCCAAATCCTCACAAATGTATTGAAAGTATTTTTATGGAAGATGGTTGACACTCTTGGAGTTGGAAATTAATCAATTAACAATTAAAAATGGATGTTATCGTTTTAGGACAAACAATGTTAACGAATATTGATCAAAAGATAGGTTAATCAATTAATTAGAATCTAAATGACATAAGAACCTTCAGAATTTTACAAAATGATATTGAGAGCCAAAATAAAGAACAATACAAAATTAGGTAAAAAAATACACAAACTTTTTTTTTCTTTTTCTTTTTTGTTTTTGATGACATAAATTGAAAACAAATGTAGTAATGTTGATTTTTTTTTTTCAACAAAACTACAAAAGATGAAGATGAAAAATGTTGCTCTTGTTCTTTTTTTTTTTTCATTTTATTTGTTTTTATATATATTTTTTTCCTTTTTTTATAATTTTGTTTCTTTTCTTCTTTTTTTTATCATTTTTTTTTACAAGAGACAACATAGGAATAAAATTACAAGAAATTAAAAGGAAAATTACAATAAAATACAACAAATGCTCTTTAAAATAAAAATTATCCATCTAATAAATGTCATGTTTTAAATTCTAAAAATTAATTTTACCAACTCAAATGATCAATAGAAGTTTTCAAAGTTGTTTTCTCATTCTCACATCTCACAAAAATTAAAAGCTTTAAACTTTAGGATTTTTCTCAATTGAATGTGTGAATTTTTTTCAATGTTTGATTGTGCATGAAATTACTCTAAAAAAAATTACTTCCTAATAGTAAAAATAGCAAAAACTATCTCACCAAGATTTTGAATTTTGCAAAAATTTAACTCAAAATTTCAAAATGGTAATAAAAATATATTTCAACGCATGAATATGCATACTACCCCCAACTTTAAATGAGACATTGTCCTCAATGTCTAACATTAAGCTCATTGTGCGAGAAAAATAGAATATGATAACCAACAACAAAACCCCAAAAAGTAAAATTCGCATCATAAAATAAAGACACAAATTAAAATAAAACACACTAAAAAGAAAGATAAAACCTGATTAGTCTTTGGTAGACAAAATCATCGCTCTCAGTTAAGTCTACCAACTACATATTTGCGTATCCTGTATCAAAAATGAATTTTCTTTTATCCTGCATCTCAAAAATCAAAGCGTTTGTAACATTTTCAGGATAAAGAAAATGTTTGGTATCAAAATCGTGGATGAAATTGGGTGAATGTTTCATTGCAAATATGTTTAGGATTTCCTCAACGATTAAATCTATCACATCAGTATGATAGCTTCCATTTTTCTTTGGAGTAGTTGGAAGAATGTCTGTATGGGAAAGAGTTTCACTCCAAATAGGAATAACATCATCCTCATCGGGTGTAGAACTGAGAGTAGGGGATGGTGTTATGGCCTCAGGTTGGGACAGGAATTGACTTAAATTATGTGAAATAATAGCATTGGCCAATTCTGAAAGTTGAGTACTAGTTTCCCTAAAATCTTCCACAAATTGTTTATTGAATTCTCTTTGCTCATCTATAAATGTGTGTAAAGTGTCCTCTAAGGAATTCATATTAGTGCAAACATTATATGGAGGTTCATGTGGGAAGCTAGGAAAATTTTGCTCAAAATTCATGTGAGGCGGTGCATGGTAATTGTACTCAGGTTTCCAACTAAAATCTATGGGGTTGGTCCAACTAGAATTATGATTCCTATGGTCGACTATTTCAAAGTCACAATAACGTTCATCATAATCTATCTCGAGAACCTCGTAACTTTCTCTTTCAAACATAGTTTCTAAGACCTCAAGTTCGCAGTATTCTCTTACACTAAGTTTGCATGCACTCCTAAAATGGCTAGTACCCTCAGTGGCACTAGAATTATGGTTGCTTCCAAAAGAAGAATAATACATTAGAAAATACATCTCGAAACGTTTCTTTTCTGCTTCATTCATTTGTTTTTAAATTTTGTTTTTGTGATTTTTTTTATTTTTGATTAATTTTTTTTACTTGTTTCCAGGTCGATTTGAGATTTTTAAAACGGTCTCACTTAAGACTCACACTTTATCTAAAACTCCCTGAGGTTGCTAGATAATTGTGGAGGGGTCACAATTCACAAAAACGGTCATCTTACAACCAACACTTACTAGAACTCCCCGAGGTTACCAAGTAAGCATGGATAGAACTTTACTCAAATTGGCCTTTAAGCAAAAATTGCTTATGTTGACAAAACAAGCTTTGTTTTTATTATTATTATTATTATTTTGTATTTTATGATTTTTTTTAAAGATTTAAAACCTAAAAATTAAAAAAAACTAATAACAAAATAAATAAATAAATAAAGAGACAAACCTAGAAATAAAAAAAATTATCTAAACACAAGAAATAAGATGCTCACAAAGCCTAAAAAAAATAAAACAAATGAATAAAAGGGCTAAAAAAATTTCTAAGAAAGTAACATTTTTTCAACGATGATGAAAAACTAAGTAAACAAAAAAAAAAAATTAAAGTAATTCTACAAACACATAAAAATAAATAGTACCAAAGTAAGATAGAAAATAAAAAAAATGTAACTAATCCTAAACACAAATAATTAAAATGAAAAAATAAATGAAAACTAAACTAACAAAATATAAGCAACCAATTTATATCTTTTTTTTTCAAGTTTGTTTTTTTATTATTTTTTTTACTACGTACAATAAAAAAAGGAGAAAAATAGAATAAAATAAGATACCAAAAATAAATTAAAAAAAAAAGAAACTAAATACACACACAAGTTTTTAAATTTTTTTTTTCAATAATAATAAAAAAAAGCTTGTTGTGAGCACACAACAAGCTTTTTTTTTTGTACAACAAGCTTAAATTAACAAGGAAAGAGAGCACCAAAACGAAAAAAAAAAAAGAAATAAGTTACCAAAATTAAATTAACAAGAGAAAAAAAAACTAAATACACCACAACAAGCATTTTTTTTACAACAAAAATAAATAAAAAGAGAAAAAGAAAACCAACAAAAGAAAAATAATAACAAAATAAACTAAGAATAAAACTAACAAATCCTAGAAAATAATTGATAGCAATTTTTTTTTTCTTTTAGTACAACAATGACAAAAAATATGACAAACTAACTAAAAAGGAACAATAAAAAAATGATAGTGATTTTTTTTAAAGGTAAATAAGACAAATCTAAAAAAAAATCCTAGAGAAATATACACAAAAAGAAAATGATAGAATTACTCACCTCTTTTGCAAAATTTATTGAAAACTTTTTTGTTCACTATTACCTCCCCGGCAACAGTGCCAAAATTTCTTTAACGCCCAAACGTGACTTCCACTTAGCGGTAGTCGTAGTATAGATTGAGCGGTCGATTACACAAGGAGGCAAATAAATAAAGTTAATCAATAAATAAAGTTTAGAGATAAATAATGTGAGGAAAATAGAACAAGTGATATTTTTGTTGTTTTTGAAATTTTAAGATTAGAAATAAAGATAGAATAAAGTGTGATGTAACAATAGGTAACAAATAGGAAGGATCAAGAGTCACCAATATGCATACTTATTTATTTGGATCATTGATTCACAAAAATTACACAAATGGATAGTTCACATCCCAACTATTCATTTGGAAGATTTAACATTGAAGCACAAATATATTTCACAAAAATGAATTCAAGTGATTAATACTCTTTACCATGGAAGGATGAGATAAATCTTATGAGAAATCTAAAAATGACATTATACCATTGGCAATAATGCAATAAAAGATTAGACATAAAACCTAACACACATATTACTTTTACTATTTATAAAATACATAGAAAGAGCATGATTAATTCTATATAGATTTTAGCAAAAGTAAATATATATAAATGAGATGGAGAAAATGATAAAGATATTACCTATATTATTTTCACTAATTTGATAATACATAGAAAGTGCATGACAAAATCTATATACTATTAGTAAACATAAATATAGATAATAAGATGAAGAAGTAGAGATGAAAGAAAATAAATCACTAAAATATATAAACTTTAAGCACATGGTGAATAAAAAGTACCAAACAAAGTCATAGTGCATATAGGATCATCCTAACCTTCCTAAGAATGTTAGCCTATTATGCTAGACATTCTCATGAAATTCTAGAGAGAAAATATGAGAAATGAGACTAAAATTTGGTAGAGTTTTGCTACCTAAAAATTACATAGAAAATGTGAAAGAAGAGTCCCTATTTATAGAGGGAGAAAATTACTAAAAAGAAATTAAACAACAATTTGGGGTTTACAAAATAATTCTGAAATATTAATAATAAAATATGATTTTGAAAAATCAAATCCTATTATAAATATTAACCTAGTTATTTTGGTGTATGGTCAAAATACTCTTTTTCAAAAACACCAAAAAAGATGAGCTTTAAAGCTCAAAATGGTAATTTTGCAAGGCCCAACACCCACAAAATATGGGTTGAAGGTGGTTGATGGTACAAGAGGGTTTTGACCCACTCCAAGCCAATGGGAAGGTGCCACGTAGGCGTTGGCTGGGACTGATTCGGATTGGGCTTGTTGCATTTCGCTGGGCTGCTTGGAAGATTGAATTTGGGCTAGGCCTTTAGCTGGATTGGATAGAGCTGCTGAAAGGTGTTTGGGCCGCTGGAAGTGACATTGGGCTGAAGGAGGAGCTTTGGATGGTCACGTTGGAGAGTTGCTGAAGGAAGTTGAAGGGAGCTTGGCTGCTGGGTAGCTGACAGGTGGCGCAGCAGGGAGCTCGGATGCGTGGCGCGCTGGGGCGCGGACAGCTGGCGGCTGGGAGAAGAAAAAGCTGGCGGGCCTAGGCAATTGGTTCTTGGGCCAAACGGGCCTGAGCTTCATTTCTTCAACAAAATATCATTTTCTTTCTTTCTTTTTTCAGTTTTAACTCATTCTTTCTATTCTCTTTTTGCTAGTGTTCAAATGCAATTAATTTCCTAAAAATTAACAATAAATTAAATCATAATCAAATATTTTCATTTATAAAATAAATTACATTAATTCCATGAAAATATTAATTAAAACTTAATTTATTTTGACTATTAAAATCAATAAATGTGTATTTTTCACCACTAATCAACCTGCGCGACGGGCTGAACACTTGAAAGGAGCGGGCCGACAAGGAAAAGATCTGCCTCCGAGGAGGCGATTTGAGAAATAATATCAACGACAGAAGGAATGAGAGAGTTCCCCTGGATGACAGCACGGCCAGACAGTTCATGGAATAGCTGGCCACCTTAAAAAAGGTCACGGACCGCCTGGTTCGCAAATAGGAGGGAGGAGAGTCCGACTCTGAAGAAGAGGAAAAGGAACCCTGCGCCAAGCACATCCTGGATGTGGTGCTCCCCAAAGGGTTCAAAATGCCGAATCTACCCGCCTACACTGGGAACACCGATCCTAGAGACCATCTATCGCGCTATAATCGGTTAATGACCGTAGCCCACGTCTGCGACAACGGCATGCTTTTCGATTACTCTAGACGGAACAGCAAAGGAATGGTGGAAGAGGCTCAAGCCAAGATCCATCCAGTCCTTGTCCGGACTGCAGTCGGCGTTTCGCAAACAATTTGTGGCCGCCATAAGGATGGATATGCAAATCAGCGCCCTCGCCAACATCAAGCAGCTCCCCATGGAGACTATGAGGGCCTACATCCAGCGTTTCACAGAGGAAGCCTCGAAAACCAAGGTACGATGGACAGCGCCTGGTGGCTCTACAATCTGGATTCTGAGTCGGGTTTCCCCTCTGGGACGACATGCAGCGCAGTAAGGCGAACACCCTCAAAGAACTCATAAGGAGGGTACAAGGCTTTATCGACTGGGAGGAGGCCCGAATCCAGGCATTCGGATGGCAGCCGGCCCCCCAGCCAAGTGCCCAAACTTTTCCGGGATACGGGGTGAAATATCTGGCCCTGCTGTACCTAACTCCCCCAATAGCGCCACGACCGGCAGCTACGCCTAGAATTACCTTTGCCGCGCCTACGGTCTACAACCTTGCATCTTCAGGATACGCCCGGCCCAGTCTACCTCCTTGCCCGGGTACGGAGTTGCGCTAATCGGGTATAGTGCTGCTCCCGGCGGGGCCCAGCCGTCCCAGATGGGGGGAACTGAGGCAAGTGTGAATCCCTCCCGGGGAAAGAGGTCCAGGAATGGACAAAATTGGTCCGAGCCCTCTGAGAAGGGAAAAAGGGGCTACGAGCCCCAATATTTGGAGTACACCAATCTAGTGGATACTAGAAAAAACATATACCTGGCCACAGAAAGGATGGTTCATTACCGGAAACCAACCCCCATGTTCAAAGGGGGAAAGAACCCAATGGATACTAGCAAAAGGTGCGCGTACCATAAGCAGGTGGGCCACACAATCGAAGAATGTCGACAGCTGAAGGACGAGATCAAAAATTTGATCAAGCTGGGACATCTCCACCAGTGGGTCAGGATGCCCGTGGGTGTTCCGGGACTGCCAGCAGTCCCTGGACAGTCCATGATCATGGGCGCACTTGTAGCGTACCCGCCTCCCCAGGGAGGATACGCGATGGGCCTAGGAGCACAGGCCCCTCAGGGGCCCCCACAGTGCAGGTGCCCAGACCTGTAATGCCCTACCCTACTGGGACCACGCCCCCGCGAGTAGATGGTCACGTAGCCACCATCTCGGGTGGGCCCCATCTGGGAGGACCGTCCTGGAATGATCAAAAGCGCTACCTCAGCGATCTTGACCATGACCAAGACGTATGCGCCTTGGTCCAAGCACCGCCTGAACTCCCGAAGTTGATGAACCTCCCAATCACCTTCACAGAAGACGACGCCCGCAACGTCCATTTCCCGCATCATGATCCTCTGGTCATTGATGCCCAAATAGCCAATAAGATGGTGTCCCAAGTGTTGGTGGATGACAGAAGCTCTGTCAACATCTTGTTCAAGCCAGCCTTCGTCACAATTGGCTTGACTGAGGTAGATCTGGCCTCATGCCCAACCCAGATCTACGGTTTCAATGGAGATTCGATACTCCCGATGGGGAAAATCCAGTTGCCCGTAACGTTGGGGAACAAGATCCAAGGTTCGTTCAAATTTTGTACATTCGTAGTGGTGGACTACCCCACCGCTTACAACATCAACTTTGGTCGGCCCACATTGGTCGACTTCGGGGCTATCACCTCTGCCACCTCTGCATGAAGTTCCCCTATGATAACGGAGGACTGGGAACAGTCCGAGAAGATCAGAAGAGCGCCCAGAAATGTTACCACGTATCCGCCAGACCCATTTACATGGTCTGCGAAGAACCTCTTGAGGAGGAAAATGCCGCTCCAGTCCCGCCCCCTCCGGCAAGACGGGTTGTCTAGGAAGAAGACGAGATGGACCCGCAGATTGGGGAAGACCGCGTACTGGAGCCCATGGAGAAAATTGAAGAGGTGTGCATCAGCGACACCGACTCGACCAAGGTAATCCAAGTCGAGAAGAACCTGAATGCAGAGGTCTGGGCTGCCATCATTGCTCGAGTAAAAGAAAACCAGGATGTCCTGGCCTAGTCTCATTCGGATATGACCAGGATCGACCGCAATATTATCTGCCACGCCTTGAATATCGACAAGGATGCGACCCCGGTCCGGCAAAAATGGAGACCCCTAGGTGCGGAAAGAGCAGAAGCTCTCAAGCAGGAAGTTGAAAAGTTACACTCAATTAACTTCATCTGAGAATTTTTGTATCCCGTGTGGTTAGCCAATCCAGTGCTAGTGCCAAAGCCGAACGGGACTTGGAGAACGTGCATCGATTTGATGGACCTCAACAAAGCTTGCCCTAAAGATTGTTTCCTGCTCCCCCGGAACGATCAAATGGTGGATGCAACGTCCAAATACAAAATCTTGAGCTTCATGGATGCCTACTCAGGCTACAACTAGATTTCTATGCATGTAGCGGACCAGGAACATACCAGCTTCCAAACCGAAAACGGGGTGTACTGCTACATCGTCATGCCTTTTGGACTCAAAAATGTTGAAACCACATATCAGCAGCTAGTCAACAGGATGTTCCAAGCCCAGCTAGGAAGGAACATGGAGGTCTACATCAACGGCATATTGGTCAAATCCAAGACCTCCAGAGAACATGCTGATGATCTGGTCGAAGCCTTCGCGATCATTCGAAGGTATGGGATGAAGTTGAATCCCAAAAAATGCACCTTCAGCGTGGCATCCGGAAAGTTCCTGGGGTTCATAGAAAGCTACCGGGGAATAGAGGCCAATCCGGACAAAATCAAGGCACTGATTGACATGCCCTCACCACGGAAGCACAAAGATGTTCAGAGCCTGACTGGGCGGATAGCCGCTTTGAGCCGTTTTTTCTCAAAGGCCACAGACAAGTGCATCCTGTTCTTCAACATCCTTCGAGGAGGCCAAAGGTTTGAATGGTCGGCTGAATGCAAAGAGGCTTTCCAAAGACTAAAAGAACATCTGGCCCGATCACCAATATTGGCGAAACTGGTGGAGGGAGAACTGTTGTACCTCTATTTGGCTGTGACCGAACACGCCATCTGCGCCGCCTTAGTACGGGAAGACGGGAAGGCCCAGCTCCGAGTCTATTACGTAAGCAAAAGGTTATTAGGCGCGGAATCACGATACCCACTAATTGAAAAATTGACATTTTTCTTGCTAATCGCGTCCCGAAAGCTTAGGCCTTATTTTCAGGCCCATACGATAAAAGTACTGACTAACCATCCCCTCCAACAAGTGTTGCAAAATCCCGAATCATCGGGAAGGCTCTTAAAGTGGGCCATGAAGCTGAGTCAATTCGATATTGCGTATGTCCCTAAAATATCAATCAAGGGGCAGGCCCTGGCCGACTTTGTTGACGCCATTTTTCGTCAACTTAAAATGTAGAGCACGTAAATAGTAAAGAACTATGGCAAGAATAACACAATAAAACAAGGGGAGTTTTTTACGTGGTACAGCAGTTAACTCTGCCTAGTCCACGAGTCTTTGTTATTAGAACTTAGGAAATTTTTGGAAATTCTTCAGGGATGTATTCTCCAGAGGTTCTCTCAAGATCACAAAATTTCGGTCCTTTACAATGGTACATGACTTCTCTATTTATAGAGGAGATCTCAGAATACTATCCCACACGTTTCGAGAAGTTATTCTGTATATTAATAGATTTAATGGCTTTAAAGCCTGTAACTCCTATATACAAGGAAACGTCCCCTGAAGACCAGGGGGCGTATAACCGACTAGTTAATATCCCTTTATTGTAGGGAAGTTACAACAATAAATATCTCTTGAATGCATGGATTGCGTCTCCTCAAGTGACCTATTAAGCCGTTCGAGATCAGCAATCAGCATCATGCCCATCTAAGTCTCTGAGTAACTTATGAGTTGCCTTATTTTCCCAAGACCAACTCGGAGTGGGTAAATACCACCAAAACCGCCTTACTCCGAGCTCATAGTCATGCCAAGCTCGGCCCACTTGATTCGAGGCTGCCCGACAATGGATATAATCTGATTGTTCTGTTTTTCGAGCTTATAAGGACTTCGAGGCTACCCCTCTTCGAGGTTTCCACCTGCTTTGAAGATTCGACGTCTAGATTACGAACATGTATTTTAGCTATCGCGAACTCACACCTGACGGATCCAGCTTTCGAGGTCACAACCTCAAGTCTCGAAATCTGGGTGTAACATTTTGCCCCCTCAAAAGTATTTGTTCGAATCCTATGAGAAGGAAACTTTTGAACTACTTTCCTCGGGAACCGCACCGTCACATATACTCGAGTATGAACACGCGTCAGTTGAGTATTGCTTATTCAAGGTACTCGAGTACCTTGGAAATCTGCCCACGATCGTTCGCTTGCCACCTTTACGGCACCATCTTGTCATTTATCCCTGGCCCATCGGATTTGATATGGAATCTGGCCAATGACTCAGATTAATCTATCTTTTACAATTTATGATAATCTATATATAAGACTCCAATCGTCTTCCTCCTTTCACTTTTATGTTTATCAGAGGAAAAAAGGCGAGAAAACCAGAGGCAAGCCCAGAAAGTATTTACTTTTACATGTTCTCTCAGCCAAAGAAACAAAGGACCATCAGCTTGTTCGAGACCGTGAGACTACACCTGCAACCTCTTCTTCAATCATCTATTTCTCTGAAATCACCATCTTCAGTGCGTAAGTATCTGATCTTGGCTTTATATATATTTTCTTTTTTCTTTATGTCAGTTTCTGCCTTTGTTGCTTTTTAGTTTCTGGGAATGTGCTGGTTCATTCTTTAATTTGATGTACTAGGATGCTTTGATCGATAGATATTAGGTTTAGGTTCCCACATTACTGGTTCTAAATCCAGTTCATATGTAGCAAGACCCAAATATGGTCTTTTTTTCAAGGTTCTCAAATTTTGGAAGACGTATCTTGCACACCAAGATATTGGGTACAAAATCTTGGTTTTAAAGAATGCACAATACTCAAAAATACAATTTTTGAATAACCGCCATCTTTTTTCCCTGATATTTCGGGATTTTAAAAAATTAAATCCACTTCCCTCCCTTTTTTGTGAAATACACGTCGTGACACTAATCGGGTCCCCAGGATCGAACTCATCTCGTGTCCAAGCATTTTCGAGCTTGTTCCACCAAGATCGTTATTCTTGATTCCTTGCATGCATGGCCCTCACCATTTTTTCTTTCTTGCTAGATGTCACAGAATCTGGAAAGATGGTGGGGGTCGTTGCTTGCCATCCCGTATTCGCCAAAAAATCCGAGCCCGAAGTCGTTGTTTGCCCGGAACCAGCGTCTGATTCGCGAACAAGAGCTGAGGTGTGAGCAAGAGGACACTCAAGATCACTTCGAACGTCAGATAGACGAGGTCGAGGAAGGGAAAAGGAAGAGACTAAGGGTCGCCCTTCATCCAGACCCTGTCACCGAGCCTAGACCGATTCCCCTCGACCCTAAACTTAGAGTGACAGTTGCCTTCAAACCAGGTGACCTGCAGTTTTCACTGATGGGTGAGCCCTCTACCTCACAGCCGAGGAGGGAATTTTTCGAGGCCGAGCATTATTGGAGCTCGGTTACGTCGCTAGGCTAGATAACCGATATCCTGGCCTTTCATGGTATAGGACTATCAGGCTCGCTAAGGTGTCGAGATCTGACCTCCCACGAGCGAAGCTGCCACGCTCCAGGAGATGGAAATCCTGACAACAAGCTGAGATATGCGGCTTGGAGCCAGGAGCACATGAAGGCAGGAGCGGTACTGCCTTTGAAGTCTTTCTTCAAAGACTTCACAGTTGTTGGGTTGGCCCCCTTCCAGCTCAACACCAATTCTTACAGGGTTCTGTTTACCCTGAGGTCGCTATACCACGAGCTGAAGTGGGAAGGACCTTCGCCAGAGGAGATCCTGTATCTCTTCTGTTTGAAAAGCAATCCCTCCCGAGCTCGGGGAGGAGATGGCTTCTATTATCTCTCGAGCTACCCTAAGGAGAAAAAGATGTTCAAGGATCTTCCCAATCATCCTCCTAACTTTAAGAAGGCCTTCTTCTAGACAGATGGCCTAGCTCTGTCTCAATACTACTCATTCAAACGGATTCGTAAGTATCTCAACCTCCTTATTTTCTGTGCTCGGAATTTTGTTTATAGGCCCGTACTTAGTTGAAATGCGTTTAATTTTCTAGCCAACTATCATCGCCCTACTCCCACTGATGAGATGAAGGAGCATAGAGAGACTCTGCTCCAACTCCCTTACGGTAGGAGATCCCTCTCATATCTTTTGCACGAAGACAAGCTTCGTGCTTGCGGGCTCTTGGGAAAGGATCAGTCCACCTCGGATTGGTCCAATAAAAAATATGACCGCTGGAAGCTCGTGCCTCTGCCAATGGGCATCCTCCTCCCAATGAGAGAGGTGAGGCCTCCACCTCCAGTTCGCCGAAGGAGTCTGCAATCAGGGAACGAGGCCAATGATGAGGCCTCAAGCTCGGGCTCGGATGAGCAAGGTACAGTCATCCTAAGCTCGAAAATGTGGTCCCCCTCCCTATTAAAGCATAAACCCGATAGGTTAGTATTGTGTGAGGATGATAGAAACCATTTTTATGTATGGTCTTGGGTAGATGAACGGGTTCATAGGTTCGATAGCTGGCTCGGGAAATACGACACCATGTATAGCCTGAACGAGGTATGGAATGGAATAACGGTCCAATATGGGACCAACGACTATAGGGACCTTTCGAGGTTGACGTCCACCTATAGGGAAGGTACTCCCCCTGCCTCTTCTGAAGATGGGGGAATTTCGTGGTCGCCGAGCTCAAGCTCGGGGGAGAGTTCCAGTTATGTTTTTCTCCACTTGTCTTTTTATTCTTTGTCTGTTAGCGCCATGCTAAATCTTAATTGCTATTATGCAGGTGCCATGGATTCCGACCTTGATGCCGTGCTCGCTAGTGGCGAGGGGGCTCAAAAAAGTAAGCGCCCGTGAGGCTCGCGGAGGTAGGACCGACCCTCCAAGGTCCTCAAGCGAACTGAGAAGACTCCACCAGCTCCGACTACTGTGAGCACAGCCGAAGACCTAACTGCCCAGGTCGACGCATCCATCTCGGTCGCTTCTGTCGCGCTTCCTCCGGCCACAATTCATCCAGTACTCGACCCACCCCCGAAAAAACCCTCAACCTCCAAGTCACATTTGCTGTCGGTCCAAACTCATGTTGATGAGTTCGTGATTGACAATGTCGCCAGGGCCCACGGAGCTGTAATTAGCTCGGATATCCTGACTCAGGTGGGTCAGAGCCTTACGAGTTTTGACGCTGAGCACTGGGAGTTCGTGAATAAAGCTCGGGACTGCAATACTCTTTATGATAAGAGTATTGAACTTACTGCCGCGGTAAATTTTCACAACTTACTTTTAATTGCTTATGTGCCTTGGCATATGTTCTAATTCAATCTCTTTGTGTTTCAAGCTCTTGTCGTCTCAGCTTAGCTTAATTATGAGCTGACCAATGAGGTGCACTCGAGCATTTCTTTGGCCCTAGAGTCAAGGAATCTTCAGCTTAAGATGGCTGATGAGCTCAAGGCTTCAAAGACAGAGGTCGAGGCTAAGACAGCCGAGCTTGAAAAGGCGAATGCTTGACTTACGGAGCTGGAGAAGGCTAATGCCAAGCTTGAGGAGGAGAAGGCCGCCACTTTCAAGATAATCGAGAGTGAAAAGGCTCGTCTCCTTGCCGAGTACAAAGAGAAGAAGGACAACGCGGTTGATCAAGCCATGTATAGGATATGGGCCAGCAACGCTAACCTCAACACCAGCTTCCTGGGCTCTTTCGAGGCAGGGTTCATGGCCAAATGGCAGGCTCGGCTTAAAGCGGAGGAGGTTGCTCGGGAGGCTCAGAAGGATAGTCATGCTATTCGTCCTGGAGAGTCTAGCACTGCTGATGCTGAGAAGGCTAAGGAGACTGCTCCTTCATAAATCTTACCTCGGGGCTGCGTCCCTTTATTTTTGTAATTGTTTTAATTTATGCCTGTAGGGCTGATACAATTTCTCTTTCTTTTTGACTTTCCTTTAATATATATGCTTTACATTTCTTGGTTTGAAATATTTTTCACATTTTATATTAAAGAGTCGTATATGCTTGTTTATCCGCACAAACATAGTTTGGATTTAGGCTCGAGATTCAATGCATTCATGCACAGTTTGCTCGAATTATCCACTTCCGATCTCGTTATTTGTCAAGGTCGGATATTACTTTAACCATGCACCTGAAAGTACTTGTATGGTGTGTAATGCAAATGGTTTAGTTATATCTTACTTTTTAGTTACTTTTTCTCGTCCTCGGTTATCTCTCCGAGGTTATGAGTTTGAAACTATTGTTTTATAAGATACTCCAGCCTCGATCTCGACTTAACTCGAAGTGGGTTTATGTTCCACCTTACTGTCGATTAGTTTTAGGTGGTTTGCTCCAAACTTAGTAAGGTCATGTTTGGTTTGTAATCCATACACTTATATTTTTAATCTAGTTCGCATATTTGGTTACATCCAAACATTTTTATCTTTTGATAATTTTGTTATGTCCAAACTTTCTTAGCTCGCGCATTTGGTTACGTCCAAACACTTGTATGTTTTTGATAGCTTGGTTATATCCAAACTATCTTAGCTCGCGCATTTGGTTATCTCCAAACTTTCTTAGCTCGCGCATTTGGTTACGTCCAAACACTTGTATGTTTTTGATAGCTTGGTTATATCCAAACTATCTTAGCTCGCGCATTTGGTTATCTCCAAACACTTGCATGTACTTCGTATATGTTTTTTTTATTTTTCAAGCTGATGGTATATATACCAATGATGCCCCCTTAATATCCTATGAATGTGACCATAGGTTATTAGATTAAGAGAGATTGCAGAAATAAACCATATTAGACGAAATAAATCTTTATTTGAAAAAATCCACAAGTAGACAAAACAGTACAAATAAACAAGCATGGTTATAGGCAACATCCTTCCTACACTATTGATAGTAAGGTCGTAGGTGTTCGCCATTCCATGCTCGCGGTACTAGACTCCCATCCAATCTCGCCAACTTGTAAACACCGGGTCGGATGACTGACTCTATCTGGTAGGGTCCTTCCCAATTTGGCCCGAGCACGCCAGCTGCTGGATCTCGCGTTGCCAAGAATACACGCCTTAGCGCTAAATCTCCCATACTGAATTTTCGATCCCGAACCCTCTTGTTGAAGTACCTGGTAGCTCGCTGTTGGTATGCAACATTTTTTAGCTGAGCTTCATTCCTTCGTTTTTCAATCAGGTCAAGAGTTTCTTCGAGCTGGGTGTGGTTCGGGACTTGATCGTAAGCAAGGGCTCGAATTGTGGGAATTTCGACCTCAACTGGCAACATAGCCTCGCAACCGTACGCCAGAGAGAACGGGGTATGTCCCGTCGATGTTCAGGCCGTAGTCCTATATCCCCATAGGACTTGGGGCAATTCTTCGGGCCATCGTCCTTTTGCTTCTTCCAACTTTTTTATTCAGCGAACACTTTAGAGTTTTGTTTACAGCTTCGACCTGGCCATTCGCCTGGGGATGGGCTACTGACGAAAAACTCTTTATTATTCCATTTTTTTTCGCAAAAGTTGGTGAACAGATCGCTGTCGAACTGAGTTCCGTTGTCGGATACAATTTTCCTTGGCATCCCATATCGACATATGATGTTCTTCACTACAAAGTCAAGGACTTTTTTGGAGGTTATAGTTGCTAATGGTTCTGCTTATGTCCACTTCTTGAAGTAGTCTACGACAACTACTGCGTACTTCACTTCGCCCTTGCCAGTTGGGAAAGAGCCTATGAGGTCGATTCCCCATACCGCAAATGGCCATGGGGAGGTCATCATAGTCAGCTCGGATGGTGGAGCTCGAGGAATCGTGGCGAATCGCTGGCACTTATCATACTTCTTTACGTACTCAAAAGAATCCGACTTGATGGTAGGCCAGAAATAACCTTGGCGCATGATTTTCTTGGACAGTATGGTCTCCACAGAACCCTTCGTGAATTTCTTCAATGATATTCTTGGCTTCGGGTGGAGTCACACACCAAAGTAATGGCATGGAATATCCTCTTCTATACAGCCTCCCATCCATAATGGTGTAACGGGGGACTTGATACATCAACTTTCGAGCCTGGTTCCGATCTTTCGGAAGGACGCCGGTCTCAAGATATTCGACTATCGGAGTCATCCAGGTAGGCTCGGAATCAATCATACACACGTCTTCCTGCTCTGGCTCGTTAATACTAGGTGCCGAGAGATGTTCAATTGGTACGACATTTAGCTCATCATTCTCGGTGGAAGTAACGAGCCGAGCTACGGCATCTGCATTTGAGTTTTGTTCTCGGGGGACCTGTTCGATCGCGGAAAACTCGAAATGTTCCAATGCTGACCTTGCCTTTTCTAAGTAAGCTGCCATTTTCGTGCCACGAGCCTGGTATTCTCCCAAAATTTGGTTAACCACTAGCTGGGAGTCACTGTAACAATGTATTGCTTTAGCATTGAGCTCCTTGGCTATACGAAATCCCGCTAGTAAAGCCTCGTATTCGGCCTCGTTATTTGATGCATTGAAGTCAAATCTCAAGGCAGAATGAAATCTGCTTCCTGTAGGAGTGATCAAAATTACTCCTGCCCTGATCTATTTTCATTAGATGACCCATCAACGTAAAGTTTCCACAGCTCGTGGGCCGGGGTTATAACTTCATCGTTGGTCATGCCAGTAAGTTCCACTATAAAGTCTACCAAGGCTTGTGCCCTAATGGTCGTCCTTGGATGGTAAGTGATCTCAAATTGCCCAAGTTCAACTGCCCATTTAAGAAGTCGGCCTAAAGCTTCTGGCTTAGACAAGACTTGTCTTAGTGGTTGATTAGTTAGTACATGGATGGGGTGTGCTTGAAAGTAGGGTTGGAGTTTCCGAGATGAATGAACTAAGCTGAGAGCTAGATTTTCCATCAAGGGGTATCTCGACTCTGCCCCCAGTAACCTTTTACTGACGCAATATACGAGCCTTTGCACCTTTTCTTCCTCTCGCACGAGCACTGCACTTATGGCGTGCTCGGTAGTGGCAAGATATAAATATAACACTTCTCTCGTAATAGGTTTTGATAAGATAGAGGTTCTGCGAGGTGTTTTTTAAGCTCCTGGAAGGCCAACTCGCATTCTTCCGTCCATTCAAATTTCTTGCCTCCCCTCAACAGGTTGAAAAACGGAAGACAATAGTCTGTAGATTTCGAGATAAGCATACTTAGTGCCGCTATTCTGTCGGTCAAACTCTGGACATCTTTGTGTTTTCTAGGTGAGGGCATATCGATCAGGGCCTGGATCTTGTCTGGGTTAGCTTCTATTCCTCGAGCGTTTACAATGAAATCCAGGAATTTTCCTGAAGATACCCCAAAGGAGCATTTCTGAGGGTTAAGCTTCATGTTATATTTCCGGAGCACGGCAAAGCATTCTTCGAGATCATCAACATGGTTATCATTGAGTTGGGACTTGAATAACATGTCGTCAACATAAAATTCCATGTTGTTCCCTATTTGCTCCGAGAACATCATGTTCACAAGCCGCTGGCATGTGGCCCCAGCATTTTTGAGCCCGAATGGCATGACGTTATAACAATATAGTCCTTTGTTCGTTATGAAGCTCGTATGTTCCTGGTCAGGGGCATGCATGGAAATATGGTTATATCCAGAATAGGCATCCATGAATGACATCAGTCCATGCCCTGCCGTGGCATCCACGAGCTGGTCAATCCGCGGTAAGGGAAAGCAGTCCTTTGGACATGCCTTGTTGAGGTCTGAATAGTCAATGCAGGTTCGCCACGTCCCATTAGGCTTCGGGACCAGTACCGGATTGGCTACCCAATTGGAGTAAAAAGCATCCCTAATGAATCAATTTGCTTTTAACCTGTCGACTTCCTCTTTCAGTGCCTTTTTTCTATTGTCGTCCAGTTGTCTTCGCTTTTGTTGCTTCGGTGGGAAGCCTTTATCGATATTTAGCGCGTGGCTCACAATATTTGGACTTATTCCTACCATGTCCGAATGTGACCACGCGAAGACATCTTGGTTTCTCTTCAAAAAGCAAATTAATTGCTATTTAGTTTCTTCGCGTAGATGTTTCCCGACCTTTACCGTTCTTGAGGGATCTGACTCTTCGAGCCTGATATCCTCGAGCTCTTCTAATGGTTCGAGATCAGCTCTTTCCTACACTCTTGGGTCGATCTCTTCATCTATCTCCAAGACCGTCCCGTCCTTATTTTGGATAACGACGAGTGCTTGTTCGCTCGCCTGTTTCTTTCCTCTTACGAAAATGCTATAGCATTCCCTTCCGGCTAACTGGTCTCCCTTCAGCGTCCCAATGCCACTAGAAGTCGGGAACTTGATGGCCAGATGCCTTACAGACGAGACTGCCCCCAGCCCTACTAGGGCGGGTCTCCCGAGCAGCACGTTGTAGGCCGATGGCAGGTCCACTACTACAAACTCCATCATCTTGGTTACTGAGACCAGGTAGTTTCCCAAGGTTACCGGGAGTTTGATGGACCCCATACAGGCAATCCCCTCTCCTGAAAAATCATACAAGGTCGTTGCACATGCTTTTAGGTCTCGAAGCACGAGTCCCATCTTTTCTAGGGTGGCCTTATAGAGGATGTTCACGGAGCTCCCATTATCAATGAGAACTCGGTGAACTCTCTTATTCGCGAGCTGGAGAGTGATGACTAGTGGGTCATTGTGGGGAAACTGAACATGGGACGCATCGTCCTCAGTAAAGGTTATCGGCTGAGATTCAATCTTCTGGCATTTTGGAGCTCTAGGTTTGGGTTCATAAGGAGACCCGTCCCCAGTTTTTAGCTCGTTCACATATCATTTTTGGGCATTCCTGCCCATTCATGCGAGATGAGGCCCGCCCGAGATGGTTATCACGTCTTCTCCATCAATTGGAGGGGGCCTATCTTCTTCCCTTGCTCGGGAATTGTTGTTTTGGGCAGGTTGTGGCACAGCTTCCCTCTGGCTAGTAGACGCCTGAAACTGATGGGTCCACCGAGGTTGAGGCAGAGTTTACGTTTATCGTTGTAGTTATGGGCTGAGAAGTCATATTCAGTGTCAACCTCGCCTCCTCTACATTGAAAAACCTCTGAGCTCGCTTATTAAACTCGGTTAAGGACCTCACCGGTTTTCTCTGCATATCGTCCCAGAGAGGACTTCCTGGCATTAGTCCAGCTTGGACAGCCATTAGATGACCGCTGTCATCCACATTTTGAGCTCGGGAAACTTCCAAATTAAACCTCGTAAGGTAGCTTTTCAACGTCCCGCCTGGCTGTTGCCGAACATTGGTCAGAGTTGATGCCTCGGGTCTCACCCCGATCATGGCTCTGAAATGCTTCTTGAAATCCTTTGATAGCTAATCCCAAGAAGTGATCGAATGTCTTTTATATTTCTCGAACCATATTTTTGCTGGTCCTGTAAGCGATGTTGGAAATAACATGCATCTGAGCTCGTAACCCACATTACTTGCTCTCATTATGGTATTGAATGTACTCAGATGGTTGTATGGGTCAGACTTCCCCTCAAAAGGTGGGACATGAGGGATTCGAAACCCTTGAGGAAACAGAGTGTTGGAAATATGGGGAGCGAACAGTTCGAGCTCCTTGTCAGAATCCTCATCTCGACTCCGACCTCGCTCATTTTGCAAAAGCCTAAAGGCCTTTTCCAACTGATCAATTCTTTCTTGAACCGGGTCCGCAAGGGGTCTTGCCTAAAATTGGCTATCATTGATCACAATTCCATGCTTGCGCCTTCACAGGGGATCTTTGCGCCCATTTAGGCGATCTCTTAGGTCCGGGTTCGATGGGTTACCATTACCCCAATTCTGATTCAAGTGTTCCCGCAGGTCGGAGCGGTTCCTGTGGTTCCCAGTATTTTTTTGACCTCGATCATGCATACTGACTGATCTAGTATCTCCTGAGTCGTCACTGGCAAGGCTTGTCGCATGATTATTCCGAGATGGATCTCTTTCATGCTGCCTCATCTCTGCAGTGCGAGACCGGGACATTTGACTTCTTGTATACTGGGCGCCTCTCCGCTCCCTGAAGGCTTCTCTACTACCTTGTCTCCTTCCCGCACGTCTTTCCTCATCATCTTGAACTGGTTGAGAATTCCTGCGAGGCGGTGAAGGGTATCTTATATGCAATGGAGGGAATCGTATGGGTGATGGTGGCTGCCACCCATTTCTAGGCCTAGACGGTCCTGAGTTTGCCCGTGTTGGGTTGGTAGCATTCTGCGTGTTACCAGGGATTTGAGTCCGAGCCTCTGTAGGGGCTCGGTTATTCTCAGTTCCCGCTGGTACCTCCGCAGTTAAATTAACCGGAGCCCTAGCTCGAGTACTTCTTCGGGGTCTCGAGGGAGCGAATTGCTCTGCTGGTGCGGGAGGTTGCTCTGGTCTCCTTGTGGCAGCATTTTTTTGAGGTCGTCCACGAGGCCTGCGGGGAGGAACATGCACATCCCTCGGAGGTGGGGTTTGGTTCTCACGTGGAAGTGGGGGCTGAGCCGCCTGGGCCTCTGCGGCTAACCTAGCTAACTCCTCATTCTGCTTATTGGCCTCGGCCAACTGCTTTTTCAGCTGTCGGTTTTCAAGTTCCACAATGGGGACGTACCGTTTAGGATTATAATACATGTCCTCATCCCTTGGGGCTGGAGGTGCTGGAGGTCCCCGAGAATCGGAGGACTCGCTTCTCTCTTCAGTCTTTGGATTTACCATTGGTTGCTTCCCAGGGTGTCTTGGATAGTTTTCTTCAGGAATGTTTTGATCATTTACGGCCATAACTGTTCAGGGATCATACTGCTTAAGGCTCTCAATGAAAGCACCAAACTGTTGACGCCGTTTTTTGTCAACTTAAAATGTAGAGCACGTAAACAGTAAAGAACTATGGCAAGAATAACACAATAAAACAAGGAGAGTTTTTTACGTTGTTCAGCAGTTAACTCTGCCTAGTCCATGAGTCTTTGTTATTAGAACTTAGGAAATTTCTAGAAATTCTTCAGGGATGAATTCTCCAGAGATTCTCTCAAGATCACAAAATTTCGGTCCTTTACAATGGTACATGACTTCTCTATTTATAGAGGAGATCTCAGAATACTATCCCACACGTTTCGGGAAGTTATTCTGTATATTAATAGATTTAATGACTTTAAAGCCTGTAACTCCTATATACAAGGAAACGTCCCCTGAAGACCAGGGGACATATAACTGACTAGTTAATATCCCTTTATTGTAGGGAAGTTACAACAATAAATATATCTTGAATGCTGGACTGCGTCTCCTCAAGTGACCTATTAAGCTGTTCGAGATCAGCAATCAGCATCATGCCCATCTAAGTCTCTGAGTAACTTACGAGTTGCCTTATTTTCCCAAGACCAACTCGGAGTGGGTAAATACCACCGAGACCACCTTACTCCGAGCTCACACTCATGCCAAGCTCGGTCCACTTGATCCGAGGCTGCCCGACAATGGATATACTCCGATTGTTCTGTTTTTCGAGCTTATAAGGACTTCGAGGCTACCCCTCTTCGAGGTTGCCACCTGCTTTGAAGATTCGACGTCTAGATTACGAACATGTATTTTAGCTATCGCGAACTCACACCTGACGAATCCAGCTTTCGAGGTCACAACCTCAAGTCTCAAAATCTGGGTGTAACAGACTTCATCGTGGAATGCTCCGGGATCACTGAAGAGGACGATCTCGCTGATCCCGCGACGCCCTTGTGGAAGGTTTTCGTAGACGGAGCCTCGAATGAAAATGGAGCAGGAGCCGGAGTCATCCTAGTGTCACCACAGGGACACCAGTTGCAAAGCGCCCTGCGTTTCCAGTTCAAGGCTTCGAATAACGAGGCCGAGCATGAGGCCATGTTGGCCGGACTGCGCCTGGCCCGGTAAGTAGGGGCCGAAAACCTGGAGATCTATAGTGACTCCCAATTGATTGTTAGAAAAATCTCAGGAGAATACCAAACAAAAGGGGAAAGGATGGCAGCTTATGTGACACAAACGCGGGAGATATTTCAGTCTTTCTAGAAGCACTCCATCCGCCAGGTCCCAAGGGAGCAAAATGTGTTTGTAGACACGTTGGCAAACCTGGCCACAGATGCTAAGGCAGAACTTTTCAGGCTGGTCCCGATCAACCATCTCCCCGCACCAAGTATCCATGCCCCCACGATCAACGCTATAGACTACTCCATGTCCTGGATGGGACCCATCATCCAATACCTAACAATCGAAGGGTTGCCCACTGACAGGGCAACAGCCAGGAAACTTCAGCACTAGGTCCCTAGATACATCATAATGGAAGGAAAACTCTATTGCAGAGGGCTATCCATGCCATACCTTCAATGCGTATCCGAGACCGAAATGAGTGCAATCATGCACGAGGTGCACAAAGGTTTCTGCGGAGATTATACAACCAGACTCAGCTTGTCCAAGAAAATCTTGCAGCAAGGATATTTCTGGCCAACCATGAAGAAAGATTGTGTTGATTACGTCTGCAAGTGCGAACAATGCCAAAGGTACATGAAGATCCCGCGAGCCCCTCAAACGGAAATAACTCTGATGGCGAGTCCTTGGCCTTTCGCGGTATGGGGAATCGACCTAGTAGGATCGCTCCCGACCAAAAAAGGTGGAGTGAAGTATGCAATCATGGCCATCGACTACTACACCAAGTGGGTCGAAGCAGAACCCACGAACACCATCACTTCGAAGAAGGCCTTGGACTTCGTCATCAACAACATCGTGTGCCGGTATGGGCTCCCCTACAAGATTGTGTCCGACAACGGGAAGCAATTTGATAGTATCCACTTCACAGATTTATGTGAAAGACATGGTATCATTAAAAGCTTCTCTGCGGTCGCTAGACCTCAAGAGAATGGGCAAATAAAGGTCGTCAACAAGATCTTGAAGGGGACGTTGAAGAAAAAGCTTCATGCCTGCAAGAGCAAATGGCCAGAGGAGTTTCCCCGCGTACTATGGGCATACTGGACCACCGAACAAATGTCTACCGAACACACTCCTTACTCCATGGTATACGGGTGTGAAGCCGTCATCCCGGTAGAAACAGCTGTCTCATCCCACAGGAGGGACACCTATGATCCCGCCCAGAACCACGCCTTACTCCAGGAATCCTTGGATCTTATCGAAGAGATCCGGGAAGAATCTCAAGTTCAGTTGAAGATGTATCAAGGCAAGATCGCTCGGCATTTTAACTCGAAAGTAAAGAGTCGAAGGTATGAAACCGGGGACCTAGTCCTAAGGAGAGTCTTCCCTGCAACCCAAGATCCAGGAGTGGGGGTTCTGGGCCCAAATTGGGAAGGACCATACGAAATCCAACACGAAGTATGTCCAGGAACGTACCGCTTAAGGCGACTCGATGGGACCAAAGTCCCAAGGGCCTGGAACGCGGAACATCTCCGTAAGTACTATCAGTAGTCAGGAGAGCATGTTTCGACTTTTAATTTTCCTTGTAAACAATGTACGCCCGAGGGCGATCTCTTGAATAATAAAAATGATGTGTTCAACACATCATAAAGAAATATTGTGAAACAATGAAAGTTCTCGTCTGTCTCCATAAGCAAGTGACCCGAGACCAGTCTCTGCTCACTTGGGGGGGGGGGGGGGGAATATATCCATTCATACGAGCAAGTCCGAGAACAAAAACAAAACAGGAAGCTAAATGCTCTTGGCACTGAACCCCTGAGTACCGCGTCCAGAACCTTCACCTTGGGCACCCCTTTGGCAGCTTTCTTAGCTGAAGCCCTGGCCTTGGCAGCCCGGGCCTCAAGGGCTTGTTTCATCTTCTCCACCGGATTAGACTTGTCGGACTCTTCTAAAATGGATAAACAGAAAGAATTTGCAAAATACACGAGTCAGGATAAGTGAAAATAAAAACTAAGCTAAAAGTCCTCTGGGACGAACCCTTATCTAGAACTGGGACTCGACTCAATTCTCTTAAAGCGAAGGAATGAACTTGGTCTCCCATGTCATCTGGGTCCAGGAATTTCCCATACTGAAGGAACCCGGACGAGTACTTGAGGGTTTCTAGGTCTACAGTGATGGGGGTTGACGGTTTCGTTTCTCCATCAGCCCCGAACAGGGGGCCTCGATAAACTAGTCTATCCCTAACTAAGTCCCCAACATGGGGAGCATAAGTCAAAAGCAAAGGTGAATTACCTCGCCCTGATACACTAGCACCGAGAGTCCCCGTGTTCGGTTGAGCCTCGTCAAAAAGGGCCTCCAGCTCCTCAGAGGTACCACTCTCCCTTTGTTGGGCCTGGTCTCTCTTCCTTTTTGTCACGTTTGCCAGGGCCGCGGCTTCCACATCCCTGATGTGTTCGAGGGCTAGTTCCTCCCTCAAGGCCATATCTTTCTCGCATTGTATCCCTCGGAGGCTAGGGGCCGCAATCGTCTGGTTGGCCGCCAACATCCCAACCACTTGAAGGTTTTCGGTTTTAACGTAGCCCTCTACGTCCAGATCCTCCGCGCTCAGCGTGGAGTAAAAATGCCTCTGGTCGAGGATCGACTGGGTGAGGGGAATCTGACCATAGGGTCCTGTCATCCGGGACAGTAAGCCGAAAATGGAGAATAAAATTGAAAAAAAAAATTGAACTAGGGAACGGGAAGCTACTTACCCACTCGCTGAAAGTGCAGCGTCAACGTGAGATTCTTCTCCAAAAGAAACCCGAATGTCATTAACCAATAGTGTCTGACATCCGGGGGGTGCCTCCACGAGCTGGTGGGGGCAGCGTAGTTGCCACGAGGCTTCAATCTGTAGAAGCCATCCAAGCTCTTGTCCTTAGCATTAAGCTGTGGCTCCAGCTTATAGAAGTACAACACCTCTGCAGGAGTCGGGTCTGGGATTCCCTTCGCCACGCAAAAAATGCGCCATCCCGCAAGCAGTCGGTATGCTTGAGGCAAGAGCTGGAACAGCGCAATCCCCACGAACGTGAGGAATTGCGCGAAATAATCATGGAGCGGGAGAGTGGCTCCTGCAATGATGTGGCCCACGCTCCAGGCCCCAAATTCTCCCACGGTGGTGTGGGCTTTTCCTTCTTTCCTAGCCAAGCAGTTGTAGAATAGTCCGGGAGTCGATTCCACACCCAAATGTTTCTCCAGGGCATACAACATTCGATAATTCTGGAATAAGTTCTTAACCCCGTCCATCTCCCATCTGTTGCCACTAGGAGTTTTATGCTTCAGCAGAGTGAAATGGGCTGTTTGAACGTGTTCTTCTGAATGGAGGGTGACGTCGGAAGTCATAGCTGATGATCTGAGGATAAAAGGAAGCAAAACAAACCAAGCAGTCAGCACCAAAACCCAAAAAGGTCGATTAAGGTACGAGGGTTGTCCTACGAACTGCTTGGAAGAGTCCCCTTCGGATTGGATCCAGGATCGCCAAGGATCCACAAGATCCTAATTGAGAACAAACAGGAAGGGTTCTTACTAAAGTTCTCCTAAGCCGGCCTAATACTGTTTGTCCCGGGACAGCCCAAACCTGAGAAGATCCGGGATGGCCCAGAAAACTTTTTCCTCGCCTACTCTAATGCACCCAGAGCCATCCTAAATAGAGGCACTGGCTCTAGCAATCTTTCAGTTGTAAAAACAGTAGGACGATATGATAAACGCGAGAAAATAAAAGCAAAAAGTTAGGAAAACTTACTGGAAAGGACTGATCATGAAGAATGGCGTATGTCCGGCGACAATGACGGCAGAATCACCGTTTTGAATAGATGAAGGCGATGCAAAAGTTCGTCTAGTGGACAAGCCGAGATCGTCTGTTCAGGTAAAGGCGCAGAGATCAGGCATGTTGGAAATAAGTGACGGCGAAGGCGAAGTAGCTGATGGTGAATGTCGTCGGCGATCTCAGACATAAAAGGTCCCTTGTGTGATTTCGTGTTGAGAATGTAAAAAAATTTAAATGAGAATCTAAGGGTATTTATAAGAATCGAGAGGCTATTTTCGATCCAACGGTTTGGCCTGATCCCACCCATCGAACGACCTTGGATCGTGCAAGGACATTAATTGGCCTACTCGAGTATTGGATCATGGTTACCCAAAGGTGCGATTCGCGCTGCCCCGATCCAACGGCCCAGAGGAAGAGCACCTCAAAGGTCATCCCATCCAATGGTCCTCTTTGATGCAGAGATAATAAAGAGGTCGTTCGTTCAAATGGGACGCTTCAGAAGTCGAGTTGACATTCGACTGCCAACATGGTAACCAATAGGATGTTTTCTGACCCTTCAAATTCGAATACCATCGATGCGCCAGTCACACTAGGACACGTACGCACATCATGATGAAGCTAAACGAACGGGAGGTATCCAAGCAGCCCTGAAGTGAATGAACCGGGGCTTTGGTAAACAAACCTGGATCTTAGTAAATGGACCGGGCTTTAAGTATTCGGTTCGGAACATTGAAACAGGTGCTCATTCCACGAGCATTCGGCAAGCAATGCCCCCTGCGCACCTTGGAAATGAACCGGGAAGTACTAAGCTGGTCCAGGAGGGCAACAAGCCTCCAACGCGCAAAGGCTTAGGGGGTAATTATTATCCCCATTTCTCCCCAAGTGTACGAATCCACACACCAAGTTTATGGGCCGCCTTCCAGGGAGTTAAAGCCCGGATCAGTCCCAGTAGACGGAGAGAGAACGAACATTGACGGCCCAAGTCTCGATAAGGCCCAAAGGGTATCCCGGAATATAAGCCTGGACCATCATCTTTGCGTGTTGCATACTCCTGGGACCATGTCCTGGGATGTTTTGCGAGATACAACAAAGAGGTCGTGGCTCCCAAGTCCGAGTTTAATCCGGGATCGCCGTGGATGAACCCGGGTCCTAGTAAACGAACCGAGATCCTGGTAAATGAAGAGGGATGTTGGTGAATGAACCTGGATCGGATGGCCGAATTCGGCATGATAAAGTGTCCCCGATACTGACATCATCCCAAGAAGTGTGGAGCTATGTCCTCATAATTAACCTGCAGAGGAAGTTACATCGGGAATGTACGCCGTCGGTTCAGAACTGTACCGCTACTACTCTGACAAATCATGTCCCCCGAATCTTCTTCGTAGCCCACGACACCCAGACTTGAGCAACAATTTGTCGCGAGTCTTATAGTGTGGTTATGTTTGGGCTGGCCCAATGGGCCCTGGTTAATATATGTTTTATACTTCAATCTTTTGTATTAAGTCTCCATCACAGAGCAAATAATGCTTATTCCCTTATTGGGCTAGGATTAGTCCGACCCAAGCCCAATGCACTCGCTTGCCTATAAATATGAACAGTGGTACACTGGGAAGGGGGATCCCAGATATTTCTTGTAAGCAATTACTCTGCTCAAATTTTGCAGAAAACTCCATTGTCAAAAACTCTCTAAGCTCTAATACAACTGACTCGTGGACTAATGCTCATTAACGCCCCAACCACATAAAAATTTGCTTGCATTTTCTAAATCCTTTCTTTTTAAGCTCTCTTATCTTTTATAATTCTAGTTTCCGAAAAAACTCGGTAAACAAAAATTTATTAATTATTTTTATTAAATTTATATTAATGTCATATAAATTTCAAATAAATATCCTATTTTAATTAAATAATTTATTTATTTTTGTTTAAGTTTATGTTTGTTCTAGTTTTTGATTTTGGGAGTGACAACAAGAGATTATATATTATATGTTTAATGTAATATTAAATATTATACATGGATTTTATATTTAAGTTTCTTGCTAGTTTTTTAAAAACCCAATTTGTTGCTAATTCACAGTAGATTATATTATATGTTTAATATGATATTATTCTAATAAGTGAGTTTAAGTTTAATTAAATTTTATTTAAGTTATAAAACGTATGATTTTATTATTTTTGAATAATTATCGTTGTAAAATATCTCAAAAATATCGTATTTTAATTTGTTTAATTATTTATTATTTTTAAATAATTATCATTGTAAACTATCTCAAAAATATCATATTTTAAAATTTTTAATTATTTATTTTATTTTATTTAAGTTTAAGTGTTTACAAACTATCGTTAAATATAATAATATTCTGTTAAATATAAGAATATTCTGTTAAAGTTAACATTTAAAAAAAAATAAAAAACTGTTAAAACCAAGAATTTCCATTATCTACACACTTATTATCTCTTCTATATAAAAAGTGTGTCGATAATGAAAATTCTTGGTTTTAACAATTTTTTATTTTATTTTTCCTTTAACTTTGATGGCATTCTTATATTTAACTATAGATTGTGAACATGACTTAAACATAAACAAAATTAAATAAATAAATAATTAAATAAATTAAAATATGATATTTTTGAGATATATTACAATAATAATAATTTAAAAATAATAAAACTGTACGTTTTATAACTTATATAAAATTTAATAAAACTTAAACTTCTCGTATTGGAATAATACCATATTAAACATACAGTGACGAAGCCAGAAAATTTACTCAGTGAGGGCAAGGGTTAGGTGAAGTTGACGATAATTTTTAAGATATAAAATTTGATTAATTTTAAGCAATTATTTTTTATTTTTTATTCGGAATAAATAAATATTTTAACTAATAGCTAAGATATGAGAATGTTAGCTCCCATTAAAGAGTGGGAGACACAAGTTGGAACCTATTCTTTCTATTATTTTTTTGATAATTTTACTTTAATAAAAATTCAACAAATCACTACACTAATTCAATAAGCTATATATGACACGAATAAGTTGGAATTATTTTTGTATGCTTCATTGCTCTGAAGTCTACTACTACTTCTAATGATGATTTAATATTAATAATAATACTTTTGTAGGAAAGAAAAATTGCAGAATTAGTACTCTACGTTGGCCTTTCAAAAACTTTAGTGTTTGGGCCTAGTTCACATGATACTCTTGTATACATGTATTCATTGTAGTAGAGAAATCAGTCTTGTTGTATGTTCAACACACCTCAAATGTCTCATTTTAGTAGAAGATCTATTATATTTACTTTGTTTTTTTTTTTTAAAAAAAATCAGTGTAGGCTTGAGCCTACTCTAAGCCAAGAGTGGCTCCGTCACTGTAAACATATAATATAATATAATCTACAATCAACTAGCAACAAACTTAAATTTAAAATCCACGTATAATATTAATATTATATTAAACATATAATATATAATCTCTTGAGCGTCAAATTTAAAAATTAGAATCAACATAAACTTAAACAAAAAATCATTAATTAATTAAAATATAATATTTTTAAAATATTTTTATAATAATTTAAATATCATTTTTTACCATAATTAATATTACTCCCTATAAATGAATAATAGTAAAGAGTAAAATTATTCATATTTGTATAAACGAATGTTTTGACACTTATAATATTTTGTCGTTGTATATATATATATATATGTGTATATATATATATATGTATATTTTAACTTAGACTAACAGCTCAATATTATTATTTGATGGTGGTAGACATAGATGAGTGCTTAGATTTAGAGACATACAAATGCAGAGGATGCAAAAATAAGATTGAAGATTATGAATGCAAATGCCCACTTGGAATGCATGGCAATGGTAAAGATGGAAATTGTCAAGGATTCTGCTTTACCACACTTTCCACAGGTACAAATTGAACAAATTAAGACGTTATAATAATATTATGAGAAAAATTATATTTATATATATGTCATAGAAATATTATTTAATAAACTCAACAGATTAATTATTGCTTGTCTTGCAATAAAATTGAGGTAACTACTAAGGGAACATACTCCTCTAATCAAATAAATATTGATGATATAGATTTTATGTTGGGAGATTTTAATATATTTTTTAGATAGCTTTGGAGGTGGACTTGATTAATTATTGCTTGGGAAATTATTATTATTTTGTTATATATATATATACATATATATAACATATACTTATGGGCCTACAATAACACAAAAAAGTCCCTTCGCCGTTATATAAATACATATAAATATATATTTATGAAAGACTTCTCATTAGTTATTACTCATAAATAGTTACCATAAATCATTAAACAATTTTTTGATGAGAAATGAGTATAATGATGATGAAAATAAATAAATAAAATAAATAATTTCGATTCTTTTAGATTAATTAAGCAATAAACATCAGTTGGAAAGATAATTGTCACATTAATTATTCTCATTAATTCCAAAAAGAATTTTTTTTTCTAATGAAATGGATAAAAGAATGAAGAAGGAATGGAGAACGAATATTAAATAAGATTTTTTTTTTCTATTTTGTATTTAATAAACATGTGACCGTCATGTTATCAGGTAGCCCTTCCAAAAGTTTGAAAAAATCAAAAAAAAAATTTTAAAATATTAATTAACTATTATAAATATGGATAATTGATCTTAATCCAATGATTAATATTAAAGTAACCATCCTCATATATATATATATATATAGATATATCAATATATTTAGTAATTAATTAATATTTTAGTCATTACTAATACTTTCCTATTAATATGCTAATGTCCATCTTGATTGTTTATTTTTATCAAGTGATTGGATGTCTTTTTCTTCATCAAATTCACCAAAGGACATTGCGAGATACATTAGAAATTAAAAATAGTTGATATATGCATGTATACTATCTACACACTATTCTTATTTTATTCTATTATTAATTTCTTTTTAAATATTATTATCATTTATATATATGTCATATAACTATGTAAATATATATATCTATGTAAATGTTGTATTTATAGGTAGAGATTATTGATATAACACTACTACAAAAAAAACTTTTTAAGACTCGCAGGGTGCGAATCATCTATTTGAGTGCCTTAAAAACTGAAATTTTTTAGGACTCGCGCGAGTCCTAAAAAATCCCGTTGATTGCCTTCAAGTAAGTTTTTAGGACTCTATTCGTGAGTCCTAGAAGAATGTTTTTAGGACTCGCAATGCGTGTCCTAAAAGATCCCAGTGAATGTGTTTAATTTAAGATTTTATGACTCACTTTGCATGCTCTTAAAAGTTTTTTTTTTTAAATGCAGCAACAATTTTCATTTTAATTTTAAAAAATATATTCCTTTAGTGTCCAAAATATATTATATAGGTTAGATTTCTAAAATTTCAAAAAAAAAAAAAAAAAACTACAAAAACACAAAAAAAATATTAAAAGAAATTTAAAATTCTCATTAACATATAATGTAAGCTAACTTATAACATCTTTCAACATTATCAATAAAAATAAAAAAATAAATATATAAAAAAACTCAAACCACTCTATGTCCTAATAATAATCTAAATATTTTAATCTTATACTCTATTGATAGATCTTGCAATAAAATTGTTCTAATTTTACATTATTCATAAAATGACAAACCAAATGATATATGAGAAGTGTGTATGACGCTTGTACCCTCAACAAAAAGCATCATACTGCAATAAATATAATCTCGGAAGTTTTTCTTAGTTGTGCAGTGGCATATATTGCCATTCTCCCTTTGGTTTCTGAATCAATGTAAGAGTTCAGAACATCACAAACCAAAACAATTGGCCTACACGAAATTAAATTTTAATATATTTATGTCTTATGTCATTTGCAGTAATCATCAAACAATCAGTAGCCATTTTATTCAGGAACAAAACAAGCTATCAAAGGAGACAATCAGTAGCCATATAATAATGCATCCACTCCAAGAAACTAATATTAACTCTAATTCAATGTATGTTTCATATATACATACCATAAAATTCGCTTAGTGCCTTCTAAAACTCATAAAATTAGGACTTCTAACATAATTATTACTACAGACATGAAAAAAAAAAGAACCTATGCCAAAATATTCTACTCAGAAATATAATAATGCTACCGCCCATACCATGAACGTAACAAGTCAAAATTATTGGGTATTTCTAACTGCAATTTTATGTACCATTATTGCTTTTGTCAATTGAATGATTTGGATGCAAGAATCTGAATACTTGTGAAAAAGGACACAAAGAAATAAGTGTGAATAAAGCTAGTCCAAGATTGACTAGAGGAAGTAAATAACTAGAACTAGAGACATACCTATAGAGCTTGCTCGAAGAACCTCTCTTGCAAAGTCCACTAGTAGATTCTGCACACAATCACCATTGTAATTTCAGAGCATTACTGAACTTCCAGCCAGTAAATATTCAGTGAGTCAAAGAATCATTTCCTAAAAATTGAAATACTTATATTTATTCCCAAAAGAGCCTTCATCTCATCTAGCTGCATGTTTCACTAAATTAAATTTACAAATCAATCAGTACACAAATAAATCAAAACACATGCATACCAAAACCAAATAATGTTCAATAAGTCAAGAATCTCAAACATTATAATGAGTAAACAAGGAAAATTACACACATTTTCAACACATCACATAGGTATAGTAGGAAGATAAGAAAAAACTTTTATATTATATATCATTAGTGCAATATATGTGGAGTTTACTGATTGTACCTGGAATATAATGGTTAGTGAGGTTTTGAGCTGCAATAGAATTTCAATATCTTCTAAATATGCTCATAACACTACAAATTAAAATTTCTAACATAGCCATGTCCATGTTAGAAACTATAAGCGTTTAACTGCATACCCAGGGTAATTACCACAAACACACAAAGGCTCCTAAAAAAAAATTAACCTTGAGGCATCTAGTTTGTAATTTATCTTGTATCGAAATCTAAAAGTTTAAAGAAACTAATAAAATAGAATGGCACATGTAGCCACTATGCTTCTAATACCTTGCAAGTATTAAACAAATGGTATAACATGTCCACTTTGTTATGCTACAATTAAAAAAATGTATAAAATTAATAGTCTTGTATCAACGTGACTCTCTGTAAATTAGAAGTCCAAGAACTAACCAACACGACAAGCATATGCAAAATTCTAATAATGACACACACACATATATATATATATATATATATATATATTTGAAACAAATAGAAGAGCATTTATACATGTGTGCCTATCTTTAAACTCAAACAAGAAATACCATCAAATGTGAGAGAACCTCAAACCATCTTTCTTTTCCACCAAAAAAATAAATAAAAAAGCTGAGTAATAGAGAGACATACCATTTGACCGAGCATAGTGCCTGAACCCCACCCTGCCCCGCTTCCGTTCTCCAAAGCCGATAGAGCTCACAATGTCGCGAGCCCGTGCGCCGAGAGCCCTTTTCTCTCCATCACAGATTACACTATTTCCCTCTTTTTGTCATAGAGCTAGTGATTATTAGATCCAAATCATTAAAAAATAAACACACGCACAAATGGAAATATATATAAAGAAAATCAAGTGAATTTCTTTTAGTTACAGGCAGAAGAATAAGTAAAAACCAAAACAAATGAATATCCAATCCTAAAAATAGATAATAGTAGAATAAAGACAAGTGAATAAAAAAACTACCTGTAATTTTTGTTTTGATAATGAGCGTGAGAAGACGCATGAGTTTGAGAGATGGAGATGCGGCTGGGTTCTGGGTTCGACAGATGGAGATGAAGTTGAAGAATGGTGAATGGATTTTAAAATCTGATTTAATGTCAACTGCTTATTTTTTTCCAAATATTTTCAACTTGGATTTTAAAAAATAAAAATATCAATATTATTAGTTAAAATTTAAAATTATTTTACAATACTTAACCAATCAATAAAATAACTATTTTTAATTAATTTTATCATAAATATATTAAATAAATAAAATTTAAGTATATTATTCATTATATCATAATGAATTTAAATTTTAATATAGAAATTATTATAAATAAAAAGTTAATATAATATTAAAAATTTAGAAAAAAAAAAAGAAAATCTAAGAGGTGTATATTAAAAAAACAAAATAAAATTTTTAGGACACGCATCAGTTTTTTGGGCTCGCAGAATACCCTAAAAAAGTTCAAGAGTTGTTTTTAAGACTCGCATGTAGGTGAGTACTCTAAAAAAATGTCATAAAATAGTACTTTTGTAGTAGTATAAATATTTGTATATACTATAGAACTATAATTCATTGTAATATATATATTTTAAAAAAAAGTGCACCAGTTTTTTTTAATTATAGACATTAATATTTTGCCCTAATTTTTTTAACACATCTATGTAATACATTATATTAAACATCTTTTATTTATTTTTATGATATTATTTTTTTATTTAAAATTTATATAATAATTTAAAAAATATAATAAAAATAAATACATGTTTGAATAAGCATGTTTACAACTTTCAAACTAAGTAAACGTTCATTACATGTTGCTTCTACTTAATACAAATATATCTCTGCTACATAGAAAGTGTGTAGATAACGAAAATTATTGGTTTTAACAGTATTTTATTTTGTTTTTTCATTAACTTTAACGGAATATTCTTATAATTAACCGAATATTCTTATATTTAACCGTAATTTGTAAACATCACTTAAATTTAAATAAAATAAAAAATTAAGAAAATTAAAATATGATATATTTTTTAGATATTTTACAATGATAATTATTTAAAAATAATAAATAATTAAATCAATTAAAATATGATATTTACGATGATAATTACTTAAAAATAATAAATAATTAAAAATTTTAAAATAGAATATATTTGAGATATTTTACAATAATAATTATTAAAAATAATAAAATCATATATTTTATAACTTAAATAAAATTTAATTAAACTTAAACCTACTTCTTAGAATAATATTATATTAAACATATAATATAATCTACTGTCAATTAGTAACAATTTATTTTTAAAAAAAAAAACTAGCAAGAACTTAAATTTAAAGTCCCCTAAAATATTTACCTATAATATTTAATATTACATTAAACATTTAATATATATTTCTGATTGTCACTACCAAATTCAAAAACTAGAATAAACATAAACTTAAATAAAAATAAATAAATTATTTAATTAAAATAAGATATTTATTTAAAATTTATATCACATTAATATAAATTTAATAAAAATGATTAATAAATTTTATAAATAAAAGTAAGGAAATGTGATGTTATTTGTACCTAGTATATATATATATATATATAATTTTTTTTTAAAAAAAAAGCTAATTAAGGAATATTGTTCCTACTGTTTCTAGAATAATTCCATCTTTAATATAATCCATACGTGGTATCCTTTTGATTAATTATTATATATCTATAACCTCCAAGTTGGTTGCTAACAAACCAAATATAATATAATATATTCTATAAATGTTTTCCAAAAAATGAGAATCTTCCTACTTGGATTATTTAGAAACAAATGTTGCAGCTTAAGTAACTGAATCCTATAGAATCATAAAATAGTATAATCACTAATATAGATGAAGATTTTTTTTTTCATGATCCTACTTTCTATAATCCTACTTTCTTTTAGAATATTTCTATCTTTAATCTAATTCATGATATATGTGGTGCCCTTTGACTAGTACTATATATACAACCTCCAACTACGAAGTAAGAGACCAAGAGACCACCATACAAATACAAACCGATTATATAATATAATATATATTTTTCGTAGTTTCATATATATAATGGAAGGTGGCAAGGATTTGAGTATGAGAATGATGGGATTATTATTGATGTTGATGATGACAATGATGGTTACAACAAGTGAAGCTGGAAAGGTTGATATATTTGTAATTCCAATGAATCCATGTGAGCTATCGGGATGCACTGAAAAATGCAAAGAAATTGCTGGTATAACCATGATAAAGGCTATCTGCAACACTAACACTATTTGTTGGTGCTATCGTGAAGAGCCAGACTTTCCTGCTCCACCCCCACCATCTTCTCAATAAATTTTTGAAAACACAAAAAAATCTCTTAAATTACTGTTTCTAATAAATTGAGAAAACATATATTGTCTTGCATTATTATATCGTCGTATACTCCATGTACTCTTCTTACACATTTTGAACTTCTTATCTTGAATAAGAAGTTCTATAATAAAATTATACATCAGTTTGATTTGTCGTCTCTTAAGCTATGTATCTATTAGTTTGATTTGTTATTGGTGAGAGTAAGTATTGTTTTTGAGCTGTATATAATTTATAGGGATATTTCCGGCATAAATTGTTCGTAAATGGTTTACCATGTGCGCAACAGAATATACAGAGTGGTGGGCCATGGATTTCAAATTTTTTTTTTAAACAATCTTTAAATAATCGGATCCATTAATATGCGTACATTAATCAATGACATTAAAAAGATGAGGAATTTACTAGTTGTAGAACTATCAATATTTCTCGCTATCTATTTATATCTCAAGCGAACATCCAATCCAAAACAGCCTCCAAAATACTCAGAACAAGACGTGAGTGAGCACGTAGACTTATGATGAGAATTTTGTGATTCAAAAAGATATTCTCAACACATCTTGTAATTTTTAGGTCTCACAATTTCAGGGATAGAGAGAAATTATACCATACAATTTTTCTCTATGTCAAAAGCGTAGAATTCTCTAGAATTATCTTCTTTTTGTTCTGAAAATAATTTTCTATCACATAGTTTTATAAAAGAATAATAAATTTAAAATTCAAAATTCAAATTATTTATTAAATAAATAAAAATATCAAAGACTCAGTCTTGGAGTTACATGCCAGTCACAGACACTTTGATTGACATGTAACACATGCTCTTTTCAGGGCATGTGTCTTAACCAATTCTATTTATTTATTCAAAAATATCTAAATCTGATAACTAATCCTATCAGATTAATTAATGAATAAATTTCAAATTAATTCAAACCAATTTTGAATTACGTGAATTATCTTTCACATTATTTAAATAAATAAAACTAATTAATTCAAAATTAATTATTCTAAATATTTAAATGACATTTTCGAAAATTAAATTATATTTAAATAATTAATTTCTAAAATTCAATTAATTAATCTTTCAATTTCAAAAATTAATATATTTATTATTTAATTTATCTCATTTACATATGTGTAATGACCCACTACTCTAGACTTTTTGGACCATTAATGAAACTATACATACAAACCTTAATAAGACTTACATTTGCGAAAATACCATAAACTTATTAGAAACTTGTAGAAACAAAAGTTACTCTCATAAAATAAGTAGGATATGGGTACCCATTGTCTTTAAAACAAAACAAAATTTAAAGTGAAAAGGAGTTACATAGAAAGTGCGGAAAAATACATGTAAAACCATAAAAAGGTAAAACAAGACTACATCCTCGAAAATTGAACTCTCGACTCCTTGACTCCATTCACCATCGATACACAATCTCCAAGCATCCACGAACCTTACCGCCACTAATAGCTATTTTCCTGCACATATAAACAAAAAGGAATGAGCCTAATCCCCAGTAAGGAAAATCTAACACATACTTCATATACATAAATTCCATAATAAACATAAAGACATAACATAACACTTATTACATACACATACTATAATGGCCATTATTACTTGGGGTCCCATCACTACAACAATTTTCACTTTTAATGACTCTCTATGATGACTTACACCAATTTGTAAGACATTAAAAGTAATCAGGGATATTTAAAGTCTAAGTGTGCAAGTCATCAAAAGTTATTGTTTATGACTAAGTGTGTAAGTCATTAAAAGTAGTGGGAGACGTTATTTATAATTAATTAAAAATCGAAATAAAATAATTAAATATATATAAATCTGACAATTTTAGGCTTCTAACGTCTCCCCAGGGAGGACGTGTACACTTCCAACGTCTCCCCTGGGAAGACGTGCACACTTCCAACGTCTCCCCTGGGAAGACGTGCCACATCGGACGTCTTCCCAGGGGAGACGTTGGAAGTGTGCACGTCTTCCCAGGGGAGACGTTGGAGGCTTCCCTTTTATATAACCTCTTCACTCTTCTTCTTCCCCGAGCACACGAACCAGAGGCGGAAAGAGGCGATTTCAAGGCGATTTTGGCTTCCGTTTTTGGTTGATTTTCATCAACAAAAATTACTTTTAGGTATGTTTTTAAGATTTAATTACTGTATAATAGTAAGAATAATGTTTTTTATTTATTTTCTTTAAATATAGTGGGTTAATGATGGGATTTTAGGGTATTTGTGAATAGTGCGGTTTTGGGTAATTTTAGGATATTAGAAATATTTATTTAAAGTTTGAAAAATAATTTTAGTGAAAATTTGACATTAAGAATTGTGATATTGATATTATACCACATTATTTACTGTTTTTTAATTTTTTTTACTATTTAATCCGAAAATTGTAGATTTTTTAATTAATTTTTTAGGTTGATTAAGTATTAATATATATATATCTAAAATAAGGAAAATAATTTAATTTTAATTTACATACTAAATTGCATGTATAGATATAAGTAAGTCAAATATTTATGTTTATGATTTTTTTAATTTATATTATTATTTAATTAAAAAATTATATATATTTGTATAAATATATTTTAAATATTTTATTAACATTGAAGTATGTTGATTATATATATTATGTTTTATTTATTTATTTAGTAATATTCTATTTATTAATTAATTTAATTTTGTAGGTTGTGGTTTTAACTAGAGAGATTTTTGCCTCAAAATTTCTATTTCAATAACACATTTAAGGTTTTTAAGTTTCTAAAATTGCAAGAATAAGTTATTGTTAATCCAATTATTTAGTGATATTTGTTTAGTAATTTCTTATTTATTAATTAATTCAATTTTGTTGGTTGTGAATTTAATAGCAAAGTGCATTGCAAAGTGAAGTAAATTTTCTAGCTAGGACTATTAATTGCAAGAGGTACGTACATTATCTTATCTCTCGTTTTAGTATTATTAAATTTTTGTTAGAGGAGTTTGAATATCTTAAATATTCATCCATAGTGAAGTAGGTTCTGAGATTAAAATTGTGTGTTGCGGTGATAACAGAAGGTTGAGAACTGTGTGTTTTAGTAAAGTAGGTTCTGGAAAATTTGTTTGTGTGCTGTGGAGCTATAAGGAAGAAACTTATTGTGTGCTGTTTGAATTGTTTGACTTGTTGTTAACAGATGGTTAGATCAATATTATAGGGGAAATGATGTCCGATTTTGTCTAGAATTATGTATTCTAATATTATATTTGAATTGTGTTGTGCTTATTTGATTGGATTTGATAAGATTGACTGATGGCTAGGTTGCTAATATAGAAGAAATGCTGCCCAATTTTTCATACACTCGACCATGTGCTTATGTAGTTTTTATTGTTTAATTTTTCATAGACATAGGAGAAGATATGGATAGAAAATGGATGTCAGCGAATAGGTTATCCGTGGAATATAAAAACGGGGTCGATTTATTCTTAAGATTTTGTTCGGAGAATGTGAAAGACCTAAAATTTACTCGTTGCCCATGTATTAAGTGTGGAAATGTAAGGAAAATGGATCTTAGTAAGATCAAACAACACTTATTTTTCAATGGAATCGACAAAAGTTACACGGTTTGGTATATGCATGGGGAGAGAATGCATGTCGCGCCAACTCCACCAAGTAGACCCAATGAAGTAAGGAGGAATATAGTAGAGGAGAATTGTGATGCATTAGATGATATGATTGATGACGCACATTATGGATTCGGAGTAGACCCAGATAAGTTTGAGACACTACTTAGTGATGCTGAGAAACCGATTTACCCCGGTTGTAAAAAATTTACAAAGTTATCCGCACTCCTTAGGTTGTACAATTTGAAAGCTAAACACGGTTGGAGTGATAAAGGAATGACTGATCTACTTTGTTTTTTGAATGATTTGTTGCCGGAGTGTAATGAAATGCCAACTTCATTTTATGAAGCAAAGAAAACATTATGCTCATTAGGCATGCAATATGAAAAAAATTCATGCATGTCCTAATGATTGCATGTTATATCGGAATGACTTTGCAGATGCAAAAATGTGTCCTACTTGTGGTGAGTCACGATGGCAAAAGAAAAGAAATGGTGAGGATGTCAAGGAAGGAGTACCCGCCAAGGTCTTGTGGTACCTTCCTCCTATTCCTCGTTTCATCCGGTTGTTTAGAAATGCTGAACATGCTAAAAATTTATCGTGGCATGCTAATGAGAGAATAAATGATGGTAAATTAAGGCATCCAGCTAACACCCTAGCTTGGAAGAGGGTTGATTTGAAGTGGCCTTGTTTTGGAAATGAATATCGTAATATTCGTCTAAGTCTTTCGACTGACGGGATTAATCCACACACTTCTCTTAGTAGTAAGTATAGTTGTTGGCCTGTTATGCTTGTCATTTACAATCTACCCCCATGGTTGTGCATGAAGAGAAAATTTACCTTGTTGACATTGTTGATATCGGGACCTAAACAACCTGGCAATGACATCGACGTATATTTGTCGCCTCTTATCGATGATTTGAAAACTTCGTGGGATGAAGGGGTTAAGGTTTATGATGCGTACAGGCAAGAAGAATTTAATCTTAGAGCTGTATTGTTGTGGACTATCAATGACTTTCCTGCTTATGGAAATTTATCCGGGTTTAGTGTGAAAGGATATAAGGCTTGTCCCATTTGTGAAGAAAAAACATGTTCTGAATACTTAAAGCACTCCCGAAAAGTATGTTATATGGGTCATAGGAAGTTCTTGATTAGTACGCATAAATATCGAACTTGGAAAAAGGCATTCAACGGCAAACAAGAGTTTGAGGAGGCTCCTCAACCTTTAAATGGGAGTGAAGTACTTGAGAAGATGTCTAAAATCATGTTTAAGTTAGGTAAGCCTAAAGTTCGTACACCTACAAAGCGGAAGGGTCGTGGGAAGGCTAAGGTTGCGGAAGAGCCCAAAAGTTGTTATAAAAAGAAATCTATTTTTTTCGAGCTTGAATATTGGCAATTCTTACTTGTACGCCATAATTTAGATGTTATGCACATAGAGAAAAATGTATGTGATAGTTTGATTGGAACTTTGTTGAATATTCCTGGGAAAACTAAGGACGGAATTAAGGCTAGACAAGACTTGGCTGCAATGGGTATACGTGAATGATTAACTCCGAAAATAGATAAGAGACGAACATACTTGCCTCTTGCTGCTTACACCCTCACTAAAGATGAAAGGAAGGAAGTTTGTTCCTGTCTACTTAATGTAAAAGTTTTAGATGGCTATTCATCAAATATAAGGTCATTGGTAGACATGAAAAGTTGTACTCTGAGTGGTATGAAATCTCATGATTGTCATATTCTAATGCAACACTTGCTACCAGTGGAAATTCGTTCTGTCTTACCTCAAAAAGTTCGAGAGATTATCACAAGGTTATGTTTATTTTTCAAGTCATTGTGTTGTAAGGTGATTGATCCTATTAAGTTACCTAAGTTACATGATGAAATTGCTGAGGTCTTGTGTGAGTTGGAGAAATACTTCCCACCTTCCTTTTTTGATATAATGATTCATCTTACAGTTCACTTGGTTAGAGAATTGAGATTTTGTGGTCCCATTTATTTAAGATGGATGTATCCATTTGAACGATATATGAAGATTCTTAAGGGGTATGTCAGAAATAGAAGTCGCCCAGAAGGGTGCATTGTGGAATGTTATATTGCTGAAGAGGCAGTTGAATTTTGTTCCGAATACATGGCTGGTGTACAGAGGATTGGGGTAAATGAAGTTAATAATGCTGAGATTCAGAGTCATCGGGGTAGTGTTGTTTGCGCAGTGAGTCAGGATGAACTAGATGAAGCACATCGTCTAGTATTGCAAAATATTAATGAAATCCAGCCTTATATCGAGTAAGTTTATCTTCATAGATATAATGCATATGCAATGTAAATATGTGATAACTTTCACAATTAGTTCACTAACAGCATATGTAATTTTGAAGGGAACATTTTAACTAGATCAAGACAAAATTTCCATCAAAGTCAAGGAACTCCAAATGGTTACAAGACGAACATTATCGTACATTTAATAGTTGGATAGAAAATAAGGTATATTATGTTGATTTTTTGATTTTATTTTTATTATATAGTAATGTATGTTGTTTGACTAGTTTTATTTTTAATAGGTTGTCAATGAATTGAAAAACACATCAAATAATGTGTCAGACATTGTTAAGTGGATCTCTCGAGGCCCTTCTCATAGAGTCATCAAGTTTTCATCATATGTAATCGATGGTACACAATTCAATACTAGGGAGCGTGATACCAATAGAACCACACAAAATAGTGGTGTTAGTCTTGTTGCTAGAACTATGCAAATATCCAGTGCGAAAGACAAAAATCATGTTCAAAGTGATATGACTTTCTATGGAGTAATTAAAGAAATTTGGGAGTTAGATTATATCACAACTCGCATACCTGTTTTCTTTTGTGATTGGGTGAAGAGTGACAGTGGCATAATATATGAAGATTTTGGTTTCACATTAGTAAACCTAAATCGACTAGGGCACAAATCTGACAGATTTATAATGGTTGCACAAGCAAAACAAGTGTTTTATGTGAATGATCCTTCAGACAACCAATGGTCAATTGTGCTTACAACGCCAACAAAAGAATGGAATACCAAAGATGGTGATTTGCATGATATACCTATTGAAGAAGAATCAATCATATTCACTTCACCAATATGTAATGATGAAATTGATGATGATGGTGTTTGTTTACATGATAATGGTGAAGGTTTATGGATTAATAACCTGATGTGAGGTATAATATAATTATGTTTGTCATTATTGCAAAAATGATTTTGGTTTGTTTATGATATGTTTTTGTTTGTCATTTTTTTCTATATATATAACTTATCATATTGATTTTTATGTTTCACAGATGTCAGATCCTTTTGGTGATAGTGATGAGGAGGAAAATCCTCAACAAAATCCTGATACTGAGGCAGAGATTACAGATGATAAAAATGTGCGAGGACGCACATGGATGAATAAATTGATTAAGAATAGAAGTGAAGGAAATCTTATACCTGTAAAGTTCAATGAGTATGGTCAAGTAATAGGTACCGCAAGAAGTAATCGATCTTCAGCGTTGGGTTCTATGGTGAGGACTATTGTGCCCATCACCTGTAACTCCTGGAACGAAGTTCCAGTGGAGAACAAAACTCATATATGGGATTTAATGAAGGTATGATTTAATTACTTCTATTTTACTTAAAGATTTTAAAATGTGTGATTTAATATGATTATTATTTCAAACTTGCAGAAAAATTTTCAGTTGGAATATAGCTCAAAAAAGCAGACAATGAAAGACGCAGCAAAGATGTTCAGACAATGGAAGACTGACACGACAAGGAAGCACATCTTTAATGCTTTAGAGAAAAGACCAGATGAGTTTCCCCCTAGGAAACCATTTGGATTTGAGGAGATCATTACAGATGAGCAATGGTTAGAATTTGTCAACTCAAGATTAACACCAGAGTGGAAAGATAAGAGGTTACAAATGCAAGAATATCGAAGAATGAACAAATACAACCACAACCTATCTAGAGGAGGTTACGTGCGTGTGGAAGAGATGCTTCAACAACAAACTGGGCAACAATTATCTGATATTGATAGAGCTGATTTATGGACGATGGGTCGACTGAAGAATAAAGAAGGAGAACTTATTGGAGAGGCAGCTGAGGTTCAAAAAAACATTGTAAGTTTTTATATATATATTGAACTTATATAATCTATTTATTTTAATATAACTAACTTATATAAATTACTTTTATTTTACAGGCTCATTATCGAAAACTCATTGAGGAGGGTCAATGGGAACCCCAAGGCCCTGATGATGTGTTGGCGAGGGCATTGGGCACCCCCGAGCCACGAGGGCGTGTTCGGGCTAAAGGTTTCGGTGTGTCCCCCGCATTGTTTTGGGATACTCTGAAACCTACCAAAATGAAAGGGAAATCGAAAGACACGGTTTCGGCTAGCGCTATGAGAAATGAGTTTGAGGAAAGACTTCGTCAACAAGAAGAACGACATCGTCAACAAGAAGCGCGTCTAGAAGAACGTTTTCGTAAACAAGAGGAAATGTTGAGATTTTTCATGGCCCAACAGAGTGGTTCAGGATCCAATATTGGAGTCCCACCAGTAGTTCCAACCCCACCGGGACCATCTTACTATGTGCCCGACCCACAAGCACCATCTTACTATGTGCCCGACCCTCTAGGGCCATCTTGCTATGTGCCCGACCCACCAGCACCATCTTACTATCAGCCTGAACCATCAGTACCATTTGTGACTGAGGTAATTTCAATTTGATAGTTGAAAATGACTATGTATGTACATGCATACACACATATATACATAATGCTACTTATTATAATGTGCAGGTACCTAGTTGTCAGTTAGCCATTGGTTCGCTATCCAATATTGTTGCATCAGGCAAGCTCATTGACAAAGAGTTGGGTAACAACTACCAAGTGGTGATTACTGACGCTATTAAGCCGGCGACACCTCTTCCTTATGCAAAACCTGATCAGCATATGTACATAGTCATTCAGGCTATTGGGCATCCTATATCATGGCCTAAGGAATTGGTCATCGTGTCTGATGATATACATGAATAGGTGATGTATCATGTTTATATAATCATATTTGTTATTATATATTTCAATTTGTTTGTAAATTTTCTAATTATTAATATTATTTTACAGACTTGTTCTAGAAGTAATAACATATCAGAACGACCAATTGCTCCTTCAACACAACGACCCCGAGAAAGAATACAACGTTTGAGTGATCCTCTGACACAAGACACCAGTCCTTTGGAACAGATATACAATATTATATCTCGCTGGAATGACGATGACTGTGTCAATCCAGGCATAGATGAGGATGTATTCGGTCAGGATATTTCAAGTCTTCACATATGCAAAGAGGACATACTTCAATTTATTCGAATGGAAAAGATTGGACAAGGAGTTGTCGTTTGCTACATGAGGTATCTCACAATTTTTTTACTTAACCTTTCTTATTTGATTTATTTTAACAACAAATTTCCTAAATTATATTTTTGACTACTACTCTTTTTTTAATAGGTTGTTATACAATTTTTTGGTAGAACAAGGGCGCCAAAATAAGTTTTTATTTGTCAATCCTAATGTTGTAGCCACTAAAGGAAGTTCATTTGAAGAGCGTGTTCAAGGTCTGTTCAAGCGCTGTCGTCAATTAAGATCAAGTGAGCAACTTATGATTGTCCCCTGGAACCATGGGTAAGTTCAAAAATTTGTTACTGCCAAATACTTAGTCCTTATAACATTTGCGTTGGAGACTTATACCAAATATTGTTTTTCTTGTGCAGTGATCATTGGATGTTGATTATATTGGCCCCATATGCATATTACGTTTGTTGTTGTGATCCGGTGAACTCAAAACTGGAAAACCGTGAAGAAATTGTGGCAGTAATAGTCAATGCTTTCAACCTTTTTCTGACCAGTCTACCAAAACCTCCCGAGATTCCAAATAATATAGAAATTGTGCAACCGAAAGTAAGTAACTACGACTTTAATTATACTTGAATTTTACTGATATTTTTTATATTAATTGCTTGATATTTTATTTAAATATTAGTGTCCGCACCAACCAGACAATGTGGCATGTGGATATTATGTGATGAGAATGTTCAAGGATTACATTGAACATTCACGACCTGGACGTTACTTGAAGAAAGAGGTATGTATATAAATTTATACAAAGTTAACAATTTATTTATTATTAAAGTATATATAATCAAATAATTGATTAACTAATATATTTTACTTTGTATTTTTTGTAGCTAAACACTACGCCATATACACAAGCACAGATTAATGAAATGCGACAACACTGGGCGAACCATATGCTACCGATAATTCAAAGTCATCGTCCCACATATTAGGTTTTTGTCATTTACTTTTACTTTTCTTTCTTATTATATGTTTAGCTAGCTAGTGTAATATTTGTTAATTTTGTATGTTTAACAACAAATATTACAATTTTGTATATTTAGCTAGCAAAAACATATTAGATATACACATTTCGGTTTTATTAATGAAAATTCAAAATTTAAATTTGTATATAATTTAGATTTTTTAATTAATATATTTAATTCTATTTCAAAAAAAAAATTAATATATTTAATTCTATTAATTAATATACTGAAAATAATTATTTAATTTTTTTAAAAAAAAAATACAAAAACCTATGACGTCTCCCATGGGGAGACTTTGTAGACTTCCAACGTCTCCCCCTGGGAGACGTCATAGGGTGTACGTGTAACAACGTCTCCCCTAGGGGGAGACATCAAATGTCTACAATGTCTCCCCCATATAGCCATTAAATGCCTATTTTGTTGTAGTGCATAGACTAAACAAGTCATATGCCCATGAGATTAGTGGGGTCCTACTAGCTAAGTAGGTCATATGCCCATAATCTATTTGGGGTCTTGTTAGTCAAATGGGTCATATGCCCAAGCCTACAAACATACATATCATAACACTTATCATAACATATTTCATAACATAAAACATAAGATAACATAACATGTAACATATAGATTCTATCCTATTTTCCTTACCAAAGTTACCGGGATATGTGGACAGCGTTGGGACTTTGGAACACTCCTAATAACCATTATGAAAAAGAGTGAGTCTAATGAAGAAAAGAGATGAAAAGGAATGGGAAGACTAAACCATTGAGAAACATTCTTACCGAAACTTATGTGCTCAAGAACTTAGATTTCCTAACCAAAATAAGAATGAGGTTAGGAGACTGAGTAGAAGGCTATGAGAAAGAAAATAATATAAAACAAATGAACTAGAGTTTTGGTTTACCTCAAAGACTTGTAAGACCAATCTATACCACAACCGAAATACTATAGAACCTTACTTCCCAAAGTGTTTGATAAGCTTATGATGTTTAAGCTTATGATTTCCCCAAACCAGGTGTTTACACTCTCACACTCACTTAGCACTTGCAGCCTCTGAACTTAGAGCAAAAGGTGAATAATGGCTGGGTACTAGGTCCTATTTATAGAGTTTAGGAATGAAATGATCTTGATTTTACTTGAATAAAAATAATAGCTTTTTAGGTGAAAAATATTTGAATAATCGTTCAGCAGAGGCTGAAGACTCGTTCAAAAAGATGCTGGACTTATCAAGAGGTTGAATGGCTGAGTGGAAAAGAATTCAAAAACTTTTGAAAATACACTGAAGGAGGCGATATATCGCCCCCTGTAGGCGATATATCGCCTGGGCCAGTATGCCCGAAGCAGTCGTGCATCGTCTCGTGTTTTCCGTATCTACGTGCTGCGATATATCGCCCCCTATAGCTGCGATATATCGGCACACGCTGATTAATTAAACACGAAATTACACATTTTTAGCTAAGTTTGAATGGAGTAAACAGCCTTGACTAAGCCCTCAACGTATTCAAAGCTGCTGACTGACCTTATAGCATTCAAACTTTACTCCTTATTAAATTTAATCCTCAAAATACTTAATTCTTAATCATCCATTCATAACATGTGCTTAAAATCCTATTGGTCCTCATCTAAACCTTATAGTATAACAAATATTATCCTTAATATCAGTCATATAATCAAACCTTAGGTTAAACTTAATATTCTTAAACTATAGGTTAAACTTAGAAAATCTATAAGTACTACTATGAGTGTCCAAATAATTCCCGGTCTGAACCAAAAATCCACAGTTACAAAGATAATACTATACATACTATGATACTACTAAATAATTAGCTAAGTAAAGTTCTTGGACTCTACAATATTTGACTCCGAAGAACAAATTTATTTCAAATATGTCATTTCCTTGATTTTTTCCAGTTTCAACTCTTACCTTGAATAATGTTGATGGAGCCATCTCGGAGACCTATGGGCCTACAATTTCAAGCTCCAATAAAGATAGTTTATTAATACTCTTTAATATAATAACCTTAATTTATTAATCTCAATATTATTTCACTAAAAATATAAGACTGCACTCATGTAACTATAAACATTTATTTATTTACTTTTTAAATATAAAAAACGTCAATCAATTTAATCATTACATACAATTCAATCATCTGTTAAAGGTTCATAATTAAAGTAGGGATAGGAAACAATTTTAACTCTTTAATTATTTCTTGTTTCCTTAAGTACCATTAACTTTACTAATGAAGGTTAATTCATAAATTTTTTTATGAATTTGAGCACAATAATGTGTCAGTTCCAAAAACTAGCCTTAAAAGAACCATTATTTAATTCCTCTCGGAAAGGTATAGATTCCATATCTGTACATTATGTCATCGGCAATTTATAGTCCTCGAAACAAAAGTTTTCAGCTTGATCATTTTGACAAGCCATAACGAGTGAATCAGCAAAGAACTCATATGACACAAATAATAGTTCATAATTACTACAAGATTAAGATCAATTTGTATATATGAGCATTTTATTGATATGTTTAATTAATACTTATAAAATAATTGGTATTCACTTAAGTATTAATAACATATCGGGTCCAATTCATATATAACCACTTTATATAAAGTACGTCCACTAAGATGTCCTACTACATCATTAATCTAGATTTAAATTACATGTATTCATAATACTAGTGAACCGTACTTACAGTATTTAATCCAAAGATTACATATTACTTTGTTTCATTGTGAACTATTTAAATTCATTCCCTACATTTTTTAATCCTATCGTACTATTGCAAGATTGTAGTCAAAATAACAATTTGGGGAATATTTTGATATTCATATAATATTATTCAAATATGTAGCGTCTCAGAATTTTACTTAGCTAGATAGTAGTAGTAGTAGCTTAGTATTTTAGTTTTCGTGGTTATTGGTTCAAGCTGGGATTTAATTGAAAACTCGTAGAGATAATTATGAATTTTATAAGTTTAGCCTATAATTTAGAAATATTAATTTTATTATAAAGTTTGGTTAATGAATATAGTCCTAAGAATATTATTTATTATAACATAAGGTTTCGATAGACTAAATAAGAACGTGACACTTGTCACATGTATGTTTATTAAAAATTTAAGGTTTTTGATGAATAAAAATAATCATGGATAAGTCTAGGAAGTCTAGAACCTTCCCTTAGCTGTTAGGATCACGTTTTACTCAGTCAAAGTGGTTTAAACAAATTCAAGTGTGCTGAAAGTGTGTACATGCCCAGCTTGTCTTCAGGAACACATAAACCATGGCATGCTCTGATACCAAAATTGTAACGCCCCAACTCAAGGGACCGCTACAGTGCACATTGCAAACAGTGCTAAACTCGCTAATCGAGTCGTTTGGGCATAAACGTGTAACTAAGCATGATTAGCGATTTAGGGGTTAAAAACTTTGGTTAAGATATAACGTTTCACTAGAACGTTTACTGTATACATTGGGATCCCGAAAATATAATTTTAGAGTCTATTACAAGAAAGTGTTTACAACAGGCCGTTCCAAGCGGCAAAACAGGGTTTAGCCCTAGTTCCACTTTCAAACCGCGCCCAAGTATTGGTCGAGCAGATGCACATGTACACGTCATCACCTAAGCTCTCCAACTCAAGGATGGTCCAGCTTCCTTTTGCCTTTACCTGGACCACAAAGCACCCATGAGCCGAAGCCCAGCAAGAAAACTCATATGCTCATAAACAGTCATATCATGATATCAAATCATATTAGGCATGCCTAGCATTCATAGCTCTATTCAGCATGCAAATGAATTCAAACGAATGCTGGGGTATCCAGGATAAGAAATCCTGGCCTTCTGATTGGAGGACTATCAAGTCAATTCTAATCAGATGAGTGTCGTAACACTTGAGGTTCTGATAAACCATGCTGAGTGACCGAAAAGGGAGTCACTAATTCAAATGGAAGGGTGGCTATTGGGTAAGCCTCTAGCCTTCAATAGGTTCTGGTAAACCATGCTGAGTGACCAACAAGCAAGTCACTGGGGCCACAGTGCCCAAAGCCATGCATATGATGATCAAAATGATCATACAAAGCTCATAGGTCTGATCAGATGAGTGAATATCACTTTGAGGTCCTGTTAAACCATACTGAGTGACCGACAAACAAGTCACTAGAGGCCCGGTGCCCATAGCCGTGTAACGACACCGTTACCTAGGCTTTCCTGCAATGGCTCTTACCAAATGAGTGACTGACAAGCATGTCACTAAGGGCCGGTGCCCATAGCCATGTGACCTAACAGTCACGGGGCTCGCTGGCCCTGGCTCTAAATGACTAGCCTTTGGCTAGATAAGCGCTTGTTTGTATTCATCAAACTTGAGGTCGGTCCTGCATTAATGCTCTTTGAGTCATTCAATGCAGAAGGTCGATTAGGTCTAATCGACATGGCTTGCGTTGAACACGCTAAGGGCGTCCTGACAAGTGAGTCAGCACAATGTGACCAGTGCCCAGTACCACTGTCGAACTTGACTAGTGAGTCACAGCTTCACAGTTGATACTAACACCTTTGCCAAATCTGACTAATTAGTCAGTGCCATGCACAAGTAAGCAATGCTATCAATGTGTATCATATGCCAATTATCCAAGAGTAGGGCATTCAGCATGCTTACTTAACAGTTGCCAGCATAATCATGATCGTGCAAAAACATAGAGGCTCAAGCTCTGACCAATCTCATATTCATCATTCATGACATGCCCTAATCACATGTTTCTCGTGCATTACATGCATCACACTTAATCATCCAGCATGCCTCAATAATAATCATATGCAAATGGGCAAGATTGCCAAGCATTCATTATGCTATCAATGTTTACATTTAAACATTCAACATGCATCAATCATAGCCATGCATGTCACATATGGGGTGCAGTTTTCTTACCTTGGGTTCAAGCAAGAATTAACAAAAGAAACGACCTTTGAGAACGATCAGTCATTTGGTCCTTTAACGGTCACCTAGTCATAACCAAAAATATAGGATACCATCAATGAAAATGAAAGCAAAGGTTTCCAAACCAATATCTAGCCTCCGGGACATCAATCCACACTTAACCGGGTAGTAGGACCGACCCCGAGGCCTTAAGCTATCATCCCTAAGTCAAAAACCTATTTCTGGCCAAATCTGCCCTGATGGGCCGCGGCTCACCATAGCCATGCCGCGGCTCACCCTCAGACAGAGGCAAAAACTTGCCCAGAAGCACACTCAAGCCGCGGCACGCCATAGCCAGGCCGCGACACATTACGCAAACCAACAACAGTCAGATTTTCTTCCCCTGCGTTTCCCTCGAAACCAAACCTTCAAACCAGTCCCAAAACTCAATCTAACACCCAATTCAACCACTAAACATTATCTACAACTCACCCTCATCAAAACCCAAGTTAGACACCAACCAAACTTCCATTAATTCCAACTAACCACCAAGAAATCACAAGCTGAAACTTAAAAGAAAACAGAGTATAATCAAACTTTCATGGCTGAGTTTCCTTACCTCAAGCTTGGTTTTCAATCCCCTTCAATAGCTGAATCAAGTCCCTAACCCCAAACCTTGATTTCCTAGCTTGTTACCTCAAATTGGCTCTCAAAATTCCAAAGGGAGAAAGAAGGGAAATGGTGTACGGGTGAGGAGAGAGAGAGGAGGTTGATGTTGCTCTATTTTCTAACAATTCCACAGCCTACTAAACCCCAAAGGCTGATATATATCTTGGAGGTGAAAAGACTATTTTTCCCCTAGGTCAAATAAAAGCTTCTAAACACTCCCAAGGGTAAAATCGTCATTTCCAACCTATACCGTTAATTATAATTAACGCTCTCCAATTCCCGCTATTCTCAATATTCTCAAATGCCAATTAATCATATCCCATTACCCTTCAATTCCCGGTAATGTTCTAATCATCAAAGTAACTCCGAGACTCACCCCGAGCCTCGAACTTAAACCCGTTATGACTAGACCGAACACTTACATTCCCATGATCGTCTCATGCCGAATGGCTCGAACCAATCCACATATAATGTGGTAAAATTTATAATTCACCCATATGCATGAAATTACACAATCACGCCCCCAACGGCCAAATTACCAAAATGCCCTTGCAATTAAAATATAAGCCCATGTGCATGCATTCACCATCATATAATAATATAATTCACATAAACATGCATATAATCATTAAATACCATAATAAATCAATTATGGCCCTCCCGGCCTCCTAATCAAGGTCCTAAACCTTATTAGGAAATTTGGGGCATTACAACTATCCCCTCCTTACAGAAATTTCGTCCTCGAAATTTATCTGAATAGCCCGGAATATGAATTCCGCATAACTGATTCCAGTATCCCAGGTCGTTCTCTCGACCTCACTGTTTCTGCAACATACCTTAAATCAAGGTACACTTTATTCCTGAGAATCTCATAACTCAATTCATGAGTTCTTTCAACCCATGTCCACTGCATGGAAATACATAACACAATGTACAGCCGTCACAGCCAAAACTATGGCCCAACAAAAGATAATCTGACCAGCCCTATTCAGGACTCAAACTGCCATACTAACCTAGGCTCAACTTGCCTTTACTCATTACCCCTTTCCATGGTAATTCTTTTAGGAAAAACACAACCTCCTACCTGGAACTACATGTTTCTACTTTTCAATTTAGTAACATTTTTCCATTCACTCTGAGAAGTGAGCATCCAAACTCCAACCTCTAATAATCTCAATAGTCCCCTGAACCATCGCATGATCCAGACATAACATCTCACCCATTTCACTCCAATGAAAGGGTGACGAACATGTTCAACCATACCTTATCCCATAAGGTACCTTTCCAATTCTGGACAATTCTCCCTCTGATTATGATCAGCTTGAGAACAATGAACTGTACTGAATTCCATCTATATATTCATCGCCTTCCCCTCACCCTTCCATAACCTGGAAGTAACAATAAAGTCTTCATCTAATAAGATAGACCTTAAATTCTTATGAAGGCACACTATCTCTTTCACAACACTGGTCCACAATAGCCCAAGTCAATCATGCTAACCCACTTTCTTGGGTAGCCCCACCGCGAAACCCATCGCGATGCTTTCTTATTTCCAATACAAAATACTCAAAGGCTGCAATGACCTTACAGATTCCTGATACCTTGTCTTCACCTGCTAGCAGGTTAAGAATTTTATCACGTATTCCATTATGCCCCTCTCCATCCCAGGCCATCACCATAAAGCTTTCATGCACTAGTACACTGGCATGATGCCTGGATGAAGAGAAAAAGAAAGAAAATAACATGAGATTCATCCAGAACCTCCCATTTAATCCCAGTGTCCATCGAATCCCAAATCTGATTCTTATATCACAATAGATTCATACCTAACACTGTATCACCCTTAGCTAATCCAGCTAAGACTTCCATTCAATTTTTCTTATCTGTGATTCACTTAGTCATCTATCCTTTTGATCTTCTCTGAGATAGTAATCTCAAGCACAGAACTGGCCACTTAGCCCACCAGAACTCTACTCTAGTTCTAGTCAAGCCCTTTTAGCCAACATGTTGCATAATCACTCATTTCTCTGTATCATCGATGTGTCATAACAACCCGCCAATTGATTCTGATCTGTAAACCCGTCCCGAACTTAAACCCATTATGACTAGACCGAACACTTACATTCCCATGATCGTCTCATGCCGAATGGCTCGAACCAATCCACATATAATGTGGTAAAATTTATAATTCACCCATATGCATGAAATTACACAATCACGCCCCCAACGGCCAAATTACCAAAATGCCCTTGCAATTAAAATATAAGCCCATGTGCATGCATTCACCATCATATAATGATATAATTCACATAAACATGCATATAATCATTAAATACCATAATAAATCAATTATGGCCCTCCCGGCCTCCTAATCAAGGTCTTAAACCTTACTAGGAAATTTGGGGCATTACATGGGTACTTCACCTCTTTATGTTTACTCAAGCACATTTTCTGGGAAGTTACAGAAACATATTAGCCAAGATGCAATCTTTGGTGCTTTTTCATTTATCTTTTGGACTCTTACTCTTATCCCTTTGCTTAAGTATGTCTTTGTCTTACTCAGTGCTGATGATAATGGTGAAGGTGAGTGTTTTGTTTCCTCCCTTTTCATTCAATTTTATTCAATCCAATCCAATTTAATTCAATTTCAATTTCAGTTTTTGTTTCATTTTGATTCATTTCAATTCAATTTATTTTCAGGTGGGACCTTTGCTCTTTACTCACTGCTTTGCCGCCATGCTAAGTTTAGTTTGCTTCCCAACCAGCAAGCAGCTGATGAAGAGCTCACTGCCTATAAATATGGTCCATCTTCTCAGCATGCTAGTTCCTCTCCCTTGAAGAGACTTTTGGAGAAGCATAAAAGGTTAAGGACTGCCCTTTTAGTTGTTGTGTTGTTTGGAGCTTGCATGGTCATTGGTGATGGTGTCCTTACTCCTGCTATCTCAGGTTAATTTTCTAATTGCTTATTTTGCTTCATATGTAACTACTGGTACTATTATTTCCTTGTCTCTATTTAACATCTTTGTAAAAAAAAAAAAAATTGCAGTTTTATCTTTGGTTTCGGGGCTTGAAGTTACAGAAAAGAAATTAACTAGTGGTAAGTTGTCATGTTTTGCTATATATATACATATATTTTATTTTCTCTTTGATTCTTTATGAGTGACTTAACAAACTATGTGCTGCTCATTGTTTTTAGGTGAACTTCTCTTGATTGCTTGTTGCATCTTGGTCGGTATATTTGCTCTGCAGCACTATGGCACACATAGAGTTGCCTTTTTATTTGCACCTATCGTATTGATCTGGTTATTTTCCATTTTTTCTATTGGTCTCTACAACACAATACATTGGAACCCAAAAGTTGTTTATGCTTTTTCACCCCATTATATTGTCAAGTTCTTTAAGGAGACTGGTAAAGATGGCTGGATTTCTCTTGGTGGGATTCTTCTTTCTATAACTGGTATGTGCTATATCCTACTTAATGGAAATAAACATCATTTTCATTGGCTTTGTTATGTTAAATTCCATTATGCCACTACTCATCTTTATAAGTTTGGTCAACCATTAAGTTCTATGTAGTTTATTAAGGACAAAATGTCGTTATAATACCCTAAAAAAAATGTCGTTATAGTTATAGAGTATATGTTTCTGTTAGTTAAATTAACGATAGGCATTTTCTAATTCCTTCCAGGAATTGAAGCTATGTTTGCAGACCTTGGTCATTTTACTGCATTGTCAATAAGGGTGAGTTTTATATTATTATAATTTTTTTGACTAAATATATTGAATTTCTTTTCTACACATAATAGGAAACATGTACATATTGGCTGGTTTGGAAAATTTAGTTTGGTGCAAGGCAAAGTAAAAGGAAAAACCACATGAATTAGAACCTGGTAGGAAAAAGCCAAGTAAAAGGAAGACCAAATGAGATCCAAGTGGGTTAGAATGACTGGTTGGGCTCTTGGTTTGCTCTCATAAGATCGGGGTTTGATTCCTCATGAGACCTTCCTAGAAATTTGTTAGAGTTTCCTGCCTCCCCCAAAGATTGTAGGTTCAATGGGAGAACATGTTAAAAAAAAAATTGAAATAAAAAACCAAAAAAGAGGACCAACTGAGTTAGCAAGTCATGTATAGAAGTAACTCCATTAGATGCTGCTGGAAAAGTAGAGCATGGTGTTGAAGATATTTCTTCAAAATCAAGCGTTTATACTTCTGTATTTTATTTACCCCAAATCACTGTGCTTTTGCAGGCCTTGTTCACCATGATGTAGTAAATGTTTTTTGGCTATCAACAAATGATAGTTATGGTTCCCTTTTTTGTCTGTACAGCTTGCGTTTGCTTTTGTTGTATACCCATGTTTGGTTGTACAATACATGGGTCAAGCTGCATACTTGTCCAAAAACCCCGATAAGATTCATTACAAATTTTATAATTCAATCCCTGGTTATTACTCCCTGGCATTATTAATATTGCTTCCAGAATTGCATTTTAATATATGAGTTGCTCTTATTGTGCTTTCTGTTCTTGCTTAAATTGCAGAATCTGTATTTTGGCCGGTGTTTGTTGTTGCCACACTAGCAGCTATTGTTGGCAGCCAGGCTGTTATAACTGCTACGTTCTCCATCATCAAGCAATGTCATGCCCTTGGTTGCTTTCCAAGAGTCAAAGTTGTCCACACCTCAAAACACATATATGGGCAGATCTACATTCCAGAAATAAACTGGATACTCATGATCCTTACTCTTGCCATAACCATCGGATTTCAGGATACAAATTTAATTGGAAATGCTTATGGTATGATGCTTGTCGAATCTATACCGTTTTCTTATAATTATTATTGTTTCCAAGTTTGCCAAGTAAAAAAAAAAGGTTTGCTTTATAAAAATATAAAAAGCAGCAATGTTTTTTCCTTTCTTATCCATCTATGTAAAACTGTTATTGGAAAGGTTGTAATATTGGGTAGTGAGATCATTGAATGGGTAATTTTACCTAAAAGTTTCATCACATCTCTTGATTGTGAGCAACATAACTAGAATTTTGCTTTACTAATTGTGTCATAGTTTGATTTAGACAGGATAATTTCTAAAGGATTCTTCTGTTGTATGAATAGATATATGAACTGGGTTGGAACTGGGACAATTTAGAACTTCTAGCACAGGGCAGAAACTTCATGTTATGATAAATGGCAGTGTAAGTAACATCTCATTCAATGGAAGTCTTAAAGGCAGTGCTAATATAACAATAAAACTTTTTCTATAAGCCCTCCTAATTTAAAATTGTATTTGTCCTCTTTTTTTTTTTTTTTGAGGAAACGAAAGACTTTATATTCAACTAGCACAAACCAGATACAAGACTAACAGTAGCAATCAGCTACAACACAAAACAAGAAGCAAGAATTACAGAGAATTTATAAGGCCAATAACATCTCTGTCTTTTTTCTTCGCCTTGGTACAAGTAATAGTCTTAACTCTAGCTTTGATAGCAGCTTTAATAGAGGAGCTAACCACTAACACTGAGCTACAACACAAATCAAGCAGACATCTATTCCTGTTACACCAGACTGAGTAAATCACTGCTGAAATAATTGCATTCCAAACCAGCTGCTGCAGATCTGAACCAACATTAGAGCACCAACTCTTCTAGGCTACCATGGTAAGAGGCCAGCCCTGGAAACCAGACCAAGAACTGACTGCTTGCTGAAGGTTCTTAGTGAAGGAGCAGTCAAAGAAAAGGTGCTGGTGAGACTCGTTGAAACACTCACAAACCGGGCAAAGATACGAAGGAAGCTCCATGATTTTTCCTAGATTATCACGAGTAAGAAGATGCTCATTTATCATTTGCCAAGAAATGAATCTATGTTTCGGGACACAAAGATGATGCCAAACAGCAGAGGCATACTGAACCTCTGTAGCTCCTGTAAGAGACAGATAAAGGAATTTAGCTTTAAACTTGCCTCTTGATACCGAAGAGTTAACAGCACAATAATCAACAGCATTCCTCAACTTCAGTAATTTTCGAAAGTACCAGCTAGTATCATGAATTAACGGCACAGACCAGAAGCTATGACCTTTAAGATAGATAGCATCTATCCATTTGACCCAAAGACAATCTTTCTTACTAGAAATAGCCCAAATGTACTTAGCCATCATAGCAATATTCCATTTCCTGCCCTCACAGAAACCAACTCCTCCAAACTTTTTGGGAAGACAGACTTGCTCCCAAGATGTAAGGTGAAGCTTGCTGCGATTCCCTTCGGTCCCCCACAGGAAGTCTCTGCAACATTTATCAATGGCAGCCACTACTTTCTGAGGAAGAATAAAGATATTCATCCAATAATTTCTTATTCCAAGAAGGACAGAATGAATAAGTTGAGCTCGGCCCGCAAAGGAAAGGTTCCTACTAGTCCAAGAATGAAGATTCCGTTAAATTTTCCCAATAATTTCCCCACAGTCAGCTGCTCTCCATTTAGTAGGTCTTAGATGTATTCCAAGATACTTAAGCGGAAATGAGCCTTCTTGCATTTGAGAGATCTCCAATAACTGAGCTTTACAGCCGGCATTGATACCTCCAAAGTATATGTGAGATTTGGTATTTGTCCTCTGTTTTTGCTAGTCTACTTAGTTTTGTTTCCTCAACTGAAATATATGAGTACTGCCCTGTTTTTGTTTCTCAGGCAAGTAAAAAAACCTTGGATCTAGTTGCTCCAGTTTATAAGTACTGCCTTGTATCAGTATCTAACATATTAACTTCAACATGCCAAAATGAGGTTAGCTGTCTCCATTTTCAGCGTTCAAGTCTAGCGCTAATCCATATTGCATTTTTTTTTCTACTTTTGGGTATAAACTTATATATGGCTCTTTCTTGCATGAATTTTGGGGTGAATTTTAGTTAGTCATTTTAAAGTCAACACCATACGTTTGCTGTTTTAGCGTGTTCGAGTTAATGCATTTTCTTTCCTGATCATTAATTTTTTTATTTGAACAACTGACCCATTGTTTCTCATTTAATATATTTTAATTAATACATCGTCTAGGTTGCTGATTTGAAAGATTCTGTAAGCTTTATTCTAAGAATAAACGAATTGTACTGAAAAGAACCAAATCTTGCACAAAGTCTTGGTTAATTTGAGAAAACCTAGCAAAAACTCCCAGAGTAGAAATTCTAAACTTTAAACAATAACCAAATTCTTCTATATATCCCTTCCAAGTATTCTCTTATACTATTTATAGACTAACAATAACACTTACTAGCCAACCAATAGAACTTGAGTAAATTTACAAGTCAACACACTAATCCTATATAGCTCTATTCAATATCTGATGCCTAACAAAATGTTTGCAGATCATATAGTTTTAGATGGCTTCTTTGATGTGATTACTGATTATTGGCATTTTAAGTTAATTTATATTGTAAATATATGCAAGTTTCTGCCAGTTTAGTCATGGTGCATTTGATTGAGAAATTAGCTGCTGGTGATACTGGAAGTTTATTTGTATCAATACTTCAGAAGATGAGCACCATGTCTAAAAAGGTTTGCTGCTTCCCTTTTAAGATTGGTATAGTTAGTTTAGATAAATAGTCCAGGCATGTTGTCCTAAATTAATTGGGAAGTATTGAGCTCTTTGAGGGCTCATTTTAACTAAAATCTTAACTGGAACTTGTTCACTTTCTTTCAGTTTTTCATAAATTTTAGGTAGCATAATATCTCTGTTTTTTTTAATTCCATTTGCAGCTTAAAAGTCATCCAACTTTCTCTGAATTGTATTCACAGAGCGGTTATAGGTATTAAATTCATTTTTGTTGTAAATATAAGCATATTGATTCATGATACCATTATTGAACTTCTGAAAAAGCATTGGAGCTTATTTGTTTAATGGTCATTAACTACATGAGGTGTTCCTCTTATTTAGTATTTTAATTTATATTATACTGAGCATAAACTTCTTAGTTGCATGAGTGATCTTTTTGAAAGTTTTTTTAAGTTATGATAGGTTTCTTACATTTTGTGGTGTATCTCTCTGTTTAGAGATAGAGTTCATCTCATAAATTACCAAAATACATGTTTCTCTCAGCACCATTGATCTATTTCTCTTCATTTTATTTGTAAATATGATTTTGTTTTTCAGCATTTGGGTTAACATTTATAACTTGAATTTCAAATTGGAAGGTCACTTTTGTTTTAATACTACGAAAATTTCAGGGTCATGTATAGTTTCTTATGTAAATGATTTCTAAACATGAGCTAGCTAGCTTTGGCAGAGAAACCAGTTATGATAGTTATATATATATATATATATTTATATATAAGAATAAAAGAATATCATTAAATATGATAGTTTATATATAGCAGTATAGTATCTATAGTCCCAACTGACTGTTTTGAGTCATCAGACTCATCACCATAGAGAAATTCTCTACTGATTCTCTCTTATTTTATTGTTCATCTGAAAATTCCCTAGCTCTTTCTTGATAGCTCTCTTATTTTATTGAACTAAAACAGATAAGTATTTATCTTAGTTTTCCATTTTCTTCTTTTGAAGTTTTCAATGTATCATTTAAGAAAAGACTGTAAGTTTGTTGTTGTGGTGGCAAGAACTTTTGTTCTTAATAATAAAATGACTTTTTTTTTTTTACAATGTGCAGGTATATTGAGATGATTTCTTTGGAGCAATTCTTGACAACATTTGTAGTTGATGCCTTTAGAATGGAAGAATGTATTTCACTAATTTTTGTATACATTTCTTGTTTTGTATTTAGTGATAAAAGAATCTGAATTGGGCATAAATTATGTTGTAATATGATTTCTTAAGCCTAGACTAGTAGACTAAATATTGTAATTACATTTGAGTAATTAATAAAAATCTATTTATGTTACCTTATTTGGCTTCAACTTTCATATTTGTTTTCCTAGTTTTGTGTAAGTAAAAAAAGATTATGTTTCTCTAAGCTAATATTGTAACGACCCGATTTTTCTTAACTAGACCCACCGAACACGACTATGACTATCCGGGGTCAACTGGACCCTTACAGTCAACTTTGGTAAAAATCGGACGTTAGAAACCAAATAAACTTTAAAGTAAACTTTAGAAAATTTTACATTGGATTACTTTGAAATAAAATAGTATTTGCATGGGATCCCATAGTTTAAAAAAAAAATGTAGTTTGAACGTAACTTAAGAAATAGTCTGTAGCCACATGGCTTTCTTTAGATAAACTAGTAAACATGAACTTGATAAAACTGTTACTGGACTCAGCGGAAAACTTAAGAGAACCCTGGCAACCCTGCAGGTCGGTTGTTTCACAGTATGCATACTTCAGACAGAATCCCCTCCAGCTTATTGCACTGCTCCTTAAGCTTTGCCCTTACTTACACACACAGAGTAACTGATGAGCTATAACGCTCATTAAGGAAGCTAGCTACAACTTAAGACTCTACTATCCAAAACAAACTTTGCATAACAGAAATGCATATCTAGAAACTGCAAACTGAGCAACACGTCTAGCATATTCACATAAGTCAAAGTGCTGCGTAACATACTGAAACATACAAATGAGCCATCGTGTTATCTCTGGGGTTTTAATCCCAGTGTGGCCTCCACGGCCCAGAGAATACTCACCTCCCGTACCAAAAGGGGTACACTCCGCTAAAACACGATGACTTAACTGACTTGGCGGATAACCCCTCTGTACGGCTGCATGGGGAATCCGCCCTCACAAGGCTTGTACTAAGCCATCGAGTTATCTGTGGGGTCATGATCCCCGGGTGGCCTCCGCGGCCCAGAGAATACTCACCTCCCGTGCCAAAGGGGTAAACTTCGCTAAAACTTGACGACTTTACTGACTGGACGGCTAACCCCACTACACGGCTGCATGGGGTCCACCCTCACAAGGTTTCCCTTGACAGTCACAAACATTGCACATGCATTCATGATAACTTTACTGCACTAAGCACATTCAAACTTGATAGATGGGTACTATCATGCGCATCCAGCCATATAATCACACACACATATATATATATATATATAGCAACTAGAATTTAACCAGCAGTATACAAACATGCAAACAATTCACTAGAATCACAACAAGCTAAGTTATTCTTGGTGTATACTTCCTTTCCTCTTGTCCTTAGCTTTCATGAATTATGTCTTTGTGAGTATTTCCGATTGCGTTTAGACCCTATAATCATATTGGGACAATATGTCTTAGTTTATGCTTACTAAGATTCTAAAATATATAAGGGAATTTAAAAAAAAAACAAAACTGAAATTCCTGACTCTGGCCCAAACTCGAGCCCTTGGGGTAAAATGACCATAATACCCCCCTCAGAATCCCAAACTCAACTTAGAAAATTATTATTTCCAATAATAATTTTATCCTAGACCATGTCCGAAATTTCAAGTTAAAACTCCAATTATTTCTTAAAATTTCATTTTCTGATGCCCGAGTCCAAAACACGAGCCCCGAGCCCACTTCTTGATCTTAAGACTTAAAATTAGTAATATTGTACTTTCCAAAATATTTTCCAAGTTCTTGAAAATATTTTGTAGGTTCTAAGTCTTCAAATCTAAACTTTGAAACTAATTCCCGAAATTATAATATTTTTTGACACTTACATAATAATTCCCGAGCCTAGCTTGTAAATTATTACACTTGGACAATTAACTAGAGAATGTTTATCCTTAATTCTCAATAATCAGATTTTTGGTCTTAAAGTACCTAATCCCAAGTCTTGCAGTAACTTTCTAAAGTTTTGGGACCAAATACCACATTTTGTCCCATTTGGTTACAAATCTGTAACCATTTGTAACCAGTTGAACACATGCACACTACTACATGCACACGTGACCACCAATGGTCACCATCTTCACACACACCTTTAGCCTCTCTCTCTCACGCCTTGCCCGACCCCATGATTCAACAACAAGGCAATCATGGCTTCTCCTCTACACCACCACAACCATCTTCTCGGCCACCACAACCAACCCATCACCACCACCGACCTTAACTCTTCTTCCACGTCAACCATGGAGCCAACTTCCATGTCCGCATCTACCATTCATCACGCATCACCAAAACATCACAAACTTCAAGCCTTATCATATTAAACCATTTCTAACCCCTTAATGACGGGTTCTAGTCCCAAAACACAGATTAAATCCATATAAAATGCCCCACAAATTCATAGCCATCCTAGGAAATGAAAATATAAAATCGGAACTGTAAACCACGAAGGAAATCTATGAATATGTACCTCTTACTGTGGCCGGTTCTTGGTGTGTTCTTTCTTTTCCTCAACTTATTACACAACACTATGAACACAACAAAACCATTTTACATGAATTTGGTACTCAGAATCTAAGAGAAAAATCAACGCAAAGGTATGTTCGGACTTACGTTTTTCTTTTGACTATTCTTGTACCGAACTCCCAAGATCATTCTCTCCTTTCCTTTGCTTTCTTCTACAAGGGATTAAGAGACTAAATAAAAGTGTTCAAGGTCTGTATCTTCAATGGAAACCCAAGAAAAAACACTCACCTTGCTCTTAACTCCTTGGACCCGATCGTACCCTCAAGAACACCAAGTGTTCTTCGTTTGTTTCTCTCTCGGTTTCCCTTTCAAGTTCTAACATGGCTGAAGCAAAATAAGATAAACATGGCACCCCCTCACAACCAAGCTCTAATAACTAACCTTGATCATTCAAAATTTCCCACCAAAACTTGATTTGTGTGGTTGGCCGAGACACACACGTGAGAAGCACAATAATATATGTGCTGAAATATTACATGCATTTTATCCAAAATAATGCATTAAACCATGGCTTAAAATAATTAAAATCAACTATGGTCTAAACACTAAATAATACAACTTTGGTATAAACTTATGTCTACGATTTTATGTGAGTCATTTCAACATAAAATCATAATTTTAATCTCATAAAATTCCTCTTGAATTATTCATAGACTCTTAGTGAATAAGTCACAAGATCATAGTCTAAAATAATTCTAAGATTTTATGTGGATTCTAAACACATAAAATCATATACTTAAACTCTTTGAGCAAGATGTCCATCTTAGATTTATTTCACATCTAAGTTCTCATACTATGATCTAAAGCGATCAACTCACACTTCTTTAATTGAAATAATATTCACCAAATATTATTTTAATTATTACTCATACTCTTGATAAAAACAAGATTCACATAATAATATTTACATAAAACACAATAATTAAAAAAAAAAATTTGGGTTATTACACCCTTCCCACCTTAAAAGAATTTCGTCCTCGAAATTTTTCTTACTCAAACATCTCGGGATACTTCTCGCGCATGTCATCCTCCAGCTCCCAAGTAGCTTCTTCAACCGCGCTCACTACAACAAATTTCATTATTAGCGGCGGGGGACTCCGCCGCTAATAAATGCCACGTTCGCCGCTAATAGGTTTTAGCGGCGGGCCTCCGCCGCTAATACCCCGCGCCTAAAAAAGTGTCGCTAATAATGATTATTAGCGGCGGACTGACACATCCGCCGCTAATAAGCAATTATTAGCAGCGGACATTAGCGGCGGGTTCCGCCGCTAATAACTATGTCCGAGGCATTAATATTAGCCGCGGGGTCCGCCGCTATTATTGTATTTATAATTTTTTTAAATTAAATTTTAAATAAATTAATAAATTAATATTTATTAAATTTAATTATTTTAAAAAATAATTTATAATATAATTTAATAAAAATAAACATTTAATTAATTTAAACATAACTAACACTAAAATTAATATAAATAGTTTTAATATTTATCAACCTAGTAAATATCACTATAGTCATTAAAAATAAATAAAGTATTAATTCAGTCCAAATATATAAACTAGTAACTAAAGAAAGTCATTAAGATTAATATTGAAATTGTCCTCATCTTCAACATTTTGGTCTGGCTGTGAGGATGATGGCTGTGACGATGGCGGTGGCGGTGGCGGTGGCTGTGGCGGCGGTGGCGGTGGCGGTGAAGGAATATATGGTGGTTGTGATGATCGTCCGAGCGTGAGGTCCCCAAACAGATCTCGAGGCTGTGGCTGTGGCGGAGGCTGCATCGATCCTCCTGGAAAATCGGTAAAACTAAAATATTGTGGAGGAGACTGAGAATGGGTTCCAAAAATGTATTGGTTTTGATACTGAGGAGGTTGTTGCGACGACATATGTGGCGGATACATTGGATGAGGCTGGTACAGCTGCTGCGGCAGATACTGTGAAGGAGGCTGGAACTGCTGCTGTGAAGGAGGCTGATACTGCTGATGTGAAGGAGGCTGATACTGCTGTGAAGGAGGCTGATACTGCTGTGACGGAGGCTGATACTGCTGTGACGGAGACTGAGAAGACGAAGCACCTTCGGATTGTGGTGGCAAATGCCTCTGCAGAAAACTGTCAAACATTGGGTTATACAGTTTACTGGGATGCACAGTTGTCGAAGTCTCAAATGTCTCACGAATTGCCTTCACCAGCAAAGCCATAACTCTCATATCTTCATTAGGCGAAGCAGCAGTATTTGCTTGGGACTGACTTTGATCTGTAGAGCTAGAGGATGTCCTTTTTGCCTTCCCTTTCGCCCTATAACCCACTCCTCTTTGGTAGTCAGATCTCTCCCCGAGTACTTTACTTAGTATCTCGTATTGATCGACCGGGGACGAATCAACACCAGATACATTTAGAGATGCCTCACTCTGCTGTTGACTTTGCCTCTCATTCTGTGACCTCTCAACCTCAGCCGCCATTTTTTCCTGTATAAAGATAACATTATAAACAAAAATTAGAAATATTATAAATATTAGAGAAAACAATACCATTCACTTACATAATCTTGTTGAGCTGCCTCATTGACAAAAGATTTTGTCGATTTTCTCATATGAGCATCCCTCCAAGTATCAACAACATGCGCATGCGGGTTCTCCTATACAAATGTAAACAAAATGTTTCAGAATGTGTTATTTTATAAAATTAAATTAACATCTTCACTTACATATTCGTGATGCTTAGCTGCCAACGACTTTGTGCCTTGTGTTGTTACATACTTCATTTGTCTTCTGTTTGCTTGATTTTTAGCGGAACGAGCCAAAAATCTTTCGCTCAAAAACATTTCACAAATAAGCTGCCAAACCTCCTTAGTGCAATGGTTAGGTGGCTTAGAGAGGACATTCTCCAAATCTTCTGGTCCAGCATAATGATTTTTGAAGTGTCTATGTCTATAGTTCTTTCTCTCGCGATATCTTTCCCCCATCTCCTTGTTGAGAGTTGCCAGAACTGACTCACGTTGTGGATGACCATCTATATTATAGTAATACTGCATTAGGAAAAAAAAAAAATTAGATAACTTGTAAATAATGGAATTAAATAATGAAAAGTACAAGGTTTGTAATTTTTTTACCCTCATACGATCAAGCACTTGATCCTTAAACTGTTGAGGTACATCAGCAAAATCCAAATAATGCCCCGGACACAACATGGAAACTAGAGTTCCCAACATGCGAATAAAAGCTTGATCCTCCTGCCCAACCACTTTGTTGGTCACAGGATCAAGCTCTAGATCCAATGCTTTCCCAGCTTTTTTCCTTCGTTCTTCAAGAACATTATTACTAGCAGGGCCACGACCTTTTCTTCTCATCGACGGGGCTTTAAAATTTATTAACAATAATCAGTATTAGTATTGATGTTATATTTATCTAACAATATAATTTCTAAAAATAATTTTGATATGCAATATTTAACCTGACTCGCAAGATGTTGGTACCCTAGAAGGATCTGGCGGGTCTTGACCCCCACCATCTCCGCCATGATAAGTAGCTATATCAGCTGACATTATACTTCAGTTTAAAATTTATTAGTTAGTAATTAGCATTAAATAGAAGTATATCACATTGAATTCATAATAATAATAATTACAAAAAAAAAACTTCATTATATTTAAATATATAGTTATGTTACACAAATAGAAAAAACTAAACAGAGTAATCACTATCATTTCCATCAGTAATCGGAGATACATTTTCATCTTCACAAAGCTCAAATATCTTATATTATAATTACAAAAAAACACTTCATTATATTTAAATACATAGTTCTGTTACACAAATAGAAAAAAAACTAAACAGAGTAATCACTATCATTTCCATCAGTAATCGGAGACACATTTTCATCTTCACAAAGTTCAACAACCAATTCATCTTCTGCATCTGCAACGTCCTCATGTTCTGACATATCAGCTTCGTCGTCACCATCTTCATCAGCTCCAACATATGCAGCAGGTTGATCAGATTGCATAATCAACTCTCCGAGGTCCACAGTCAACAAAAAATTTGATGAACTTGTTTCATGTACAACATCAATAACATCATTAACCTCATCAGAATTGTCCTTAATGTCCCAAATCTGTCGATGATTCACATCTTCTACAACTTTCCAATCACGACCTCTAAGTAAATCATCGAGATAGAAAACTTGCTTAGCTTGAGTAGCAAGTATGTACGGCTCATCTTTGTACCATTCACCATTGACGTTTATACTGGTGACATTATTTTCAATGACTGTTTTCTTCATTCTTGGATTTGTATTAAACCATTTGCACCGAAATAATGCCACTGAATATGCACCAGTGAAAGAAAGTATCACCACTTCTTCAAGCGTGCCGTAAAAATTAAAACCTTCTGTTCCGGCAGCAGACACTCCACTATTCTGTGTGGTGCGCTTTTTGTCTCGATCGTGTGCAATAAATCGAACACCATTGACTATACAACCTTGGTAAAAGGTTGACAAATGATCTGACCCAGATGCTAAAGCTAACAGTTCATCACCGTTATCCAAAGACCCAAGCTTGTGCAGGTCATATATCTAAATACATAGAATGATATTAGATTCACAAAATATATCATTAATAAAATCACTGTTCAAAGTTCAAAGTTCAAAGCTACCTTTTTATGAAACCACGAACGGAAATTTTTCCTATGCAAACGATCATGATCACCATCTGGGTATTTTTGTTTAATCTCTTGTAGGTGTTCGCTGTTAATTAGAATAGTGTTACGATTCTTGATAACAAAAAAAATGATAATAACCACACATGTTCTAATTTATAAGAGAATAAACTTACTCTAAATAAGGCTCAATTTAAGGAGAATTCTCAAGTATGAACCACTCAGCTATTTCACGAGTCTTATGATCGAGAGTCTTCAAAGTTCCCTTTGTGAGTGGACAACATTGAGATTGGAAAACTGCAAGATTTCGTGGGATATAAGTTGCATCTTCATTTCGATCAAGACGGTTAAATCTTGTTTCAATGCCTTTGAAATACATTGAACAAAAGGTCAAAGTCTCGTCTGCAACATAGCCTTCGGCGATCGACCCTTCAGGGCGAGCTTTATTTCCCACATAATTCTTTAATTTTTTCATGTCTCTTTCAAAAGGATACATCCACCTCATAAATACCGGACCACCCAATATTGCTTCTTCTTGCAAATGCAATACCAAATGAATCATTATGTCAAAAAAAGCTGGAGGAAAAATGAACTCCATCTTGCACAATATATGAATAAGATCATTTTGTGCTTCCTCCATATCTTTAACATTTAAAGTCCTCGAACATATTTACCTGAAGAAATTGCACAATTCTGCAATAGTGGTCGATATAGATTTTGGAAGAAACTTACGAACACCGAGAGAAAGTAATCGTTGCATTATCACATGACAATCGTGTGACTTCAACCCAAGAATATTGGTATCATTCTCGGACACTTTCTTCTTAAAATTTGAACAAAAACCATCTGGAAATCTAACTCCTTTTATAAACTGACAAAACTGTTGCCTCTGCGCCGGAGTTAACACATAAGGAGCGTGCGGCTTCATCAGCTTCCCATTCTCATCTTCATAAATCCACAATGATTCTCTCACACCCATCTTTTTCAAATCATGTCTGGCATTAGTGGTGTCCTTAGATTTATCACTGTCTAAGATGGTGCCAAGGAGACTATCACACACATTCTTCTCAACATGCATGACATCTATATTGTGTTTTAATTTGTTTGTACACCAATACTCAAGCTCGTAAAAAATACTTTTTTTCCTCCAATTACCTTCATCTACTCCTCTTTTACGTTTCACACCCCCAAACTGGACATGTTTTCCTGGAACTTGCGCTGCAAGAGCATTAACTTGTTCTAGTATATCCTCACAAGTAAACCGTCTCGGAGGACGTCTTCTCTCAACTTCTCCATCGAACTCTTTGTCTCTTCTCATTCGATGAGTACTTGGCAAGAATCGTCTGTGACCAACGTAAGAAGTCTTACCGATCACTCGGATGGAAGTTGTGTCCTCATTACACGTAGGACAAGCTTTGTATCCCTGACCACTCCATCCAGACAAACTACTGCGAGCTGGAAAATCGTTCACTGTCCACAAAAGGGCTGCCCGCATCTTGAACATCCTGTTGGTCGTACTATCTCTTGTATCAACTCCGTTAACCCACAGATCCTTCAAATCATCCACCAATGGTCTCAGAAATACATCCATGTCCTTACCGGGTGATTTTGGCCCAGGAATAAGAAGGGTCAACATGAAATAATTGTCTTTCATGCACAACCAAGGTGGCAGATTATAGTTTGCCAACACCACAGGCCACATGCTGTATGCAAGATTCATGTTGCCAAATGGATTAAATCCATCAGCAGCTAAGCCCAAACGAACATTTCTGGGATCCCTTGAAAAATCAGGATGCTTGGCATCAAAGTCCTTCCACGCAGAGCCGTCCACCGGGTGTCGCATCACCCCTTCATCTTTTGATTTCCCGGCGTGATGCCATATCATGTGTTTTGCTGTAATCCTTGAACTGTATAATCTTTTCAACCGAGGGGTCAACGGAAAGTAACGCATCACCTTGTGTGGCACTTTTTTTCCTTTCGTCATTTCGGAAGTAATCCATCTACTACTTCCGCATACTGGACATGTCTCTTTAGATGCATGCTCATTGTAAAATAAGCAGCAATCATACTGACACACATGAATGGACTCGTATCCCAACCCTAATTTTTTCAATCTCTTTTTCGCCTCGTAGTACGATCCGGGGATTTTGTTCTCCTTAGGAAATGCAAGCTTTAACAACTTCAGCAATTCATCAAATATGTTGTTAGGCATCTTCCCTCTAACTTTTAGATGCAATAACTTTGCTAAAAAGTTCACGGATGAAATCCAATCACAGCCAGGATACAACTCCGCTTCAATCTCCTCAAATAACTTGTCATAATACTGACTCCCACCGGGATCCCTTTCTACTTCCTCAGTTGTCGGTAAAAGGAAGTCTTCCACAACTTGAATCATCTCATCGTCTTCATTCTCATCAACCACCTCATCAGCAACAATTTCTTCCACCTCACCATGAAAAATCCACTTATCATAAGCTTGATGAAAACCCCTATCGAATACGTGTGCCCTCACTACATCCAAAGATTCAAATATATTATTATTGCATCTCACACACGGGCACCTAATTCTTCCATCAGAATCTTTATGTTCCGACGCCATCCTCAAAAAAGCTTGCAGACCATTCCAATATTCTTGACAACCACGATTTCTCAATGTTGTCCAAGTCTTGTCAATCGCCATCTAAAGTGTTATAAGAGTGTGAGTTTTAGTAATGTGAATAGAAATGGATAACAAAGGAGATTTGTTATCATTTTTGAAATCTTATGCAATATTATAATATCTTATGCTATTTTATGATGTTTTATTTGATAATGTTATTTATAAACAAATTAATTTTTTTTTCCTAAACTAATTTATTATTTATTAAAATTTTATTAAATAATATATCTAACTTTTATTATTTAATTAATTACATTATTATAAATTAATTAAAAAATAAATTATTATTTATTCTTGTTGACGCCGTTTTTCGTCAACAGATAAAAGAAGAGAGCACGTAAACAATTAAAGACAATGGCCAAAAGAAACAAACGAATCAAACACACGGTTTTTTACGTGGTTCAGCAGTTAAATCTGCCTAGTCCACGAGTCTCTGTTATTAACCTCAAGATTATCTCTGAACAATTCTTTAGCATGAATTCTCCAGAGTTTTCTCTCAAGGATCAGAATTTCGGTCCTTTACAATGGTGCATGGCTTCTCTATTTATAGAGAAGGATGCAGAATATTATCCCACATATTTTGGGTAGTTACTCTTTTGTGAATAAAAATAAATGGCTTTAAATGCCAATAATCAGATATAAAAGGAAACGTCCCCCAAAGATCAGGGGGCGTATAACTGAATAAATAATATCCCACAATTCTTGGGGATTTACATCAATTAATGAGGGTTACATCTCATATTTATAATACTTGTAGATATTCAAGGTGGTTATAACGTATCTTCAAGGCTCCAGCATTTCAGGTTTCATGTCATTGTGCGAGCCACTGACATCTCCCGAGCTAACGTTGCTTTCGAGATGGGATATCGAGCTCAAGACCCATGCTCCGAAGTTCCTGAAGATGAAGGTGTTCTTGGAGCTACCTTTCGAGATCGAGATCATTTCGAGGTCACCGCATTCGAGATCATATATCATACTTTGCAGGCTCGACTTACAATCCTAGATCACTCTAATCCTCACGAGACCATTTGTTGCGAACTCAGCTTTCGAGGTCATATTTACTATGGCTCGAAATCTGGGTATAACAATTCTTAATTTTTTAAACTTTTATTAAATATAATTATCAATTTCTATATTCATGTAATTTATAAATTATTATTTATTCATAATTTTTTAATTTGTAATGATAATAATAATAATAATTTTATAAATTAATTATTATTTGACTTTAAGACTAATTTATATTTTTAAATAATTAGATAAATTTTATTAATAATATTTTTAACTTATCATTTATGTGCCGATATCCATGTAATTGATGGTTGTAGTCAACAACCATCAATCACAAACATACCGAGACTAAGAAAATAAATTAACTACTAATTAATTTTTTTGTTCTATTTTTACAAATTATAATAATAATAATAATATATGTTCAAGCAAAAAGGAGAAAAAAGAACAAAATAACATGATAATATGCAATTATTGTTGTTTTTTTTTCTATACTCACTTTTTTTATTAAATAAACTATCTTAAATTTGTTTCAAAAAATTTCACAATCTAAACAAAATTAGTTTCCCTATTAAAAATATCAAGTTGCGGTGAAAATTAGTTAGTAGTATAAAAGCTTTCACTTATTTGACTAAATACATTTTTTTTTTGACAAAAATTAATAAGTAGTTCAAAAAATTTGGTGTGGCCGCTAATAATGGCAATGGAGTAACACAGACGTGATATAATTAGTTTGTTTCAATTTTAATTTAAAAAATAATTACAAATTTTTTTAAAATAAAAAATAATTCAAAATTTATTACTAAAATTTAAAAATGATTCAAACATTAAAAAATATATTTTAAATTTTAAATTAATTTTAATTGAATTTGTATATTTTTCTACCACTTAGTTTAATTAATATTATATAATTAAGAAAATTGTGATAAAGAAAATATGGGTGCTAATAATCTGATTGATCAAGTTTAAATCTTCTTTATTCAATATTAACAAAAACACTATATTTTACTTAATAATAAATCATCTATTATTATATTTTATAAATTAATTTAAATTATCACTTAAATTTTGTTTTTAACCAAAACAGTCCTATAATTATTTACATACCAAGATTAAAAAATAAAGTAAGAACAAACACATATATCTTAACAATAGATGTCAAGATTTACATACCAAGGATACTAACTAAAGGACTCAAAACTCAAATATTATACACTAAACAAATACAAATAAATTATTCAAAAAATACAAAAGATATTAATTACAAAAAATATATCCACACCTGTTGAGGGTGTGCCAAGGTCGTGTGTGTGTCGGGGTCGTGGGTGTGTCGCTGTCCTGATAAAAAAAAAATTAATACCAAAAGATACACGAAAAAAATTCAAACCAAAATAATATAAAACTAAGTATAAAAAAAATGCAATATGTTGGTTAGGCATTACATTGCAAATAAGTATAAAATACACCATTGAAGATGATTAAAGTAGAGAGCACAAAAGTAGCTAGCATAAAACAAGTGTTTCTATACCACTTACAACAATGACATACACAAGTATATTTATTTTAGTCAATTTATTAATCTAACTTTTGCAAGTGCTTAAAATGCATGCACTTGTTTGATTTAAATTAAGAAATAAAATCAATTACATTGAGTAACTAAATTCTAGGAATTAAGTTTATGAAAGTATAAAATATGATATGGATAAGTTACATAAAAAAATTATAAAGAAATTTATTATTGTTGATATAAATGAAAGCTACCAACAAATATATGAAATAAAAACTTGACATGAATAGAAATTAAATTAAACAAATTAAATTAAATTATTTATTTAGATAATATTATATCAAACTTTTATTATTTAATTCATTAAATTATTAAACATTAATCAAAATTAAATTATTATTTAAATAATTATTTATTCTTAATTTTTTCTACTTTTATTAAATATTATTATCAATTTCTATATTCATGTAATTTATATTTAACAATATTATTCAATAAACAAATTAAATTAAATTATTTATTTAGATAATATTATATCAAACTTTTATTATTTAATTCATTAAATTATTAAAAATTAATCAAAAAATAAGTTATTATTTATATAATTATTTATTCATAATTTTTTATACTTTTATTAAATTTAATTATCAATTTCTATATTCATGTAATTTATAACTATTTAATATTGGATAATGTTATTCAATAAACAAATTAAATTATATAATTTAATTAGATATTATTTAATTAATTAAATTAATAAAAAATAATTAAAAATAAATTATTATTTATTCATAATTTTTTATAATTTTATTAAATATAATTATCAATTTTTATATTAATGTAATTTATATTAAACAATATTATTCAATAAACAAATTAAATTAAATTATTTAATTAAATAATAATATATCAAACTTTTATAATTTAATAAATTAAATTATGAAAAATTAATCAAAAATTAAATTATTATTTATATAATTATTTATTCTTAATTTTTTTATACTTTTATTAAATATTATTATCAATTTCTATATTCATGTAATTTATATTTAACAATATTATTCAATAAACAAATTAAATTAAATTATTTATTTAGATAATATTATATCAAACTTTTATTATTTAATTCATTAAATTATTAAAAATTAATCAACAAATAATTTATTATATATATAATTATTTATTATTAATTTTTTATACTTTTATGAAATATAATTATCAATTTCTATATTTATTCTTAATTTTTTATACTTTTATGAAATATAATTAATATTTCCACAATACAATATTTACAGATAATAATCTAATACACTTAAAGTCTAAAATAGAAGAAACAAATATACCAGTTTCAAAATTTAAGTGTCCAACCCCAAACCCATGCCCCCGGTCCACCCACAATCTCAATCCCCCGACCTTAAACAACACACACACAGATACCCTTTTGTTATTTTTTATTATTTAATTAATTAAATTAGTAAAAAATAATTAAAAATAAATTATTATTATCTGAAAACACTATTAGTAAAAGTGCAAAAAACATATACCAGTTTCAAAATTTAAGTGTCTAAAGTGAACATTCTACAACTAACATTTTGCATATCAATAATAGAGAAAAACCATTGTATTTAAAACTAAATGACTTGCTTACCTCAGGAAGAGCCACAGAAATGCTCACGGAAGATGCCTCACGGAATGCTCACCGACTGCTAAACCCAAAAAAGAAAAGAACAAACAATAGAGTTGTTTATCAAAAAAGAAAACAAGAAATGGAGTTTGTTTATCAAAACCAAACGAAAAAAGAAAAGAAATAAAGAGAATTAATATATATATATATAATAGACCCAAAACAAACCTGTGCAAAATTTCTCGTCGGAGAAGAGAAGTTTTCCTTCGGAGAAGAGAAGAGACGCGGAGAAGAAAGGGCTGTGCAAATGCCTATTATTGTTGAGCATTAGCGGCGGGACCCGCCGCTATTATCGTCTCCCGCCGCCATTAATATTATTAGCGGCGGGGCCCGCCTCTAATAAAAGGTGATTACCCGCCGTTGATACTATTAGCGGCGGATAGTCCGCCTCTAATATAGGTGATTATCCGCCGCTAATAAATTTTCAAAAACTGTTCTCGGGCATTTATTTTGGAATATTATCGGCGGAGGTCCGCCGCTACTAGTGGTACAGTCCGCCGCTAATAAATTTTTTAATATTTTTTTAATTACTCCCTTATTATTAACGGCGGACCTCCAAGTCCGCCGCTGATAAACTGAATATTACAGGCGGACTTAGTCCGCCGCTAATAGGCTTTATTCTTGTAGTGGCTATTGCTCCACAGGACTTTAACTAGGGGTATCCTTTTAGTTCTCAACTCTTTGATTCCCCGTTCTAGTATCTTAACTGGTTTAACTTCATAACTTAAGTCCGGTTGTAGCTCTAGCGGTTCGTAACTAAGCACATGGGACTGGTCGGACACATACTTTCTGAGCATGGAGACATGAAACACATTGTGGGTACTAGCCAATGCAGGAGGTAGGGCTAAGCGATAAGCAACTGGTCCCATCCTCTGGGACTTAACGTCCCTTTTTACCCAAACCTCTTAACACCTTTTGTTGGCGAGACTTTCAAGAAGACTTTGTCTCCCATCTCGAAGTCGATGTCCTGCCTTTTGGCATTGGCATAACTCTGTTGTCTACTCTGAGCTGTGAGCATATGCTTTCTTATTCTTTCTATAGCACTCATAGCCTCAAGCACCAGTTCTGGCCCAGCTAGTTGCCTCTCTCCTATCTCATCCCAATGTAAGGGTGAGCGACACTTCCTGCCATAAAGCATCTCGTATGGGGCCATTCCAATGGTTGTTTGGTAACTATTATTGTACGCAAATTCCATGTGGTACAAGTACTCTTTCCAAGTACCCTTGAATTCTAAGGCGCAGGCTCGCAGCATATCCTCCAGTATCTGGATGGTTCTTTCTGACTGTCCATCTGTTTGCGAGTGAAAGACTGTGCTGAGTTTCAACTTCGTACCCATTGCCTCTTGCAAGCTTTCCCAGAAACCTGATGTGAACCTCGGGTCTCTGTCTAAAACTATAGATACTGGTACACCATGGAGTCTGATTATCTCTTTCATGTACAACCTTGCAAATTGATCCATAGTGTACGTCATTTTCACCGGAATAAAATGAGCTGACTTAGTAAGGCAGTCCACAACCACCCAAACTGCATCGTGACGCTCTGTAGTCACTGGTAGACCAACTACGAAGTCCATAGCGATATCTTCTCATTTCCATACTGGTATTGGTAACGGTTGCAGTAACCCACCGGGTCTTTGGTGTTATGCTTTCACTTGTTGACAAACCAAGCACTTGGCTACGTACCCGGATATGTCCCTCTTCATTCCCAGCCACCAATACATGGACTTAAGATCTTGATACATCTTTGTTGCGCCAAGGTGCAATGAGTAAGGCGTTGTGTGTGCTTCTTCAAGAATCTTATCCTTGACCTCTTGGTCGCTAGGCACACAAACCCTGCCCTTGTACCTTAATATCTGGCATTCCGACATTGTGAAATTCCCACTATTCTCTTCTTGTAACAAGGCTTCTTGTTTAACCAGATTGTCATCCAATTTTTGCTTTTCTTTAATCTCTTCCAAGAGATCTGATTGCAATGTGAGATTGGCTAACTCGCTTGTAACTATTTCTATCCCAGCTTTCACTATCTCTTTTTGTAACGGAGCTTCCACCAACCCTAAAGCTGCAATGGTGCCATGACTTCGTCGGCTTAAGGCATCAGCCACCACATTAGCTTTTCCAGGATGATAGGGTATCTCGCAATCATAGTCTTTAACTAGCTCGAGCCACCTCCTTTGCCTCATGTTTAACTCCTTCTGAGTGAAAAAGTATTTAAGGCTTTTGTGATCCGTGTATATTTCACATTTATCCTCGTAGAGATAATGTCTCCATATTTTCAAGGCAAAAACCACAGCCGCCAACTCTAAGTCATGTGTTGGATATCTCTGTTCATATTCTTTTAGTTGTTTGGACGCGTAAGCCACCACTTTTCCAGTTTGCATCAGTACACATCCCAAACCCATCTTGGATGCATTCTTTGGTATTGGCCAATCCTTGACAGCCTCAACCTTAACTTGGTCCACTGATACTCCGTCCTTGGTTACTATGTGGCCTAGAAATACCACTTCCTCTACCCAAAACTCGCACTTCTTTAGCTTGGCACATAACTATTGTTCTTTGAGCCTCTGGAGCACCTTTCTCAAATGATCCTCATGCTCCTCCTTTGTCCTCGAATAGATCAAAATATCATCAATAAAGACGATTACAACTTGTCCAACTACTCTTTGAACACCCTATGCATTACATCCATGAATGCTCCAGGGGCATTTGTTAGACCAAATGACAGTATTTAAAACTCATAATATCCATACCGAGTCCTAAAAGAGGTTTTGGGTATATCATTTTCCTTTATCTTAAGCTGATGATAACCTGATCTCAAATCTATCTTAGAGAATATCGCTGCCCCTTGTAATTGGTCAAACAAATCGTGAATTCTAGGTAACGGATATTTGTTCTTTATCATCACCTTGTTCAGTTCCCTATAGTCAATACACATACGCATTGATCCATCCTTCTTCTTGACGAATAGTACCGGAGCTCCCCATGGTGAGTGACTTGGTCAAAAGAATCATTTGTCAAGCAGTTCTTGCAGCTGTTCTTTCAACTCCTTTAATTCTGAAGGCACCATCCTATCCAATGCTTTTGAAATAGGGGTTGTCTCTGGTGCTAACTCGATCACAATCTGGGGGTAAGCCTGGTAGATCTTCTGGGAACACCTCGGGGTGCTCACACACCACTTTAATGTCCTCAGGCCATTGTGGCGTGTTCTTAGTTATGTCCACTATACTAGCCAGGAATGCTTGGCACCCTTTTCCCATCATCTTCTTTGCCTTGAGCGCTGAGATGGTTGGCGTTTTGGGTCCCGTACTTTCTCCCTTGAACACGAATTTCTCTTCCCTTTCGGATTGGAACACTACGATCTTTTTCCTTCAATTAATGGTTGCACTATACTTGGAGAGCCAATCCATTCCAAGTATCATGTCATACTCATTCATAGCCAGCTCAATCAAGTCAGTGTAGAGTTCTCGCCCGTCTATAGTCATCGGCACCGCGCGTACCCATCTTCTAGATGTCATCATCTCTCCAAACAGCAACATCGTACTAAAGCCTATCGAAAACACCTCTCTAGGTCTTCCTATTTTCTCTATCATGGACATTGATATAAAAGAATGGGTAGCACCCGAATCAACTAACACATTGCATAAGAGATTGGCTATATGAATATGACATGTGCATAAGTCATCCTCTCCGCACTAGCCATTTCTACATCTCGGGCAATCATTGGCTTGAGCCCTCTCATGAACTTGTCGACCTTAGCTTCCTCATTGGCCACTAAATCTCCAGCAAACTTAGCCAGCCTGTTGAACTGTTGCGCGTACTAGGATACAGTAGTATCTCCATGGATCAAGTTCACAAATTCATCCACCTTAGAAGCTCTGATAGACTCAGTGTAAAACAGTTCGTTGAAAACTTGTACAAACTCTGCCCATGTCATAGCTCTGACATCTTGGATAAGCTTCGTGTTCTCCCACCGGATGCAGGCATCCTTCTTCAGCATATAATTAGCACAAGATACTTTAGCTCGGTCTTCCAACTGCATTAGTTCAAAAATGGATTCCATAGAACGCGTCCATTCTTCAGCTTCCATAGGATCCACACCTCCTTCGAAGGGTGGAGGGTGCATCTTTTAGAAATGTTCGTATATCGGATTTGGTTGAGCAAGTTGTTGTGGCCTCACTTCCACAATTTGCTGGGCTGGTGGCCTTCCAACCCTAGGTGCCCAATTAAGTTCTTTTTGAAGACAAGCAATCTCATCCATGTTGGCATTTCCTGGGTTCAGGTTTTCTAGTGCCTGAGCCTTATTCACTCCTCGTCGTACAACTCTTCATGGAGGCATCGTGATTCGTTCGAAATCCTTAAGCCAAAGAGCCTAAACTATGAACGATAAATCTTCTATCCATTGAGAAAAAGGCCTAACACATTCTAGCCAGAACTCGAAGAGAACAATAACAATAATATAAACTGAGTTTCAAACCTCACATTCTTCATACAATTGTATAATAAGGAGAAAATAGCAAAATAACTTGTCATTAATATTACTTCAAACTTAATACATGATTTCGATACATAAGTAGTCAACTGAAAATAAATGAAATACAACAATCTAACATCATAAAAATCATGCAAACATATCCTAGAACAAGGACAGAACCCCCCGTTCACTCACTAACCAGAAAGGAAATAACTTCTAAATCCCAATTCCAGCCCTGGCATGACTGCTGTTGGTGTCACAGACTACCATATGGACTAGGAATGAATCCTCGTATTCTTTCCTAAGTTCTGGAGACAACTCCCTAATCACTACCCTATGTAGCTTAGGGGTTCCTTGTACCCACCTCTTCTTACTATGGTTTATTTTCTTGATCCCTAAAGGGTTAAACCTAACTTTCTTGGCTATGTTCTCAAAGTAGATCCTAGGGAATCTCTTCCCCATAGGTGAATGTTGATTTGGGGCTTAACCTTCTAAGTGAGCTACCTCGCTCCAGGCCTGGTTAAGAGCATCCCTAACACTCTGCCATGAGATTGTGCTCATTAGAACCTCAAAACACTATAGACACTTAAGTAAACCCCACATCCACTTAATCTCCTGGATGGCATAGTTCACTGCCATGATATGCCTAGTTAGCCTCTCTAAGTCATCATAGCTACCCTCAGACTCATTTTCATTTCCCCAGTCCTTTGGATTTAATAATCTCAGGTTTCCTTAGCCCCTCATCCTCGGCTGGACATAACTGTTCTCTTCATCATCACCATTATCTAGTCATTATGAAACCCACAATTATGGTTAAACTCAAAAGTACTTGCAGAACTTAAAAATATACTTACAGTGCAGTAGCTGGGGCCTTTCTGATCTTCATATGCATACTGTGAGGGTCTACAGGAGCCTAAGTAACGTAGGCTCCGATACCAAATGTAACGACCCGATTTTTCTTAACTAGACCCACCGAACACGACTATGACTATCTGGGGTCAACTGGACCCTTATGGTCAACTTTGGTAAAAATCGGACGTTAGAAACCAAATAAACTTTAAAGTAAACTTTAGAAAATTTTACATTGGAGTACTTTGAAATAAAATAGTATTTGCATGGGATCCCATAGTTTTTTTAAAAAAATGTAGTTTGAACGTAACTTAAGAAATAGTCTGTAGCCACATGACTTTCTTTAGATAAACTAGTAAACATGAACTTGATAAAACTGTTACTGGACTCAGCGGAAAACTTAAGAGAACCCTGGCAACCCTGCAGGTCGGTTATTTCACAGTATGCATACTTCAGACAGAATCCCCTCCAGCTTATTACACTGCTCCTTAAGCTTTGCCCTTACCTACACACACAGAGTAACTAATGAGATATAACACTCAGTAAGGAAGCTAGCTACAACTTAAGACTCTACTATCCAAAACAAACTTTGCATAACAGAAATGCATATCTAGAAACTGCAAACTGAGCAACACGTCTAGCATATTCACATAAGTCAAAGTGTTGCGTAACATACTGTGAATTAACCGACTTGCAGGGTTGCCAGGGTTCTCTTAAGTTTTCCGCTGAATCCAGTAACAATTTTATCAAGTTCATGTTTACTAGTTTATCTAAGAAAGCCATGTGGCTACAGACTATTTCTTAAGTTACGTTCAAACTACATTTTTTTTAAAAAAAACTATGGGATCCCATGCAAATACTATTTTATTTCAAAGTACTCCAATGTAAAATTTTCTAAAGTTTACTTTAAAGTTTATTTGGCTTCTAACGTCCGATTTTTACCAAAGTTGACCGTAAGGGTCCAGTTGACCCCGGATAGTCATCATCGTGTTCGGTGGGTCTAGTTAAGAAAAATCGGGTCGTTACAAATATAACACATGTGTTATACTAAAGTGTAGTATAACAAAAAAAATGTGTTATACTAAAGTGTAGTATAACACAAAAAAAGTGTTATACTAAAGTGTAGTATAACACAAAAAAAAGTGTTATATAATCGACTATAAATAACATAATTAAACACTTATCTATATATTAAAATAACACAGAAATTGTGTTATCGTTGACAGTACAATAACACATCTGTATAACACTGATAAAGTGTTACGTAAAGTACCCTGACCTACGATAACATAGTCGGTCTTAACACATCAGAAAGTGTTATCGTATGTTTTGATAAAACATTTTTGGTGTTATTAAAAGCATTTTTTCTTGTAGTGTGTGTTATTTTTAAGTTTTATTTAAATGTTGCTCATTTTAATATGTTAAAGACAATTATTTTATTTTTGTAAAACCATGGATCCATATATTTATTTTCAAGTTTTTATTCATTAAAAGAGCATGTTTATGATTATGATACAACGCTGTGTTCTCGATAATTTATGAGAAATTAGGGTGTTACAAAATAATAATAATAAACAATAAATATATGCAAATATCCATATTAATTATTTATTTCATAAAACATTGTCCAACACATATGCTTTCAAGGGCACAATTCCTAACAATCTCCCACTTGCCCTAACGCAAATGAGGCATCTTTCTCAAACCCATATTTCTAACATGATCCTTAAAAGACATAGTAGCCAAAGTCTTAGTAAAATGATCTACAAGGTTATGTTCTGAAGCTATCTTCATAACTGCTACATCTCCTCTATGAACTATATCCCTGATCAAGTGGTATTTTCTCTCAATGTGATTTCCCGTCTTGTTACTCCTTGGTTCCTTTGAGTTAGATTCCGCCCCACTATTGCCACAATGCATGACCAGTGGCTTATCCATGTCTGGAACAATTTCTAGATCAATATAAAACTTTTTGAGCCACACGGCCTCCTTAGCTGCTTCACAAGCCGCTATGTATTCGACTTCCATGGTAGAATCTGCAATACTTATTTGTTTGATACTACGCCAGACTACAACTCCTACATCAAGTGTGAACACTCACCAAGAAGTATATTTCTGAATATCTGTAAAATTGCGTCCTAATTCAATTCCTCTATATAAACGTCACTCAACTCACAAGTATTAGAAAAATACCATTTTAAGGAAAAGCTTAGTGGGGCCTTGATAAAACATGCAATTTGGGCCCAATAGTTTAAAAATAAAAATATGTGTGTTTATGCAACATTAAGAAATAAAATTGTAGTGCACCAATTTTTTTTAGTTTAATTAATTTTGTGCCTTATTTTATTATTAATTGTTAAGTGTTAGGAAATTATTTTAATTTGTAAGTTCATGAGTTTTGGTTATGTGCACCAAGGTACATGGTTAATAGAGTTGCACTCGAGCACTTGTGTGTGTGCATGTGCATGGTTGCATGGTGAGCAAGAAATAGTTTTTCCTATGCATTAATTTTTTTTTTTTATTTATTTAAGTAAACAAAAAGAAAAGGAAGGAAATAGGGAGAGGGGCATGTAGTGTGAATGGGCATGGTTGGAAGAGTGCAAGCTTTCGTTTTTCCTCATTTGTCATCTTTTCTCCAATTTTAGATTTATAGAAAAAACCAATATATAAAAAAAATTGAAATGGACTTTATTACATTAAGGAAAATGGAAATAGTTGTCTTATTATTATTTGGTTAAGTAGATGAAAATTAATGGAGAGAATATGTAGTTTTGGCCGAGTATAGAAAGAGAGAGGGTGATGGGTTCGGTCAAGCATAGTGTGAGTCATAGGGAGAATTTCCATTTTGTGCAAAAATCAATTAGGCCATAGATGGCAATCACATGGATTAGGGAGAGGGAATTAAGGGAAGGTTGAGGCTTAATTTTGGGCAAGAGATTCAAGGGTTCGACTAGATTAAGAAGGGGATACAAGTGAGGTTTGGAGGCTCATTTGTTGTGGTGGCTGCCGAATCCTAGAGAGAGAAGGAGAGAAAGGCTCGCGAGGCTAGGAGAAGAAAGAAGAAGAAAGGGATTAGGGTTTGAAATCCCTAGGTGAAGTACTTGGTTCACGGTGGTTTTGTTAGTTTCTACTTCTTCTTCTTGAATCTAAGAGCATGTTGTTTTTCTCTTCTTTTGTGGTGTATTCGAAAATTCTAGGGGTTTGATCAAAGGTGGTGGCCATTGTTTGGGGTCCTTGAGTGGTAGCAAGAGAGGTAATGGGAAACTTTATCTTATGGTGGTTGTTCTTGTCATTTTGTCTCTTGTTGTTTGGTTTTCATGAGGATATTGTTTATGAATGTTGGATTGTTGTTTTGTTGTATAGTTATGGATTATGGCATTATTTTATTGTTGTTGCTATGAAGACTACATGTTTTGATTAGAGGCATGTTGGGTTTTAAATTGAAAATTGGAAACAAGAATGAGATTGATGTATGTTTCAGCCTAAGAGTATGTTCTAGGGTTTGTGTTGTTTTCTTTCATATTCTTGTAAGCATGCAAACAGATTTGAGTTGTTTGACCATGAGTATAGGGTTTCGGCCTAGGGGTCCTTTTTGCATGTTGGGTTATTTTTTTTATGCTATTGAATTACATGCTCTCATTGGTGATCATAGGAGCATACTAGGTTTTGTTTTGGGTTTGGAAACAACAAGAGATAGAAACATGTTGTAGGTTTTGGCCTAGTGCTTTAATAAAAGGGTTATGAACTTTTGTTTGGTTCTTCTTAACTTTATTCTACTATTATACGTTAATGAACATATTGTCAATTGTGATATTTCATGTTATTAGGTTGTATAGGATTCAACATGAGCATGCATTATGGTGTAAGTTTGTTTATGATGATGGTTTTGGATGCTTAAATATATTATTGAATTGTTCAAGTGTAGAAACATGTTAGGTTATGTGTTAGCATGATTAAAGGTGTAATTTTGATAATTATAAACTTGTCTTATTTATTTATTTGGTGGTTTTGATATTAAATGATTTTAAAATGCACAAGAGAAGCCTCAAAATAATGTTTTGATTTTATATAAGCAAGAGGCATTTTATTCCGCATGATAATAGGTTTTTATTCAAAATAAGAACATGCTGTTTTTTTTTTTATTTATTTTGTGAAAGATTATGGATTCAATTCAATTATGTGATTTTGATTAAATAAAATTTTTGCTGGAATTTTTGGTTTATTAAGAGAAAATGTCTTTTAAATAAGATAAGTAAAAAATGTGCTCAAATAAATTAAGTCTTGTATTTTATATATGATAAATGTGATTTTTCCACACTTTAAATATGTATTTTCTCATTTATAATTATTCATTTTTTTTTATGATAAGTAAAATTATTTTTCCAAAGGTGATCATGAAATTCATTTAGTAATTATAAATAACTACAAATTTTGTCACATTCTTTTAATTTTTATTTAATAATAAATGAGATTATTATTTTATAAGAAATTAAAAGCTAATGAAATATTTTAGTAAATTAACTTTTTGTAATAAAGTTTTTGAATGACAAATATGTGGTTAAAAGAAATGATGAAGTAATTATTAAGTGGTAAATTATTTATGCTTGCTGAATTTTTAAGAAAGACAATGAAATGAGCACATGTAGAAATTGTAGACTTTAAACGTTAAATTTTAAGAACACTCTCACGTATGCATGTTACTTGCAAATGTATTTTTACGTTCAAACATACGCCTATTATTCAAACACGTGATTTTTATTTTGTAACCATGAAGGATTTATCAGTATAATTAGCATTATTCTTTTATGATTTTATGTAGAATTATTGTATGTTTGTAATTGTAGTGCAACTTGTGCCACGTGTGCATGGGTATTTATGTTGGGCATGTGTATTCTTATGTGATTTGAAAAACAAACGTTTGTTACGGATTTTCTATGCGCAAGTATATGCGTTCGTTTAACAAGTAATATAATGTAAGAAAGGTCGAACCCACAAAGACTGTTACCAAGTACAAATCATTAATCCTAATATTCTATTTAGTTAATGATAATTTGATTATAAGAATTAAGTAAAACTATTGAAATAAGAACGTAATTGCAAGAATAAAGTATAGCAAAGAAAATAGAATTCAATAATTAAATGAACTAGGGCAATTAACTTCATCTACCATCCACTTTATATTTCAGTAACACAAATTATACTATTCAATTCTCTCTCGTAATAGCAGGTCAACAAAAGTAACTTATATTCGTACTATAATATACAAGTCTCAACCTTATGTACATTTTCTACATCTGTGTGATAAATGAACATAAGACGAGCATTAATTAAGACAACTCTAAAGCTACACAGACCAAATAGGTACTCTCATCCTATAATGAAATCTATGTCTATTCAATTACAGCATAATCAATTCTCACTTCTCAGATTTCGAATCAAAATCATATAAATCATGTAATAGGTGGCTAGTCAATCACAAGCATTAAGCATAAATTCGAATAGATCACAAGATATAATAGAAATCATAAAACTTGCATTAATTCAAAATAAAGTTTCAGGAGAATCCATTAACACCCTAGAAAAAGAGTTTAGTTCATGACAGAATTCATAATAACCATAGAAAAATTAAAAAGCATCCAAATTACAGAAATTAAAAGTAGAAAAAAAGAAAAACTATGATAAGTTCTTTAATTCCACTTGCAATCCTCTACAATGTGCTTCTATCCATCTCCTAGGGTTAATCTTCTCCTTAAAAACATTATTAATAAAGCTTTTATAGTCCCTAATTAATTTTGTGCGACACGAAAAAATTGCCCTTGAAAAATACCCATAATTTTGCTTCTGTACGGACTGGCGCTGCGGCTCTGGTGTGCTTCGCGTTCCACATTTTGTCTCTGGAGTATGTAGCATCGCAGCTCTATCTGGTAGAGCCGCAGCTTTAATTCCCATTTTAATAGAGCCTCAGCTCTATGTAATGACCCACTACTCTAGAATCTTGGACCATTAACGAAACTATACATACAAATTCTTACTAAAATTTACATTTGCGAAAATACCATAATTTTATTAGAAAACTTATAGAAATAAGAGTTACTTACATAAATACCAAGAAGGATGTGAGATCCCATTGTTTGAAAAACAAAACATAACATGATTTATAAAATAAAGGGATTACATAGTAAGTGCGGAAAATACATATAAAGACCATAAATAAACGACTACATCCTCGAAATCGAACTCCCGACTCCTTGAATCCGTTCATCACCGATACACATTCTCTAAGCGTCCACGAATCTTACCGCCTCTAAAGCTATTTTCCTGCACATAAAACAAAAATGAATGAGCCTAATGCCCAGCAAGGAAAATCTAACACATAGTCATAAACATAAATTTCATAAGAAATATAAAGACATAACATAACACTTATTACATACACATACTATAATGGCCATTATTACTTGGGGTCCCATAGACTAAACAAGTCATATGCCCATGAGATTAGTGGGGTCCTACTAGCTAAGTAGGTCATATGCCCATAATCTATTTGGGGTCTTGTTAGTCATATGGGTCATATGCCCAAGCCTACAAACATACATATCATAACATATTTTATAACATATTTCATAACACATAAGATAACATAAGCATAATACATATAGATTCTATCCTATTTTCCTTACCAAAGTTACCAGGATATGTGGACAGTGTTGGGACTTTGGAACACTCCTAATAACCATTATGAAAAAGAGTGAGTCTAATGAAGAAAAAGAGATGAAAAGGAATGGGAAGACTAAACCATTGAGAAACATACTTACCAAAACTTATGTGCTCAAGAACTTAGATTTCCTAACCAAAATAAAGATTAAGGTTAGAGGCTGAGTAGAAGACTATGAGAACTAAAAAGAACAAATACAGAATTGAACTAGAGTTTTTGGGTTACCTTGAAGACTTGTAAGACCAATCTATACTTCAAACCAAAATACTATCAAAACTTTACTTCCCAAAGTGTTTGATAAGCTTATAATGATCAAGCTTATGATTTCCCAACCCAGGTGTTTACACTCTCACACTCACTTAGCACTTGCAGCCTCTGAACTTAGAGCAAAAGATGAATAATGGCTGGGTACTAGGTCCTATTTATATAGTTTAGGAATGAAAGGATCTTGATTTTACTTGAATAAAAATAATAGCTTTTTAGGTGAAAATAATTTGAATAATCGTTCAGCAGAGGCTGAAGACTCGTTCAAAAAGATGCTGGACTTATCAAGAGGTTGAATGGTTGAATGGGAAATGATTTCAAAACATTTCAAAATACACTGATGGAGGCGATATATCGCCCCCTGTAGGCGATATATCGCCTGGGCCAGTATGCCCGAGGCTGTCGTGCATCGTCTCGTGTTTTCCGTATCTACATGCTGCGATATATCGCCCCCTATAGCTGCGATATATCGGCACACGCTGATAAATTAAACACGAAATTACACATTTTTAGCTAAGTTTGAATGGAGTAAACAGCCTTGACTAAGCCCTCAACGTATTCAAAGTTGCTGACTGACCTTATAGCATTCAAACTTTTACCCTTATTAAATTTAATCCTCAAAATACTTAATTCTTAATCATCCATACATAACATGTGCTTAAAATCCTATTGGTTGTTATCTAAACCTTATAGTATAATAAATATTATCCTTAATATCAGTCATATAATCAAACCTTAGGTTAAACTTAATATTCTTAAACTATAGGTTAAACTTAGAAAATCTACAAGTACTACTATGAGTGTCCAAATAATTCTCGGTCTGAACCAAAAATCCACAGTTACAAAGATAAAACTATACATACTATAATACTACTATCTATCTTAGCTAAGTAAAGTTCTTGGACTCTACAATTCTCCCCTACTAAAAAGAATTTCGTCCTCGAAATTTACTTACCAAATAATTCCGGATACCGGCCTTGCATGTCCTCCTCCAATTCCCACGTTGCCTCTCGTTTAGAACTGTTACTCCATAGAACTTTGACTATAGGAAAGCTCTTGGACCGTAACTGCTTCATCCCTCTATCTAGGATGCTAACCGGTCGTTCCTCGTAACTTAAGTCTTTCTGGAGCGCTATTGTATCGTACTTGAGGACGTGAGATGGGTCTGACACATATTTGCGTAGCATCGAAATGTGGAACACGTTGTGACTATCGGCTAGTGCTGGCGGTAGGACTAGTCTATACGCAACTGGTCCCACTTTTTCCAATATCTCAAAAGGACCTATGAATCGGGGACTAAGCTTGCCTTTCTTCCCGAACCGCTTGACACCTTTCATAGGAGATATCTTCAGGAAGACTTGATCTCCAACTTGGAACTCCACATCGCGTCGCTTGGTATTCGCATAGCTTTTCTGACGGCTTTGAGCAGCAAGCATACGCTGTCTAATAAGCGCTACTGCTTCTTGAGCTTATCTAACAGCTTCGGGCCCTAGAAGCTCCCTTTCTCCTACCTCGTCCCAGTGCAACGATGATCAGCATTTTCTTCCATATAGCAACTCATAAGGTGCCATCCCGATCGTCGACTGGTAGCTATTGTTGTACGAGAACTCGATCAGCGGCAAGTACTTGTTCCATGATCCTCTGAAATCAAGTACACACGCGCGTAGCATATCCTCTAAAATCTGAATCGTCGCTCGGACTGCCCATCTGTTTGAGGATGGAAAGTTGTACTAAGACTTAACTTAGTACCCATAGCTTGCTGTAAGCTTCCCCAAAATCTTGATGTAAATACTGATCCTCTATTTGACACTATTGTCTTGGGGATTCCATGGAACCGTACTATCTCTTGGATGTAGATATCTGCGTATTGGTCTGCCGTGTATGAAGTCTTAACAGGCAGAAAATGAGCCGACTTGGTTATTCTATCTATTACTATCCAAGCAGACTCATGCTGCTTATTCGTCTTTGGCAGACCCGTCACGAAGTCCATAGCTATATCATCCCACTTCCATTCTGGTACACTAAGCGATTGCAATAAACCTGCAGGCCGCTGATGCTCCGTTTTCACTTGCTGGCATACAAGACACTTGGACATGAATTCTGCTATGTCCTTCTTCATCCCTGGCCACCAGTAAATTGCCTTGACATCATGAGTCATCTTGGTTGACCCTGGGTGAACTGAGTACGGGGTACTGTGCGCTTCTTCTAGGATCGTCTTCTTAATACTTTGATCATTTGGCACGCATACCCGATCCTTATATCTCAATAAGCCTTGGCTAGATATTGAGAAATCTGTAGTCTTGCCTTCTCTGACTGCATCCATATATGCTGCTAGCGTGTCATCATGTCTCTGACCAATCCGTATGTCCTCTAGCAGATTCGATTGGATAGACAAGTTAGCCAGCTTGCCTACAACCACTTCTATTCCGGCACTGATAAGCTCCTGCTGTAACGACTTTTCTATTCCGGATAAGGCTGATAAATTCCCATAAATTTTCCTACGAAGCGCATCGGCAACCACGTTCGCCTTTCCTGGATGGTATAGGATTTCGCAGTCGTAATCCTTTACTAACTTCAACCACCTGCGCTGCCTCATGTTGAGCTCCTTCTGAGTAAAGAAGTACTTTAAACTCTTGTGGTCCGTATAAATCTCGCACCGTTCTCCGTAAAGATAATGGCGCCAGATTTTTAACGCAAAGACCACCGCTGCCAACTCCATATCGTCAGTTGGATAGCGCTATTCGTACTCCTTTAGCTGTCGTGAGGCGTAGGCTATCACCTTGTCATTTTGCATCAGCACGCATCCTAATCCTAGCTTTGATGCATCGCAGTAGACAAAGAACTTATCGTTGGGTGTCGGTACACTGAGTACTGGTGTTGAGCAAAGCTTATCTTTAAGCAACTGGAAGCTTTCTTCACACTTATCATTCCAGTTAAACTTTTTTTGCTTCCGGGTCAGGTTGGTGAGTGGAGTGGTTATCTTAGAAAAGCCCTCTACAAACTTCCTATAATAACCTGCTAACCCTAGAAAGCTTCTTACTTCAGATGCGTTCTTTGGTCTGGGCCAATCCTTCACGGCCTCGACCTTTGATGGATCTACTGCAACTCCGTCTTTCGATATAATGTGCCCGAGGAACGCCACTTGCGAAAGCCAAAACTCGCATTTCTTGAACTTTGCGTAGAGTTGATGCTCCTTCAATCGCGTCAAAATCAACCTCAAGTGTTCCTCGTGCTCTACTTCAGTCTTGGAGTATATTAAAATGTCATCGATGAATACAACAACGAATTTATCCAAGTAGTCTTTGAAGACCCTATTCATTAAGTCCATAAACGCGACTGGTGCGTTAGTAAGACCAAAAGACATAACCAAGAACTCGTAATGTCCATAACGAGTCCTGAAGACTGTCTTAGGAATATCTTCTCCCTTTACCTTAAGCTGATGATACCCGGACTGTAAATCGATCTTTGAAAATACAGTCGCGCCTCGGAGTTGATCAAATAAATCGTCAATCCGGGGTAGCGGGTACTTGTTCTTAATCGTTACTTTATTCAACTCACGATAGTCTATGCACATCCGCATACTTCTGTCCTTCTTCTTCATGAATAGTACCAGAGCTCCCCATGGTGAATGGCTTGGCCTAATAAAACCCAAGTCTAGGAGTTCTTGTAGCTGCGTCTTTAACTCCTTGAGTTCCGTAGGTGCCATCGGGTATGGTGCCTTAGAGATAGGCTCGGTGCCTGGTACTAATTCTATCATGAAGTCTATTTCTCGATTTGGCGGCAATCCTGGCAAGTCATCGGGAAAAACTTCTGGAAATTCTTGTATAACCCGAACATCTCCAACTTTAAGTGATTTCTCCTTCTCCACATTCGTGATGCTGGCTAAGAACGCTTGACATCCTTTCTCCATCATTCATTGAGCTTTGAGAGATGATACTAACGGGGTGCGCAATCCTGAAGCTTGTCCCATGAAGCATCGTCTCTGGCCGTCCGGAGTCTCGAACATTACCTTCTTGCGTTTGCAGTCGATTGTTGCGCCATGCCGTGCTAGCCAATCCATGCCTAGTATTACGTCGAAGTCCTTGATCACTAGTTCTATCTGGTCTCCTTCTAGTTCTATGTCCTCAATCTTGATCGGTATGCCTCGTACTATTCGTGATGATAAAACTACTTTGCCCGAAGGCAACTCGGTTACAAACCTAGTTCTAACTCTTTCACTAGGTTTGTCTAGTTTTTCTATCATTCCTAACGAGATATACGAATGAGTGGCTCCCGAATCAAATAATACATGACATAAATTATTGAGGATAGAAACCTGACCTGTGACCACTTTGTTGCTAGCATCAGCCTCTCCTTGGGTTAAAGCAAAAACCCTAGCAGGAACCATCTTTTCGTCCTTCTTCCCTTCTGGCTTCTGTTGAGGACAATCTCTTTTACGATGCCCTTCTTGACCACAGTTAAAACACTCCTTTGTGTTTGTGCGGCATTCTTCAGGATGCTTCTTCTGACATTTGGCACATGGCGGGTATTCCACGTAGCCCGACCTATTTCCCCCATTATTCGTTCGTGCCCTTTTATTGTTGTCAGATTGCTTGTTGTCAGGATGCTGTCTTTTCTGGTCGTTACTGTTGTTGCCTGATTGACTGTTGCTGAACTGATTGTTGCCATTATGGTTGTTGTTGTTCCGACTGGCCTGTGGTTGGCTCTGCTGTCTAGGTTCAGGCTTACTGGCTTCTTCTTTGCTTACATTGGCCTGCAACCTTTCTACTTCGATTGCCGTCTCAAGAACGTCGGCATATGTAGTGTTTCCCGGGTTTGCTAGTTTAACCCACATATCGATCTTCGGTCGAAGTCCTCTAACAAACTTGTTCACCCTCAGATAATCGGTTGGAACCATCTCTGCCGAGAACTTTGCTAAGCGGTCGAACTGACGAGCATATTCCGCCATTGTTAAAGTACCCTGCTTCAAGTTGGTGAACTCCTCAACCCTCGTAGCGAGTACAACCGAATTGTAGTAATTTTTGTGGAACAGCTCCACAAATCGGGTCCATGTCATGGTGGCAGCATCATGAGATTGCTGGACCAAGTCCCACCATATCCTGGCATCTTTCTTAAGCAAAGATGAGACGCAGGATATGCGGTCCGCATTGCTGAGATTCATGTGTGTCAGAATCGGCTCCACGTTCCTTAGCCATTCTTCTGCTTCAAAGGGGTCCGTAGTCCCTTCGAAGTTTGGAGCGTGTTGCTTGCGGAACCTCTCATACACTGGCTCCATGTGCTGTACTGGATATGGCGCGTAGTTCGTCATAGGCCATCCCCCATATGGACCAACTTGTTGGGGTGCTGGGGCCATTTGCTGTGGCTAGGGCTGAGTTTGAGCCTATTGGCGTTGTTGCTGCAGAAGTTCCTCGACTTGCTGCCGCAGTCTGGCGATCTCCGCGGTGTTCTCAGCTGGTGGTGCCGGCATGTTGCGGCGAGCGGTAGCACGCACTCCCCTTCGGCGAACTGGAGGGACTTCATTGGTCGCTGGAACGGCGTTGGAGGCGTTTCCGTTGGTGCGTGTAGATCTTCGGAGCGACATCGTAGCAGAGTTCTAACAGTTGAAAGAAACATGTTAGAACTCTACCTAATAGGCTCTAAGGAAAAAACCTATTCTAAAACAAACATATCTCGGACCTATTTATTATGACTTCTTATGAAAAATTATATAAGTCTTTATTTATCATTAGAGTGGGTTTCTATACTTAGAAAAACAAGTCATCTTTATTTTCTAAGTGTGTTTCTAATCATCCTATATGACTTAATCCTTAGGCTCGAAACTTATCTTTGTTCCAAAGTTAACCATATTGAGGGAGGGCTGGGATCAGTAAAATCGTTCCCACTACTATGGCCCCCTAACTCTCAATAAGGAAACTTGGTTCATTGATTTGTATCCACCCTCACCGAACTTAGTCATTATTCATTTTATTTATTACTTATTATGATTGCGAAAATAAAGTCAAACTCATACATGGTAATAAAATAGCATGTTATTCATTTGGAAAAAAAATTTCACTTATTACAATCATAAAATAAAAAGTAAATAAAACAAACAATAAAAACTATTAATCTAAAAATCGGGATCTTCTACATCCGATCCCTCATCTAGCATATCGTCATCTGTCTCCTCATAATCATCATTGTCATGTGCATCGAAATGTCCTCTGGGAAGGTTGGTGAGAATCCTATGTTCTTGCTCATTTGTGAACTGAAACTCAAATTTTGCAGTGAACCTAACTAAGAGGAAATAATTTCTCATCGCTAATGGTAGTTCATCCTCATCATTCATGTTTTCCCATATTTCTTCTAAGGCTGCTATTACAGGATGGAAATCTTTAAATAGCCTAATTATAAGTACATATTGTTCCGTTGATCTTAACATTATTTGCTTAGCCTCTTGAAGGTGACCTATCTCTTGGTGAAACAAGAGCAATCTTCGGGTGATCCTTTCTAGTGCTCCTACAGTGTTTCTTGGCTCCCTTATTCTTTTTAAGGCCTTAATGGCTCGGATATCTTGGTAGGTTAAAGCTCCGTTCATACTTAACTGAAAACATAAACACTAAAGTTGTTAGCTATACACATAAGCAAAATAGCCATAACTTAAATACTTACTTGGCGGTCAGATTCGGAGCTTTGAGCGTGTGTATCGAGGAGAACTTCATGCGAAGGAACCGTTGCTCTGATACCAACTGTAATGACCCACTACTCTAGACTCTTGGACCATTAACGAAACTATACATACAAATTCTTACTAAAACTTACATTTGCGAAAATACCATAATTTTATTAGAAAACTTATAGAAATAAGAGTTACTTACATAAATACCAAGAAGGATATGAGATCCCATTGTTTGAAAAACAAAACATAACATGATTTATAAAATAAAGGGATTACATAGTAAGTGCGGAAAATACATATAAAGACCATAAATAAACGACTACATCCTCGAAATCGAGAAACATACTTACCAAAACTTATGTGCTCAAGAACTTAGATTTCCTAAACAAAATAAAGATTAAGGTTAGAGGCTGAGTAGAAGACTATGAGAACTAAAAAGAACAAATACAGAATTGAACTAGAGTTTTTGGGTTACCTTGAAGACTTGTAAGACCAATCTATACTTCAAACCTAAATACTATCAAAACCTTACTTCCCAAAGTGTTTGATAAGCTTATAATGATCAAGCTTATGATTTCCCAACCCAGGTGTTTACACTCTCACACTCACTTAGCACTTGCAGCCTCTGAACTTAGAGCAAAAGATGAATAATGGCTGGGTACTAGGTCCTATTTATATAGTTTAGGAATGAAAGGATCTTGATTTTACTTGAATAAAAATAATAGCTTTTTAGGTGAAAATAATTTGAATAATCATTCAGCAGAGGCTGAAGACTCGTTCAAAAAGATGATGGACTTATCAAGAGGTTGAATGGATGAATGGGAAATGATTTCAAAACATTTCAAAATACACTGATGGAGGCGATATATCGCCCCCTGTAGGCGATATATCGCCTGGGCCAGTATGCCCGAGGCTGTCGTGCATCGTCTCGTGTTTTCCGTATCTATGTGCTGCGATATATCGCCTCCTATAGCTGCGATATATCGGCACACGCTGATAAATTAAACACGAAATTACACATTTTTAGCTAAGTTTGAATGGAGTAAACAGCCTTGACTAAGCCCTCAACGTATTCAAAGCTGCTGATTGACCTTATAGCATTCAAACTTTTACCCTTATTAAATTTAATCCTCAAAATACTTAATTCTTAATCATCCATACATAACATGTGCTTAAAATCCTATTGGTTGTTATCTAAACCTTATAGTATAATAAATATTATCCTTAATATCAGTCATATAATCAAATCTTAGGTTAAACTTAATATTCTTAAACTATAGGTTAAACTTAGAAAATCTACAAGTACTACTATGAGTGTCCAAATAATTCCCGGTCTGAACCAAAAATCCACAGTTACAAAGATAAAACTATACATACTATAATACTACTATCTATCTTAGCTAAGTAAAGTTCTTGGACTCTACACTCTATCTCCCTAGCGCCTCAGCACTAATTCTGACTGATTCTTTTTTTCTTCTCTGTAACTCTTAGGGCTGCAACTCTACACCATAGAGATTCGGCTCTAATTCCAATTTTCACCAAATCATCAATTTGTCCCCTGGTATCGCCTAATTTCCATTCATTATCTCGTTTAACACCATTTCTCCAAGAATTAAGCACTTTTCCTCCAATTTCAAGCTATTTCCTTAATAACCACACTTAATCCTGAAAACACAATAAACACCCGCATAATATCGCACAAAACCAAATAAAATACTAAAATTGTATCTTAAAACACGCCATAAAAACATATCAAAACTAATCCTAACAAATTCCCCCAAACTTATCACTTACTCGCCGTTGAGTAAAGAACACAACTAAGACTCAATAAAACCTAAACAAACCAAGTTGACAACCATAAAATAGCCTAAAAAATCATGAATACCATATGCATATAATTCTAAAGAAAAGTAACGTGCCACTTTCAATATTAATCCATAATTTCAATCAAAATACTTCACCCATTCATTGCAATCCATCAATACTCATGCTGTTTCACTCATAACCAATAAATGTAAACGATTGAACCAATCTATGCATGCCAAATTCTCACCACCAATCCACTCAACATTGTTATTCTATATTCTTGCTATACTTACTATTCTCCACTATTGTAAACAAATACACACTTAAAAATCAACAGGTCTTTACAAAGCTTGTAATATATGGCTTAGGTAAAGGTGGATGAGAAGACGTTTTAGGCTCAATTATACCATAAGCATTCAAACCAAGCAACCTTTCCCTTTAACTCAACTTCACATCCTGCTGTTACCCCATTTTTTCTTCTTTTTCAAGATTAAGAAAAGTTGACTCTTTATTCATCATTTTTTTCTTTTTTTTTTCAAACTACATTCCCCCAAACTTAGATTTTTCAATAAATAACTTAAGGAATGTAGTTTATTCTGAATTTATAATTTTTTTTCTCTTCTTCAATCTTTTTATGCACTAAATAACCACATGTTTCTACATATGTCCTTTAACATTCACTCTCCCCCTCCAATCAAAAGATATGTTTTTATGCTCATGGTATAGGACAAAGGAAATAATAAATACACAGATGCAAGTATAGGCTCAAAACATGTGTTAAACAATGAAAATGGTCAATTGTCAGGCTCAATTAGGGTAACTAGAGATAAAATACCTAAGGGTTTGCTTGAAAGACTCAATCGTTCCAAAGATGGCCTATATCCTCTTCTTAAGTGCGATTGTTTAGGATTTCGTCTCAAATAGCAAGCAAGCAAGTTCTAGAAAAATTTCAACTTGTACAATCCACAACCCAAATTCAACAAGCATATACAAAGTTCAACTCCCACATTTATAGCTATGAGCAATAGTTCAAGCAAGTATTCAATTAACCACAGCGAAGTGACAAAGTATTTCAATCAAGCACATATTTTTTTATATGAACAACTCTTCCTTCAGATTATACACCATGGCATTCAGTCATTCTCATCGGAAATAAATTATCAACTTGGTTTACACTCTAACTATACCATGAAAATGAGACTCAAACACAATAACAACTAATACTAAATGTTGACGGTGAGAACTCGTCAACTAAGTTAAGTTATAAAAATAGTAACATAGAGATTATAAAAAGAAAAGCTTTAGAAATCTAAGTAGAGACTCCAAGAATAATTGCAGAAGAAAAATGGTGAACTCAGTTTGTATTGATTATGGTGCAATGCTGCAGTAATTTTTCCAACCCCCTTCCATGTGGAATTAGGGTTCATTTTATAGTGGGCTCTAATGGCCTTGGATACATGGTGGTCTAGGGGACCAAGTGGTACACAGGTACACTGTCAGGAGAGTGGTTTCAGAGGTAGTGGCATTGATACTAGTACATGGCCAGGTACCATGAAGATGTCTCCACTACTCGACCGTACAAATGTCAGAGGAGTGGTGCAGGCGATAGTGGTGTCGACTCTGACATCTGGTTGGAAGCATGCAGGCCATGTCCTCTCTCCTAGTACTCCCACTACTTTTCTGGTGTGTGCCTTGTGTCCGTACTCTGACTCCTTCTGACTTTGCATGAATCACTATGAGGCTCCCCCACTTCGTTCTTAAGGGTGCGTTGAAGAGGTCCTTGATCTTACCTCTTGTTAGACCCACAATATGGGTGGTGTCCTGTCACCAGCACCTATCTCAAGGGGAGAGATTAGGCCCCTCCAACGAGGCCCACTATGTACGCGACACCTAGTGGCACGGATATGACGAGCTGAGGTGGGGGCGTCTCTCGCGAGGCCCATGGCGCAGCTAATGCACAAGGCGAGGCGAGGGGCGAAACGATGGTGTCGCGAGGCCCCTGGCGCGGCTGATGTGCGGGGCGAGGCGATGGTCTCACAAGGCCCCTAGCGCAGCTGATGCGCGGGCGAGGCGATGGGCGAGGTGATGGGCGAGGACATGGTCTCGCGAGGCCCTTGGCGCGGCTGATGCGCAGGGCGAGGTGATGGCGAGGCCTCAGTGGCCCCTCGGGTGCACGCGAACGAGGCGAGGCGGGGCCTCACGTGGGACACTCGGGTGCACGCGGATGACGTGAGGCGGTGCCTCGCGTGCGTGGCTAGGTTGCGCAGCCAACTTGCCATACGGACGCGGGTCATGGACGGCCGTGTATAGTGAGACCCTTGTGGCCTTGGCAGGTACTCGTGCATGTTGGGTACCCTCGCATGGCAAGGCCCTTGGGTCTCTCGGGGCATCTTCATAAAGGCCTCCTATGAGACATGGGTTGTGGGGAAAAATACTGGGTCGCTTGGATTGCTTGAGGCTAATGAGGGTAAACCTCCATATTTTCCCTTGGTGGAATTTGAGCATCCACACTAAACTTGAAAAACAACAAAGAACAGCAAAGCTAAAAATAAATCCCTTCCCCTAAACTTAAGACTAACATTGCCCCCAATGTTAAACTCAAATAACAAGAAGAGACTTACAAGAGACCACATTGGATAACATTAAAATGGAGGCGATGGAGGCGGGTACTATTGGGAACTTTATACAGGACTTTATTTATTTTCATGTAGATCTAATATTAAAAAAATTAATATGAGATAACCTAGAACATGTTTCTAAAATTGAATTTAAAGAGAAACAAAGATAAGAATACTTACAGTATATGCAGTGGAATGAAAGAGTCATTCCTTTAGTTTCTCTAACTCTTGTATCCTTTATGTCGCAGAGTATTATCAAGAAATTGAACTGTTTTTCTAATTTCTTCATAGTCTTCCAATGTATCCTTAGAATCATCTAGACTAGTGTGGGCAATTCTCAACACATGAGATAGATACAGAGAGAAGAAGAGAAAATAACAAAGAGGCTTAGAAAAAGACTTGTGTTTAGAGAGAATATGAAACTATCATAAAACCAGTTATTAAACTTATGTTTTGACTTCTCTCTAAGCACTCATTTTATAGACTCAATTAGGCCATTTAATTTAATTAAAAAATCAATAAAATAATAGCCAATTTGAAGCCCTAGGTCGAAATTATCATGGGCTTTAGGATCGTGAATTTTCCCATTTGATTATAAGCCCATTGGACTTAAAATCAAGGCATGTATTATTTTCTATTGATTTAATTAATTAAATAATTATTCAAATCCTTTATCAAATTAATTATTTATAATTTGAACCTTGATTTAAACTTATTTATTAATTTAGATACCAATTTATCTTAATTAATAAATCTGCCCTAATTTCTCTTTTCTTCTCAAAATTACATAACCCTGTGAAACTATTCAAAATTGACCTGGTCAACTTTGATAATTCTAATTGATAATTAAATCAATTAATTGAGACTATCTAGATGATTTTATACAAGGTACAATGGGGAACATGTGCATATGAAATCAAGCTCCAATAAGTTATCATCAATCTAACAAATAAATTTACTAACTTATTAATTCCTCGTGACTCCACTATAGACTCGGAATTGCACTCTTGAATTCATAGAAAGATCTATAAAAAATATAGTTCCGCTATTAATTATCCATTGTTACAACCACAATTGTCACTCAATCCTCTGCAGATGGTTTACAATGAGATAGGACTAAAATACTGTTTTACCCCTCATTGTATTTTATTCTTAAAACACTTAGTTCCTTGTAAATAATATATTTCAGTAAACTAATTTAATTACTGAAATGAGATCTCTATCATTTAACTCCTTGAACCAAACTAAAGGAAACCATCATTTCACTTCTTCATCAGAAGCTATAGATGTTCATATCTATGATTAACACTCCCACTCTATTATGCTACCGAGTTCCCAAGATGTAAGTATGGGCTAGTCCGTAGGGTAAGCTGGTAACGAACAAGTCAAAGAACTCAAATAATACAATCAGTTAAAACACTAATCACTCAGAATTGAGATTGAATTAACCTATGGTCAACTATATGATATGACTAGAATAGATAATAACGGCATGTTTACTTATCTTATCAACTGTCAATATCGGTCCAATCCGATGTAACAAATACATCTAATCTTATCTACTTTGCTAATGTTCTGGAAAGAACATAACACTGTAATGTCTAAGTAGATCATGTCATAGATTGGCAAGTCAGTGTAAATCCTGTGCACTGACTAATCTCAGGAATAACTTATTTTGAACATATAATCATATTTATATTCCACTGTGATTACGTCACTATAAATAAGATTAGCTATATGCTCGGGATTTAATAGAAGTTTATATTAAACAAATAATCATGAAAATAAAACATGTGAGCAAAGTGATTGACCAAGTCAAAAAATAATTTCTATTCTTTTATTGATAACAAAATGAAATTACAAAGAATTTGGGTTTTAATTAGGGCATAAAACCCCAATAGGTACTGTGTCACAGATTCTTTTAGTGTCGCGACGCTATACCATAGAGTTGCGGCTCTAATTCAACTTTTGTGCTATTTTGTTGCCTCTTTCTTTCTTTTTTCCATGTTTTTCACGGTTCCAATTACATAAAATATTTACAAAATCTAAACAAAAATAAAATAAAAATTTTCAACTTAAAATAGCATAAAAATAAAAAATAACGAAAACATAAACTTGAGATGCCTCCCAAGGGTCATTTAGCCGGGTGCTGACCTCTTTCTTAAATTCAACTCAGATCCAAACCACCCCTCATGTCCTTCAAAGCCATAGTATCATGAGAAGACGCTCCTTTCTTGATATTGCACATTTTTGGAACTTTCCACCGCTCATGAAACAATCGAGCTTTCTCACTAAAGATCCTTTTCACTTTCTGACGAACTATTCTCTTTCCACCTTCAACCATAGATTTCTTCTTAGTAACTTCAAGCTTATTACCCTCACTTTCCACCACATCCACTCTACAACAAGTTGGAACATTTGTTGCTGCAAAAACATTAAATGTTACCTCTTTTTTTTTGCCCTCGCAAATTCAACTTGCCTTTTTGCACATCTATTAAGGTCCTACCAGTTGCTAAAAATGGCTTGCAAGAAAGATGAATTTATCCACTTTCATCAATACATCCTCAATCACTCCACGAGGATGTTTAACTGAACAACCTGCCATTTGTAAAGACACGGTAGTAGGCTGAGCTTCTCCCTATTTCAACTTGCGAAAGATAGATAAAGACATTAGATTCAGAATAGCCCTTAAATCACATAAAGCCTTTGTCACCATTGAACCCCCTATAGAGCAAGGAATGTTGAAACTACCTGGATCTTTAAGCTTGGGAGGTAGCTTCTTTTGAAGTATCACATTGCAATCCTCAGTAAGTGCCATTGTCTCATAATCCTCTAGTTTCCTTTTCTCTGACAAAATTTCTTTCATAAACTTCACATAACTTGGCATTTGTTCTAGTGCCTTAACAAAGGGATATTGATGTGTAGCTTTCGAAAGATATCCAAAAATTTAGAAAACTGCTTGTCAAGCTTATTCTTTTGAAGCCTCTGAGGATATGGGATCTTTATATCGTGATCTATGCTTATTTCTTGTTGCTTTTTCTCAAGGTTCTCATTAACCTCTTCTTCAACTTTACCATTTTTCTCATCGAACACTTTTGCTAACTAAATAGGTTTCTTGCTAGGCTCTTCTAACTCCTCACCATTCCTCAAATACATTGTATTGCACAGTTCTTTTGGGTTTACCTCTGTAGTGCTTGGTAAATTCCATTGAGCACGGTTTGTCATTAGGTTAGCCAATTGACCAATTTGAGTCTTGAAATTTCGAATAGATGCCCTTGTCTCAGTCATGAATTAGTTCAATGCATCAGGATGTGCTTCAGATTGCTTCATAGGTATTGGCTATTGTGGTGGTCTATTTCGTGATTGATAAAACCTAGGAGGAGGCTATGGATACTGAGGATGATTCTGCTAAAACTATTGCTGACTACCCTATTCACTTGTCCAAGAAAAATTTGGGTGATTCTACCACCTTGGATTGTAACTCATGGATATGGGTTATTGGAGGGCCTTGGGAAGTTCCCTATTGGTGGCACTTGCTCCAAAGGCATGTTGTTAAAATCCCTCGTTGTGAGCAAAGTGATTGACCAAGTCAAAAAATAATTTCTATTCTTTTATTGATGATAAAATGAGATTACAAAGAATTTAGGTTTTAATTAGGGCATAAAACCTCAATAGGTACTGTGTCTCAGATTCTTTTAGTGTCGCGACGCTATACCATAGAGTTGCGGCTCTAATTCAACTTTTGTGCTATTTTGTTGCCTCTTTCTTTCTTTCTTTCTTTTTTCCATGTTTTTCATGGTTCCAATTACATAAAATATTTACAAAAACTAAACAAAAATAAAATAAAAAATTTCAACTAAAAATAGCATAAAAATAAAAAATAACGAAAACATAAACTTGAGATGCCTCCCAAGGGTCATTTAGCCGAGTGCTGACCTCTTTCTTAAATTCAACTCGGATCCAAACCACCCCTCATGTCCTTCAGAGCCATAGTATCATGAAAAACAAATCTCTCCCTTTCCCAATCTTCTCACGCCCCTCTCTCTCTATTTCTTCCATTTTTATTTTCTTTTTAAATTCTTAAATAAATATAAAAAAAAATCATGCATAGTAAAAAATATTGCATGCTCACCATGCACATGCACACACACAAGTGCTTAAGTGCATCTCTACTAACCCTGCACCTTGGTACATACAACCAAAACTCATGAACTTGCAAATTAAAATTATTTTCACATAATTTTTACCAAACAATTCAAAAAATTAAAAATAATACCCTAACCCTTAACAATTAAAATAAAATAAAGCACAAAATTAATTAAAATAAAAAAATGGTGCGCTACATTTTTCTTTCTTTTCCTTTTGGTGTTCAAAAATCATAGGTGCCAAAAGGATGATCGACTTTGTGAGTTTTGATTACTATCAAAGGAGGTAGTGGATATCTAGCCTTGTTGTTGTTTTGTTGTTATTTTGATTCTTGTTATGTGTGATTGTTGGTTGTTGTTTTGATTTTTGTTTTTCTATATATGTTGATTATTGCTCTCCATGTTTTCATTTTTATCAAATCCATAGAAGCATGCTAAGGATTTTGTTTATGGGTTTGGAGGGTTGGTTATTGCTTGATCCTATGTGGGTTTCGGCTAGGGTCATGGTGTTTATGTTTTTGTTAAATCTTTGTTTTATCTTGTTCTTAGGAAGCATGTTAGAATTATTTGAGTTGGTATTTTGTTTTGGGTTCATATAGATTTTAAAGAATTTGGGTTTGAGTTTTGGCTTAATATTGGTATGTGATTTTGTTCAATATCTATTAAAAGAGTTTATTGTTATTTTGAATGAGGTCTTATAGATAAACAATCTTGGTGTTGTGATGATAAAAAAAAAAGAAGCAAAATTGACACTAAAGGAATACTATATGGGTTTGGGCCTTGTGTGTTGGAATAGACTTAGGGTTCTCTTTTATTTTGTTGATTGTTTGATCATTTTTTTCAGGAAGATTTACACTTACACACTTTATAATATAAATAATTACTAATTTAAAACTGATATTTTAATATACCCATATTATAATATTAATTAACATAAACAACATACAATCATATTTTATTTACCTATTTATTATACCAATTTTGTTTTAACATAATATATCATTCTAAATATCTTTCCATATATTACGCTATGACTTTAAGATTCATCCTTCATATCTTTTTTTTACTGTTACGAGTTTTTTTGTTATATTACAAAGTTATAATTTATTTCCTTATTTACAAAGCTAAATCATTTCTCTTCTTTTGTTTCTTTACTTTCGGTATATCGAGAGAGAGAGTGTTGAATCCCTAATTTTTTGGATTTTGATTGAAGTTTGGAAAATCTATTTGAGGATTTAATTGAATAGCTGAGATGGTCAAAATTTTGGTATCAATTCAGAAGCCACATTTTGCCAGTCACTTCAGTCATATGTGTGCTACCATTTGGGATCAATATTCCAGTCACTTCATAATCTTTATAATTAAATGTATCCTCCCAAATACCATTGTAGTACATAACTATCATTACCATGTCCATGTTCCTACAAATTCAATATAAATACAACATATGTTAGACTATAATTATACTTGCAAACATAGTATAAATATGATTAGTGTTCTAGCTTGAAATATACTATTTGGTATCCATAACCAAATTCTAAACAATAATTTCAATTCTTATTTAAAATTATATAGTTGGTAGTATATAATACACCAATATACCTCTTGGTATTCAAATTACAACCTAATGATATGCTAATACTTGATACTACTTGATACTAGTTATGTCATTAATCGAACACTATTAAAATACTATTTTCAAGTATCCAACAAAAAAATGGTGGAATCATTCCCTTAACAAAACTTGATAGAAAATTAGCTCCATGTCATACACAACAAAACAAATAAAACCCTTTAATAAACATAATTATTATCAATATCAAATCATATAAATAACTACTCTTATTTCTGTAAAGATAAACCCTTAATCATCATCATTTTATACACTTAAAATCACATCAATTTATTTATATAATAAATGATATATTTTCAATAAATTATATACTTACTAGTATCAAATGAAATAACTAATAAACTATGCCATGGTAGAAATGATGTATATAACTTTATATTTTTACAATTATATACTTACTAGTATCAAACGACATTACTAATTTAAACAAACATATCATTATAATTATTCAACTATCGAATAAAAGATTCACACACTTACCATCAAAGCATATGCTCTATCATTTTAGCACTTGTAGAAAATAATATTAATCGAACAATATTAAAATACTACTTTCAAGTATCTAATAAAAATACAGTGGAATCATTCCCTTAACAAAACTTGATACAAAATCAGTTGCATGTCATACACAACAAAACAAATAAAAGACTTGAATAAACATAATTTTTAACAATACAAAATCTTATAAATAACTACCCTTATTTCTATAAAACTAAACCCTTAATCATCATCATTTTATATACTAAAAATTACATCAATTTATTTATATACTAAATGGTATACTTTTAATAAATTATATACTTACTAGTATCAAATGACATAACTAATAAAATATACCATGGTATAAATGATGTATATAACATTATATTTTTACAATTATATACTTACTAGTATCAAACGACATTACTAATTTAATCATTATAATAATTCAACTATCGAGTATCAAACGATATTGATATATAAATATATTCTAATTAAATATTACACCAAATAAGTTTGATGATTTAGCCACTATAACAAATAGCCACTATTCACATAACAAATATTTTCATCAAAACTAATTTCAAGAAATATAAGAAATGGGTAAGGTCTACAATTTTTGTATTAGATTGGATGAAAAATAAAAAATAAAAAATAAAAGTAATAGAAACATTAAAAAGCTACCAAAAGGTACCCAAAATGATTGCTTTTCTCAATATTGGATTACTTCATGGCACCTTATGATCTTTAGTGCCCATTTATATTACTATTCAAGTTGGTTACTAGTACAACAATGCAGTTGTGATTTGTGTATTGTTTATGTTTGATTCAAATGTTATATAAGATGTTAATTAAAACAAAAATATGGGGAAGATAAATGTGTAATAAAGCAATGATATTATGCAATGATTTGGTTAATACATATTGTACGCCCTGGATTTCCCACGGGCTGTTTAGCAGGACGATCCTCGGACTAAACATGATTTAGCCCGAGGCTCCCACAGGCCAGAGGCTTTATCTTCAGGACGGGCCCTTTCTAGCTCGAGGGTATGGAGTTTCCTGCTCCTTCTTGTTGTTCCAGGAGCTGGGAACAACATCTGACGACCACTGAAGGATCAGCTCGGGTTATGGATTGCTCCGGTAGCGAGCTTCTCAGGAAGCTCTGACCCTATGGGAGGTCAACACGCAAGATAAACGTGCATAATCCTGCCATCACGTGTCCGATATCCCCCTGACTTCTCGGACACGCCGCAGGAACGTGCGTATTCAGACACCCACGGATGGGTTGGGCCGTGCGGCCCATTATCTCCTTCCATACTGATTAGACCACACTTGTGTGTCAGGTTTAGGAAGTAATCATGAATATCACAGACTTGATATGACAAATGATAAGGTCACGGGATGACCTCCCTACCAATTTCCAGGTGCCTTCTCCTATAAATATGGAGACCCTGGGAATTGATAGAGGTTGGAAAAAATAGTCTTGTAAGAACTATATATTTTGTAAACCAATTACCCAGAAAAGATCAATAATATTGACTAGTGGAGTAGAAGGATTTTAACCTTCGAACCACTTAAAAAACGTGTTTAGGGTCACCTAGTTCTTCTCACAAAGATTTCATATCTGCGGCGGTTCTACTTTTAAGTACTAATCTCTTTCTCTTCTTCTCTTAATTACCTGTTGCCGAAGAACCGCGTCAACAGTTTGGTGCTTTCATTGAGAGCAAGTCCAATTAGTACTACCACAAACATACAACTATGGTGACCACTCGATCCAAACATGGCAACGAGACAGAGCAGCATGATGGGCAGGAGGCCCACCATGTTGCCCTCCCCGAGGAGCAAGTTCCTGAAGTCCAGCAAAGGCCAGGAAAGCAGCCGGCCGGCCAAGACGACACTGGTAGTTCGACGCCCCGGCCGCCTAATCCGAATCCAGGTTATTATACTGCGGTGGAGATGGAGAATGCTCAACTGAGGAGCCAGCTAGCAGCAGCTGGTCAGCAAATCCAGGATATTCTGAGTCGACTACCCCCTCTCACAACCAACGGTAACGTTGGAGAGAGGCAAGGCGAGGCTCCTAAGTCTCGCCGGAGTAATCGATCCAGGTATAGCCGTTCGGGTAGACTCCCTGCAGCCAACTCCACCCCTTCATCACGCCATCAAGAGGCGAACTTCAGGGAAAAGCCTCAGACCGAACCGCAGCAGTACAGCCGTTCGGTTAGGACATCAACCCCTAGCTCTCAGCCTTCCTCGAGGACACCCAGAAGAGATAGGGGAAATTCCCAAAGGAGGGCCGGGGAGATCCGGAGACGTCAGCCCGTCCCCGAAGAGCGTCCAGTTCCTCGTCCAGATCGCCCAGCGTGAAACCATCAAGCTGGCAGGGCCGAGAGGCCCCCACCAAATTTAGTCCGTCCAGACGGCACTAGGATCGCCTCTCCGGTCAGACATCCTCCCTCTCCCATCAGATATCCGTCTCCTCAAACCATCCGAGACATCCCGGCCTACGGAAATAGTAGGAGAGACCCGCCATCGGCCGGGCCTTCCCGGCGCAGTAGGGTGCCGGGGGAAGGGTCAGGTCGGAGCCGCCAAAGACGCACATCGAGCCTGTCCAGCAGGAGTCACTGGACCGGTAGTGCACGGAGTGATCTTTCGGGAGGAGACCTGCGACAGCGACTAAGTTCAGCACAAAGTCACCATAATACCCATGGAGGCGACCTTCGAGATCGCCTCAACTCTCACAGAGAGGATCGAGTTAGGGATGGTAGCCAGGCCCGCTCAGTTGGGGTCCGATCCGAAGTACGTAATGGCGGGAATGCCCCAAATGACCTATCTCCAGATAGGAGGGGCAATAACCCGCCTAATATGTACAACGGGTCCGGAGCTGTTGAACAGCCCCGGAATAACCCAGGATCTCAGGACAAAACCTTAGAGCGCTTAACTCAAATGGAGGAGCTGATGAAGAAGCTCCTGTCAGAGAAAGAAAAAGACGAATATGATTCAGGGGATGAGATGGAGCTCTTCGCCCCCAACATAGCAGCAACGGCGTACCCTTCTGGCTTTCGTATGCCTCACTTGTCAAAGTTCAACGGGGATGGAGACCCATCTGACCACTTAGGGATGTTCAACACCCTAATGATGGCTCATAACATCGGGCCAGAGCTTCGTTGCTTGATCTTTCCTTCCACCCTAACTGGACCTGCCAGGCAGTGGTTCAAACAAAGTAAAAGGCAGTCAATCAGCTCCTGGAAGACCTTTTCGGCTGACTTCAAGAGGGCATTCCGCGCCTCTCAGGCCGCCAGGGTCCAGGCCGACTCCCTAGCTAACGTGAGACAGCAACCTGGAGAAACGCTAAAAGCCTACTTGAGCAGATTTGCAAATGTCGCTGCTCGAGCCAGAGATGCCGACGACAGCTCCAAACTCATGGCTATGAGGACCGGGATCCTAGTAGGCGGAGATCTGTGGAAGGATATTCAAAGGAGGGGGGTCAGCTCAGTTAGTGAATTCCTTAACAGAGCCCAAGAATGGATAAACTTGGAGGAAGCTGAAGCTTCAGCCGCGGGGACCAGCCAGGTCCTCGAGAAGCCCGCTGGGGCGGGAACAGAGATCGTAGTAGCGACTCCCGACGTCACGCAGAGCAACCAGCCCGGTGGCGGCAAAAGAAAAGGAAATGGTGAAAACGTCCAGCACGGTCAAAAGAAGAATAAGTCCGTGGATAAATTCAAGCCCGTGTTCACAGCGTATACCGAGCTCACCCAAACCAGAGAGAATATTTTCCTGGCCAACGCTACGCGAGTCCCCTGGAAAAGACCGGAGCCAATAAAGCATCCTAAGGGAAAGAGAGACGCTTCCAAATTCTGCCGTTTTCATAACGACGTCGGGCACAATACCGACGACTGCAGGCACCTCAAAGATGAAATCGAGACTCTCATCCGAGCAGGTCCGTTGGTGCAATACTCGCGGAACAGGGTCCCCACAGGTCGACCCGCTCCGGAGATCCCAGCCAGTCAACCTGGACCTCGAGTAGATCAGGACGTCCCTCCCCCCGTGGTCGAGGGAGAGATTTCCACCATCTCTGGAGGGCCACACATGGCTGGCACGAGCAGAGGCGCCCAGAAGAGGTACATAAATGAGTTGAAGGCCCACAATGGAGGGGAGTTCGTCCCGGAACAGCGTCAATCAAAACAACAAAGGTTAGAGAAACAACCAGTCACTTTCACGGAGGAGGACGCGGGCCATGTCCAATTCCCTCATAACGATCCCTTGGTCGTAGCAGTCCAGCTCGCCAACCGGAGAGTAAGGAGGGTGTTAGTGGACAATGGGAGCTCGGTGAATCTCCTATTCCGTTCAACCTTAGAAAAAATGGGTCTGACCGTCTCCGAGCTAAAGGCAACCTCGATGATGCTATATGGTTTTTCAGGCGAAGGGTCAGCAGTGATAGGAACGATCGAGCTGGTGATCACCCTAGGCGACGAGTCCCGAACAGTGTCCAAACTGCTCGAATTCGTAGTCATTGACTGCTCCACTGCCTACAATGCAATTTTGGGCCGACCAACGCTCGTTGCTTTCGAAGCCATCACATCCGTCCGGCACCTCGCCATGAAGTTCCCTACTTCGACAGGGGTCTGCACTATCAAGGGCGATCAGCTCGCTGCCAGGGAATGCTACAGCATTTCCATGAAGGGAAAATCTAAACCCGGGCAGGTGGCGATGGCCATTCAGGATGAAGAGGAATCGCAGGGACCCAAGGCGGCCCCTGAGATTGAAAAACCTCGGGTTTCCGAAGACGAAAAGCTCGCCTTAAGCGAGGACATTGACCCCCGAGTAGGCGAGGACAGGTCCGAGCTCCAAGCTATTGAAGATCTCGAGGAGGTAGGCATCGATGAACAAAACCCTTCACGGACGGTGAAGCTCGGAAAGAACCTCTGCGATAGAAGAAAGGCGGATCTGACCGCGTTTCTGAAAAAGAACCTAGACGTATTCGCATGGTCGCACGAGGACATGATAGGGATCAGTCCGAGCGTAATCATGCGCACGCTCCACCTAGACAAAAGCGTCCCTGCAAAGTCTCAAAAGCAGAGGCGTTTAGGGACAACCCGAGCCGAGGCCCTTGAAGAAGAAGTGGCCCGGCTCAAGAAATGTGGCTTTATCCGCGAAGCCAGATTTCCCATTTGGGTTGCCAATCTCGTGTTAGTTCCAAAGCCCAATGGCAAGTGGCGGACCTGTATTGATTTTTCTGACCTGAATAAAGCCTGCCCCAAGGATTGCTTTCCGTTGCCGAGGATCGATCAACTGGTGGATGCCACGGCGGGGCACGAGCTCATGTCCTTCATGGACGCGTACTCGGGCTACAATCAGATCGTGATGAATCCAGCAGACCAGGATCACACCAGCTTCATGACCCCGACTAATGTCTATTGCTATAAGGTCATGCCGTTCGGTCTAAAGAACGCCGGAGCTACCTACCAAAGGCTGGTAAATAGAATGTTCGCGGGTCAGATCGGGAAGAACATGGAAGTATACGTCGATGATATGCTTGTCAAGTCAAAGACTGCCACCAACCACGTTGCCGACCTGGAAGAATGTTTTAACATACTGCGAGAATATGGCATGAGGCTCAATCCTCAGGAATGCACTTTCGGTGTCGCATCAGGGAAGTTCTTGGGTTTCATAGTCAATACCCGAGGAATCGAGGAAAATCCCGACAAGATCAGGTCACTGCTCGAGCTTCCATCCCCCAGGTCGCGGAAAGATGTCCAAGGACTCACAGGAAGGGTGGCGGCACTGAACCGGTTCATTTCCAAATCGACCGACAAGTGCCTGCCTTTCTACAACCTGCTCCGCGGAAACAAGAAGTTCGAATGGACAGTAGAGTGCGAAGGCGCATTCCTCGACCTAAAAACGCACCTGGCTGAGCCACCTGTGCTATCAAAGCCCAGGGTAGGAGAACCTCTTTTCCTCTACATGGCCGTGACTGAGGACGCAGCTAGTGCCGTTCTGGTGCGAGAAGAGGACCGGGCTCAGAAACCGGTTTATTACATCAGCAAGAGACTCCTCGGAGCTGAGTCAAGGTACCCGTTGATGGAAAAGCTGGCGTTCTGCCTAATCACGGCCTCGCGAAAACTCAGGCCGTACTTCCAGTCCCACTCTGTACACGTCATGACCGATCAGCCTCTAAGGCAGGTTTTGCAAAAGCCTGAAGCCTCGGGACGCTTGCTAAAGTGGGCGGTCGAACTCAGTCAGTTCGAGATTTTCTATACTCCCCGAACTACCATAAAAAGTCAAGCCTTGGCCGACTTCGTGGAAGAATGCGCGGGATTCCGTGAGATCCCATCGGAAGATTCACAAGCAGCTCACATCCTCAGGCTCATCGTGGAGGATCTTCGTTGATGGCTCATCTAACGAGAACGGCTCCGGGGCCGGAATTATTCTGATATCCCCAGAAGGACATAGATTCCATTCGGCGCTGAGATTCGGGTTCAAGGCGTCCAACAACGAGGCAGAGTACGAGGCCTTGTTAGCCGGACTTAGGATAGCTAGCGAGCTAAAGGCAAGCTCTGTCCAGTGCTTCAGCGACTCCCAGCTCGTGGTGAATCAGGTCTTAGGCGAGTATCAGGTGCGGGGTCCCAAGATGGCCTCTTATTTGGCTAAGGTAAAATCCAAATTATCTACGTTTGGGCAAGGGTCGATCGAGCAGATACCTCGGGAGCAGAACGCCAATGCAGATGCTCTCGCCAAGCTCGCCACCTCGGGGGAGGCAGAAACCCTGGGGTTGGTGCCAATTGAGTTCTTGGACAAACCAAGCATAGACGGAGATCGAGAGAATATTGAGATGATTGACATCAGGCCGACCTGGATGACTCCCATTGTTGAGTACCTCGTCGAGGGCAAGTTACCCGAAGGGCGCAACGACGTACGGCGAGTCCTTTATCAAGCTCCGAGATATACGCTAGTCGAGGGGGTGTTGTACCGACGTGGGCATTCATTACCTCTCCTCCGGTGTGTTCTTCCAAGTGAGGCGAAGGCCATCCTGCAGGAAGTTCATGACGGATTCTGCGGAGATCACACTGGGGGGCAAAGCCTGGCCTTGAAGATCCTTCGGCAGGGTTTTTACTGGCCGACTCTGTCCAAAGACTCGATCTCATACGTAAAAAAGTGCGACAAATGTCAGCGGTTCGCCGCGGTTGCACGAGCACCCCCGACCGAGCTAAAAATGATATCGTCTCCCTGGCCCTTCGCCATTTGGGGCATAGATCTAATAGGCGCCCTGCCCACCGGAAAGGGCGGGGTCCGTTACGCCGTGGTAGCCATTGACTACTTCACAAAGTGGGCCGAAGCAGAGCCGTTGGCGACAATAACATCGAAAAAGGTGCTAGACTTCGTGGTTAAAAGCATCATTTGTCGCTTCGGCCTACCCAAAAAGATCGTTTCCGACAATGGCACTCAATTTGACAGCGACCTGTTCACCGAATTTTGCGAAAAGAACGGAATTGTGAAAAGTTTCTCATCCGTGGCCTATCCCCAGGCGAACGGCCAGGTCGAAGCTGTCAATAAAACTCTGAAGGCAAGCCTCAAGAAGAGGCTAGATGAGGCAAAGGGGATCTGGCCAGAACAGCTCCCCCAAGTTCTGTGGGCCTATAGGACCTCACATCGGACTCCCACGGGTCACACTCCTTTCTCCCTAACCTTTGGAAGTGAAGCGGTCCTCCCCGTGGAGGTAAAGGTCCTATCGCACAGGGTCCGGTCCTACGAACAGAACAAGAACCACGAGCTCCTATGCCACTCCTTAGACTTGATGGATGAGAGGCGAGAGGATTCACAACTCCAGCTCGCCCATTATCAACAGAAAATCACTCGCTACTTCAACGCTAAGGTCAAAAGACGTGCCTTTAGCGTCGGCGATTTGGTCTTGAGGAGAGTTTTCCTGGCCGGGAAAGATCCCAAAGATGGGGTTCTGGGACCAAGCTGGGAAGGACCATACCAGGTCAGCGAAGTCATCAAAGAAGGGACGTATAAATTAGCTCGACTTGGTGGAGGGGCGGTCCCGCGGACTTGGAATGCAATCCACCTAAAGAAATATTATCAATAAACATGTGTAAGACCTAGAAGGTCACCTCCCATGTATAAATAAAAATCAAATGTTTCTCGTTATTTGCAAGGGTAATTTTAAAGTAACAACGAAAGACCCTTTCCCAGTTACTTGAGGGGCATATGGTACCCGGATATATCCAGGTCTCCTTAACGACTTAGGTGTTAATTTTTATCTACGGATAAGAGTTATCACAAACTAAGTCCTATCCTGGTCTTAACCAGGTCATAAAACTTAGAAGTTAGCTAAAATTTGTTGACCGAGGTTTTTCTTTAAAGAGCCCGGGATACGGATAAAAGTTGACACGAACTAAGTTTTTTCAAAATAAGCTCCTGGTCTTAACCAGGTCATAAAACTTAGAAGTTAGCTAAAATTTGTTGACCGAGGTTCTTCTTTAAAAAGCCCGGGATACGGATAAAAGTTGACCCGAACTAAGTTTTTTCAAAATAAGCTCCTGGTCTTAACCAGGTCATAAAACTTAGAAGTTAGCTAAAATTTGTTGACCGAGGTTCTTCTTTAAAGAGCCCGGGATACGGATAAAAGTTGACACGAACTAAGTTTTTTCAAAATAAGCTCCTGGTCTTAACCAGGTCATAAAACTTAGAAGTTAGCTAAAATTTGTTGACCGAGGTTCTTCTTTAAAGAGCCCGGGATACGGATAAAAGTTGACACAAACTAAGTTTTTTCAAAATAAGCTCCTGGTCTTAACCAGGTCATAAAACTTAGAAGTTAGCTAAAATTTGTTGACCGAGGTTCTTCTTTAAAGAGCCCGGGATACGGATAAAAGTTGACACGAACTAAGTTTTTTCAAAATAAGCTCCTGGTCTTAACCAGGTCATAAAACTTAGAAGTTAGCTAAAATTTGTTGACCGAGGTTCTTCTTTAAAGAGCCCGGGATACGGATAAAAGTTGACTCGAACTACGTTCATAAAAATAAAGAGATAAATTATGACCAAATACATGAAAATATATATGTAAAACTGGTTGAGCAAATTGTCTCGAGGCGGAAACGCCTCACATAAAAAAGAGAATTACAATAAAAATAAAAAAAAAGAGTTCAAAATACGAAAACAAGAAGCATCCTAAGCCCCATCAGCTGGCCCTTTGGAGGTCGCGGTCTCACCCTGCTCCACCACGGCAGAGGCCTCTCCAGTCTCCGATGGAGGAGCCTCCTTATTCAGGCGGGCTTGAAGCCGCGGCAACAGGAATGCCCAGAGGTCCGGCGGCATGAAGGAGATGTCCGCGTCCGGATTGTGGGACCAGCAGTGATAGAATAGGTCCTGTAAGGACTGCTCCGACACGACCCGCTCGTCTTTCAGGGCGGTCTGGGAGGTCTGGACTTCGGCCTTCGCCACCTCAAGGTCTGCCCGCGATGCGGCCAGGGAGTTTTTAAGATCTAGGTTCTCGGAGCGAAGCTTCTCTAGCTCGGATGCGGCCAGGGAGCGTTTAAGCTCTTGGTTCTCCGAGCGGACCTTCTCTAGCTCGGCTTTTGAGGCCGCCAAGGCGTCTCTCGCCTCCTGAGACTCCTGGAGGGCAGTCTGGCGATCTGCTTCCAAACCCTCGAGCTGGGCCTTGGTCCTAACGATGCCTCTATAGGCGGCAGCCATGCCCTGCAAGAAAAGAGTGATAAATTAGCAAACTGGAAGGAGAAAGGCGGCGTGTGAGTGTCAAAGCCTTAAAAGAAGGGGGCACTTTACCGTTAAATTCATGTCCATAGCGGACTCTATAACTCGGACCGGGCTCGTTGTTTCAATGGCCCGGAGCACCTTCTCCCTGATATTGTAATAGTGGCTGACGGCGTAGCTGGCCGACTCGTACACCGTACCCCGGAATGCTTCGGGCATCTTCTCCAGAGTCCGGGGGACGACCGGGATACGCACGTCCGGGGCTACCGCGGCCAGATTCCCGACCTCTATTACCCCGTCCTGGGCGGCCAGTGGAGATCGTTGGGGTGGCGGATGCATGAGTCCTGTCCTAGCGACAGGGAGGTTCGCCCCCGCGACCTGGGATGACGGGTCTCTCCCCTTCTCCGTAGCTGGGGATTTGGTGGAGACCCCGGTCGAGCTCTTGGACTCGCGAAGCCTCTTTAACCTCGGCCCCGCTGGGGGATTCCCCCCAAACACAACGCCCCGCAGACTATTCCCGGGCTGAGACATCTCTTCTGCCAAAGAGCAAAAAACACGGTTATCAGCAATCATACAGAAATAAAGGCAATAAGAAAGCAAATACTAAGGGAGCCCTACCCCCCGAGCTGGAAGAGCCTAGGACGATTATCTCCCGAACTGGCGAAGGTTCTAGGTCCGGTTCTGAATCGGGGCTGGACTCTTCTACGTACTGCCTAATCCCCGGAGCGTAGACGCCCCTCTGGAGCGCAGGCCACGTGCGTAAATTGGTCCCGTACTCCTCAAAGATGGCCGACCTAAAGGCTAGGGTATTATCTACTACTACGGTACCCTTGGGCCGACTCTCTTGGTTGTCCAGCACGAGCTGGTCAACGCAGTGGAGCAGAAGCGTGTCCAGGTCCGGATTCCTTGGGTGACGATGGACGAGCTGCCTAGGGTTGAACCTAACCAGCCGGGGGTCTGCAGTGGCCCTATCTACGTTCTTAAATAAGTAAAAGTTACCTTGACCGGAAGGACCCGCGGCTGCTCCGGATTGGACCCTCTCCTCGATCATCCCCTGGGCGACCTCCAAGCTCCGCTTCCTGTTCCTCACCAGAGGAACTTCCTCACCTTCTTCCTCGCCTTCTTCATCTGCGACCTCCTCCGCGACGATCGGCCTGTTGTCGCGGGCTGGGGGAGGCCCCCGGGGCCTTTTCAAATTCAAAGTCTGATTTGGGAAAATCAGCTTGCAGACTACCATCGTCTCATCCGTCACGAGCACGCGGTAGTCTTTCTCACTGGGAGGCAGGTTCGCCAGTGTGTCGTATTGACCCCCGAGGGTCACGGACTTTTCGGTCCTCGAGTAGATGGCTGCAAGGTTGGTCGAAATCAGAATTGGAATAAGGGACGGGCTAAAATAAGATAACCGTTAAAAGGCGAGCTAAATGGAGGATTACTTACGAGGGCGGTTGAAATAATGATGATCGCAGTTTCGGAACCCAGTAGACATAAAAAACTGGTCTTTGAAGTCGTTTGGATGGCTCGGCAGCTCGATCACTGCTGCTGTGTTAGGGAAGAGGGTTAAGTAATAGAACCCGTCGCCTCGCCCCCTCTGGTCCGGGCTGGCTTTGAGGCAGAAGAAATACAAGATATCAGCAGGAGTGGGGACCTCCCACTCATGCTTTTGGAACAAATACCTCAGTCCCGCCAGCAGACGGTAGGAATTGGGGGGGAGCTGAAATGGGGCCAACCCCACGTAGTTCAGAAAATCAGCAAAATACTGATCCAGGGGGAGGAAGGCCCCTGCCTTGAAGTGTTCCCCGCTCCAGGCTGCGAACGACTCGTCGAGCGGCGTGCAGCTCCTCTCCCCATCCGCAGCAGGTCGGGCGATCACGGAGGTCTTCCCCAGAGGAATGTTGTGGTTAAGGAAGATTTTGGTGATCTTTGCCTGGCTGGTTATCTTCGAGACGATTCTCTCTGCCTCGAAAAACGCGTCAGGAGCCACCTCGGCCTGCTTCTCCACCGCCGGTCCAAAGTGAGGAATTGGCGAGCTGGTCACCACCGCCTTTCCTTTATCCTTCTGGGAGGCCGAACTTCCCACATTCTTCTGTGGCAGATTTCTCTTTGGAGCCATCTGGTCGCCTATCGAACAAAAGAAAACACTTTAGAAAAGGCGACCCAAGCAGGAGAGTGAGGCAAGCATTAAGTACACGAGCTGGGGTAAGCCCAGCCCGTGGAGAGTGGTGCCACGCGTTCCTAGGAACGCGCGCCTATGCCCTCAACAGATCCCAGATTACTCGGAATTCGTGTGTCAGATGGCTCAGAGTAAGAAAAAAAATTTTTGCCTTGGGGGGAAAGTTTCAACAGGCAAGGCGTGGCAAAACCGCTTTTAAGGCGTATTCCCTAAGCTACCCGGTTTTTGCACCCAAAGTTCCTACGGATCCTACCAGAAATTGTTCCTAAGAAAGAATCATGGAACCCATGTTCTAAGGCGATGTCCCATGGCAAATGTGCCCTAATCAAAGAAGGGCCATCACCCTCCATATCCGCGCGACCCAGAAAACCTCTGCATGTGGCTACAGTAAAAAATTTTACCTAGGCTACAGTGGCATGCTTTCAAAAATAAATGGGGACAGAAAACTTACAGTGTAGGGTTGGATGGTGAGCGAGGTTGCTGCGCGGGTAGGGGCTTCGTTGGCACAGTAGTCTCCAAGGCCTTGAAGGAACTCGCACGCTTAAGCTTCGTGAACGGAAGAGATGAGAGCAATGGAAATGAGGGTTTTGCTCTTCGGAAGGTCAGAGAGAAAAGAAGGAAATTTGAGAGGTTCTGAATGGTAAGGTGGTCCATGCGTGGGATGACCACCCCCTTTTTATACAAGGGGGGATCACGTGTAAAAGGCTCCTGGGAGACCCTCCACTCGAAATGTGAAACGACGGCTGGACAGTAGGCTAGGCCATTTAATGCGGTTCTCGTAGAATGTACCGTCGCCACCCGCGGCGTTCCACGTATCAGACGCATGCGAAAAGCATGGAATGCGAAGGGTTGTGGGAGAAGTCTAAAAGCTCCAACTGTGGTCTCCCATGTCTGACGTCATGGACCACGAGCAGGAGCTTGGGGGGCAGATGTACGCCCTGGATTTCCCACGGGCTGTTTAGCAGGACGATCCTCGGACTAAACATGATTTAGCCCGAGGCTCCCACAGGCCAGAGGCTTTATCTTCAGGACGGGCCCTTTCTAGCTCGAGGGTATGGAGTTTCCTGCTCCTTCTTGTTGTTCCAGGAGCTGGGAACAACATCCGACGACCACTGAAGGATCAGCTCGGGTTATGGATTGCTCCGGTAGCGAGCTTCTCAGGAAGCTCTGACCCTATGGGAGGTCAACACGCAAGATAAACGTGCATAATCCTGCCATCACGTGTCCGATATCCCCCTGACTTCTCGGACACGCCGCAGGAACGTGCGTATTCAGACACCCACGGATGGGTTGGGCCGTGCGGCCCATTATCTCCTTCCATACTGATTAGACCACACTTGTGTGTCAGGTTTAGGAAGTAATCATGAATATCACAGACTTGATATGACAAATGATAAGGTCACGGGATGACCTCCCTACCAATTTCCAGGTGCCTTCTCCTATAAATATGGAGACCCTGGGAATTGATAGAGGTTGGAAAAAATAGTCTTGTAAGAACTATATATTTTGTAAACCAATTACCCAGAAAAGATCAATAATATTGACTAGTGGAGTAGAAGGATTTTAACCTTCGAACCACTTAAAAAACGTGTTTAGGGTCACCTAGTTCTTCTCACAAAGATTTCATATCTGCGGCGGTTCTACTTTTAAGTACTAATCTCTTTCTCTTCTTCTCTTAATTACCTGTTGCCGAAGAACCGCGTCAACACATATATTTATTTATTTATTTATTTTATAGATGAAGTTAATACATTTGATTAAGGAAAGATTTTATCATGGGAGTAATATAGGGATTCATTTTGTTTTATTACATCTGAAATTGTTAGCAACGTATACATTTATTTAAGGAAATATTATATCAATGTGAGTAATATATGGGATTCTTATTGTTTTATTACATCATATGAAAATGTTAGCAATGTTAATAATTAGTAGGATTTCGGTAGATAATTTTTTCATTAACAAATTTGATATTATTTAATGTTATTAGTAAAGAAATGTAAACTCCCCTTTTTTTTTCAGGCATGATTACTTGTGGTATTTATTGTGTAACTGAAACATGATTTTGTTATAATTTTTTATAACATTTTGATAGTATATTTGGCATAAGCTTAGTTTTAGAATTTGGAGTAGTGTTTGGATTCTTATTCTTATTATTACTTTATTTTGGAGTGATAAGAATAATTGTTAAATTTTGAGGTTGAGTATATTATTGCTTGCTGAATTTTGCGTAGTAATATGATAAATTACTTTAAATTAAAAGAGATATTGGCGGCGATAATATCCAAAAAATTTCAAAAGTTACACTTTAATACCACAAACTCTTTTTGGCGGTAATAATACCTAAATCTACAATTTTGGTGCAACCATTAGTACTCACTGTTAGCTGCTCGTTAAGTATCCACGTGTGGCATTACTTAGTAGAATTGACATTATTCCTAAATGATTTTGTGGCATTACTTAACATTTGTAGTGTGGTGTAACATGTATCACGTGTGCATGGCTCATGCACACGTGGGGTATGTATGTTGGGCCTGTGTAATCTTACATGATTTTAAGACGAACGTTTGATTGTGATCCTAGGCTCGTTGTGAAGTATCCCGCACTTTATATTTTGCTTGGGCTTGAGGTAATGAAGTTAGCTAGAATTTTATATGAAATATGTTACGAAAAGTATGAACTAACATGTTGCAAGAGCTATTGTGTCATATGGAAAATGTTGACGCTGTTTTTCGTCAACTTAAATAAGAGAGCAATTAAACAAGAAAAATATTAGAGGAAATGAACAAAGATGAACACAAGAGGTTTTTTACGTGGTTCAACAGTTAAATCTGCCTAGTCCACGAGTCTATGTTATTAGAACTTGGGAGTTTTCTGGAAACTTTTCAGAGAATAATTGCCCAGAGTTTTCTCTCAAGTAATCAGAAATCGACCCCTTGCAAATGGAGTTTCCTTCTCTATAAAGAAGAATTCATTCCCACATATCCCGGGAAGATATTCTGTGAATCAATTAATATATTGCTATTTAATGCATTATTTCCTACATACACGGGAACGTTCCATAAAATGTGGGATCAGATAACAGATTAAATAATATCCCTTAAACATTGGGATTGCACAACAATAAATAAGTTCACATATAACTAATTAACTCAAATACGAGATTCATCAAATTTTCGAGACTAGTAGTTGATCACGAGCTCGTCGCTTAATTTTGCCTATGCTCGGAACAAATAGACATTAACGATGTCGCGACATTCGAACTTACACATTTCGAGCTCGAACTAGTCTGGAAGGCAAGAGATGGTTCAGGGATATATCCAAGTGTTGCACCATGCTGTTTTGCGAGCTCGGAGCATTTCGAGGCTACATACCCCTTTGCACCTTCGAGGTCGCTGCTTTACAGAAACAGTTTAACTAAAGGGACATACTACCGTGTCTATTTCAAGCTTACACGTAACGAGCCGAGATTTTGGGATCACAATCTCATGCTCGAAATCTGGGTGTAACAGAAAGTATGAGTCATGGTAAACTAAAGTTTTATGAACAGTATGAGTTACTATGTTATGGTATGAATTGTTGTATGTCTATTTATATGTTGTACGAAAAGCATTAGGTTGTTATCGTGCTGAACGCGACACAACAAAGAAGTTACTAATAAAGATATGACATAACTCATATGGAAGACGGGCCGAGGTTATTCGAGGACTAAAGTTCATGTTTACCTCATAGAGGAGGTCTTACCAGTTTTTTGCTGGTTACCTCACAATGTGACATGGACAATATGGGTGCCATCACTACAACAAATACAGGTAGTTGCGGCGAGGTCATTAGCGGCGGGCTCAGTCCGCCGCCATTGTATAGGTTATTAACGGCGGACTAGGATATTCCACCACTAATAATATTTAATAAAAGTAAAATATAAATATGGATATTTATATTTTATTAGCGGCGGATATACGATTATTAGCGGCGGACAGTCCGCCGCCAATACCCATAATAAAAAAGCCCGGGAATTTTTCATTTATTATTAGCGGCGGGTAATTACTATTATTAGCCGCGGACTACCCGCCGCTAATAATATTAGCCGCGGGTATTTACTATTATTAGTCGCGGACGGCCCGACGCTAATAATATTAGCGGCAGGTAATTACTGTTATTAGCCGCGGGGACTAATAATAGCGGCGGGCCCCACCGCTAATGCTCTTGAGCAGTTTAAATTTTCCATGCATCCCTTCTTCTTCCTCGCGTCTCGCATCCCTTCTTCAACCGTTCTCTCTTCTTCATCTCCAACGTTTCTTCACAGTTGCAGAGAAAAACATCCGAGACAAGTAAGTTTCTTGATAAAACTTAAACCATTTTCTTCTTCGTTGAGTTCTTCAATATGATTCTGAGTCTTACATCTTCTCTTAATCATTCTAAGTCTCATTGTCTCTGTTCTTGCTTTCTCTGTCAAATATGTCCAGGTTCAGGGCTCTCTGCTCGCACTGCAATCTGATTCTCTCTGGTTTAGCTGCTTTCTACAAAGGTAAGCAAGCAAACTCCATTTTCATATTCTAATTCTCAGATTAATTTGTTAATTTATATTTTAAATCTCTGAGATTATTATTTGAACAGATTCTTTTATTATTATTATTATTTGTAAAAAATGCTAATATTGATTGATATTATTAATAATGATTGCTTTTGCCATGGAAAATGTGTTGATATTTGCCTACTTTTTACGTTCATATTTCTTGTTCCACGTATTAGTGTTAGATTTTTTATTTGGTGCTTCTTAGATTTTTTTAAAAATTTTGCTCATATATGTTAGTGAGACAACTATTGAGAGATTTAGGAAAGGTCTTATTCTCCTATCTCTTGCGCTATATTTACAAAAAGAAGACAGGAAAAAAAAAAGCTTTTGGATTGAGATTGTGTGTGTTGTTTAAGGTCGGGGGGATTGAGATTGTGGGTGGACCGGGGGCATGGGTTTGGGGTTGTGATGTCAGGAGGTTTCGAGGTTGGGGTTGTGGCTGAGTGATGAGGTTGGTAGGGTTCGCGGTTGGGGTTGGGGCAATTTTTTGTAGCAATTTTCTGAGTCTCTGTATTGAACTTGTTTTATACAGAAAATATAATGTAATGATTTTTTATGACATTAATTTTATTTTGTGATTGTAGATAATTTTTTAACTATGTAACTGTGTCAAATTATTTAAAAATTTAGCAATTAGTTGTTTAAGTTTGTGACTTGATTTTATGCTTAATTTGTTTACGTTTGTGATTTTTTTTATTTTGCATCCATACATGGCATAGAAGGTTTCATTGAAGACCAAGAAATTGAAAACGAGAAAAATGAAGAATATAGATGAAAGTTATTTGTTTCTTCTATTTTAGACTTTATGTGTATTAGATTATTATCTGTAAATTTTGTGTATAAGGTTTTAAATATTGTATTGTGGAAATATTAATTATATTTCATAAAAGTATAAAAAATGAAGAATAAATATAGAAATTGATAATTATATTTCATAAAAGTATAAAAAATTAAGAATAAATAATTATATATATAATAAATTATTTGTTGATTAATTTTTAATAATTTAATGGATTAAATAATAAAAGTTTGATATAATATTATCTAAATAAATAATTTAATTTAATTTGTTTATTGAATAATATTGTTAAATATAATTTACATGAATATAGAAATTGATAATAATATTTAATAAAAGTATAAAAAAATTAAGAATAAATAATAATTTAATTTTTGATTAATTTTTCATAATTTAATTTATTAAATTATAAAAGTTTGATATATTATTATTTAATTAAATAATTTAATTTAATTTGTTTATTGAATAATATTGTTTAATATAAATTACATTAATATAAAAATTGATAATTATATTTAATAAAATTATAAAAAATTATGAATAAATAATAATTTATTTTTAATTATTTTTTATTAATTTAATTAATTAAATAATATCTAATTAAATTATATAATTTAATTTGTTTATTGAATAACATTATCCAATATTAAATAGTTATAAATTACATGAATATAGAAATTGATAATTATATTTAATAAAAGTATAAAAAATTATGAATAAATAATTATATAAATAATAACTTATTTTTTGATTAATTTTTAATAATTTAATGAATTAAATAATAAAAGTTTGATATAATATTATCTAAATAAATAATTTAATTTAATTTGTTTATTGAATAATATTATCTAATATTAAATAGTTATAAATTACATGTATATAGAAATTGATAATAATATTTAATAAAAGTAGAAAAAATTAAGAATAAATAATTATTTAAATAATAATTTAATTTTTGATTAATTTTTAATAATTTAATGAATTAAATAATAAAATTTTGATATAATATTATCTAAATAAATAATTTAATTTAATTTGTTTAATTTAATTTCTATTCATGTCAAGTTTTTATTTCATATATTTGTTGGTAGCTTTCATTTATATCAGCAATAATAAATTTCTTTATATTTTTTTATGTAACTTATCCATATCATATTTTATACTTTCATAAACTTAATTCCTAGAATTTAGTTACTCAATGTAATTGATTTTATTATTTTAATTTAAATCAAACAAGTGCATGCATTTTAAGCACTTGCAAAAGTTAGATTAATAAATTGACTAAAATAAATATACTTGTGTATGTCATTGTTGTAAGTGGTATAGAAACACTTGTTTTATACTAGCTACTTTTGTGCTCTCTGCTTTAATCATCTTCAATGGTGAATAATGGTGTATTTTATACTTATTTGCAATGTAATGCCTAACCAACATATTGCATTTTTTTTATACTTAGTTTTATATTATTTTGGTTTGAATTTTTTTCGTGTATCTTTTGGTATTAATTTTTTTTTTATCAGAACAGCAACACACCCACGACCCTGACACACACACGACCTTGGCACACCCTCAACAGGTGTGGATATATTTTTTGTAATTAATATCTTTTGTATTTTTTGAATAATTTATTTTGTATTTGTTTAGTGTATAATATTTGAGTTTTGAATCCTTTAGTTAGTATCCTTGGTATGTAAATCTTGACATCTATTGTTAAGATATATGTGTTTGTTCTTACTTTATTTTTTAATCTTGGTATGTAAATAATTATAGGACTGTTTTGGTTAAAAATAAAATTTAAGTGATAATTTAAATTAATTTATAAAATATAATAATAGATGATTTATTATTAAGTAAAATATAGTGTTTTTGTTAATATTGAATAAAGAAGATTTAAACTTGATCAATCAGATTATTAGCACCCATATTTTCTTTATCACCATTTTCTTAATTATATAATATTAATTAAACTAAGTGCTAGAAAAATATACAAATTCAATTAAAATTAATTTAAATTTTAAAATATTTTTTTAATGTTTGAATCATTTTTAAATTTTAGTAAAAAATTTTGAATTATTTTTTATTTTAAAAAAATTTGTAATTATTTTTTAAATTAAAATTGAAACAAACTAATTATATCACGTCTGTGTTACTCCATTGCCATTATTAGCGGCCACACCAAATTTTTTGTACTACTTATTAATTTTTGTCAAAAAAAAATGTATTTAGTCAAATAAGTGAAAGCTTTTATACTACTAACTAACTTTCACCGCAACTTGATATTTTTAATAGGGAAACTAATTTTGTTTAGATTGTGAAATTTTTTGAAACAAATTTAAGATAGTTTATTTAATAAAAAAAGTGAGTATAGAAAAAAAAAACAACAACAATAAGTGCATATTATCATGTTATTTTGTTCTTTTTTCTCCTTTTTGCTTGAACATATATTATTATTATTATTATAATTTGTAAAAATAGAACAATAAAATTAATTAGTAGTTAATTTATTTTCTTAGTCTCGGTATGTTTGTGATTGATGGTTGTTGACTACAACCATCAATTACATGGATATCGGCACATAAATGATAAGTTGAAAATATTATTAATAAAATTTATCTAATTATTTAAAAATATAAATTAGTCTTAAAGTCAAATAATAATTAATTTATAAAATTATTATTATTATTATTACAAATTAAAAAATTAAGAATAAATAATAATTTATTTTTTAAATAATTTATAATAATGTAATTAATTAAATAATAAAAGCTAGATATAATATTTAATAAAATTTTAATAAATAATAAATTAGTTTAGGAAAAAAAATTAATTTGTTTATAAATAACATTATCAAATAAAACATCATAAAATAGCATAAGATATTATAATATTGCATAAGATTTCAAAAATGATAACAAATCTCCTTTGTTATCCATTTCTATTCACATTACTAAAACTCACACTCTTATAACACTTTAGATGGCGATTGACAAGACTTGGACAACATTGAGAAATCGTGGTTGTCAAGAATATTGGAATGGTCTGCAAGCTTTTTTGAGGATGGCGTCGGAACATAAAGATTCTGATGGAAGAATTAGGTGCCCGTGTGTGAGATGCAATAATAATATATTTGAATCTTTGGATGTAGTGAGGGCACACGTATTCGATAGGGGTTTTCATCAAGCTTATGATAAGTGGATTTTTCATGGTGAGGTGGAAGAAATTGTTGCTGATGAGGTGGTTGATGAGAATGAAGACGATGAGATGATTCAAGTTGTGGAAGACTTCCTTTTACCGACAACTGAGGAAGTAGAAAGGGATCCCGGTGGGAGTCAGTATTATGACAAGTTATTTGAGGAGATTGAAGCGGAGTTGTATCCTGGCTGTGATTGGATTTCATCCGTGAACTTTTTAGCAAAGTTATTGCATCTAAAAGTTAGAGGGAAGATGCCTAACAACATATTTGATGAATTGCTGAAGTTGTTAAAGCTTGCATTTCCTAAGGAGAACAAAATCCCCGGATCGTACTACGAGGCGAAAAAGAGATTGAAAAAATTAGGGTTGGGATACGAGTCCATTCATGTGTGTCAGTATGATTGCTGCTTATTTTACAATGAGCATGCATCTAAAGAGACATGTCCAGTATGCGGAAGTAGTAGATGGATTACTTCCGAAATGACGAAAGGAAAAAAAGTGCCACACAAGGTGATGCGTTACTTTCCGTTGACCCCTCGGTTGAAAATATTATACAGTTCAAGGATTACAGCAAAACACATGATATGGCATCACGCCGGGAAATCAAAAGATGAAGGGGTGATGCGACACCCGGTGGACAGCTCTGCGTGGAAGGACTTTGATGCCAAGCATCCTGATTTTTCAAGGGATCCCAGAAATGTTCGTCTGGGCTTAGCTGCTGATGGATTTAATCCATTTGGCAACATGAATCTTGCATACAGCATGTGGCCTGTGGTGTTGGCAAACTATAATCTGCCACCTTGGTTGTGCATGAAAGACAATTATTTCATGTTGACCCTCCTTATTCCTGGGCCAAAATCACCCGGTAAGGACATGGATGTATTTCTGAGACCATTGGTGGATGAGTTGAAGGATCTGTGGGTTAACAGAGTTGATACAAGAGATAGTACGACCAACAGGATGTTCAAGATGCGGGCAGCCCTTTTGTGGACAGTGAACGATTTTCCAGCTCGCAGTAGTTTGTCTGGATGGAGTGGTCAGGGATACAAAGCTTGTCCTACGTGTAATGAGGACACAACTTCCATCTGAGTGATCGGTAAGACTTCTTACGTTGGTCACAGACGATTCTTGCCAAGTACTCATCGAATGAGAAGAGACAAAGAGTTCGATGGAGAAGTTGAGAGAAGACGTCCTCCGAGACGGTTTACTTGTGAGGATATACTAGAACAAGTTAATGCTCTTGCAGCGCAAGTTCCAGGAAAACATGTCCAGTTTGGGGGTGTGAAACGTAAAAGAGGAGTAGATGAAGGTAATTGGAGGAAAAAAAGTATTTTTTACGAGCTTGAGTATTGGTGTACAAACAAATTAAAACACAATATAGATGTCATGCATGTTGAGAAGAATGTGTGTGATAGTCTCCTTGGCACCATCTTAGACAGTGATAAATCTAAGGACACCACTAATGCCAGACATGATTTGAAAAAGATGGGTGTGAGAGAATCATTGTGGATTTATGAAGATGAGAATGGGAAGCTGATGAAGCCGCACGCTCCTTATGTGTTAACTCTGGCGCAGAGGCAACAGTTTTGTCAGTTTATAAAAGGAGTTAGATTTCCAGATGGTTTTTGTTCAAATTTGAAGAAGAAAGTGTCCGAGAATGATACAAATATTCTTGGGTTGAAGTCACACGATTGTCATGTGATAATGCAACGATTACTTTCTCTCGGTGTTCGTAAGTTTCTTCCAAAATCTATATCGACCACTATTGCAGAATTGTGCAATTTCTTCAGGCAAATATGTTCGAGGACTTTAAATGTTTAAGATATGGAGGAAGCGCAAAATGATCTTATTCAGATATTGTGCAAGATGGAGTTCATTTTTCCTCCAACTTTTTTTGACATAATGATTCATTTGGTATTGCATTTGCCAGAAGAAGCAATATTGGGTGGTCTGGTATTTATGAGGTGGATGTATCATTTTGAAAGATACATGAAAAATTAAAGAATTATGTGGGAAATAAAGCTTGCCCTGAAGGGTCGATCGCCGAAGGCTATGTTGCAGACGAGGCTTTGACCTTTTATTCAATGTATTTCAAAGGCATTGAAACAAGATTTAACCGTCTTGATCGAAATGAAGATGCAACTTATATCCCACGAAATCTTACAGTTTTCCAATCTCAATGTCGTCCACTCACAAAGGGAACTTTGAAGACTCTCGATCATAAGACTCGTGAAATAGCTGAGTGGTTCATACTTGAGAATTCTCCTGAAATTGAGCCTTATTTAGAGTAAGTTTATTCTCTTATAAATTAGAACATGTGTGGTTATTATCATTTTTTTGTTATCAAGAATCGTAACACTATTCTAATTAACAGTGAACACCTACAAGAGATTAAACTAAAATACCCAGATGGTGATCATGATCGTTTGTATAGGAAAAATTTCCGTTCGTGGTTTCATAAAAAGGTAGCTTTGAACTTTGAACTTTGAACTTTGAATAGTGATTTTATTAATGATATATTTTGTGAATCTAATATCATTCTATGTATTTAGATATATGACCTGCACAAGCTTGGGTCTTTGGATAACAGTGATGAACTGTTAGCTTTAGCATCTGGGTCAGATCATTTGTCAACTTTTTACCAAGGTTGTATAGTCAATGGTGTTCGATTTATTGCACACGATCAAGACAAAAAGCGCACCACACAGAATAGTGGAGTGTCTGCTGCCGGAACAGAAGGTTTTAATTTTTACGGCACGCTTGAAGAAGTGGTGATACTTTCTTTCACTGGTGCATATTTAGTGGCATTATTTCGGTGCAAATGGTTTAATACAAATCCAAGAATGAAGAAAACAATCATTGAAAATAATGTCACTAGTATAAACGTCAATGGTGAATGGTACAAAGATGAGCCGTACATACTTGCTACTCAAGCTAAGCAAGTTTTCTATCTCGATGATTTACTTAGAGGTCGTGATTGGAAAGTTGTAGAAGATGTGAATCATCGACAGATTTGGGACATTAAGGACAATTCTGATGAGGTTAATGATGTTATTGATGTTGTACATGAAACAAGTTCATCAAAATTTTTGTTGACTGTGGACCTCGGAGAGTTGATTATGCAATCTGATCAACCTGCTGCATATGTTGGAGCTGATGAAGATGGTGACGACGAAGCTGATATGTCAGAACATGAGGACGTTGCAGATGCAGAAGATGAATTGGTTGTTGAACTTTGTGAAGATGAAAATGTGTCTCCGATTACTGATGGAAATGATAGTGATTACTCTGTTTAGTTTTTTTCTATTTGTGTAACAGAACTATGTATTTAAATATAATGAAGTGTTTTTTTGTAATTATAATATAAGATATTTGAGCTTTGTGAAGATGAAAATGTATCTCCGATTACTGATGGAAATGATAGTGATTACTCTGTTTAGTTTTTTCTATTTGTGTAACAGAACTATATATTTAAATATAATGAAGTTTTTTTTTGTAATTATTATTATTATGAATTCAATGTGATATACTTCTATTTAATGCTAATTACTAACTAATAAATTTTAAACTGAAGTATAATGTCAGCTGATATAGCTACTTATCATGGCGGAGATGGTGGGGGTCAAGACCCGCCAGATCCTTCTAGGGTACCAACATCTTGCGAGTCAGGTTAAATATTGCATATCAAAATTATTTTTAGAAATTATATTGTTAGATAAATATAACATCAATACTAATACTGATTATTGTTAATAAATTTTAAAGCCCCGTCGACGAGAAGAAAAGGCCGTGGCCCTGCTAGTAATAATGTTCTTGAAGAACGAAGGAAAAAAGCTGGGAAACCATTGGATCTAGAGCTTGATCCTGTGACCAACAAAGTGGTTGGGCAGGAGGATCAAGCTTTTATTCGCATGTTGGGATCTCTAGTTTCCATGTTGTGTCCGGGGCATTATTTGGATTTTGCTGATGTACCTCAACAGTTTAAGGATCAAGTGATTGATCGTATGAGGGTAAAAAAATTACAAATCTTGTACTTTTCATTATTTAATTCCATTATTTACAAGTTATCTAATATTTTTTTTCCTAATGCAGTATTACTATAATATAGACGGTCATCCACAACGTGAGTCAGTTCTGGCAACTCTCAACAAGGAGATGGGGGAAAGATATCGCGAGAGAAAGAACTATAGACATAGACACTTCAAAAATCATTATGCTGGACCAGAAGATTTGGAGAATGTCCTCGCTAAGCCACCTAACCATTACACTATGGAGGCTTGGCAGCTTATTTGTGAAATGTTTTTGAGCGAAAGATTTTTGGCTCGTTCCGCTAAAAATCAAGCAAACAGAAGACAAATGAAGTATGTAACAACACAAGGCACAAAGTCGTTGGCAGCTAAGCGTCACGAATATGTAAGTGAAGATGTTAATTTAATTTTATAAAATAACACATTCTGAAACATTTTGTTTACATTTGTATAGGAGAACCCGGATGCGCATGTTGTTGATACTTGGAGGGATGCTCATATGAGAAAATCGACAAAATCTTTTGTCAATGAGGCAGCTCAACAAGATTATGTAAGTGAATAGTATTATTTTCTTGTTTCTAATGTTTATAATGTTTCTAATTTTTGTTTATAATGTTATCTTTATACAGGAAAAAATGGCGGCTGAGGTTGAGAGGTCACAGAATGAGAGGCAACGTCAACAGTAGAGTGAGGCATCTCTAAATGTATTTGGTGTTGATTCGTCCCCGGTCGATCAATACGAGATACTAAGTAAAGTACTCGGGGAGAGATCTGACTACCAAAGAGGAGTGGGTTATAGGGCGAAAGGGAAGGCAAAAAAGACATCCTCTAGCTCTACAGATCAAAGTCAGTCCCAAGCAAATACTGCTGCTTCGCCTAATGAAGATATGAGAGTTATGGCTTTGCTGGTGAAGGCAATTCGTGAGACGTTTGAGACTTCGACAACTGTGCATCCCAGTAAACTGTATAACCCAATGTTTGACAGTTTTCTGCAGAGGCATTTGCCACCACAATCCGAAGGTGCTTCGTCTTCTCAGTCTCCGTCACAGCAGTATCAGCCTCCGTCACAGCAGTATCAGCCTCCTTCACAACAGTATCAGCCTCCTTCACATCAGCAGTATCAGCCTCCTTCACAGCAGCAGTTCCAGCCTCCTTCACAGTATCCGCCGCAGCAGCTGTACCAGCCTCATCCAATGTATCCGCCACATATGTCGTCGCAACAACCTCCTCAGTATCAAAACCAATACATTTTTGGACCCCATTCTCAGTCTCCTCCACAATATTTTAGTTTTACCGATTTTCCAGGAGGATCGATGCAGCCTCCGCCACAGCCACAGCCTCGAGATCTGTTTGGGGACCTCACGCTCGGACGATCATCACAACCACCATATATTCCTTCACCGCCACCGCCACCGCCGCCACAGCCACCGCCATCGTCACAGCCATCGTCCTCACAGCCAAACCAAAACGTTGAAGATGAGGACAATTTCAATATTAATCTTAATGACTTTCTTTAGTTATTAGTTTATATATTTGGACTGAATTAATACTTTATTTATTTTTAATGACTATAGTGATATTTACTAGGTTGATAAATATTAAAACTATTTATATTAATTTTAATGTTAGTTATGTTTAAATTCATTAAATGTTTATTTTTATTAAATTATATTATAAATTATTTTTAAAAATAATTAAATTTAATAAATATTAATTTATTTAAAATTTAATTTAAAAAAAATTATAAATACAAAAATAGCGGCGGACCCCGCGGCTAATATTAATGCCTCGGACATAGTTATTAGCGGCGGGTTCCGCCGCTAATGTCCGCTGCTAATAATTGATTATTAGCGGCGGGTGTGTCAGTCCGCCGCTAATAATCATTATTAGCGACACTTTTTTAGGCGCGGGGTATTAGCGGCGGAGGCCCGCCGCTAAAGCCTATTAGCGGCGGACGTGGCATTTATTAGCGGCGGAGTCCCCCGCCGCTAATAATTAAATTTGTTGTAGTGCATGATCACATGATGTGTGATTATGCTTCTGATTATGATATAACTACGATATGATTATGAATTGAATATGTTACGGTTATGATATGATATGATATGCCATGAGTTTACGATATGTATGAAGTTTTCCTTGTGTTTTTCTTGAATTGTTGTATTTTTTTTTGTACTTCCTTACTGGGCTTTTAGTTCGCCCTACTTTCCCCCTTTCAGTTAGGCAATAAGATTTCTCCTTGGCACGCTAAGTGATGTGGGAAGTTCCAATGTCTAGGTATGTATGACGCGGGATGTCACATGAGCCATTAACGATCTAGATGAGCGCCAAAAAAGTTTATGAAGTTATAAGTTGTAGTTTATATTTTATGTATGTCAGCGGGACTTATTATTTTATTTTATTTTCAAAGACTGGATAAAGACATCACATTTTTATTTTAAACTATTGGGCCTAAATTGTTAGTTTTGACAAGGCCTCGCTAAACTCTTTTATCTAAAATGGTATTTTTTCATTAAATATGAGTTGAGCAACGTTTTTACAAAGCAAATAGTTAGGGCATTCTTACAAAAAAAAATCAGATGTACCCGCAAGCAAAAGTCTCTTATGGAAAAATTTCAGTTCCTTTTCTTTGAGAACATGTAGTATTTAAATTCCTCTCTTATGCTTAGGAATTGTTCATACTAATGTTTGGGTAGATTCTCTTGTAACGTGGGGCCACTTGAAATAGAAGAAGTCAAACAAACTTTTTGGTGGTATATATCTCAAGCTATGTATCTATGAGTTTGATTTGTTATTGGTCTCCTCTACTGATATTTTGGTGGGAATAAGTATTGTCTTTAACTTGTATATAATCTATGTTAAAATTTACTCTTAAGCGAAGTTGTTGATGTTGATAATAATCTCGAAGAATCTTATTATACCATATTAATTTATTAGTGGAAATTTTTGAGTGGCTAGCAGTTCTTTGGTTTTTCTCTGTCGTGTAGATAACTACACAAATTTAATTTTTGATCAAGTTCTGGTTTACAACTTATTTATATACCGAAATACTAAAAACAACTCTCGGAAGATTAAAACAAATCACTACCCAAAATTATATATATATATATATACATTAAAGAATTTTTTTATAAGGGCTTAATTTTAAGTTCTATTGGTGGGGCTCTCAGTGTTCCTAACCCATAAACAGTTTATGGCACAATTTTTTTTATAACCATATATATTGTAGTTGTTTAGAGCATCCTGCAAATTTTCAGAAAATTTAAGATAGTTTACAGTACCGAAAACTAGGTTTAAACATGTTGTTTTCCACACGCATAAAAAAAATTAGTCACGCATGCAACATATTTGAACTTAGTTTTCGGTACTGTAAACTATTCAGAATTTTCTAAAAATTTGCAGGATGCTCTAAATAGCTACAATATACACGGTCATAAAAAAAAATCGTCCGAAAACTGTTCACAGGTTGAGAACACTGAGAGTTCTACCGGTAAAACTTAAAGTAAAACCCCTATAAAAAAAAATTTCATATATATATAACCCTTATTTTGTTCTCTGGACAAGGGATGATGAAGCTCAGAAGTTTCTTCAAGGAGTTTTGTACCATAAAGTTTTCCTTCATGTTTAAACTAGCAATATTGAGATGATTAATTGTCATTATTTCCCCTTAATGTCTTTCTTCATGCTTATTATTGTTTCCATGTTAATGTCGTTTTTTGTTTTGAATTATTGTCGTTTTCTCAAATTCTTGTCATTTTTAAAGTAATGTCGATTTTTCTTGTTTTTGTCTTTTCTTTTTCTTTCAAAAAAAGGAATGTTTCTATTGGATCATATAGAAAAAAAAATATTGCAATTAAGTAAATGAATCCCTACAATGATTTACTGATATATATATATCTTACATATAAAAAGTAAAGTACGTCGATAACATAAATTTTTTGTTTTAATGATTTTTTTGTTTATTTTAATTAATTATTACAAATATTTAACGAAATATATATTTAAAAGTTATTAAAAATAAATATTTATTAATTATATTAATATAAATTTAATTGTTATAAAATATTATTATTATAATAATATTTAATACAATAGTAGATATTTAATATTACAAATATTTAACGGAATATAATATTTAAAGTTATAAAAATAGATATTTATTAATTATATTAATATAAATTCAAACATTATAATATATCATTATTATAATAATAATATTTAATACAAGACTAACTATTTAATAATTATATTAATATAAATTTAAATATTATAATAATATATAATTTATAATCTTAATTTTTATTAAAAATTTAATTATTTATATTTATAAAGAAAAACATGTTTTTTTATTACTTAATGTAATTTAACTAAATATATATTCATATTAAATAACAAAAAATATTATAAATATATTATATATAAGTGTCGTATGTATACAAATATTATGACTGTGTAACTACATAAGATAACATTTATTTTCTATCAAGAATAAATAAATTTCTTCTCCGATTATAAATGTGTGATTTAAATAATATCATGAATATTTTATACATTATATAGTGTAGTTTATGATTTAAAATGTTATCATATTTTTTTTTAAATAATAAACAATGTTTAGGTTTAATTTTTCTTTTAATATATTTATGTCATTCTTTTATATATATATAATATTTTTATTTATTTTAAATTTATATGATAATCGTAAAAACATAATAAATATATTTAATAATTTTTTAAAATAAAATTAAATAAATATGCATTACACTGTGTATATATAGAGATTTTTTTTCTTAAAAAAAAGAAGCTAATTAAGGAATACTGTTTTTAGAATAATTTCATCTATAATATAATCCATACTTGGTATCCTTTTGATTACTATATATCTACTTCTACATAGTACTAGAGACCAACAAGAAATTACAAACCAATTAATATAATATATTCTATAAATGTTTTCCAAAATTGGATTATTTAGAAAACAAATGTTGCAGATTAAGTAACTGAGTCCTATAGAATCAGAAAATAATAATATCACTAATATACATGATTTTTTTTCAAAAATAAGAAGATTGCTTACTTCATATAGAAGATTTCTATCTTTAATCTAATTCGTCATATATGTGGTGCCCTTTGACTACTAGTACTATATATACAACCTCCAACTACGAAGTAAGAGACCACCATACAAATACAAACCAATTATATAATATATATTCTTCGTAGTTTCATATATATAATGGAAGGTGGCAAGGATTTGAGTATGAGAATGATGGGATTATTATTGATGTTGATGATGACAATGATGGTTACAACAAGTGAAGCTGGAAAGGTTGATATATTTGTAATTCCAATGAATCCATGTGAGCTATCGGGATGCACTGAAAAATGCAAAGAAATTGCTGGTATAACCATGATAAAGGCTATCTGCAACACTAACACTATTTGTTGGTGCTATCGTGAAGAGCCAGACTTTCCTGCTCCACCCCCACCATCTTCTCAATAAATTTTTTAAAACACAAAAAAATCTCTTAAATTACTGTATCTAATAAATTGAGAAAACATATATTGTCTTGCATTATTATATCGTCGTATACTCCATGTACTCTTCTTACACATTTTGAACTTCTTATCTTGAATAAGATGTTGTATAATAATATTATACATGAATTATGTCTGATGAAAATTCATGTTGTTTGTTTATTTACTTGAGTATGGCCTGACTATTTTTTATATATCTCTGTTCTCTTTTTTCTTGTTAAATATATACAGAAATAATAAAGGAAATATAGGTATGTATAAATGTACTTGCTATATAGTTCGGAATGATTAATATCTCTTTTATATAAAAAGTGACTAGAGAACGAAAATTCTTAATTTTGAGAGTTTGTTTTGTTAACTTTAACATAATATTATAAATATTTATCGGAATATACATTTAAAACTAATTAAAAGTATATATTTATTAATTATATTATAATAAATTTAAATTTTATAAAATATCATTATTATAATAACATTTAATATAAAATTTCATATATAGTAACTATATTAATATAAATTCAAATTCAATTGTTATAAATTATCATTATTATAATAATATATAATATAAAATTAGATATTTAATAATTATATTAATATAAATTTAAATGTTTAAAATATTATTATGATAATATTATATAATCCTAATTTTTTACTAATTTATTCATAATAATATTTAATACAAAATTATACATTTAATACTTATATTAATATAAATTTAAATATTATAAAATATTATTATAATAACAATATATAATACATAATCTTTTTTTTAAAATTATCATTTATGTTTAAAAAGGTTATCATATTATATATATAATTAAAAAAAAAGTCATAAACTAGGTTTTGGTTTAATTTTTTATTTAATAGGTTTATGTCATTCTTTTATATATAATATTATTTATTTATTTAAAACTTATATGACAATGATAAAAATTTAATAAAGATAATTAATAAATTCTATAAATAAAACTAAGTAAACATGTATTGTATGTTGCTTGTATCTAGTAATATATATATATATATAAATGCATATATATTTATATGGAACGATGCTTGTTGGTCTCTTTGAAGCCATGTCTCAAATAATGCAAATTAATAAGAACCGTTCGCTCGCCAAATCTTTTTTAAGACATATTGATTGCAAACATTTAAAAAAATTGTGTTGTGGGTTAGAACCAGACCACTACTACGGTCCCGTTTGGCAAATCTTTTATTGATTATAGTTAAAAGCATAAGATAGGTAAAAGTTTTAGCTTATTTTTTCTTTTTGGATAACTATTATACAAATATCTTTATTTAATAATGAAAAATTCTTTCTAAACACTACAACAAAAAGGGTATTTAGGACCGACAGATAGCTCAGGGAGAGGGTGGGTGGTTTTCAGATTTAGGATTTTTTTGAGGAAAATGGCGAAATGAGGGAGGAGAAGTTGATGGAAGGGGTTTATATTGGGGTCACTATTAGCGGTGACACGTGTCGCCGCTAATAGTCGTCACTGATATTACTTTTAATTGACGTGGTGACTATTAGCGGCGACATATGTCGCCACTAATAGTCTTATATATTCAGGTTGGTGGGAAATTTCTCACATTTTTTTCAGGGTATTTTGAATTTATTAGTGACGACACTTGTCACCGCTAATATTAGAAATGTTGCCGCTGATAATATTTTTAATTAAAAAAAATTATCCGATGTAATATCAGCAGGGAACATGCTTTGTCGCTGCTAAAAAGTATTTTTCTTGTAGTAAAAGTGTTAGAATATTAATTAAAAATGATCTTTTAAGAGTAAATTATGAATAATAAAATTATTCTAATTTAAAAATAACTTCTCAAAATGGTATTTAAAAAAAAAAAAAAAAAACTAGAAATCCTAAGTTCTCCAAAACAAAAACTTTTAAATTAAAAAATCACTTTTTATTTTTTACACACTATCAAAATTATTTGTTTAATCCTAGATACTAAAAGCCAAACAATATCTACTACCACTGAAACCCCTTATTACTCTCATTTATTAGAAAATAAAACTTAATTATTTAGTGTATATATATGATTTTTCATCCTTATCTCTTAGCAGATTTTATTCTCATTCTTCATTACTTTATATGCTACTTCTTTTTATTACTTAGCAGATTTGCTCTCATTCTTTATTACAGTATATGCTCGCTCTCTCTCTCTTTTTGAAGTGTTGTCATTTTTTAAAGTTTTGGAGTATTTTCGTGTTTTGGGCTATTTTTACCTTTTCAAATCTCTCATTTTTTCGAACTATTTTCGGCTTTTCGAGTTTATGTCATTTTTTTAAAATTTTTGTCATTTGATATATATTTCCTGAAAAATGGAAATGTTTCTATTGGCTCATTTAGAATTTTTTTTTTGCCAGAATCTTTATAATGTGTTTCTAATTGGAATATTAAAAAAAAAACTGAAGAAGATTGTGCCTACTGTTTCTATAAAGGTCTTCAATCAACTGTGAGGAATGAAAAAGAGTATACCAAAGTGCAAACGTGGTAAAAAGAGAAGAAATCAATTTTAAAAATTACAAGTCAGTTGCATGTTAATTAATCGCATCCTCATCAGGATTTCTCCCAAATACCACCGATAAACTTATTAAGAACTTCCATATTGCAATTCTCAAACAACTAATAAATCATATTTGTGGTGATCAAAGCTATCGCCAACCAAGAACTGAACCTGAACCTGAACAAGATATTTCAAGATTGATATTAATCTTAATTGCAAATAACAAATATGATATGCAGAATTAACAACACAATTATAAAACTAAATTTCAAAAATAGAATCAATATTAATCAGAGAAACAACAATGGAATTACGTGGTTCATCCATGTTGTCAGGGACTACCTCCACGGGAAAACAGCCACAGAAAAAGGCTTGCACTTATCTTTATTAATGGCGTCAATAACAATGGCAACTTGTACATTAATGATTCTCCTAGGAACCCTTCAGGAATCTTGTTCCTTTACACACAGAGAAAATGAGAGAACAATACAACTCTTCTAAACTCTCTCACTCACCGAAAACTATCTAAGAAAACTAAAACTAGATTCTTTTTCTTATTTTGTAAATGAGTTGTGTCCTCCCTTATATAGCTAGCATTAAAACAAAGAACTCCAACTAACTTGACAGCTGGTAATTTTACTCCAGCTCAGTTGCCATGTATTGTTGATATATTTAAGTGGTTGGACCACATTCTTCCACAATATTGCCACCCTCATAAGAATAGCTAGAGAATTACTGCAACAATGTGATCAAAAGTATCCAATTATGAACAAAAATGATCGTTAAATGATTGCAGTGGAATAATGATAATAATAACCAGTAGTACTTGTTAGGATTAAGAAAATACACTTAAGTAACACACATAAATATTAGTATTCAACATAATATCCCAGATGTTAATCATGTTACTAAAAGTGCATAAATGATAAACCCTAAAACATGTTTCTATATAACTTTTGCTAAATTAAAGAAGAATAACACAAGAGCGGAAGTACTAACCTGAAGCCATTAGTGGAGATAGTACAAAAGGTTTTGATCTTCCAAGAAATCAATTTCTCTCTGTGATGGGGAAGGAGAGAATACGAAAGAATGTGTTTCTTGGGGACCATTACCTATTTATCAAAAAACAGATTATTAAATCAATTTTGGGTATTTATAATTTGGCCCTCATCAAATTATAAATACATCTTATGGTATCTATGTTCGAAAAGCTTATACAGGATCTTTATTTATTTTCATGTATATCTAATATTAAACAAATTAATACAAGATAGCCTAAAACATGTTTCTAAAATTGAATTCAAAGATAAACAAATAATATAATACTTACAGTATACGCAGCGGAATTAAGAGTCATTCCTTCAGTTTCTCTAACTCTTGTATCATCTCTATCGCAGAGTATTATCAAGAAACTGAACCGATCTTCTATTTTCTTCACAATCTTCCAATGTATCCTTAGAACCACCTAGACTAGTGTGGGCAATTCTCAACACATGAGATAGATATAGAGAGAAGAAGAGAAAATAACAAAGTGGCTTAGAGAAGGACTTGTGTTTAGAGAAAATCTAAAACTATTAGAAAATTTGACGTGTGACTTATCTGTCGTCTCTAAAATCTTCTCTCTAAGCACTCCTTTTATAGACTCAATTAGGTCATTTAATTTAATTAAAAAATCAATAAAATAACAGCCATTTTGAAGCCCTAGGTCGAAATTATCATGGGCTATAGGCCCGTGAAATTTCTCATTTGATTATAAGCCCATTGGACTTAAAATCAAGGCATATATTATTTTCTATTGATTTAATTAATTAAATAATTATTTAAATCCTTCATCAAATTAATTATTTATAATTTGAACCTTGATTTTTACTTATGTATTAATTTAGATACAAATTTATCTTAATTAATAAACTTGTCTTAATTTCTCTTTTCTTCTCAAAATTGTATAACTCTGTGAAACTATCCAAAATTGACGTGGTCAACTTTGATAATTCTAATTGATAATTAAATCAATTAATTGAGACTATCTAGATGATTTTATCCAAGGTACAATGGGGACCATGGGCCTATGAAATCAAGCTCCAATAAGTTATCATAAATCTAACAAATAAATTTACTAACTTATTAATTCCTCGTGACTCCACTATAGACTTGGAATTGCACTCTTGAATTCATAGAACGCTCTATAACAAATATAGATACGCTATTAATTATCCATTGTTACAACCATAATTGTCACTCAATGCTCTATAGACGGTCTACAATGAGATAGGACTAAAATACCGTTTTACCCCTCATTGTATTTTATCCTTAAAACACTTAGTTCCTTGTAAATGATATTTCAGTAAACTAATTTAATTACTGAAATGAGATCTCTATCATTTAACACCTTGAACCAAACTAAAAGGAAACCATCGTTTGACTTCTTCATCAGAAGCTATAGATGTTCATATCTATGATTAACACTCCCACTCAATTATAATACAGAGTTCCCAAGATGTAAGTATGGGCTAGTCCGTAGGGTAAGCTGGTAACGAACAAGTCAAAGAACTCAAATACTACAATCAGTTAAAATACTAACCACTCAGAATTGAGATTGAATTGACCTATGATCAACTATATGATATGACTAGAATAGATAATAACGGTATGTTTACTTATCTTATCAACTGTCAATATCGGTCCTGTCCGATGTAACAAATACATCCGATCTTATCTACTTTGCTAATGTTCTGGAAAGAACATAACACTGTAATGTGTAAGTAGATCATATCGTAGATTGGCAAGTCAGTGTAAATCCGGTGCACTGACTAATCTTAGGACTAACTTATTTTCAACATATAATCTGTTATCCAATAAATTAGCATTTGTGACGTGGCGAATAATCTCTTGACACGTGCCTGACACCTGGAGCGTCTGCTAGAGTATCGACCATGAGACACACCAGAAGCAGGACATACCTGTTTTTACCACGACCAGACTGGTCGGTGGTTCCGCTGGCAAAGCAACATTTATGGAAAGATCTTATGTATCCCGAATTTATTTCATGCAATCTTCTGAATATCCCATGATTCAAGGGATAATATCTGTAACAATATTGGGCAACCCCCCATGGGCCTATAAAAAGCAAGAGATGGCTCATGGGAAGGGACCTTTGGCAGCTAAAAAACCATAGGAATATAGAAATTATCTGTGAAAACGAGGATTGTTTATGAGGAGTGTTGAAACTCATTGAGCCCAAGCTCTCTGATCACACTTTTGTTCCCATATCAATATCATTCTAAGTGGATGTAGGTCATTACCAGATTCTGGGGCCGAACCACTATAAATTACTGTGTTTTCTTTACTTTTGTCATTACGTTATTATCTATACATATTCGCCTATATCATTCATATTTTGACTCCGTGTCAGTTGGCTAAAACGAGGGTCAACATTCTGGTGCTTTCATTGAGAGGGCGACTCATCATTGTTGATAAAACTAATGGCGAAAGCAGGGAAGAAAGCTGCTCAGACTGCCGCTGCACCGTCGAACCCGCCACCTCCTCCTCCCCCAGCAAGCATGGCAGAAGATGAACCGCAACTAGATTTTGAAGAAGAGGAAATGGACGATGCGACTTTGAGGAGCACCTTGGGCACGTTGCAGGAAGAGCTGGCAAGTCTGAGAGCCAATCAAGAGACTGCCACAGAAGCTATGGCGAGGCAACAGCAGGAACTTGATCGTCAGAGGGCGGAGTTGAGCGAGAGACAGGCGGAGGTGGATCGCCGCCAGACTGAGGCCATGGCAGCCCTTGAAGCGGCCTTGCTGTTGGCCAGAAATCAGGCCGCGCCTGCCTCGCAGCCTAATCAACCTGAAACTGGGCCACCCCAGGGAGGTCCCAATCCTAGCCCACCAGTCCATCCTTCAAGTCCGCAAAGGCCTGAACAGCCCCAGATGCCCCATGACGACGTCCCACTGGACCCCGAGGCAGATCCACCATCCCACGCTGCTCGAGGTAATCCCCCACAACAAAGGCAGAATAGGGCCGAGCGACAGCCTCGTAGTCCTAGACGCCGCGAGAACGATGGGCCACACCAAGCGAACAGGGGTCACTACCCTCCTGGTAACAGGAGAGACTCGGAGTTAGGCTCTGCGGTCCGTGGATCCCAGCAGCATGATAATGCACGGGGACATCGCGACCAGCGCAGGCCACCCCCTAACGCTCGAGGTGTTTCTGCCAGAGACGGGAATAGAGGGAACAACCAGTCTTACCATAGCCAGTCAAAGTTCAAAGATGGCCACGGCTACAACGAGGCTGACTCAGGCAAGAACAACGCTGATGGGAGGAACGGAAATAAAGGTAGGAGCAGGAGCCAAATACCTCAAGATGATCAGCCAAATAGACAAGATGCTGGGGGGCAACCCCGGCAAAATAATGTCTTCAACCGGCTCGGAGGTAGCGAGCAACGGAGAAGAGAGGAAGATCTAAGAGACATACTCAATGATCGTCGAGAGAAGCATGGTGAAAACATCCCCCCAGCAGCGGAGAACGTAGCTATTCCTACTGCCTTGCAAGCCCAGATAGACGCACTAAATCAGGCTGTGCAACAATTGGTCGGAGGAAGAACCTCTTATATTGACCATGATAGAAGAAAGGGCACTCCATTTATCCAAAGAATAGCCAACGCAGAGACTCCCGGCAAGTTCAAGATGCCCACGCTCCCGAACTTTGATGGATACGGAGATCCCGTCTCGCATGTGAATAAGTTTGAAATCCAGATGGACATTCAGAAGGTATCCGAAGACGCTCGGTGCAGGATCTTTCCTGCAACACTTTCCGAAGCCGCGCAGGAATGGTTCTTTAAGTTCCCACCTGCAAGCATAGTTTCCTGGGAAATGTTCGTAAGGGAATTCTACGGACAGTTCTACGCAGGTCGTGTCCACCCGACCGAAGCAAATCAACTGGTTGAGATCCGCCAGCAAGATGGAGAATCGCTAAAAGATTACATCCAGTGCTTTATGCGAGCGGCAGCCGGAGCAAAGACAGTCGGGGACGAAGGAAAGATGATGGCTATAACTGCGGGAGTGAGACGCCGCTCGCCCCTGTGGAAAAGTCTTCGTAAGGATGGGGTCAGAACCACCCAGGAATTCTTAGACCGAGCTGATTGATATATCAAACTCGAAGAAGCCATTGCCGATGATGGAAAATCCTCGAACAAGGGCAAGAAGGCTGCCGAACCCGCCAAAGCCGCCAATGGCACTAAACCAAATGGCAACGGCAACGGCAATGGAAACGGCAACGGTAATGGCAAGAATGGTGGGAAACGGCAACACAATGAGCCTTCCACCTCCGACAATAAGCGAGCTAAGAGTAATCGTTATGAACCTAGGTTCACTAACTACACTGCCCTCGTTCAGTCTCGAGGAGAGGTATACCAGGCCACAAGCTCTAGCGTGCCCTACAAGAAGCCTGGGCCCATTCGAAAAGACACTTCGAAAAGAGACACTACCAAATTATGTCGTTATCATAACGACTATGGACATGACACTAATGAATGCAACCAGCTAAAAGATGAAATCGAGTTCCTCATTAGACAAGGACACTTGAGAAGGTACGTACGGGCCTCGGGAACTTCCCAACGAGAAGCTCCAGGTGGCAACGAGCAGACGTCCACACGCCAACGCTCGCCACCATTACAGCCTGCCCCCGTAGCCGGAACACTTTTAACCATCTGTGGAGGCCCACACCTCGCTGGAAATAGCGGAAAGACTAGAGAACGATATGCTCGAACTCTGCGCCACGACCAGGACATCGAGATGATGAATGTGGAGGACCGAGCGCTGAAAAAGGCCCGCTCAGAGGAGTGCGGGATAACCTTTTCTGAAGGCGATGCCCAACACGTCCGGTTCCCACATTCCGATCCGCTGGTCGTAGATATCCAAATGGCCAATATGATGGTAAAAAGAATACTGGTCGATACAGGAAGTTCAGTAAACATCCTCTATAAATCAACGCTGGAATGCATGAAGCTGTCCGTGAAGGACTTGGAGCCCTGCAATCAAACCATATACGGCTTCTCTGGAGAATGACTCGTTCCAGCCGGAATGATCAAACTCCCAGTGACAACGGGTACAGCGCCCGCTTCAAGGACATTACTCGCCACTTTTGTAGTGGTCGATTGTCCTTCAGCGTATAACGCCGTTATTGGAAGACCCATACTGGTTGAACTGAGGGCCGTCATCTCCATGTGGCACCTAGCCATGAAATTCCCAACGAACGCAGGGGTAGGATGTGTTTTGGGAAACCAAAGGGAAGCCAGGGAGTGCTATAACGCCTCGATCACAAAGGCAAAAAGTGGAACATCTAGGAGCGCTACCCCAGAACGATTGCAGATGACGGAAGACAGCAAAACCCAATCAGGTGGAAAAGTCACCAAATAGGGTGTTGCCCAAAGTGAGGATATAGATTTGGATCCTCGCTTTGGGGATTTTGAAGAAAATTTTGGGCCCGTCGAGGACCTGGAGGAGGTCCATCTCGATGAAAGAGACCCGACTCGAATCGTAAAGATTGGGAAGAATTTAGAACCTACCGCGAAACAAGCGCTGGTGGAATTCTTGCAAGGGAACCAGGGGGTTTTCGCCTGGTCACATAAAGACATGGTCGGAATAGATCCTGCGGTGATCAGCCATGTCCTGAACATAGACAAAGTCTTTCCACCGGTGCAACAAAAAAGAAGGCTGCTCGATAAAGACAGGTCAAGAGCCTTGAAAGAAGAAGTCGAAAGACTTAAAGAAAATGGGTTCATCAGGGTGGCGTTTTATCCATCATGGGTCTCCAATCCGGTGTTGGTCCCCAAGCCTAACGACAAATGGCGGACCTGTGTGGATTTTACAGACCTCAATAAGGCCTGCCCAAAAGACTGCTTCCCACTCCCGAGGATCGACCAGCTAGTCGATGCAACCGCTGGGCATGAGACCCTTTCGTTCATGGATGCGTATTCAGGCTACAATCAGATCAGCATGCATCCCCCTGATGAGGATCATACCAGCTTTCGGACCGATACGGGCTTATATTGTTACAAAGTAATGCCCTTTGGACTGAAGAACGCAGGTGCAACTTACCAACGATTGGTCAACCACATGTTCAAGGAGCTGATCGGGGTAAGCATGGAAGTATACGTGGATGACATGCTGGTAAAGTCCAAGAAGGCTGAAGGACATGTGAAGGATTTGCAAAGGTGCTTTGATGTGTTAAATAAGTACCATATGAAGTTGAATCCCCTCAAATGTTCCTTCGGAGTCGGGTCAGGAAAGTTTTTGGGATTTATAGTGAATTCAAGGGGAATCGAGGCCAACCCCGACAAGATAAAAGCCCTGATCGATATGAAGTCGCCAGAAAAGATCAAGGATGTCCAAAGCCTGACCGGAAGGATAGCTGCCCTTAGTAGATTCATCTCAAAATCAACTGACAAGTGCGTTCCATTCTTCAATCTACTTAGGGGAAATAAAAAGTTTGAATGGACGGAAGACTGCGAGCAAGCATTCCAGACAGTAAAGGCTCACATGTCGCAACCTCCTGTCCTATCAAAACCAATGGAAGGAGAGACTTTGTACATTTATCTGGCAATTACCGAAGTTGCTGCTAGTGCGGTACTGATACGGGAAGAAGAAGGCGTGCAGAAAGCTGTTTACTACGTCAGCAAAAGGCTGATCGGTGCAGAATTAAAATACCCACCGATCGAAAGATTAGCGTATTGCCTAATTCTAGCTTCCCGAAAGTTGCGACCGTACTTCCAAGCCCATCCTATCACGGTTTTGACTGACCAGCCCCTTCGGCAGGTCCTCCAAAAACCTGAGGCGGCTGGACGACTGTTAAAATGGGCGGTCGAATTAGGACAGCTCGACGTGACTTATTCACCGCGAGCAGCAATAAAAGGGCAAGCCTTAGCCGATTTTATTGCGGAGTTCACCGAACTCCCCAGCAACGAGTTGTGCGAGAAACCTGAGGCGCCCATGCCTCAAGACAAGACTCCTTCGTGGAAACTATTCACAGATGGATCATCTAATGAATCTCACGCTGGAGCAGGAGTGATATTGATAACGCCCGATGGGCATCGATTTCACTGCGCAATCAGGTTTGATTTCGCAGCGTCAAACAATGAAGCGGAATACGAAGCACTCCTCGCTGGACTGAAAATGGCCAGGGAGATGAACATAAAAGCGCTCGATATTTTCAGCGACTCTCAGCTGGTCGTAAACCAAGTCCTGGGAGAATATCAAGCACGAGGGTTAAAAATGATGGCCTACCTTAATAAAGCAAAAGATTTGCTAGCATAGTTTACAAAATACACCCTCCAGCAAATTCCGCGAGACCAAAATTCGAATGCAGACGCCTTGGCCAAACTTGCAAGTGCCAAAGACGCTGACACCTTGAACATAGTCCCAGTAGAGAGATTAAGTGAACCAAGCATTGATGCAGCCGAAGCCAGCATGGAAATTCGAGTAGAAGATACATGGATGGCACCTTACCTGGAGTATCTGACAAATGGGACATTGCCAGTAGATAGAAACAAAGCCAGAACTCTGCAAAGACAAGCTGCTAGGTACATACTGCTCGACGGTGTTATGTACCGAAGAGGATATTCAATGCCACTGCTCAGGTGCATTACATCAGAAAAAGCTAAGGAACTCATGAAAGAGGTGCATGAAGGCTTCTGCGGAGATCACGCTGGGGGGCAGAGTTTGGCGAAAAAAATTCTTCGACAAGGCTATTTTTGGCCAACGATGAACGAGGATTCGATGGAGTACGTACGAAGGTGTGATAAATGTCAAAGGTTCTCCAAAATCCCACGAGCAGCTCCAAACGAGCTAAAGCAGATGCAAAGCCCGTGGCCTTTCGCAATATGGGGAATAGATTTAATTGGATCACTACCGACAGGAAAAGGGGGAGTAAAGTACGCAGTTGTGGCAGTCGATTACTTTACAAAATGGGTCGAAGCTGAACCACTCGCAACCATAACGACCAAGAAAGTTCTCGACTTTGTCATCAAGAACATTGTGTGCCGGTATGGATTGCCCAGAAAGATAGTTTCAGACAACGGAGCCCAATTTGACAGCGACCTGTTCACCGATTTCTGCGAAAGGCATGGGGTAATCAAGAGCTTTTCTTCAGTCGCACACCCCCAAGCGAATGGGCAAGTCGAAGCTGTAAACAAAACCCTCAAGGACACCCTGAATAAAAGACTTGAAGAAGCGAAAGGAGCATGGCCAGAACAATTACCGGAAGTCCTCTGGTCATATAGAACATCTCATCGAACAGCCACAGGGCGTACCCCATTTTCCTTAGCCTATGGGTATGAGGCCATGATACCCGTCGAGATAGATCCCCCCTCACATCGGCGTTTAACGTATGATCAAGAGAAAAACAACCAGCTAATACTGGAGTCCTTAGACTCAATTGATGAGATACGAGAAAAGTCTCAACTCCGAGTTGCTGCTTATCAACAAAAAGTCGCCCGGTACTTTAACTCCAAAGTTAAAGAAAGAAGATTCAACGTCGGAGACTTGGTGTTACGACGAGTCTTCTTGAATACCCGCGACCCCACTGCCGGCGTGCTCGGACCTAACTGGGAAGGACCTTACCAGATTGAAGAAGTCCTTCACCCAGGCACCTACAAACTTGCACGCTTAAACGGAGATCTCGTTCCACGTTACTGGAATGGAGAACACCTGCGCAAGTATTATCAATAAACAGCCCTTCTTAAAGGGCTGGCTTGTTCAAATTTTCCCATTAATTTTTACAAGTTTTGCAAAGAGGGTTAGCTACAGTGTATGGCTAACTGCTCGTATATGTAAGATTCTGTTTCAGAATCATTCGTAAAGACATGATTAGTCCATTTTTAATACGAAATTATAAGGGACTGTGCTCAGCCAGTCGTTCTTGCCAAACTTTGTGAATTTACATTTACAAGTATTTGTTCATTACGTGTGTTGTTTTGATGTATTACAAGTATCATTTTTCCGCGCGAACAGTAATGTTCGAACAGGCCATGGTCAAGGCAAGTGACCAAGGACCTAAGAGCTCCTCGATCACTTGGGGGGCATATAAGGCACATCGATAGCAAAGCATACTCTCAAGGTATGTAAACACATGAACAAAATGAGTGAAAGCATGCTTCAAGTACTTAGAGTATTTTTTCAAAATATATGATGCCAAAGTACTATGCTAAGTTCGGTCATACGGACAAATGTTATAATAAGTAAAAATATTATAACACCAAGAGTTAAGCTTTTACACCGCAAGCATTGCTGCTTGGATGTAATTGTTCAAACAAAAAGATTTACTGCCCATGCAGCAAAGTTTAAAAAGAAATTATTGTCTTTACATGGCGACCCGTGGGTCGCGTGTTTAAGAAGAAAGAAGAACAGCTAAATAAATTAAGAGGCATGGGGGGCAGGAGGATCCTGGGCAACAACCTGGTCAGTCTCTTCCTCGATGGTTTCTTCGTCCAAACCAACGACGCTTGGGGTTGCAGGAGTCGCAGCTCTCGCCTCCTCTTCAGCCAGTTGAGCAGCGCACCGAGCCAACTCTGCAACTCTAACCTCCTCTGAAAGGTAGCTAAAGTCAGCACCCCGATTATGTTTCCAAAAGTTATAGAAACATCGGAGTGTCGCCCTCTTATACTTTTCCAGATTCTTGGAGTTGTCGAGCTCCGACTGCTGCAGCTTGCCCTCGAGAGTGGCAATAGTCTCGTCCTTAGACTTGACTACCCCCTCCAGATGCTTGATCTCGCGGAGATGAGTTTTGTTGTACGACCGATACTCTTCCCTCAGCTTAACCGCTGCATCTTTAGCAGCTTCAGCCACAGACAGTTTGGTCACCGCTGCATCCCGCTCTTGGACCACCGTCCCCAACTCCTTAGCATGTTTGGCTTCAGCAGCCGAAAGCTCCTCAGCCGCCTTCACCTGATGTTTCTCGAGAACTTTAACCTCAATCTGCTCAAAGTAGGCCTGGGCTCGGGTACGAGCAGTAATGGCAGAAAGTAAGGCCTGTAAACGAAAGAAAAAGAAGTCAAGACTCATCGCGAGAACTGAAAAAACAAAGACTCGAGAAACAAAGAAATACTTACGCTGGAGATCTCGTTCAGAGTCCTGTTCAGGATCTGATCGACTGGTAGCTCTACAGCTTGGATCATGGCAGCCCCAACACGCTCACCTCTGCCAATCCGTTCAATTCGATCCTTAGCGGATCGAATGGTATGGCTCACGAGCCTGGCCTCATGAGCCTCTTCGCGAGAAAGATGCTCCCTAGCAGGCGCAGGTGGAGGATTGGACCGAGCAGGGGTGTTTTGCCGTTCAGAAGGAGCTGGAGGAGGGGTAGGAGTTCGCCCAATTGGCGCAGGACTTTGCCCAGTTGGAATGCCCTGAGGAAGGTCTTCTGGTCGACTCTTCTTGGCTGAAGGGCCTCGACTGGTTTCACCAGTTCGTTTCTTTGACCTCCGTTGAAGTTGAGGGACTTCTTCTTCCTCTTCGGCCTGGTACATGTCAAAGATATTGGGAGTCGACATATCTGCATGAAAATAAACACAAAAGGTTAATAAGGGAAGAAAAAGGTGGAAAAGAGTAATACAACAGAAAGAAGATAATAAAGTGAATACCCGAGCTACAACTACTGGTCGCTATACTATTGACTCTATTAATCATATACTCATTTTCTGGCATGAAGAAGTTTGGCCCTAGATTTGGAGCATATGTAAAGTTGCCATCCCCGTCGAACATGTGACAGGGGATTGGCAGACCATTTAAAAGCGAAATAACGTTACCATTGTCATCAGAAGACTCTTCCAAGTCAACAACTGGTTCTTTAGCCTTTTCTTTCCCCTTGCCTTGGGGAGCAGAAGGCCTTTCTGCAGAAGGGCTGCCCGTGGGTTCCCTGATCGTAACTCCTGTTGGCCTCCTCCTTGGAGAGGGCACAGGAAATTGCTGCTCGGGGACCCCCCCAGCAGTGGGTTCGTCCGTTTCGGACCCTCTATTGTCATGGCGAGGAGCCAGAAGGCCAGATGACCTCAAATTCTTTTCTTGTGTCAAGGTCTTGACACATTTGGTAGTGGCAGACATCTTGGCCAGAGTGTCAGACCTCGACACCATGTCTGGTGTTGGGGTCGGGCGCAACCAGGGGCCTGAAAAACGAGTCGAGTTTGAGAAATGACGAAGAGAAATACTTTATGATAAAGTATCGACCAGGACAAAGACAAAATTGTACCTCCTCTCGCGAAGGCCAAGTTGTTGCTGGATATATCCGGAGTAAAGAAGTACTCCTTGTTGTAATGTCCCACGTTTGATATGTGGGTGGTGCCACTCAAAAACGTCCGGCCAGTTTCCTGATGGCAGAAGTGAAAAAAGCCCGTCCCGTTGTGTTGAGGATTGGACTTAAGATCAAAGAGGTAATTAACCTCATGAGGTGAAGGTTCTGGCCACTTGTTAAGTTTGTACAGGACATAGAGCGCAGCCAACATCCTATATCCATTAGGGGTTATTTGAAAGGGAGCGACGCCGAAATAATTGGCCACCCCCACAAAGAAAGGATGAAGAGGGAGATAAGCCCCCGCTTCAATGTGATACCGGGACCAGGCGCTGTTTGCCCCTCCTGGACGGTTAGCCCTCTGCTCCGCAGTAGGACGTGTAATGGTCACCCCCGTTAGGGGGTATTTTCTGAAGCAGTTCGCGACCATCCGAAGGGTCATCGAACTAGCTGGAGGAGTGTACCACTCGACATCAGGCGGATTGCAATGACGAGGACGAGCCCTAGTTTGGATATTGGGGTCAGGAGTAAGATTTTCTCGACCACTGGTCGAGGGAGCCCCCGCCTGCGAGTCAGGCTGAGCAGAAGGAGATGGGTTACTTTCAGATTCGGGCCTTTTCTTGCCAGAGGATTTTGAACGAGCCATAGAAGGGTGCGGTCTGGAAGAGACTCGAGAGAAGGGTATCTGGTGGATGCGATCGGATATTTGTTCTTCTCCCTCGAGCAGTTGGGCAAGGAGGTCGTCGTCGATGGGTCTCTCACCTCCCCACAAATCTGGCATTAAAATCTGCAAACAGAAGAATGGGGAGGCGAGGTCAGAGGAATCTAGGAGATTCTTAAAGTAGCGCTGGTCGAAGTATGAAAGCTAAGCCTTTATATAACAGTATTCTGACTAAGTCTCTCTGCGCAAACAGTTTAAAAAGCGGGCCAAAAGGGTGAGAGTGAAAAGTTTTCCTGAAAAGCTTTTTCGACTCCCCTCGCAACGGGAAGAAATTATTTCCAACCGGATTAAAAAATCGAAATGCTACTTCGATCCTACGTCCTAAAAGGTGCTAATCCTGGGTTTTAAACCTACTCAAAAGCATACGTTGACGACAAAAAACATCTTATCTACAGGCGTTCAAAAAACCAGAAACCAAGAGATTCAAACAGTAGACCATTTAAAAGCATGCACCACGAAAGGTTAGAAGCATGGAGTTGCAGAGTAACTTACCAAGGAAAGTGGCCGTGAAGATGGAAATGAGAGTTTCGGAAGTCAACAAGCCCACCGTCTGATCCTACAGCACGAAGGAAGGTTCGCCGGAGAGAGTAAAGCTCTGGTTTTTAGGGTTTTTCGACAAAGAGATGACGTGCGTAAAAAGGAAGAAAATGGCTCAAGTAACCTTATATAAGTTTGTCTCTGGTACTCAAAAGGCGTGATCATTAATTTTCCATTTTCGAAGTATGGGGAAGCGTAATGGCCGTCAAAATTGTTTCTGGGAAACTGAAAAGCCTTGATTAGACAGGAGTGGTTTGCTTTTTTCAAGAACGCACGAAAGGCTCTGACACGTCAGGAGGGGTTACCGAAGGGTCGTACGCTCAAAGTTTATTTACAGTTCGTAGTAAATAAACTTTGGGGGGCAAATGTTATCCAATAAATTAGCATTTGTGACGTGGCGAATAATCTCTTGACACGTGCCTGACACCTGGAGCGTCTGCTAGAGTATCGACCATGAGACACACCAGAAGCAGGACATACCTGTTTTTACCACGACCAGACTGGTCGGTGGTTCCGCTGGCAAAGCAACATTTATGGAAAGATCTTATGTATCCCGAATTTATTTCATGCAATCTTCTGAATATCCCATGATTCAAGGGATAATATCTGTAACAATATTGGGCAACCCCCCATGGGCCTATAAAAAGCAAGAGATGGCTCATGGGAAGGGACCTTTGGCAGCTAAAAAACCATAGGAATATAGAAATTATCTGTGAAAACGAGGATTGTTTATGAGGAGTGTTGAAACTCATTGAGCCCAAGCTCTCTGATCACACTTTTGTTCCCATATCAATATCATTCTAAGTGGATGTAGGTCATTACCAGATTCTGGGGCCGAACCACTATAAATTACTGTGTTTTCTTTACTTTTGTCATTACGTTATTATCTATACATATTCGCCTATATCATTCATATTTTGACTCCGTGTCAGTTGGCTAAAACGAGGGTCAACATAATCATATTTATATTCCACTGTGATTACGTCACTATAAATAAGATTAGCTATATGCTCGGGATTTAATAGAAGTTTATATTAAACAAATAATCATGAAAATAAAACATGTGAGCAAAGTGATTGACCAAGTCAAAAAATGATTTCTATTCTTTTATTGATAATAAAATGAGATTACAAAGAATTTGGGTTTTAATTAGGGCATAAAACCCCAACAAACTCCCACTTGCACTAATTGAAACTAATGCCTTAATTCTACTAATCCCATCTCCTTGATATTCTTATCAAATGTAGCTTCTGGTAGTGTCTTTGTAAACGGATCCGCAAGATTGTCTTCAGTTGCAATCTTCATAACCTTCACATCTCCCCTGGCCACATATTCTCGAATAATGTGATACTTCCTTTCTATATGCTTACTCCTCTTGTGACTTCGAGGTTCTTTCGAGTTGGCTATCGCTCCTGTATTCTCACAAAACAACACAAGCGGTTTATCCATTTCTGGAATAACACCAAGATCCGAATAGAACTTCTTTAGCCAGACTATTTCCTTAGCTACTTCTGACGCGGCTATGTACTCAGCCTCCATGGTGGAATCTGAGATTGCAGACTGCTTTACGCTTCTCCAAATCACAGCTCCACCCCCAAGAGTAAACACCATTCCAGAAGTAGACTTTCTGTCATCGACATCAGTCTGAAAATCTGAATCGGTGTAGCCTACAGGGTTCAGAACACCACCCTTGTAGACTAACATATAATCCCTAGTCCGTCTCAAATACTTCAGGATATGCTTAACTGCTATCCAATGTTCCGGTCCTGGGTTTGACTGATACCTGCTCACTACTCCCATTGCATAGCAGATATCTAGTCTAGTACACAACATGGCATACATCAGACTTCCAACTGCAGATGCGTAAGGAACTTTTGTCATTGCATCTTCCTCTTCAGGAGTCTGGGGAGACTGCTTCTTTGAAAGATGAATTCCATGGCGGGACGATAGACGCCCTTTCTTGGAATTTGTCATTGAGAAACATTCAAGCACTTTATCAATGTAAGCTGCTTGAGATAGAGCTAAAAGTTTGTTCTTTCTATCCCTGATGATCTGGATACCTAGAACATAACTTGCTTCACCCAAATCCTTCGTCTGGAATTGAGTGGTCAGCCAATTCTTCACATCTGATAATTTCTTAACATTGTTTCCAATGAGTAAGATATCATCTACATAAAGAACTAGGAATACCACTATTTGATTTGCCTTCAGTTGGTAAACACAGGGTTCATCAATATTTTGTTCAAAGCCATATGTTTTGATTATTTCATCAAATCTAAGATTCCAGGAACGAGAAGCTTGCTTAAGTCCATAGACGGACCTATTTAACTTACAAACTTTTCCTTCTTGTCCAGATACTTTAAATCCTTCTGGCTGATCCATATAAATGACCTCGTCAAGCTTTCCATTAAGAAAAGTTGTCTTGACGTCCATTTGCCAAATCTCATAGTCGAGAGCGGCTGCTATGGATAGGAGGATGCGAATGGATTTGAGCATGGCTACCGGACTAAAAGTTTCCTCATAGTCCACGCCTTCTCTTTGGGTATAACCCTTTGCCACTAATCGAGCTTTATAAGTCTCGATATTTCCATCAACACCTCGTTTCTTCCTGTAGATCCACTTGCACCCAATGGCCCTAAAGTCACTAGGTGCTTCCACAAGATCCCAGACGGAATTTGAGTACATAGACTCCATTTCTTGTTTCATGGCTTCGAGCCATAGTTCATTTTCAGGGCTAGCCATTGCTTATTTGAAAGACAATGGATCATCATCACTAGTGTCACCAACAACCATATTGGTTTCACCATCCAAACCATAGCGAACTGGGTTTCTAGAAACCCTCCCACTACGACGAGGCTCCGTGACTGTTTGCTCAGGAACAGTGGTACTTTCTTCATTTAAATCGACTTGCGTCGGTTGTACATGAAGAGTGAGAATTTCATCATCAACTTGCGTTGATGACGATGGAACATTGGTTGGAGTCAATTCTTTAACCATCTTCTCTAAAACTACTTTGCTGCGAGGTTTAAAGTTCTGGACATAGTCATTTTCCATAAAAGTAGCATTTGTAGAAGTAAACACTTTCTTTTATGAATGACTATAGAAAAGTCCACCCCGAGTACCTTTAGGATAGCCAACAAACATGCAAACTTCAGTTCGCGGTTCTAGCTTTCCCTCCTTTTTCCTCAGGACGTGAGCGAGACACCCCCAGATTCTATAATGGCGTAAACTAGGTTCACGACCATTCCAGCGTTCTAAATGTGTTTTGGGGATTGATTTTGACGGCACGACATTGAGAATGTCATTCTCGATTTCAATTGCATGTCCCCAGAACGAAGTTGGTAGAGTTGAGTAACTAAGCATGCATCTAACCATTTCCAATAAAGTTCTGTTCCGGCGTTCCGCTACACCATTTTGTTGCGGAGTACCTGGGGTAGCAAGTTGTGATAAAATCCCAAGTTCAGTTAAATGATCTTGGAACTGCATATCCAAATATTCTCCACCCCTATCAGATCGCAAGATCTTTTACCTTTTACCTAATTGGTTCTGAGCCATTGCTAAGAATTCCTGAAACTTTGAAAATGTTTCTGATTTCCTATGCATTAGGTAAAGACATGAGTATCTAGAGTAATCGTCAATGAAAGTGACGAAATACTCAAAACCACCCCTGGCTTGTATATTCAAAGGTCCACAAACATCTGAATGCACAAGACCAAGTGGTTCTTTGGCCCTATCACCCTTTGCATAGAATGGACGCTTGGTCAGTTTGCCTTGTAGACAAGATTCACAGACAGGTAATTCACCTAAGGTGAGTTCCCTCAAAGGTCCGTCCTTTGTAAGTCTTTGAATCCTATCATAGCCAATGTGACCTAGTCTCAAATGCCATAAATACGTCATATTATTGTTATCGGTCTTTTGACGTTTATTGGTCCTAGGTTTAGCTATTTTGAATAAATCATTATTAAGAGCGAGGGGTTCGTTAGGTCGCAGAATACAAAGCCCATTTTCCAAACATGCAATACACAATTGTGATCCATTGAAAGAAATAGATATATTAAAACTTGTGAAAGTCATAACAAATCGTTCTAATTGCAACATGGAAACTGAAATTAAATTTATACTAAAATCCGGAATAAAAAATACATCTTTTAAAATTAAAAATTTATTTCCGAACTTCAGACGAGCTCTTCCTCTAGCTTGGACCGCAACGAACGCTCCGTTCCCAACTCTAAGCTTTAAGCCACCTTCGTTCACTTCCTCCCACGATTCAAGAAGCTGTAAAGAGTTACAAACATGGTTAGTAGTTCCAGAATCATTAATCCAAACGGATTTATCATTCTCTAAACACACATGTTTCCAAGATAAATGAACTATAATCATTACCTTTGTTTTTCGCTGCTAGAAACTTAGGGCAATCTCGTTTCCAATGCCCCTTCTCTTTACAGTGAAAGCACTTATCTTTACCTTTCTTGTTTTTCTTGTTCTTCCCCTTAGGCATCTGTGCACTTGGTTGTGCACTCATCTTTGCAGCCTTTGCAGGCTTGGGGTTGTTTATTTGTCCACATTTCCTCTTGTTTCCAGCTTTCGAAGACGAAGCTTGGTTAGCTTCAGCCTTAGCTAGATGTGCAGCAACATCAGTAGTCTTATTTTCACCTCCTTTACTAGGTCCACCCATGACAGGTTCAATAATCTGAAGCTCGTTCATGAGCTGCGTCAGACCATAGTTGAGTTGAGCACGAACGTCCAGACACGGTGCCATCCGAGAATTTACGGTGCCATCACGAACATGCAGAGTTGGTGCTATCCAAGCATTTACGGTACCATCACGAGCATTAACGATGCCACCATTAACGTGCAGACACGATGCTCGTTCTGGGGATTCCTCAATCATGACGAATTCAGAGTTGTCACCAATCAACTCTATGTTGATATTCTGCTTCCAATTAAGGAAGTTTTCTCCAGTTAGTTTCTCCATCAAAAGTTGAGAAAGGATGGGAGTAGACACTACTTAACTTAAAACTACAAATTATCAATAAAATAGAAATCAATCACATTTGCTCAATAAAACTTCTATTCACACAAATTTCAAGAAATAGCACAACATATACCAAAAATATGTAAGATATGAGAAAAACTACCAAAAACAATCATATATCTATTTCTTTAGGTTTTTAACTAATCTATGATATCCTTGTCCCGGTTGGCGAGAGTCAAAAATACCACTAGTTAAATAGAGTTGTAAACTCATTTAATAATGGACACCGCTATTAACAACCTACTATTCGATCAAAATAAGAAAACAAAATCTCTTATTTTATGAGCTAGACCCACGGTTTCGATAATCATAGATTTAGTCCTAGTAGTCACCGTAGGGGTGAGTCTAGTAGAATTTGACCTATAATTATCTATCTTTCGAGATCTAACCTTGTCAAAATAACTAATGAACACCTTCCGTAGGGGGACGAATCAAAGCGCCTCGAGGCCCCATTAAGCTATTGACTATGTTAAACCAACGGTGGAGATCGAATAAAATTCTTAAAATAAGCTCATTATAAAATTAAAATTAGTATTTTTATTATTTATTTTTAGAAAATTAATGACTATGGTTTTCCAAAAAAAATTAAACAAATTAAAATTTTTAAAACCAAAGTCCTATAATTTCTTATTAATTCTAAAGTGTCACATTGAAACAAATTCAATTAATTTAGAATTAATTGTTGCTAATCAATATTTAGGTTTAACTAATATAATGAACCTATACAATTAAGTCCAACTCAAGTAAATGGGCCTTAACAATTGGGCTTGTATGGAGGAGGGCTGGGTCCAGTATGTCGTTCCCACTACAAAGGCCCCTTATCTTCCATACAAGGTCCAAAAGACAGGAATTTAAACATTCGTTTTATTAATTGTTATTAATTAATTAGGCCTATTATAGTCATGCAAAGCAAATGGGCCTTCACAAGTGGAATCACCCACAAGAGAGGAATTTAAACTTTACATTTTCTAATGGGCCCAAATAAAATCTATCATTTTATGAATATTTTATTTGGCAAAATACCATATATCTAACAACACATATGGGCCACTATATGCATCTAAGCCCAATTGCAAAAATACCACATATAGTGCAAACAGACATGTTATAATTGGATGGACCTAATCATGTTACTATATGGGCAATTCTATGAATTTATGCAAAAATACCACATTTTATTTCATTTGCAAAAATACCACAATTAATTATCTAGAATTTATAAAAAAAAATTCAAATTAATTAAATTTTTACAAAAAATAAGTCAATTTAAATGAAATTTATCAACAATTAACAATAGTTAATTTAAATTTCATTTATCAACAATTAACTTGGTTTTAGGTTAATTTGAAAAAAAAATATTAATTTAATTTAAATAGGATTTATCAACAATTAACCAATGTTAATTTAAATCCCATTAAAAAAAATTATTAATTCGCTGAAAAAAATGATATTTTTCAAAATTTAACCAATTTTAAATTTTAAAATCAATATCTTAACTATTTTCCAAAATATCTTGTGTTGTTATAACTATTAGCTAATATTTTAACCATTAAAAAAATAAAATATAAATAGTTATAACAACCCTAAAATATCTCAAATAGTTAAACAAATTCAAATATCAATAAAAATATCAAACTAACAATGTTCAAATTTCAAATAATTTAAATATTAAAAACTATAGAATAAAAAGATATTTATATTTTCAAATAAAGATTTAATAAAAATATCAAGAATTTAAATGAAAATATCTTAAATATCTGATATCATAATTCTAATATTTTAATATATTAAAAGATTTAAAATTAAGTTGTTTGTCTATTTTTAAATTTGAATTTGAATGTTTGTAGAAAATATCTAATTTTTTAAATCTCAATTAACAAAAATATCTTATTTAAAAAAAAAAATGATAAAACAAAAAAGATATTTTTAGTTTTGATTATAAATAATTTATTTCCACAAAATTTAAAAAAAAAAAATTCAAAAAAAAAAATGGATGAATAGTACCCACGGTATTGTTCACAGGTACTGTTCACGCGTGCGTGCGCGCGGGCGTGCGCGTGGTGGTGCGCGCGCATGGGCAGCCAGGCCAAAAAATTTCCAAAAATTTTTTTGAGCAATTTTTCAAACCAAAACCATTTTCTAATTAATTTTTACCATGTTTTACACAAAATAAAGCATATATAAAAATTAATAGCATAGAAAATACAACAAAATAACCTAAAAATTGCTAAAATTCACATAAAATCAATATGTTCATAAAAACATGAAAAACCATCCAATTATTCAAACATATCATATTATCCAATTTTAAACATGTTCATGCATGAAAATAAAGATTACCAAAGGCTCTGAGGCCAGTTGTTGGAAAATCTTATACAGGATCTTTATTTATTTTCATGTATATCTAATATTAAACAAATTAATACAAGATAGCCTAAAACATGTTTCTAAAATTGAATTCAAAGATAAACAAATAATATAATACTTACAGTATACGCAGTGGAATTAAGAGTCATTTCTTCAGTTTCTCTAACTCTTGTATCCTCTCTGTCGCAGAGTATTATCAAGAAACTGAACCGATCTTCTATTTTCTTCACAATCTTCCAATGTATCCTTAGAACCACCTAGACTAGTGTGGGCAATTCTCAACACATGAGATAGATATAGAGAGAAGAAGAGAAAATAACAAAGTGGCTTAGAAAAGGACTTGAGTTTAGAGAAATTCTAAAACTATTAGAAAATATGACGTGTGACTTATCTGTCGTCTCTAAAATCTTCTCTCTAAGCACTCCTTTTATAGACTCAATTAGGCCATTTAATTTAATTAAATAATCAATAAAATAACAGCCATTTTGAAGCTCTAGGTCGAAATTACCATGGGCTTTAGGCCCGTGAAATTTCCCATTTCATTATAAGCCCATTGGACTTAAAATCAAGGCATGTATTATTTTCTATTGATTTAATTAATTAAATAATTATTTAAATCCTTCATCAAATTAATTATTTATAATTTGAACCTTGATTTTTACTTATGTATTAATTTAGATACAAATTTATCTTAATTAATAAATTTGTCTTAATTTCTCTTTTCTTCTCAAAATTGTATAACTCTGTGAAACTATCCAAAATTGACGTGGTCAACTTTGATAATTCTAATTGATAATTAAATCAATTAATTGAGACTATCTAGATGATTTTATCCAAGGTACAATGGGGACCATGGGCCTATGAAATCAAGCTCCAATAAGTTATCATAAATCTAACAAATAAATTTACTAACTTATTAATTCCTCGTGACTCCACTATAGACTCGGGATTGCACTCTTGAATTCATAGAACGCTCTATAACAAATATAGATACGCTATTAATTATCCATTGTTACAACCATAATTGTCACTCAATGCTCTATAGACGGTCTACAATGAGATAGGACTAAAATACCGTTTTACCCCTCATTGTATTTTATCCTTAAAACACTTAGTTCCTTGTAAATGATATTTCAGTAAACTAATTTAGTTACTGAAATGAGATCTCTATCATTTAACACCTTGAACCAAACTAAAAGGAAACCATCGTTTGACTTCTTCATCAGAAGCTATAGATGTTCATATCTATGATTAACACTCCCACTCAATTATAATACAGAGTTCCCAAGATGTAAGTATGGGCTAGTCCGTAGGGTAAGCTGGTAACGAACAAGTCAAAGAACTCAAATACTACAATCAGTTAAAATACTAACCACTCAGAATTGAGATTGAATTGACATATGGTCAACTATATGATATGACTAGAATAGATAATAACGGTATGTTTACTTATCTTATCAACTGTCAATATCGGTCATGTCCGATGTAACAAATACATCCGATCTTATCTACTTTGCTAATGTTCTGGAAAGAACATAACACTGTAATGTGTAAGTAGATCATATCGTAGATTGGCAAATCAGTGTAAATCCGGTGCACTGACCAATCTTAGGACTAACTTATTTTGAACATATAATCATATTTATATTCCACTGTGATTACGTCACTATAAATAAGATTAGCTATATGCTCGGGATTTAATAGAAGTTTATATTAAACAAATAATCATGAAAATAAAACATGTGAGCAAAGTGATTGACCAAGTCAAAAAATGATTTCTATTCTTTTATTGATAATAAAATGAGATTACAAAGAATTTGGGTTTTAATTAGGGCATAAAACCCCAACAATCTACACATTATTTCCATGACATTTTAATACCCTATGATACTTATAACATAATTGGTCACTTTATTTTGTATCAAACTTTATAATAGCATCATACATTAATACATATGTGCCCATAATAGGATTTTAATCCAACAATCTCCCACTTGGGCAACATATGTTTCCTTATGAATGTATAACCTTATGAGCTCAAAATTTGCTATCATATAAAGATATTCTTTAACAATCTTGTCCATCAACCATATCCATAGAGGATCAAAGCGGTCTTTATCATATTAATCATGACTAAACCCATCAATGGCCACACATACAAATACAGTCAAGTGACATAGATCAATCATGGATGCATAACATGGAAATTACATGCAATGTGAACCAAACATGCCTATTCCCAACTTGTCCTACTTAAACTTTAGTGAGGTCATAATCAAACATGACAAAACAGAGTGAATGAACTGAATACTTCATTTCTGATCAGATAATAACTCAATACATAAATGTCTGAAACAAACATAAAGCAAATAAAATATACAAACTCCCACTAAATCATGATATCCTCAACCAGTATAACACCCATATGAGCAGTGTGCTCATGAAAGACCTTGGATGGTAATCCCTTTGTGAGCAGATCCGCTATCATGGAGTTTGTCCCAATGTGCTCTTTTGATATCTATCCACTCTGCACTCTTTCTTTCACAACTAGGAACTTTATGTCAATATGCTTTGACTTGGATGAGCTCCTGTTGTTGTTGGAATACAGCACTGGTGACTTATTGTCACAAAATAACTTGAGTGATCTTTCTACATTCTCCAAAATGCGCAGCCCAGTGACAAAGTTACGCAGCCATATTCCATGATTTGATGCCTCATAGCATGCTACAAATTCTGCTGCCATAGTGGAAGAAGCTATGAGTGTTTGTTTGACACTTTTCCAGGATATAACTCCTCCGGCTAACAAATAAATATAGCCTGATGTAGATTTTCTGCTATCTTGGCACACAGCGAAATCAGAATCAGAATACCCTACGACCTCCAAATGATCTGATCTCCTATATGTGAGTGTATAATCTTTTGTTCTCTGGAGATATCTCATAACCCTCCTTGCTTCTATCCAATGGTCCATACTAGGGTTGCTCAAATATCTGCCTAACATGCCAACAATATACGCAATATCTAGACGTGTACATACTTGAGCATACATTAGACTCCCAACAGCTGATTCATAGGGAATCTTTTGCATTTCTTGAATTTCAAGGTTACTTTTAGGCACTGACTAAGACTGAATTTATCTCCTTTAGCAACAGGGGTATCTCTTGGTCTACAATCTTGCATGCCAAATCTTTTGAGCACTTTATCGATATAGCCCTTTTGTGATAATCCAAGAATATCTCGAGAACGGTCTCGATGTATCTGAATTCCCAATACAAAAGAGGCATCCCCAAGATCTTTCATCTCAAAATTCTTAGATAAAAATCACTTGGTCTCGTGCAATAAGCCTATATCATTTGTGGCAAGAAATATGTCATCGACATATAGAACCAGGAATATATACTTACTCCCACTGAACTTGTGATATACACAATCATCAACAACATTCATCTCAAAACCGAACGAGATAATTACTTGATGAAACTTGTGATACCATTGACAAGAAGCTTGCTTGAGTCCATAGATGGGTTTTTTCACTTTGCAAACCATATTCTTTGGGTCTCCTGACACAAAGTTTTTTGGTTGCGCCATATAAATTGTCTCGTCAATATCTCCATTGAGAAACGTTGTTTTAACATCCATCTGATGTAGCTCAAGATCAAGGTGAGCAACAAGTGCCATTATTGTCCTAAAAGAGTCTTTCGATGAAACTGGAGAGAAAGCCTCTGTATAATCAATGCCTTCCTTCTGAAGTATAGCCTTTAGCTACAAGACGTGCTTTATACCTTTCCACATTACCCTTTGCATCCCTCTTGGTTTTAAATATCCATTTACAACCAATTGGTTTTGCACCTTCTAGTAATGGGACAAGTTCCCAAACTTTATTGTCTTGCATGGACTTGTACTCCTCATTCATGACATCCATCCACTTTTGAGAGTTAGAACTTTTCATGGCCTGATGAAAGTTGATTGGGTCATCTTCCATCTGAAATAGCACTTCTCCTTTCTCTCCTGGACCTCCTTAATGATACTAGTTCTTGAGGTTGTTGAGTTTGTTCTTCAGGAACAATTGCCTCATTTTGAATAGGTCTTGTTCAACATTGTCTTGTTGAGGTTTTGGATTCACTTCTTGATGAATAATAGGTGTAGGAACTTGAATATTGTCAAAAGTGATAGTAGAAATTGGGTTTGAATTCAATTCCTCCTCAAAAGCAATGTCTCTAACTTTATTTCTCCCCCCAATCTCAACATCCTCAAAAAATGTTGCAGTTCCTATCTCAAAAATATTTCTAATTGTGGGATCATAAAACTTATAGCCCCTAGATCACTCAGAATAACCAATAAAGTAGTGCTCACTGTTTTGGAGTCTAATTTCTTTTCATGTGGCTTATAAGGCCTTGCCTCAGCTGGACATCCCCAAATGTGAAAGTGCTTTAGACTAGGCTTTTGACCTGTCCAAAGCTCATAAGGGGTTTTTGCAACTTCTTTAGTTTGTACTCTATTCGAAATGCAAGTTTTTGTCTTTAATGCTTCCTCCAGAGAGAATCAGGTAAGGTAGAATGAGCAATCATGCTCCTTACCATATCCTTAAGAGTCCTATTTCATCTTTCAGCAATACCATTAATGCTAGGTGAGCTTGGCATGGTGTATTGTGGGACAATACCATATTCCTCTAGGAATTTAGCAAACAGTCCTGGACGTTGTTCGCCTGAGCCATCATATCTACCGTAGTACTCACCACCACGATCAGATCTGACATTTTTAATCCTTTTGTTGAGTTGATTCTCAACTTCAGCTTTATAAGATTTGAACATGTCCACAGACTGAGATTTTTCATGCCTGAGATATAGGTACCCATGACGTGAGTAGTCATCTATTAATGATATAAAATATTGTTGACCATTCCAAGAAGTCATAGGGAATGGTCCACAAATATCTGTATGAATCAATTCTAAGACATCTGAAGCTCTGTTGGCACCTAATCTCTTGGTTTTGGTATGCTTTCCCTTGATGCAATCTACACAAACATCAAAGTCTGTGAAGTCAAGAGACTCTAAAATGTTATCAGACACAAGACGCTCAATTCTACCTTTTGAGATGTGACCTAAGAGTTTATGCCATAGTGATGCTGAATTTTCTTTATTTAATTTGTGTTTAGTACCACGTGATTCCACATGCAAGGTTTAATTATAGGATACAATTGTTTCTAGCAAATAAAGGTTGTCATAGGCATTCAAATAATCAGTTCCAACAACATTTGAATTTAAAGACAAACTAAACTGATTGTTTCCAAAAGAACAACAATATCCATATTTGTCCAACAAAGAAACAGAAATTAAATTCCGTCTAAAAGACGATACAACAAAAGTGTCTTTCAAATCCAAATAAAAACCAGTTCCTAACAACAACTTAAAATGCCCAATTGCTTTCACTTCCACCGATTTTCTATCGCCCACGAAGATGTGTCTTTCACCATCACTTGGCTTTCGGTAGCTCAACAACCCTGCATAGAAATACTTATGTGAGTAGTAGCACCAGAATCAATCCACCAAGTGTTTCTAGGTACAGAAGCTAAATTAATCTCAGATATCTAGAACATCCTACAAATTTTCAAGAAATTCTGAATAAATTATGGTACCGAAACAGGGTCTAAACTGTTTGTTGCACGCGTGCCTATTTTTTTGTGTATGCGTGTAAAATTTGACAGTTTGAACTCTGTTTTCAGCTTCGTAAACTATTCAGAATTTTTTCAAAATTTGCAGGATATTCTAAATACCTACAATGTACACCGTCATATAAAAAAAATTGGGATTATATCTATCCAGGTGCCGAAATAGAAAAAGGAAGCACCGGTGTTGCAAAAAAAAAAGGATGCGTTGTAGTCGTTCCATATATATATATAGTCACAAAACAATGAAACCTGAGACTTAAATTTGAAGCCTATTTTCAATATATTACCAAAATTTTCAATGGCACATAACAGCCACAAAAGTATTCAATCAATTTATATATGCATATTATATCGAAACATAAAAATATGCACATAAATGTGATCAAGAATAACAGAAGCAACAATATTATCTGATAATCAAAACCCAAATTTTATAAAAAGCCCCAAATTTCTTTCAACAAAATCATACAATCTTCAATTAATCAAGCAAAGATGGCTCTGGTACCACTTGTTAGGATTAAAAAAATACCCTTAAGCAACACACATAAACATTAGTATTCAACATAATATCCCAGATGTTAATCATGTTACTAAAAGTGCATAAATGATAAACCCTAAAACATGTTTCTATATAACCTTTGCTAAATTAAAGAAGAATAACACAAGAGCGAAAGCACTAACCTGAAGCCATTGGTGGAGATAGTACAGAAGGTTTTGATCTTCCAAGAAATCAATTTCTCTCTGTGTATTTCTCTGTGATGGGGAATGAGAGAATACAAAACAATGTGTTTCTTGGGGACCATTACCTATTTATTAAAAAACTGATTATTAAATCAATTTTGGGTATTTATAATTTGGCCCCTCATCAAATTATAAATACAACTTATGGTATCTACACATTATTTACATGACATTTTAATACCCTATGATACTTATAACATAATTGGTCACTTTATTTTGTATCAAACTTTATAATAGCATCATACATTAATACATATGTGCCCATAATAGGATTTTAATCCAACGGTACTGGAATAACATAACCTCTCCGACTATTTGTAAAGATAGCTTTACGGATCAACTTTTGGTTTTCTCCAGACTAGGATGGTGAGACTTGGAAGTTCCATTAATTAAGGAGTTTTGCACCATAAAGTTTTCCTTCGTATTTAAACCAGAAATATTAGGACGACTAATTGTCTTTCTATAGAGTCCCAGAATGTTTACTTAGTTAACTAGTTAGTAGTTGTAGTATGTTAGATTTCGTGGATTTTGGTTCAAACCGGGACTTAGTTGGAAACTCCTAGCAATAGTTATTGATTTTATAAGTTTAACCTATAATTTAAGAATATTAATTATAACATAAGGTTTGATTAATATTGTTGGTCATAAATATGATATTTATTATAACCTACGGTTTAGATAGAGCCAATAGGATTATGGCACTTGTCATAAGCATGATTATTAAGGAATTGAGTATTTTAATGATAAAATAAGGAAATATAAGCTTTAGTATTCACCAGAAACTGTTAGGGTCGTAGTTGGACTCAATCAAAGTAGTTATCTCATTCAAATTATGCTAAAAAAGTGCAGTTACGTGTTTAAAATATTCACGTATGCCAATATATCGCAGCTTGGAGCAGATATATTGCCTGACGAAGGATACGGAAAACACGTTGACGTTGCACGAACAGACGAACGGAGACTCGGGATTACGGTAGAGCCGATATATCGCCACATAGGGGCGATATATCGCCCTTAGCAACATTTTTTTTTATTATTTTGTTTTTAATTTAAAAACAAGCCTTAACTACTTAGACCTGGCCCTGAATAGTTTTGACCGAGTCTTCAGCCTCTGATTGACGAAAATTAAATTCTTTTTCATTTTAAAATCATTATTTTATTCAAATCAAAATGGGGTTAGTTTCACTCCTTACCTCTATAAATAGGATTTAGTACCCAGCCCTTCCACTCACTCTTCAAGTTGTGATCAGAGACTCCAAGGTGCTAGTGATCCCATAGAGTGATAAACACTTGGGTTGGGAAAAAGTTTTGCCATTCTTAAGCTTTATAAAATACTTGGGAAGTGAGGATTAGTGTATTTCGGTATTGAAGTTAGACCAATCCATAAGGTTAACTAAGGTATTTCTATTCTCTAAGTCCAGTTCTTTAAACTACTTTAGTTTTTCTTTAGTTCCTTTTATTCAGATCCTAACTTTTGATATTGGTTTTTGACTAGGTTTTTGAAACATAAGGATCTTTCTTGGTAAGTTTCTTTTTGAAGGTTTAGTTCCCAAATTTATTATTTACTCTTTATAAATTCTCACCATTCTTATTGTTGGTTTTAGGAGTGTTCCAAGTCCCGCATTTGTTTTCAAATATCATGGTTTTGGTAAGGAAAATAGGATAGATCTTGTATGTTTGTATGATATGTTATGTTATATGTTATGTCATCTTATGTTGTATGTTAACATTATGTATAGTATGTATATAGACCTTGGGCATATGACTTGTCTAGCTAGCAAGCCCCAATAATTTATGGGCATGTGACTTGCTTGGCTAGCAAGCCCCACAAATCTATTGGGCATATGACTTGCCTAGTTAACAAGCCCCAAGTAGTATAAGGGCCATTGTAGTATTATATGACATATGTTTATAGTATATGTGGTTATGATATAATTTATGTATATGTTTTATGTTGTTAGTAGTTTTCCTTGCTGGGCATTAGGCTCACTCCTGTACTTTTAGTTTGATGCAGGAAAATAGATACAAAGGCGGAAGGATTCTTGGAAGCTTGGCATGTGTGTTGAGGTGAATGGAGTGGATGGGCTGCGTGTCGATTCGAGGACGACGTTATTGTCTTTAGTCTCTTACAATTACGTTTTTATGTATTTTCTGCATTTAGCTTTGTAAACAATTTCATTTAAAGTTATGTTTTATTTTAAAACAATGAGCTCATTTATGTATTACAAATATTATTTTAAAGTTTTCAATAAAGTTATGAATTTTTCTCATGTATGTTCTCTTCAAAGTAGTAGTTATGTCTAGTAGGTTTAATGATCTAAGTCTTAGAAATAGTTGGGCCATTACACTTTCTTCTCTCTTGTTTTCTTTCTTTATGTTCATTATTGTGTTGTTTCCATGTTAATCTCATTTTATGATGTCGTAGCAATTAATTTTTGTCGTTTTTATTATATATGGCATTTTCATGTTATTGTCATCTTGTTATCCCCAAGAAATATTGTCGTTTTTTGAAGTTTTTGTCGTGTTTTCGTGTTATTATCGCTTATTCGACTCAATGTTGTTTTGTCAAATTCTTTTCGTTTTTCGTGTTTATGTCAATTTTTAAGTTTACTTTTTCTTCCGAAAAATGAGAATTTTTTTATGGGTCATTTGTTGGGAATAGTGCCCTAAAAGCATATGTAGTAGACATTGTTTTAAGAAATAAATAAATAAATTGAATTTGTTATGCATATATTTTGTGGACTATATTATTATATGATAATATTATGTAAATATCAAAAAAATTCCTAAGTTCATATATGTGATCTCAACCACGTATTTGTACAGGAGAATTGTCTTTGAGATAAATGAACTAGAATAGTTCGCAGTAAAATAAAGTTATGGAATCTTTAGATTAATTACTGCAAGTAAGGTCCACTAGTATTATGAATACATGTGATCTAAATCCGGGTTACTAGAGTAGTAGGACACTTTAGTGGAGGTACTTTGTATATTAGAGAATATATAGAACTGGACCAAATATGTTTATTAATACTTAGTTAAATATCATTTCGAAGTATTAATTAATTATATCAACTGATAATCATATACAAATAGATCTTAATCCTGAAGTTACTATGAACTCTTGTTTATGTTATATGAGTTCTTTGATTCACTCGTTAGGGTTTGTCAAAATGATCAGGCTAGAAACTTTTATTTTGGGAACTCATTAATGTAAATGGTTGGGGACATGATATACATATATGGAATCTATACCTTATCGTAAGAGATTGAATAATGGTTCTCTTAAGGGTTGACTTTTGGGACTGAAAGGTTATTGAGCTCAAATTCATAATTTAGTTATGAATTAACATTCACTATTAAAGTCAAACAAGATATAATTAAAAGTGTAAAACGATGATTTTATTCCCAGTTAATTATGAATCATTATTAGAGGGTTAATTTGTATGTAATGATTGCATCAATGGACGCTTTATTGTTATAAAGTACTCAGTAAATAAAATTTCTATAATTACAATAATCCAGTCTCATATTTATAGTGGAGTAATTATGAGATTAATAAATTAAGATTATTTAATTAAAGAGTTTAATTAATAATCACAAAATTATTGGAGCTTGTAATTATAAGTCCATAGGTCCCCACAGCGGCTATATCAACACTATTCAAGGCAAGAGTTTATATAAAGGGTAAAATGGTAAAAAGACATATTTAAGAAGAAATTTGTTCTTCGGGCCAAATATGCAATTATGTGATAATAGTGATTAATTAATCAATTTCAAATTAGTTGTAATTATCAAAATTAATTATTATATCATTTTCAAAATTATATAAATAATTAATTCATTATAATTTTTGAAATTATAATAAAATAAATATGTAATTTTCGAAATTAGTATTTAATTAAAATTGGTTTTAATTAATTAGTATAATTAATTAAATATATTTATTTGAGTGAGAGATAATAATCTAATAAGTTCAAATTGGATTTGAATTTAAAAGATTGATATTTATTCAAATAATTAATTATATGTGATAATTAGTTAAAAAGATAATAGATTCAAATTTGAATTAATTATCAGGTTGTTGGATTTTATCTTATAAGGTAGTTAGAATAAATAATTAAATAATTATGGAAAAATCAAATATCCCTAATTTATATGGTGCTACATGACACACACAGTCCCTGGACTGTGTGTGGCGGGCAGCAATATAAAAATCGGGGATAGATTTTTCACTTTTACTTATTTAATTAATTAATTAATGGAAAATTCAAAAGGTAGTTTTTGATATTTTCATTAATAAGATAATTAATTAAAAGATAAATTGTAAATTGGTTACATATTTATTTTTTTAAAATTTAAATATGTTCCATATAAGTTAGACTTATCAGAAAATAAAGAAGATACAGAATTTATTCGATCTAAGGAAAAGAACGATACTTTTCCATCTCTCCGTGAAAAAGATACAGAACCAATCTCAGGCCTATTCTCTTGATCTCATGTGTTGAGTACATCAAGTTGAATCAGAAATATACCATCATTTATTCTCTAAGTGCCCACACACTTCTTGAGGTTTAGAGAACGTTGTGGAAGATCTTGGTGTGAGTACCTGGGAGCAGCTTGGATAGAAAGATCGTTTATTTTACGAAAAGATAGCAAGGACACTTGATAGGCATCAAGAGGTATGTTCTCTATTCTTTTCTTGTTTATGATTAATGTATGTATATTAATGGATTTGCACATTTAAAGGTAGTTTAAATATGTTACAAAATTTTTTGTTGTACATTGGGCCAACCCATCACTATTCCACTGCGTATTAGGAAACTTGTTCCTAACAATTGGTACCAGAGCGATCATTAATCTCTGTATACATTAATTACTATAAGGGCATAATATGCATTCTTATGGTGTCGTAATATGCATGAATGGTTGGATGTATGTATGTTTAATTTTTATTCTTAAGGGTCGTTAATTATATGGTGTTTTGGGTTTAGGAATTGTTCTTAAATTTCTAGATGAAAAATGTAAGCCATTTTGGGGCATAGGAATTTTTTTGTAATTAAATTTTCTGCATTAAATTATTTGAAAAAATTATGTAAGGCCCGAGCCCCGAGTTCTGTGCCCCGAAGTCCGAGCCCATGCGCCTGCCTCCTGTCGCACACGTCTCTGCACCTGTCCTCCGTGCACGCCCCTGCACCAGCATCAGCGCACCTTCCAATTGCACCTCCCCATGCCAAGCCACCTTGTGTCGCTTGCATCATTATCAAAGAGAAATAATGATAAGAATACTTACATTATACGCAGCAGAATGAAATAGTCATTCCTTCAGTTTCTCTAATCCTTGTATCCTTTCTGTCGCAGAGTATAACCAAGAAACTGAAACGGTCTTCTATTATCTTCACATTCTTCCAAAGTATCCTTAGAATCACCTAGACTAGAGTGGGCAATTATCAACACATGAGACAGATACAGAGAGAAGAAGAGAAAGAATAATGAGGCTTAGAAAAGGACTTATGTTTAGAGAGAATCTAAAACCTATCAGAAAACCAGTGTCTGTCATTTGTCTAACTTATGAACTTCTGTTTTCAACTCTCTCTTAACATTTCTTTTATAGACTCAATTATGTCATTTATTTAATTAAAAAAATCAATAAAATAATAGTCAATTAACAGTGCTAGGTCGAAATTACCATAGGCTTTAGGCCCGTGAAATTTCCCATTTCATTATAAGTCCATTGGACTTAAAATCAAGGCTTGTATTATTTTCTATTGATTTAATTAATTAAATAATTATTTAAATCCTTCATCAAATTAATTATTTATAATTTGAACCTTGATTTTTACTTATGTATTAATTTAGATACAAATTTATCTTAATTAATAAATTTGTCTTAATTTCTCTTTTCTTCTCAAAATTGTATAACTCTGTGAAACTATTCAAAATTGACCTCGTCAACTTTGATAATTCTAATTGATAATTAAATTAATTAATTGAGACTATCTAGATGCTTTTATCCAACGTACAGTGGGGACCATGGGCCTATGAAATCAAGCTCTAATAAGTTATCATAAATCTAACAAATAAATTTACTAACTTATTAATTCCTCGTGACTCCACTAAAGACTCGGAATTGCACTCTTGAATTCATAGAACACTCTATAACAAATATAGATATGCTATTAATTATCCATTGTTACAACCATAATTATCACTCAATCCTTAATAGACGGTCTACTATGAGATGGGACTAAAATACTGTTTTACCCCTCATTGTATTTTATCCTTAAACACTTAGTTCCTTGTAAATTATATTTGAGTAAACTAATTAAACTATTGAAATGAGATCTCTATCATTTAACACCTTGAACCAAACTAAAATGAAACCATCATTTCACATCTTCATCAGAAGCTATAGATGTTCATATCTATGATTAACACTCCCACTCAATTATAATACAGAGTTCCCAAGATGTAAGTATAGGCTAGTCCATAGGGTAAGCTGGTAACGAACAAGTCAAAGAACTCAAATACTACAATCAGTTAAAATACTAACCACTCAGAATTGAGATTGAATTGACATATGGTCAACTATATGATATGACTAGAATAGATAATAACGGTATGTTTACTTATCTTATCAACTGTCAATATCGGTCCTGTCCGAGGTAACAAATACATCCGATCTTATCTACTTTGCTAATGTTCTGGAAAGAACATAACACTGTAATGTGTAAGTAGATCATATCGTAGATTGGCAAGTCAGTGTAAATCCGGTGCACTGACCAATCTTAGGACTAACTTATTTTGAACATATAATCATATTTATATTCCACTGTGATTACGTCACTATAAATAAGATTAGCTATATGCTCGGGATTTAATAGAAGTTTATATTAAACAAATAATCATGAAAATAAAACATGTGAGCAAAGTGATTGACCAAGTCAAAAAATGATTTCTATTCTTTTATTGATAATAAAATGAGATTACAAAGAATTTGGGTTTTAATTAGGGCATAAAACCCCAACAAAAACATGCAACACTGGCTTTGAGGCATTTTGACCATTTTTTTCTTATAAGAAGTTGATGTCAACTGTCTGTAACAAACCTCAAACGGAACCACCTTTGGCTACTAGCTATGAAGCAGAAGAAAAATATACGAATTGGATGAAATTCAATCGGTTGGCAGGTTATTGCATGCTTTCAACCATGCCTGACGAAACAAAGGAAAAATATATACACTATTGTTTACCCAAAAATGGCTCCTAATGACATGGCAAGAATTGCGTACACGTGGTTGGGACGTGGAAGTTCTGAAGTGAAGGGATGCTGTTCGCCTATCGACCAAATGATTATTGCTTCATCAGATCTTGTGTTTAGGTGTGACCATTATGGTCGCATGCTTCCATTTACTTCCTTTGAGATACGCAATCTTGTAATAATTATATTCATTATATTTCATTTTTTTACCTTGATACACTGATCTTAGTTGTAATTAAGGCCCATTGGCCCATGTAACCCCCTTGAGCCTATAAAAAAGAAGGAGAGGGCTTAAGGAAGGGACTTTTTTTTACTCTTAGACTTTTAATCTTTGTATTCAGAGAGAAAAGGCATATTGTGATTATCTATAGAAAGTTGTATTACTCCCAAGGCTTGTGAAACTCAAGAACCCTAGTTCTTTGATCACAATTTGGGATTCAAAATCAATAAGAATACTAAGTGGACGTAGGTCATTACCACCTTGTTCGGGTCGAACCACTATAAATCGCTTGTGTCACTTTCTTCCCATTTGATTATCTTCTTGATTTCTTTTTTTTTTCTTTGTCGTTTATTTGACCCCATGTCGTTGGCCAAATCACAATTCAACATTTTGGTGCTATCATTGAGAGTTGAACTCAAAAACTTCAAAAAGATCAAATGGTGAAGACATCTAAGAGAGCTGGACAGAATGCTGGCGCTGCATCCTCTCAACCTCCTCCTCCAAATGTGGCTGAAAATGAGCCCCACTTGCATTTTGAGGAGGAAAAAATGGATTCTGAGACGCTGAGGACAACACTAAGTGTGTTGCAGGACGAGTTGGCCAATCTGAGGGCCAATCAGGAAAATGCTGCAAAGACCTTGGCACTGCAGCAGAGGGAGATCAAGCGCCAGCGTTAGGAGCTAAACGAGCAGTAGGCGGACATGGACCGTCGGCAGAGAGATGCCACGGCCGCCCTTGAAGCAGCCATTCAGTTGGCTCAAGGACAAGCTGTGCCAGCCTCTCAACCGGATCAGCCACCAAATGCACCACCACAATGGGCCCAAAATCTGAGTCCTCCAATTCAGCCAGCGAGCCCTCAAAGGCTGGAGCAACCGCCTGTTGCTCAGGAAGATGTCCCAATTCAGGATCCTGAGCAACAACCACCCTCTCAAGCTGGTCGTGACAATCCCCAGTGCCAGAGGTAGAATAGGGCCGGGCGGCCTCCCCGCAGCCCTAGACGCCTAGGGGATGATGAGTCGAATCCACCGAGCAGGGGGCAGCGCCCTTCTACAAACAAAAGGCACAACGATTCAAGCTCTGCGGTCAGGGGCCCCCCACAGCATAATAATGCACGGGGACCCACCGACCAACACAGGCCTCCCCCTGACGCTTGGGAGATGCCAGCCAAAGGACGAAACAACGTGACCAGCCGGTCGCACCATAGTCGGCTGCGGTTTAGGGATGTCCATGACTACAATGAGGTCGATTCTGGCAGGGGGAATGCTGGTCGAGGGCGTGAGGAAAGAGGTGGAGATAGAAACCCCCCCCCCCCCCCCCACACAGAGAAAATAAGTCTGCGAGGTATAACGCTGGGGGGCAGCCCCGACAGCATAACGTCTTCGATTGACTGGGCGCTAGCAAGCAAAGGTGTAGAGACGATGACCTGAGGGTTGTACTCAACGACAGATGCAAGAGGCACGATGAGTACGCTCCTCCAGCACAAGTCGCGCCAGTGATACCATACACGATTCAGGCTCAAATTGATGCTTTGAACCAGATGGTACAGCAGCTGGTTGGGAGCCGAACATCCCACATAGTGTACAACTGGAGAAGAGGCACTCCGTTTGTCCAGAGGATTGCTGTGGCAGAAACCCCCAGCAAGTTCAAAATGCCAGTACTGCCAAACTTTGACGGGTAAGGGGACCCAGTATCTCATGTGAACAAGTTTGAGATACAAATGGATATTCAGAAGGTGTCGGATGATGCCCGCTGCAGAATCTTCCCCGCCACCCTATCTGACACTGCCCAAGAGTGGTTCTTTAAATTCCCTCCTGCTAGTATAGTATCGTGGGAAATGTTCGTAGAGGAATTTTACGGACAATTCTACGCGGGTCACGTACACCCCACTGAGGCCAACCAGTTGGTCGAGATACGCCAAAAAGAGAAAGAACCCTTAAAGGAATACGTCCAGCATTTCATGCGAGCAGCAACTGAAGCCAAAACAGTGGGTGATGAGGGAAAGATGATGGCCCTAACTTCTGGGGTTAGACACCATTCTCCCCTCTGGAACTTCCTAAGAAAGAATGGGTTAAAGAGTACTGAAGAATTCCTGGATCGCGCTAATCGATACATCAAGCTCGAGGATGCGATCGCCAACAAGGGGAAGTCACCTACGAAGGACAAGGGACCAAAGGAAGATCCCGCCAAAGTCGCCAACGGGTCGGATAAACCCAACGGCAACGGCAAAGGCAACGGGAACGGAAATGGCAAAATATGGAAAAATGGTGGGCAATGAGTCGTCAACATCTGAAAACAAATGCCCTAAAGGCAATAGATATGAGCCGAGATTAACCAACTATACGGCCCTTGTCGAGAGTAGAGCAGAGGTCTACCAGGCAACCAACTCTAATGGCCCATATAAGCGACCCGCACCTATAAGGAAGGATATCTCCAAGAGAGATACAACAAAATTCTGTCATTTTCACAACGACTACTAACATGACACCAATGAGTGTAACTAGTTGAAGGACGAGATTGAGTTCCTGATCAGACAGGAACACCTAAGGAGATACGTACGAGCCGCAGGAGGGTCTCAGCAAGAGGCTCAAGGTGGCAACGAGCAGGCGCATGCACGCCAGCGCTCGCCACCTTTACAGCCAACTCCTGTGGCAGGTACATTACTCACCATCTGTGGCAGCCCACACCTTGCAGGGGATAGTGGGAAGGCAAGGGAGGGATATGCTCAGACCTTACGCCACGACCAAGACATCGACATGATGAGTGTGGAGGATCGAGCATCGAAGAAAGCTCGAATAGAGGAAGAGTTGATAACCTTCTCTAAAGATGATGCTCAGCACGTCTGATTCCCACACTCTGATCCGTTGGTCATTGACGTCCAAATCGCCAACATGATGGTTAAGAGGGTGTTGGTTGACACAAGAAGCTCAGTCAGCATCTTGTATAAGTCTTCACTGGAAAGGATGAAGTTGTCCGTTGAGGACCTGGAGTCGTGCAACCAAACCATATATGGGTTTTCTGGCAAAGGGCTCACACCGACGGGATCAATTAGGCTCCCCATTACAGCAGGAACTGTGCCTACAAACAGGACATTACTCACTACTTTCATAGTAGTTTATTATCCTTCAGCGTATAATGTTGTAATTCGGAGGCCAATCTTGGTCGACCTGCGAGCTGTTACCTCGGTTTGGCACCTTGCCATGAAATTCCCAACTAACGCAGGGGTAGGATGCATGTTGGGAAACCAACGAGAAGCAAAGGAGTGCTACAACGCCTCGATATCTAAGGCGAAGAAAGGTGGATCGAGGGAAACAGCCGGAAAGGAGTTCCAAACAGCCAATGATGTACAAACCCAATCAAGTGATTGTGTCACCAAATAGGATGTTTCCCAAAGTGAGGACAAGGATTTAGATCCTCTCTTTAGGGATATTGATGAAGAAGTAGGACCCATTGAGGACCTTGAAGAGGTCCAACTCGATGAAGCAGATCCGACCAGGGTTGTGAAAGTCAGTAAAAACTTAGAGACAATAACGAAACAAGAACTGGTGGAATTTTTAAGGAAAAACCAGGAAGTCTTTGCCTGGTCGCATAAAGACATGGTTGGAATAGACCCTGCGGTCATTAGCCATGTCCTTAACGTAGACAAGAGTTTTCTACCAGTACAACAGAAATGGAGGTTGCTTGACAAAGACAGATCAAAAGCTCTAAAGGAAGAAGTCGATAAGCTAAAGGAGAATGGATTCACCAGGGTAGCGTTTCATCCATCATGGGTCTCTAATCCCGTACTAGTTCTCAAGCCAAATGGCAAGTGAAGAACGTGCGTGGATTTCACAGGCCTTAATAAAGTCTGCCCTAAAGATTGTTTCCTACTCCCTAGAATCGACCAGCTAGTCGACGCCACTGCAGGGCACGAGATCCTCTCATTCATGGATGTATACTCCGAGTAAAATCAGATTAGTATGCACCCACCTGATGAGGATCACACTAGCTTTCGGACCGATACAGGGCTTTACTGTTACAAAGTAATGCCCTTCAGTTTGAAAAATGCTGGTGCTACTTACCAGCGACTAGTCAATCGCATGTTCAAGGAGCTGATTGGTACAAACATGGAAGTATATGTTGATGACATGCTGGTTAAGTTGAAAAGGGCAGAAGGACATGTAGGGGACTTGCAAGAGTGCTTCAATGTCTTAAATAAATATCAGATGAAGTTGAATCCCCTCAAGTGTTCCTTCGGAGTTGGATCAGGGAAATTCTTGGGATTTATAGTAAACTCGCGAAGAATTGAGGCCAATCCCGAGAAGAACAAAGCCCTGATCGATATGAAATCGCCAACAAAAATCAAGGATGTTCAAAGCTTAACCGGAAGAATTGCTGCTCTCAGTAGATTTATTTCCAAATCGACGAAAAAATGCGTCCCATTTTTCAAGCTACTCAGAGGAAACAAGAAGTTCGAATGGATGGAGGAGTGTGAGCAGGCTTTTCAAGAACTCACATGTCACAGCCACCGATTCTATCAAAGTCGGTTGGTAAAGAAACTTTGTTTATCTACTTGGTGATCATGGAATATGCTACTAGTGTTGTTCTAATAAGAGAGGAAGAGGGCGTGCAGAAGGCCGTCTATTATGTAAGAAAAAGGCTAATAGGAGCGGAACTGCGATATCCTCCTATTGAAAATTTAGCCTATTGCCTGATCTTAGCATCCAAAAAGTTGCAGCCGTACTTCCAAGCTCACCCAATCACAGTTTTGACCAACCAACCTCTACGACAAGTTCTGCGGAAGCCAGAAGTCGCAGGCCGATTATTGAAATGGGTGGTTGAACTTGGGCAGTTTGATATCTCTTACTTGCCACGAGTAGCAGTAAAAGGACAAGCTCTGGCTGACTTCATTGCGGAGCTCACTGGTCTTCCAGATAGCGAGCAGCCAGAAGAGACAGAAGAGCCTGAACCTCAAAGTTAAACTCCTTCTTGGAAGTTGTTTGTAGATGGTTCTTCTAATGAGTACCACGCTGGAGCCGGAGTGATTTTGATAACACCTGAAGGGCATCGATTCCATTGTGCAATCAAATTCGACTTCACAGTGTCCAACAACGAAGCAGAGTATGAGGCACTACTCGCCGGATTACGATTAGCCAGAGACATGCACATAAAGTCACTTGAAATCTATAGTGACTCTTAGTTGGTGGTTAATCAGATCATTGGAGAATATCAAGCATGAGGTCTTAAGATGGTTGCCTATCTAAATAAAGCAAAGGATTTGTTGGCCTAGTTTGAGAAGTATACCCTCCAGCAAGTACCTCGCGACTAGAATTCAAACGTCGATGCTTTGGCCAAATTAGCGAGTCCCAAGGATGATGACACCCTGAATATTGTCAATGTTGAACGACTGCCCGCACCAATCATCCAAGTGGAAGAAACCTCTCTAGTGATTCAGGTGACAGATACATGGATGGCACCTTTCATTGAGTACTTAACGCACGACGTGTTGCCTACGGACAGAAAAAAAGCCAGGACTCTTCAGCGGCAGGCTGCTAAGTTCATCCTGGTCAATGGAATCCTATACCGAAGGGGCTACTCAATGCCACTCCTCAGGTGTATTTCAAAAGAGAAGGCCAAAGAATTTATGAGAGAGGTCCGTGAAGGCTTTTGTGGGGACCATGCTGGGGGGCAGAGTTTATAAAAAAAGATCCTAAGGCAAGGATATTTCTGGCCAACAATGAATAAAGATTCGATGGAATTTGTGCGAAGATGCGACAAGTGCCAAAGATTCTCCAAGATTTCGCGAGCAGCCCCTAATGAACTAAAACAGATGCAAAGTCTGTGGCCATTCACAGTATGGGGTATAGACCTAATCGGATCTTTGCCCACAGGGAAAGGCGACGTCAAGTACGTCGTGGTGGCCGTTGATTACTTCACAAAGTGGGCCGAAGCTGAGCCACTTGCAATCATAACGACTAAGAAAGTACTGGATTTCGTGGTCAAGAACATCGTGTGTAATTATGGATTACCAAGAAAAATTGTCTCAGACAACGGCACACAATTCGATAGTGATCTATTCACGGATTTTTGCGAGCGGCATGGAATTATCAAAAGCTTTTCTTCAGTTGCTCACCCTCAAGCAAACAGACAAGTCGAGGCAGTCAATAAGACACTAAAAGATACTCTGAAAAAGAGACTTGAAGAAGCGAAGGGGGCATGGCCAGAGCAATTGTCTGAAGTCCTCTAGTCTTACAGAACATCCCATCGCACAGCAACAAGCCATATTCCGTTCTCCTTAGCCTATGGGTATGAAGCTATGTTTCCAGTTGAATTAGATCTGCCATCACATCGGATGATGTCATACGATCAAGGCTCTAATAACTAGTTATTGATGGAATCTCTGGATATGGTCGATGAGAAGCGCGAGCAAGCCCATCTCCGAGTGGCGGCTTACCAGCAAAAGGTCGCTCGGTACTTTAATTCTAAAGTTCATGAAAGGAAATTTAATGTGGGAGATCTAGTACTTAGAAGAGTTTTCCTCAGCACCCACGATCCGACCCCTGGAGTCCTCGGACCTAACTGGGAAGCACCATACCAAAGCGAAGAAGTCCTCCATCCAGGCACTTACAAACTTGCTCGCTTAAATGGAGATCTCATTCCTCGCTATTGGAATGGAGAACACCTATGCAAGTACTATCAATAAACAATTCTTCTTAAAGAATTGGGTTGTATTAATTCTACGTTTTAGAAGTTTATGAACAAGGGTTAGTCATTTTTATGACTGATCGCTTATAAGTGTAAGGTCATTTTATTGATCACTCGTACAGACACGATTTGTCCATTTATTACGAGAAATAAAAGGGACTGTGCACAGCCAGTCAATCTTTCCAAACTATTGTATTTATTACAAGTATTTGCTCAATACGTGTGTTGTTTTGCTATATTTTCATTTTTACAAGTATTTATTCCGAGCATAAATGTTCGAACAGGTCCTAGTCAAGGTAAGTGACCGAGGACCTAAAGCTCCTCAATCACTTGGGGGTGATATAAGGTAACTAGTAAGCAAAGCATATCAAAAGTTATGTAAACACATGAGAAAAATATGTGAAAGCATGCCAGGGTACTTAGAGTATTTTTCAAAATTTTGTTATTTTGTTAAATCAAACCAATGTACTATGCTGAGTTCGGTCATATGAATAGATGTTATAATAAAATGCAAGCATTATAATATCAAAAAAGGAATCCCTTTACACCGCGAGCAGTCGCTGCTCAGATGTAATTGTTTGTTAAAAGGAAAAAAGCTACCCATGCAGCAATAAAGATAGAAATAGTCTTTACATCACGACCTGTAGCTCGTGTATCTACAAGATAAAGTCAAAGAAAAATAAAAATACTACGAGGCAAGAAGGTCTTGAGGAATGTCCTGGTCGGCAGTGGTTCTAGCTTCATTTTCAGCACCATCATTCCCCGTTGCTAGAAAAATTTCTAGGGAGGCAGGAATGTTGGCTCTTTCTTCTTCCTCCAGGCGAATGGTGCACCGGGCTATTTCAGTTCGCCTCAGGCGCTCAGAAAGATAATTGAAGTTGGCCCCACGATTATGCTTCCAAAACTCATAAAAGCAAAGATGTAATGCCCCGAATTCTCCTATATGGTTTAATGGCGGGATTAGTAGGCCGGGAGGGCCATACTTGTTTAATTATGCCACTAAATGAATATATGCATGTTTATATGAATTATATTATAATATGATGTTATATGCATGCATGTGGGTCCACATTCAAATATTATGATATTTTGGTAATTTGGCCCATTAAGGGTATATTTGTATATTTGGGTGCATATTGTGATTTGTGAATGAGATCCCATTATTATGGAGATATATTCGAGCTATTCGGCATGAGACGGCCCTATATAATGGATTAGCGGGTTTGTCATAACGGGGTCAATTATTGGGTAATAAGAATGTTTATTTGATGATAAATTGGGAGTTATTGAGATCAGGGTGGAATTCTGGAAGTTTTGACTTAATGTCCTCGGGGAGGTTTTTGGGAACCCGAGCAATAGGTTTTATTTGAGGTTACTTAAGCTTGAAGTAGCTTGTCAGATAGAACGTACGTTAGAAAACCTCTCGTTCTCCTCCCGTAGTTCATTTTTACCGTTCAAAGCCTTTTCGAAGATATCTTGAGTTCTAGGAGTCAGAATCAAGCGAGGATCAAGGCATAGCGATCCTAGGAAAGATTAGAAGCTTCTTGACCGAAGTATTTGATGAGAAACAACCCAATCAAAGGTAATCTAAGTTTTAAGTTTTGAGTTTTTAGAGTTTCTAAGCTTTGAATTGGACTTTGCAAACCGTTGAGTTTTTGGTTTGATTGAATCTTGGGTTTTGATGGTTTTGGACCATTGGGAAGCTTGGGAACTTTGATTTGATGATTTAGGATTGTTTAGGTATGATTTTGGGAGCTTTGGGATGAAGGAGAACGAGTTTGGGCATGTTCTGGGTTGGGCGTCGCAGCCCTGTTCTTGGAGAGTCGCGGCCCTAGCTCGAAGAAGCAAGTGGCCAAGTTTTCCTTTGCTGGGCGCCGCGGCCCTTGCCTCAGAGGTGGTTGGGGGCTGTGGCCCAAGGTGCCAGGGTCGTGGCTCTTGAGCAGGGTTGAGCCCGTTTTTGTGTTTTGACCCCGAGAACATGGTTTTAGGCCTCGGGATCATTCCTACTACTTGGATTAGTTTGGATTGATGTACCGGAGGCTAGATATTGGTTTGGAAACCTATGTTGCTCATTTTTATTGATGGTGTCCTATATTTGGTTATGACTAGGTGACCGCTAAAGGACTAAAAGTTGATCGTTCTCTGAGGTCATTCTTTTATTCATTATAGCTCGAATCTGAGGTAAGAAAATTGCACCCTGTGTATATATGACATGTGTATTTGTTATTGAGGCATGTTGATTGATAAATGTGGGCATGGATTACATATTAAATGCTAGCGAATATTGTTTATTTGTATATGGCACTGACTAGTCAGGGACATTGACCTAAGAGTCAGAACCGGCATAGGCGTCCTGAACGCAGGGCCGAATGAAGATTAGATCTAATCGATATCAGCATGGAATGGCTCTAAGGCATTAATGTTGGACCGACCCTAAGGCCGATGAAACTTATAAGTGCTTGGCTCGTCTAAGACTAATTACTCAGAGCCAGGGCCTAAGGCCCAGATGACCGCTTGTCATATGGCTAGGGAACGATGTTCCAGGGTTATAACTCTATGGTCATGAGGAAGGTTATGTTGGTGACCATTCACCATGCACCTATCCTGTTTAAGCTAATGAAAGGTTCACTTATCTGTTAAGCCCTGGTGACTCTATCGTCACATGACTAAAGGGGAAATGACCCCATCTTAGTGACTTTTGTGACTGTCACCTATCTGTTTTGGACTGAAAGTCCTAAATGATTATTATGATCATTGTTGATATTATATCATGTTATATTGTGTTTTCTTGCTGTGCCTTGGCTCATGGGTGCTATGGGGTGCAGGTAAAGGGAAAGAAAAGCTCACCCAGCCTTGAGTGGAAAGCTTAGGTGGTGATGTGTACATATGCGACCGCTTGACCACCACGGCCAAGGAGTTCTTAGAGGAACTAGGGGGTTTACCCTATTTTGTCGCATAGGTCGATGGGTTGTAAATTTGAAACAGTAGTGACCATTTTGAGTTGTAAATATCTTGTACATGTTTTGATAAGCTCATGAGCAATTATATATTTAATAAAATATATCCTTTCCTTTTTATTGTTTTCAACCTTAACCTGTTAATAACACTTAGAGCACGTTTTTAACCAAAGGACTCGGGTAGCGGGTCAAATTTCCGGTTCACCGTTCACCGTAACTGTTCTGGGGTAACCAGGGCATTACAAAAGGTGGGTGGCTTCCCTATACTTCTCCAAGTTGTTGGCATTAGTCTCTTCGAGCTCCTTGACGCGCCTCTCCAGCTCCTCAGTCTCCTTTCTGCTCACGATCAGATTAGCCTCAAGCTATTTGGACTCTTGATAGTTAAGTTTAACACACTCCCTAAACTTCTCTTTGTCTTCATTGGCTTTGGCCAGGGTAGTCTGAAACTGCTGAACATCTTCGGCCAGCTTGGAGTTTTGCTCGAGCAGTTCAGTGTTTTTCTCGAACAATTCAGTGTTTTCCCCTCGAGCACCTTCGTCTCCTCAGTGTGCTTGGAGTCAGAGTCTTTAGTCTGGGTGACCAAAGCCCCCGTGCGGCGCCAACCAGCAGTTATATCAGCAATCCCTACGATCAGGTAAAGAGATAAGACGATGGAAGAAAATGACAAAGTAAAATAACTCAGCAATAGAAAGCAACTTACACTGGCTATCTCATTCAGCCCTCGGTTTATTATTTGATCGGCCTTGGAGTTGGTGCCAATGATGGCCTATCAACTACATTTGTGCTTTGAGAGTTTGTATATTCTCTCTCTGGCCGAGCCAACTACGGTACTAGTCAGGGCGTCTCTAGGTTGATCGTGAGGTGTCTGGTCGGCAGGCGCTGGAGCGGTAGAGTTCTGGTCGGCTGGTGCAGATGGAGACGGTTGGTCGAGTGGAGAAGGAGGTGGCGTTGTTTGTTTTGAGGGAGAAACAACTAGAAGATCCTCAGTTTGGGCCTTTTTGGTTGAAGAGGCCTTGCTGCTTTCTCCGCGGTGTCGCTTACTCTCTTTCTTCCTACTCGAGGGAACAGCAGGTGCGGTGTAGCGATCAAAAATATCTCTAGACGACTCTGCAAGTAAGGAAGCATTGCGAGCAGTTAGACGATATGTATAGATGGAGTTAAAATTGAGAATAAGGAAATTATAAGTAGAGTACCAGAGCTATAACTATTGGTCGCTACATTACTTACTGAACTACTGCTACACTCACTCACTGTTTGGAAGAAATTTGAATTTAAATTTGGAGTGTACTTAAAGTTGTTGTCCCCATCAAATAAATGACAAGGAATGGCCAAACTGTCTAAAAGTGAGAAGATAGTACCGTTCTCGTCTGAAAACTCTTCGACAGGTGCAGGGGGTTCAGATACTTTCTTTTTTCCCTTTCCCATAGGGGAAGGGGGAGCATCTGCTCAAGGGGTGCTGGAGGGTTCCCTGATTGTCACCCCAGTTTTCCTCCTCCTTGGAGGCTGCAACAAGTCTTGGTGCTGCTCAGGAACTTCTCCGCCAATGGCACTCCCCACCATTGACTCCCTCACATCTTGGTGAGGTGCCAGAAGACCGACTAACCTTAGGTTGGCTTCAGTGACCAGCTGTTTGATGCTTTTTTCTACGTCAGTCATGCTGGCTAGTGATGCTGCTCGAATCTCCATTTTTTGAGTAGAAGCTGGTTGCTGCCATGGTCCTGAAGAGTGATAATTTTCTAAGGAGGATGGACATAAAATAAAAGGAAATAAACGAACAGAGAATAAAGAAGTTACCTTCTTGGGTGAAGGCTAGGTTGTTGGCAACCAGATCGGTAGTTAAAAAGTACTCCTGGAAGTACTTTCCTACATTGGACTTATAGGTAGTCTCACTCAGGAAGATGCAGGTCGATTCCTGGTGGCAGAGATGAAAAAACCCCGTGTTGTCCTGGTTGGGGTTGGAATTAAGATCAAATAAGTAGTTGACCTCGTGCGGCGTAGGGACATGCCATTTTTTATGACTGTATAGGATATAGAGTGTGAGAAGCATTCTATACCCATTCGGAGTGATTTGGAAAGGAGTGACCCCGAAATAATTGGCCACTCCCTGGAAAAAGGGTGAAGAGGCAAGATTGCTCCTGCCTCAATATGATACCTCGACCAAGCATTGAAGGCGCAGCCAGGCAGGTTTGCCCGCTGGTCATTGGTAGGATTGAATAAAGTTACCCCAGAAAGTCTGTACTTCCTGAGGTAATTGGTTAGCATCCTAGCAGTGATTTGGCTAGGAGGAGCAACGTACCATTCGACGTCTGGTCAAAGGACGTCCCGGGGTTGGGCCTGTGTCTGGATTTCGGGATTAGTATTTTCAGCTCGACCGCTAGTCGAAGGAATTTCAGCCCGAGGAGCGGGTTGAGTTGTTTGAGGGTTGTTTGGTTTCTTTTTCTGGGCGGTGGATTTTACTCTGCCCATATTTGATGGACTAGATGGAGGTCTGTTGGTTGGAATACGAGAAAAAGGGATCTCCGGTATAAGTAAAGACGGTTTTTGTTCGTCCACGAGCATCTGGGCGAGCAGGTCGCCGTCGATTGGCCTCTCACCTCCCCACGGATCTTGCATGAAAATCTGCAAACAGAGAGGGGGAGATGAGAATCTACGGCCCAAAAAATTAAAAGGTGTTAAGAGTTGGAATAACATTGCCCGTGTATAAAAGTTAAGCTTTTATACGACCAACAACATTCTAACAAAAACACTAAATTCTATACGAACAGTTTGGAAAACGGATCAAAAAGCAGAAGTGAAAAGTTTTTTTTTTAGGAAAAACTTTTTCAACTATGAAGTGGTAAGAAAAACCCTGTTTTTCTACAGGCTTAAATCCTGACTACCAAACTGATTCCTAACCCCAGCAGAGTGTCTTTTTCCTACCATATTAAACACCGATCAATATACCCATTTACCCTGAAACAATTTTGCAAGAACAGACAGAAATGTTCAAGAACTCAGAACCTAAAATAAAGGGAAAACAGGCACAACACAGGATAGCGAAACAGAATCAATCAGGAAACTTACTTGGATGAAATATTGGAGTGAAGATTCGAGCGTTGATTCAAACGATTGGGCAGGCACACCTTGGATAAGAGAATTTTTATGAGTCTGTTTTGCTTTGTTCTTTAGAGTTCTTGAGGAAAAGAGGATTGGTAAAAAGTGAAAAGAGTGGGTTATTTATATTGATCGTAGCGTTGTAAAAGAGGCAATGATGGGATTAACTTTTCAAGGCATGGGGAAGAACAATAGCCGTCAGACAACTTTTGGGAAACTGAAAAGACGTGATTAATTGCATTTTTCGAGAAGGCATGGATGGCTCTGACAGATTTGGTGGGGTATACGAAGGGTCAATCTCCTAAGTTTACTTTATATTGGTCGCAGTAAAATAAACTTAGGGGGCAAATGCTTACCCAAAAATGGCTCCTGATGATGTAGCAAGAATTGCGTACATGTGGTTGGGACATGGCAGTTCTGAAGTGAAGGGATGTTGTTCGCCTATCGACCAGATGATTATTGCTTCATCAGATCTTGCATTTAGGTGCGACCAGTATGGTCGCATGCTTCCATTTACTTCCTTTGAGATACACAATCTTGTAATAATTATATTCATTATATTTCATTTTATTACCTTGATACATTGATCTTAATTGTAATTAAGGCCCATTGGCCCAGGTAACCCCCTTGAGCCTATAAATAAGAAGGCGAGGGCTCAAGGAAGGGACTTTTTTTACTCTTAGACTTTTAATCTTTGTATTCAGAGAGAAAAGGCATGTTGTGATTATCCATCAAAAGTTGTATTACTCCCAAGACTTGTGAAACTCAAGAACCCTAGTTCTTTGATCACAATTTGGGATTCAAAATCAATAAGAATACTTAGTGGACGTAGGTCATTACCATCTTGTTGGGGCCGAACCACTATATATCGCTTGTGTCACTTTCTTCCCATTTGATTATCTTCTTGATTTCCTTTTTGTTCTTTGTCGTTTATTTGACTCCGTGTCGTTGGCCAAATCAAAGGTCAACAACTATGACTCACCCCATGAGATGTGACAAGCAATGACAAAGGAAGTCTTTGCTGAGTGTCATCATTTGTATCAAACGAAAGAGGTAAATGAGATTTACATATATTTTTTTCCCAACTTTGAATAGTAGATTCAAATACTATGAATAGCATATTCAAATTTTTGGATAGTAGATTCAAAAATATATGCCACTAATCTATTTTTCTTTTATTTTCCTTTTGCAGAATCAGAACACTGAAAATGAGGAAGAGAATGGTGAGGATTTTGATAGCAAGTAAAGCTGGAGGAGTTGGAGAGTAGTTTTATTTAGAAATTTTATTGTTAGTTGAACAATTTAAAATTTCATTTTGTTTTAGAATTCTAGATTTCTTTGAACAAAGAATACTACAGTCTAGAATTTAGTTTATTATTAGTAATTTTGATTCTTAATGTTTGGAAACTTATTTCTATTTTTGCATGACATTTATTTCTTTTCTTAATAAAGTAGTTATTATTTAAAGAAATTATCTATTTACTTAATATGCAAATGCTTTGGGATAAACAAATTTATATACTTATAAGGAATGACAAAATAGTTACTTAATTTTGAATTATTTAAAACAGTTAATCCTAGATCTATTAAACAACAAAAGACTAATTCTGATAGTGAAACATATCTGTGGCACTTGAGATTGGGTCATATTGGTCTAGATAGAATTAATAGGCTTGTAAAGGATGGTCATTTAAGAGAACTATCTATTGGATCTCTCCCTGTTTGTGAATCATGTCTAGAAGGCAAGATGACCAAGAGACCTTTCTTTGCTAAAGGTTCAAGAGCTACAGAACCACTTCAGCTGGTACATATGGATGTTTGCGGTCCACTTAATGTACAAGCAAGAGGAGGTTATGAATACTTAATGTAAAGAAAATCTGAAACTTTTGGAAAGTTCAAAGAATTTCAAGTAGAGGTTGAACAGCAATTAGGTAAATCACTGAAAGTTCTACGATCTAATCGAGGAGGAGAGTACTTGGATTTTGAATTTGATGACCATCTGCGTGAGCATGGTATTCAATCCCAACTCACAGCACCTAGAACGCCACAGCAAAATGGTGTTTCAGAAAGATAGAACATAATGTTACTAGATATGGTTAGATCAATGATGAGCTTCTCATCATTACCATTGCCACTCTGGGGCTATGCGATTTAATGTGCTCTATACAATATTGAATGTTGTTCCATCTAAGTCCATCCAGAAAGACACCCATGGAATTATGGAATGGTTGTAAACCTAGTTTACACCATTTTCGCATTTGGGGGTGTCCTGCATATGTGCTTAAAGGAAAGACCAGGAAGCTAGAATCACGCTCTGAAGTGTGCATGTTTGTGGGATATTCCAAAGAGACTAGCGGTGGAATTTTCTATAGTCCAAAAGAAAATAAAACATTTGTATCGACAAATGTAACTTTTCTTGAATATGACTATGTTAATAACCACAAACCTCGTAGTAAGGTTGTACTGGAGGAGATGGTCTTGAATGAAGTTGCAAAGACTGCTAGTTCTAGTCAGAATAGTAGAGAGCCTCGTCGTAGTGGGAGGGTTAGTAAGCAACTCATACGCTATGAACACGAAGTTCAAATGCTTGTGTTTGAAACAAACAAAGATGATCCATTGACATTTCAAGATGCAATGAATGATTCTGACAATGACAAATGGCAAGACGCCATGAACCAAGAAATGGAATCGATGTAATCCAATTCTATCTAGGTTCTTAAAGATACACTTGAGAATATCAAACCCATTGGTTGCAAGTGGATATTCAAGAAGAAAAGAGGAGCGGATGAGAAAGTAGAGACTTTCAAAGCAAGGCTTGTAGCAAAAGGCTACACACAGAAATAAGGGGTTGATTATGAAGAAACTTTTCTCATGTAGCCATGCTAAAATCTATTCGTATACTCTTATCCATTGCTGCATGCATGGATTATGAGATTTGGCAAATGGATGTCAAAATAGCTTTTCTGAATGGCTACCTTGACGAAACCATTTACATGTCTCAACCAGAAGGGTTCAAAGTAAAAGGTCAAGAGCAAAATATTTGCAAGCTTCTTAGGTCCATCTATGGACTCAACAAGCTTCTAGATCTTGGAATCTTAGATTTGATGACACAATTAAAACTTTTGGTTTTGAACAAAATGTTGACGAACCATGTGTCTATAAACAAATCAAAGATGGTGTAGTAGTATTCCTCGTTATTTACGTTGATGATATATTACTGACTGGCAATGACATAACATCATTATCAAAGGTAAAGAATTGGTTGGTTGAACAATTCCAAATGAAAGATTTGGGAGAAGCCAAGTATGTTCTGGGCATTAAAATTCTTAGAGACAGACAGAACAAGACTTTGGCACTGTCCCAAGCAACTTATATTGATAAGGTACTAGAACGCTTTAATATGCAAAACTCCAAAAAGGGTGCTATGCCAACCTGTTCTGGAGTAGTCCTTTCCAAGGAGCAGTGTCCCAAAACACCTCAAGAAGAGGAAGATATGAGACAGTATCCCTATGCCTCAGCAGTAGGCAGTCTTATGTACGCTATGCTATGTACAACACCTGACATTTGTTATGCAGTAGGGATAGTCAGCTGTTATCAATCCAATCCTGAATCGAGTCATTGGATTGCACTGAAGAATATTCTCAAGTATCTTAGAAATACTAGAGATTGTATGCTTGTATATTCAGGTGGAGACATGAACCCCATTGGTTACACTAATTCTGATTTTCAATCAGATAGAGATAGTCGAAAATCGACTTCTGGATCAGTGTTTACTCTTGGAGGAGGAGCAGTAGTCAGGCGAAGTATTAAACAAACTAGCATTACAGACTCCACCATGGAAGCTGAGTATATAGCAGCTTGTGAAGCAACTAAGGAGGTTATGTGGCTCAAGAAGTTCTATTCCAATATGGAAGTAGTGCCAGATGTGGATAAGCCATCAGTCCTATACTATGACAACAGTGGGGCAGTAGCTAACTTAAAGGAACACAGAGTCACAAGAGGGGAAAGTACATCGAGAGGAAATATCATTTGATTACAGAGATATTTCATCGAGGAGATGTTGCAGTTATGAAGATAGCTTCAGAGCATAATCTTACAGATCCTTTCACAAAGACTTTGTCCATGAAATCTTTTAAGGAGCATGTAAGAAACATGGGAAGGAGAGAGATACCTCATTTGCTTTAGGGCAAGTGGGAGATTGTTGGGAATTGTGCCCTGAAAGCATATGTAGTAGACATTGTTTTAAGAAATAAAAAAATAAATTGGATTTGTTATGCATATATTTTATGGACTATAATATTATGTAAATATCAGAAAAATTCCTAAGTTCATATATGTGATCTCAACCATGTATTGGTACGGGAGAATTGTATTTGAGATAAATGAACCCCATTGGTTATGTGAACTTGAATAATTCGCAGTAAAATAAAGTTATGGAATCTTTAGATTAATTACTGCAAGTACAGTCCACTAGTATTATGAATACATGTGATCTAGATCCGGATTACTAGAGTAGTAGGACACTTTAGTGGAGGTACTTTATATATTAGAGAATATATAGAACTAGACCAGATATGTATATTAATACTTAGTTAAATACTATTTTGAAGTATAAATTAAATATATCAATTGATGATCATATACAAATAGATCTTAATCCTGAAGTTACTATGAACTCCTGTTTATGTTATATGAATTCTTTGATTCACTCGTTAGGGTTTGTCAGAAAGATCAGGCTAGAAACTTTTGTTTTGGGAACTCATTAATGTAAATGGATGCGGACATGGTATACAAATATGGAATATATACCTTCTCATAAGAGATTGAATAATGGTTCTCTTAAGGGTTGACTTTTGGGACTTAAAGGTTATTGAGCTCAAATTCATAATTTAGTTATGAATTAACCTTCACTAGTAAAATCAATGGTACTTAAGGAAACAAGATATAATTAAAATGGTAAAATAGTAATTTTATTGTTGGTTAATTATGAACCATTATTAGAGGGTTAATTTGTATGTAATTATTACATCAATGGACGTTTTATTGTTATAAAGTACTCAGTAAATAAAATTTCTATAATTACAATAGTGCAATCTCATATTTATAGTGGAGTAATTATGAGATTAATAAATTAAGGTTGGAATTATAGGTTCATAGGTCCCCACAGCGGCTCTATCAAACATTATTCAAGGCAAGAGTTGATATAAAGGGTAAAATTGTAAAAAGACATATTTAAGAAGAAATTTGTTCTTCTAACCAAATATGCAATTATGTGTTAATAGTGATTAATTAATTAATTACAAATTAGTTGTAATTATCAAAATTAATTCATTATTATATTATTTTCAAAATTATATAAATAATTAATTTATTATAATTTTCAAAATTATAATAAAATAAATATTTAATTTTTGAAATTAGTATTTAATTAAAATTGGTTTTGATTAATTAGTAGAATTAATTAAATATCTTTATTTGAGTGAGAGATAATAATCCGATAAGTTCAAATTGGATTTGAATTTAAAAGATTGATATTGATTCAAATAATTAATTATATGTGATAATTAGTTAAAAAGACAATAGATCAAATTTGAATTAATTATCACGTTGTTGGATTTTATCTAATAAGATAGTTTGAATAAATAATTAAATAACTGAGGAAAAATTAAATATCCCTAATAATTATAGAGTGTTGCACGACACACACAGTCTCTGGACTGTGTGTGGCGTGCAACTATATAAAAATCAAGGATAGATTTTTCACTTTTATTTATTTAATTAATTAATTAATGGAAAATTCAAAAGTTAGTTTTTGATATTTTCATTAATAAGATAATTAATTAATTAAAAGATAAATTGTAAATTGGTTACATATTTATTTTTTTAAATTTCAATATTTTCCATATAAGTTAGACTTATAAGAAAATAAAGAAAATACTGAATTTATTCACTCTAAGGAAAAGAACGATAATTTTCCATCTCTCCCTGAAAAAGATACAGAACCAATCTCAGGCCTATTATCTTGATCTCATGGGTTGAGTATATCAAGTTGAATCAGAAATATACCATCATTTATTCTCTAAGTGCCCACACACTTCTTGAGGTGTAGAGAATGTTGTGGAAGATCTTGGTGTGAGTACCTGAGAGCAGCTTGGATAGGATGATCGTTTATTTTACGAAAAGATAGCAAGGACACTTCCTAAGCATCAAGAGGTATGTTCTTTATTCTTTTTTTTTATGATTAATGTATGTATATTAATGGATCCGCATATTTAAAGGTAGTTTAAATATGTTACAAAAAAAATTGTTGTACACTGGGCCAACCTGTCACTATTCTGTTGCGTATTAGGAAACTTGTTCCTAACATCATATAGGGGAAACAAACAAACAAATGTTGCAAAGAAGTAATTGAATCCCTATAGAAGCAGCACATAATATAATGAGTTGCTAATATAAGAGTGAAGATGTTTCTAAATAAAAAACTGAAAAATAATTTCCTTACAGTTTTTAGAATAATTCCATCTTTAATATAATCCATGTGTGGTATTCTTTTACTATTATAACCTAGAAAGTATAATTGTGTTTCACGTAGTCTTTTGTAATGGTTATTTTGGCCGATTATCCTTTATCTATAAAAATTAACTTTTAGACGTCGTATTTTCTTAAAAGGTTAAAAATAGGAATAGATATACCAATGATTAGTGGTGAAAAATGCATATTTATTGATTATTAATTGTCAAAATAAATTAAGTTTTAATTAATATTTTCATGGAATTAATATGATTTATTTTATAAATGAAAACATTTGATTATGACTTAATTTATTGTTATTATGTAGGAATTAAAGTTGTATTTTGGCACTTTGAAATGAAGAGATGAGAAAACAATTAAATCTGAAAAAAAAGAATAGGAAAATGGAATTTTTCTTGAAACCATGAGGCCCAGCCGAAGGAGGCCTACCTGCCTGCGCCACATGGCACGCTCCTGAAGCGCCATGCGTCCAGCACCCCAATCTGGCCACCCACGTGTGACCCACGAACCCGGCCCGCCTGACCCGCGGACCCGCCCATGTGACCCGCACCCCATCTGGCTCCTTCCAGCAGCCCCAGCGGCCCAACAAGCCCAACAACCCCAGCAGCCAAGTCTCCTTTCAGCAAGCTCAATAGGCCCAACGTAACCCTTCCCAGCAGCTCAAGCCTCTCAACCCAGCGGCCCTTTTCTCTCCCAGCCAATGCCTACGTGGCGCCTCCCCATTGGCTGGGAATGGGTCAAAACCCTCTTCTGCCACCAGCCCAACCTTTTATGCACCTTGGGCCATACACATTGCTATTTTGAGCTTCAAAGCTCACTCTTTTTGGTGTTTTAGAAAAAGATCAAATTGACAATTCACCAAAATAGTTAGGTTAATATTAATAATAAGATTTGATTTTTCAAAATCATATTTTATTAGTAATATTTCATATTTATTTTGTAACCCCATTTTATTGTTTAATTTCTTTTTAGTCATTTTCTCCATCTATAAATAGGGACTCTTTCTTCACAATTAGTATATAATTTTTAGAGTAAAGAAAATATAGCAAAATTTATACTCGCTTTCATCTCATATTTTCTTCTTAGAATTTTGTGAGAATCATGAGCATAATGGCCTAATCTTCCTAGGAAGGTTAGGGATGATTCCATATGCTAGTGATGTCATTTTGCTACTTTGATTTACTATGTTCTTAATGTAATATATTTGAGATATTTATGTTCTTTCATCTCCATCTCTATTTTGTCATCTTTATTTACTTATGCTAATAGTATATAGGATTAATCATGCTCTTTCTATGTGCTTCTAATTAGTAAAAGTAATATTGATACATAATTTTATGTCTAATCTTCTATTGCACTATTGCCCTTGGGTATTTTGTAATTTTTAGATTTTTCATAAGATTAACATTGTGCTTTTAAAGTAAAGAACTTAATAACTCAAATGGAATTTTGTTAGAAAATAATATGGACTTTAATGTTAGATTTTCCAAGTAAATGTTGGGATGTGAACTATTTACTTGTGTATTTTTGTAAATCAAGTAACCATGTAACTAAATAAGCATATGGATGATTCTTGAAACCTTTCCATTTCTCAAACTCTTGATTACATCTTACATTTATTTCACGTATCTCATTTTATCATTTCATCAAAAAGACAATACCAAAATCTCAAATCTCTTTTCATTTCCATTTTTTATTTATTTCTTGTTACTAATTTTTTTTTGTGTTATTTTCTACTAATATTTTGATTTTGGGTTACCTCCTTGTGGATCGACCCCCCGATTATACTACAACCACCGCTTAGTGGTTGTCACAATTTCAGCCCAACCTTTTATGCACCTTGGGCCATGCACATTGCTATTTTGAGCTTCAAAGCTCACTCTTTTTGGTGTTTTAGAAAAAGATCAAATTGACAATTCACCAAAATAGTTAGGTTAATATTAATAATAAGATTTGATTTTTCAAAATCATATTTTATTAGTAATATTTCATATTTATTTTGTAACCCCATTTTGTTGTTTAATTTCTTTTTAGTCATTTTCTCCATCTATAAATAGGGACTCTTTCTTCACAATTAGTATATAATTTTTAGAGTAAAGAAAATATAGCAAAATTTATACTCGCTTTCATCTCATATTTTCTTCTTAGAATTTTGTGAGAATCATGAGCATAATGGCCTAATCTTCCTAGGAAGGTTAGGGATGATTCCATATGCTAGTGATGTCATTTTGCTACTTTGATTTACTATGTTCTTAATGTAATATATTTGAGTTATTTATGTTCTTTCATCTCCATCTCTATTTTGTCATCTTTATTTACTTATGTTAATAGTATATAGGATTAATCATGCTCTTTCTATGTGCTTCTAATTAGTAAAAGTAATATTGATACATAATTTTATGTCTAATCTTCTATTGCACTATTGCCCTTGGGTATTTTGTAATTTTTAGATTTTTCATAAGATTAACATTGTGCTTTTAAAGTAAAGAACTTAATAACTCAAATGGAATTTTGTTAGAAAATAATATGGACTTTAATGTTAGATTTTCCAAGTAATTGTTGGGATGTGAACTATTTACTTGTGTATTTTTGTAAATCAAGTGACCAAGTAACTAAACAAGCATATGGATGATTCTTGAAACCTTTCCATTTCTCAAACTCTTGATTACATCTTACATTTATTTCACTTATCTCATTTTATCATTTCATCAAAAAGACAACACAAAAATCTCAAATCTCTTTTCATTTCCATTTTTTATTTATTTCTTGTTACTAATTTTTTTTTGTTATTTTCTACTAATCTTTTGATTTTAGGTTACCTCATTGTGGATCGACCGCCCGATTATACTACAACCACCGCTTAGTGGTTGTCACGATTTGGGCATTAAACAAATTTTGACGCTGCTGCCGGGGAGGTAGTTTTCAAAGGTTTAATGAAATTTTAACAAAAATGTTGGTAACTTTATTTGTATTTTTGTTGGTGTGAATATTGTGTTAGTATAGTTTTTATTTTTATTTTTTTTATTTACTAATTTTTAGTTAATTTGGTTATTATTATTAAAAAAATAAAACAAAAAAAATCATAAAAAAAGTCAGTAATTTATACATATATATAGTGTTTTTCTTTCTTCCTTTTCTTAAAATTATACATATATAAATATACATATGAAAAAAAACGTAAAAAAAAAACATATATATTTATTTCTTAAATTTGTTTCTCTACTTTTTGGATACGAAAATAAACATTATATAAATATATATATAAGCTTATATTTTTCTTTTTAACTATAGTTTCATTAATCTTTCTTTTTTTTTAGTTAAATAAATATTTGTAGAAGAAAAAAGATTAAGCTTGTATTTTATCTTCACTTTAATTCTCCTTTCTTTATTTTATTTTGCGTTATTTATTTTGTTACTTAGTTTAGGCTTTTCTTTTTCTTTTCTTTGCCTTAGCTTTCCTTAGAACTTAAGTTTTCCAACAACAAAAAAATTGCATAAAATTGTTCATAAAATTTCAATCATAAAACGTTTAGTATTGGGAACAATTGTGTAATATTACAAATGATAGAAACCGATATTGTTCTGTCTAGAAAGATTGGTTGTTAAATAAGGTTTGTGATAGTGTTACCCTCCACACTTACCTGGGAACCTCTGAAGTTCTGTCTAGGCAAGTGTGGGTCTAAAGCGGTAACTTGGCAACCTTCCCAATCGGCCTGGGAACATTTCGAGCATCTATATTTGCACTATTACATTGTTGAACTTATTACTATAAGAAAACCAAGCTTGTTCTATCAAAATAAGCAATTTCACTTTGCTTAAAGGTTGTTTGGTCGAAAAGGTTGACTTGTGATCCACCATACTTACTCAGTAACCTCGGGGAGTTCTAGTAAGGTGTTGGAGATCACCCCAAAACCTCCAAATCTACTTGGGAACAAGTTTAACAAAAAAAATCAAATCAAATAAAAATAATAAAAATAAATATAATAAAAAATAATAATAATAAATCTAATTCTGATTTTCGAGAGTGGATGAATCATCACGAAACTTCTAGTGACACTTCTTCCAATTCATTCACCACTCCTTCCGGAACTCCTTCCACCAATCCTACTTCTCCACAAACTTTAGCTAATCATAATCCGTTCGCAATGGCTCGCAATGATGAAATCCAACCAAGAACTCTCAATGACTACCTCCATCCTACTCGCACTTCCACGACTTCATGCATTATCTTCCCTCCTAATATGCCCGCATTAGACTTTAAACCTGGCATGATTCAACTCTTGCCCACATTTCATGGAATGGAAAACGAAAGCCCATACGTGCATATCAGAGAATTCGAGGAGGTAGTAGCCATGTTCTATAACTGAGCCGAAAATGCCGATTCTGTGCGACTGAAGTTCTTCTCTTTCTCCTTGAAGGACAAAGTAAAAGGTTGGTTATACTCTTTGAGACCTAGGTCTATTGGAACATGGGAGGAGATGACCAAATCCTTCTTTCTAAAACACTTCCCTAGCTATAAGACCAACAGTCTAAAACGACAGATTTCCACATTCTCCCAAAAGGACAATGAAACGTTCTATCAAGTCTGGGAAATATTCAAAGATCTGTTGAATCAGTGTCCGCACCATGGCTATGAGAACTGGCGCTTGGTCAGTTACTTCTATGAAGGCCTCACGAGTCGTGAGCGCCAGTTTGTAGAAATGCTATGCAATGGTGAATTCCTCGAAAAAGAGCCAGACGATGCTCTTGAATATCTCGAAGAAATCGTGAAAAAGTCTCACACCTGGACTGGTCCAAGTGCTACTGATAGCACCAACCGACACAAACCATCTGGGATCTATCAACTTCAAGAAGAGGATAGTGTTAAGGCCCAACTCGAAGCTTTGAAAAAGCAGTTTGAGGTCTTAATGACGAAAAATGCCCAAAAATCGCACATGATCGCTCAAGCAAAATCACAAGAACCTTGCTTTGTTTGTGGAGACACGGAGCACTTAGCTAAGGACTGCTTAGCTTTGAATGAAATGAGAGGGGTTTATGAGGAGCAATGTAATACCTTAGGGGCATATAACAAGCCATTCTCCCATACGTACAACCCTGGTTGGAGAAACCACCCGAATTTTAGTTGGAGAGATTCCAACCAAGCTCAATCGTCTGGAGGACAATGGATAAATGAGCAACAAGTTCAACCATCAAAGGCGTATTCTGCACCTCAATACAATGCTCATCCATAACGAAATTCTCTCGAGAATACTCTTCATGCAGTCATAGAGGAACAATCCAAACTAAATCGCCAAATGATGGAAGAAATCAAGGAAATGAAATGTCAATTCTCAAAATTGACTGAATCCTTGGCCATTCCGGAAAAAGGCAAACTTCCTTCCCAACCAAAATTCAATGTGCAAGGCCAACATATGGCCCAATCTTCAAATTCTAATGATCAAAATGTCAAGGAAGTAAATGCCATCGCGACTAGAAGCGGTAAGACTTTGCTTGACCCACCCATAAAATCCAACTCTCCCAGTATTCCAAAAGTTACTCCAGAAAATCCACCACTCAATGCCTCTCCAAAAGTACCATTTCCCCAGGCTTTGAAACCTGTTGGGAAACTGCCTGATAACCGAGCTGAAATCCTTGAGCACTTGACACAAGTGAAGATTAATCCTCCTTGGCTTCACATCATTAAACAAGAGCCGACTTATGCCAAAATCATCAAGGACCTATGCACTGCAAAAAGGAAGCACCATGTCAAGAAGACTGCTTTCTTGACTAAGCAAGTGAGTGCAGTGATTGAACAAAAGGCACCGCTGAAATACAAAGATCCCGATTGTCCCACCATTTCCTGCCAAATTGGGACCCATGAAGTCAGCCAAGCCTTACTTGATCTTGGCGCGAGTGTAAACCTCATGCCTTACTCTGTATACTCGCAACTCGGTCTTGGAGAAATGAAACCAACATTTGTTGTGCTACAGCTTGCTGACCGCTCCACCAAAAAGCCTAAAGGTATTGTTGAGGATGTTTTAGTTCAAATTGAAAAATTCTATTATCTCGTGGACTTTCTTATTCTTGATACCCAATCTGTGGTAAACATGGAGTCTAAAATTCCTATTATCCTCGGAAGACCATTCCTTGCTACAGCAAATGCTTTGATCAATTGTCGGAATGGTCTAATGAAGATATCGTTTGGAAACATGACTCTTGAAGTCAATATCTTCCACATCGGGAAACAACCCCGCGAAGATGATGAATGTTATCAAACATTCATGATTGACTCTTTAATTCTTGAGGAAGTTCAATTGCGAAGCAACTTTGATAATCTTGATGAACTCCTCCTTCTGTCAAGCAATGAAAGTCTCAGTTCTATTGAGTCTACTCTTGCAGTATCAGATCGCATAGACTCACGCAATAGAAGGACTCAGTTTTGGCAACCTCGCTTTGAAGAGCTACCTCGTGAGAGGGCACAGCCGAAAACTTCAGCCGAAGAGGTTCCAATTGTTCAATTGACCCAACTTCTCGAGGGTTTGAAACATGCCTTCTTGGGAGACGGTGAAACATTTCTAGTTATCATCTCGTCCAACCTTCAAAATTCTCAAGAATTGCAGTTACTCGAGCTACTGCGAACGCATAAATCTGCGATAGGTTGGACGCTTGCTGATATCAAAGGTATTAGCCCTTTAATTTTCTCCCATCGAATCAATCTGGAGAATGAGGCAATCCCTCGAAGAGACCCTCAAAGGCGACTGAACCCCACAATGAAAGAAGTTGTAAAAAATGAAGTTTTGAAATTGCTAGACGCTGGTATTATTTACCCAGTAGTTGATAGAAAATGGGTTAGTCCTACTCAAGTCATGCCCAAGAAATCTGGTGTCACCGCTATCCAAAACGAAAAAGGGGTCCTTGTCCCCACAAAAACGGTGATGGGGTGGCGCATGTGCATTGATTATAGAAAATTAAATGTTACCTCCCGCAAAGATCATTTTCCACTCACATTCATTGATCAAATCCTTGAACATGTAGCTGGTCATCCATTGTATTGCTTTCTTTATGGCTATTCTGGCTACTATCAAATTGAGATTGCATAAGAGGATCAAGATAAGACCACATTCACTTGTCCCTTTGGCACTTTTGCGTTCCGGCGTATGCCATTTGGCTTGTGTAATACACCAGCTACTTTCCAAAGATGCATGATGAGCATCTTTAGTGACATGTTTGAAAAATCAATGGAAGTATTCATGGATGACTTAACCATTTTTGGAAATTCCTTTGACACGTGTCTTCTTCATCTTGAAGTTGTTTTAAGACGATGCATTGAGAAAGGACTTGTGATCATAGTTTTAGGCCACATTGTTTCTGAAAGAGGAATTGAGGATGATCAATCCAAAGTTGACCTTATCTCCAACCTGCCTACACCTAAGACTGTCAAAGATGTTAGGTCATTCCTTGGTCATGCTAGTTTCTATAAGAGGTTCATACAAAAAATTTCAATGATTGCTCGTCCGCTGAGCAACCTCCTAGCCAAAGATGTTACCTTTGAGTGGACACCTAAGTGTGAGGAATCATTCCAAACGCTTGTCAATTCACTCACTTTTGCTCCCATAATTTAGTCACCCGATTGGAGCCTTCCTTTCGAGATCATGTGTGACGCCAGTAACTTTGTTGTGGGAGCTGTGCTAGGACAACGAAGGGAGGGGAAACCCTTTGTTATCTATTATGCAAGCCGAACTCTCAATAGTGATCAAATGAACTATTCCACTACTGAAAAAGAGTTGCTTTCTATCATCTTTGCCCTTGACAAATTTCGATCTTATTTGATTGGATCATCTATTACGATCTTCACAGATCACTTCACCCTTAAGTATCTCCTTTCCAAAAAGGATGCTAAGGTGCGATTAATACGGTGGATCCTTCTCTTGTAAGAATTTGATATAACAATTAAAGACAAGAAAGGTTTTGAAAATGTCATTGCGGACCACTTGTCCCGACTTGAATTCAGCGATCCTGCTGATGGTCCACCTATTCATGATGATTTCCCCGATGAACAATTGTTTTCTGTTGCTAAGTTACCGTGGTATTCTCACATTGTGAATTACTTAGTAACAGGCGAACTCCCATCTGAATGGAGTTCACAAGACAAACGCAAATTTCTGGTCGAGGTGCAAAATTTCTTTTGGGATGACCCATACTTATTCAAGCATTTCCCCGACCAAATCATGCGAAGATGCATCCACGACGATGAGGTGTCTAGTGTGCTGAATTTTTGCCACAATGTTGCTTGTGATGGCCACTTCTCTGTGAAGAAAACTTCTGCAAAAATCTTACAATGCGGCCTTTACTGGCCCGCTTTGTTCAAAGACACCAATGATTTCTGTCGTTCTTGTATAAGGTGCCAAAGGTTAGGTTCCTTATCCCTTCGGCACATGATGCCCTTGAACCCAATTCTTGTTATCGAAATATTTGATTGTTGGGGGATAGACTTTATGGGACCCTTTCCACCTTCTTTTGGCTACCTTTACATCCTTCTCGCTGTGGATTATGTTTCCAAATGGGTCGAGGTTGTACCATGCTGAACCAATGATAGCGCTACAGTTGTCAAATTCTTGAAAGAAAATGTGTTATCAAGGTTCGGTACTCCTTACGCTATCATCAATGATCAAGGCACTCATTTTTGCAACCAATCCTTTGAGGCTCTTATGTGCAAGTACGGTGTACTTCATAAAGTTGCAAGTGCCTATCATCCACAGACTAACAGTCAAGCTGAGTTAGCCAATAGGGAGATAAAACACATTCTGGAAAAAACGGTAAATCCCGACCGCAAAGATTGGTCTACACGTCTTCTAGACGCTCTTTGGGCATACCACACCTGTCATTTACCTGTTGAGCTCGAGCATAAAGCGTATTGAGCTATCAAAGCCCTAAACTTTGATCTGAATGTCACAGGTATCAATCGCAAACTCCAGTTGTTCGAAATTGAGGAGTTGAGAAATGATGCATATGACAATTCCAGGATTTATAAAGTGAAATTGAAAATCACTCACGATAAACAAATCCTGCAAAAACACTTTGAGCCAAATCAGAAAGTGCATATGTATGATTCTCTCTTGCACTTGCATCCCGGTAAACTGCGATCGCGATGGATTGGTCCATTTGTAGTGAAGCAAGTATTTCCCAACGGTTCTGTTGAGGTCGAGGACCCAACTGATGGGAGAATTTTTCGAGTTAATGGCCAAAGACTAAAGCATGACATTGAGAGTGTGAGTCATGTTGAAGATGTCCTTCTTAAGGACCCAATTTTTACACTCTGAAGTTCTGAATGGTTTGTTGTTGTTGTTCTTTTTATTTTTATTTTTCATTATCTTTATTTTTCTGTCTTTTATTTTTGTATGCTTTTCGTTTTTGTATTTTGTTTTGGGGTATTGTTACCAGGCTATTTTCGCTCTCGCCTCATGGACATGGTCATTATCCAGGTGTTCTCTTTCCTTACCTTTTTCATTGATTATTCATTTTGACATTGAGGACACTGTCTGATTTTTGGTTGGGGGTGGTGAGCATGCATTGGCTTTCATTTGAAAAATCTTATTGTTGTGTCATTAGCATTCATTTGGAAAACATTATTGTCTTGTTGAATTTTTAAGTCAAATTTTCTCAAAATTATCCAAGCATGAGTATAACTTGTTGGTTTGAGTCAGTTCTTACTATGTTTAGCTATTAAGAAGTGATTTTCAGATTTCTTTTGTGCACTTTCCAAACATGTGATAAATTGGTTGTTAACACAAATAGTTGAGAGAAATTTCAAGTTTAAAGTTTTTCATTTCTTGGTGAGTTGTGAGAGTTGAGAAAACAACTTTTGGAACTTTTATTGATCATTTGAGTTGGTAAAGTCATATCTTTGGAATTTAAAACATGACATTTACTAGAGGGATGTTTTTCATATAAGAATGAATCTTTGTAATAAATTTTAAATTTGTGTTCCATTTAATGTATTTTATTTGCATTCTCCTTCTTTTTTTTTTTTTTTTTTTTGTCTCTTGTCAAAAAAAATTAAAAAAATGGAAAAGAATGATGAAAAAAAAAAGAAACAAAATAATAATAATAATAAATAAATGAAAAAAAAAAGAGAACAAGAGCAACACTTTCCTCTATTATTTTGTAGTAGTCGAAAGAGAAAATATTTCTATTATTATTTTGTGTGATTGTATTAAAAAAAACAATTTTATTATCATTATAGTTCTTTTTCTAATTTATCATTTCTAGTTAGTTGTCATTCTGTTCTTTGAGCTTTCTCATGTAAATCTCAAAGGTTTTTTGTTATTTGAATTCCAATAAGTCGATTTGCCTATCTTGTGATCAATACTTGTTCAAATTGCTTGTCCTAAAAAGTTTATCTTTTCTCATTTGAGCGTAAACTGTTACATTTCCAACTATAAGAGTGTAATCATTCCCATACAAATACTTCCAATGCCCGTGAGGAATTTGGAGTTGAGACCTTTATATTTTTTAGATTTTTCAATACTATTTGTGTTATGACTTGCGATAAAAGAATATGGTTTGGTACACACACACAACTCTGAAATTGCAACTGAAGTAGCATAGATAGTAATTTCTGACTTCTTGCTGACACTTCAAAAATGCTTCAATGATTTTGGTTGGTTTGACTTGATTATTCAACATGATAATTTTATTTTTCGCTTGAATTGCTAGGGACTAGCAATAAGCAGGTTTGGGGTTGTGATTAGTGGTGGAAAATGCATATTTATTGATTATTAATGGTCAAAATAACTTAAGTTTTAATTAATATTTTCATGGAATTAATATGATTTATTTTATAAATGAAAATATTTGATTATGATTTAATTCATTGTTATTTTGTAGGAATTAAAGTTGTATTTTGACACTTTGAAATGAAGAGAAAAGAAAACAATTAAATCTGAAAAAAGAGAAAAGGAAAATGGTATTTTTCTTGAAACCATGAGGCCCAGCCGAAGTAGAAGCCCAACCCAGCCGAAGGAGGCCTACCTGCCCCGCGCCAAGTGGCATGCTCCTAAAGTGCCATGCGTCTAGCACCCCAACCTGGCGACCCGCGTGTGACCCGCGAACCCGGCCCACCTGACCCGCGGACCCGCCCATGTGACCCCCGCCCCATCTAGCTCCTTCCAGCAACCCCAACGGCCCAACAAGCCCAACAACCCCAGCAGCCAAGTCTCCTTTCAGCAAGCTCAACAGGCCCAACGTAACCCTTCTCAGCAGCTCAAGCCTCTCAACCCAGCGGCCCTTTTCTTTCCCAGCCAGTGCCTATGTGGCGCCTCCCCACTGGATGAGAATGGGTCAAAACCCTCTTTTGCCACCAGCCCAACCTTTTACGCACATTGGGCCATGCACATTGCTATTTTGAGCTTCAAAGCTCACTCTTTTTGGTGTTTTAGAGAAAGATCAAATTGACCATTCACCAAAATAGCTAGGTTAATATTAATAATAAGATTTGATTTTTCAAAATCATATTTTATTATTAACATTTCAGATTTATTTTGTAAACCTCATTTTGTTGTTTAATTTCTTTTTAGTCATTTTCTCCCTCTATAAATAGGGACTCTTTCTTCACAATTAGTATGTAATCTTTAGAATAAAGAAAATATAGCAAAATTTCTACTCACTTTCTTCTCATATTTTCTTCTTAGAATTTTGTGAGAATCATGAGCATAATGGCCTAATCTTCCTAGGAAGGTTAGGGATGATTCCATATGCTAGTGATGTTATTTTGCTACTTTGATTTACTATGTTCTTAATGTAATATATTTGAGTTATTTATGTTCTTTCATCTCCATCTCTATTTTTTCATCTTTATTTACTTATGCTAATAGTATATAGGATTAGTCATGCTCTTTCTATGTGCTTCTAATCAGTAAAAGTAATATTGATACATAATTTTATGTCTAATCTTCTATTGCATTATTGCCCTTGGGTATTTTGTCATTTTTAGATTTTTCATAAGATTAACATTGTACTTTTAAAGTAAAGAACTTTATAACTCAAATGGACTTTTGTTAGAAAAGAATATGAACTTTAATGTTAGATTTTTCAAGTAAATGTTGGGATGTGAACTATTTACTTGTGTATTTTTGTAAATCAAGTAACCAAATAACTAAACAAGCATATGGATGATTCTTGAAACCTTTCCATTTCTCAAACTCTTGATTACATCTTACCTTTATTTCACTTATCTCATTTTATCATTTCATCAAAAAGATAACACCAAAATCTCAAATCTCTTTTCATTTCCATTTTTTATTTATTTCTTGTTACTATTTTTTTTTGTTATTTTCTACTAATCTTTTGATTTTAGGTTACCTCCTTGTGGATCGACCACCCGATTATACTACAACCACCGCTTAGTGGTTGTCACGATTTGGGCGTTAAACAATCAATTATTTGAACACTCTATTTCAACTAATTACTCGTTTGAACCTTTTATTTATAAAAATTAACCTTTAGACCATGTATGTATTCAAAAGCTTAAAAATTCTTTATAAAAAATAAATTATATATAATATATGTTTTGTGTAAGGGTTTGCACCATTTTGAACCTTTTATTTTAGCTGATCACCCGTTTTGACCCTTTATTTTAAAAAATTAACTTTTGGACCTCGTGTTTTGTCAAAACGCTAAAAATCGGAATGTATAGATAGATTATTTGAATCACATGTATTGGATTACCTGTTTAAACCCTTTATTTTAAAATTTTAAATTTTACACCTCATGTTTTGTCAAAATGTTAAGAATAGGTATATATATAGATATATTATTTAAACCACATCTATTTTGATCGAATACTTATTTGGACACTTTCTTTTTAAAATGGTAAACTAAATTATTAAAAATTCGTTATATTTTAAAAAATTAACTTTTGGACCTCGTGTTTTGTCAAAACGTTAAAAATAGGTATATATAGATAGATTATTTGAACCACATGTATTCGATTGCCTATTTAGACCGTTTATTTTAAAAAATTAATTTTTGGACATCGTGTTTTGTCAAAACGTTATAAATATGTATATATAAATAGATTATTTGAACCACATATATTTTGGTCGATTACTTATTTGAACCCTTTATTTTTAAAATGGTAAAATAAATTATCAAAAAAAATTCGAACAATAAGTTAGTATTGAATTTTCGGAAATAACATTTAACTAAAATAGAGTGCATTAGAATATATTTTCTTCTATATAATTGTGTTGTAGTTTAATTTTTAAGTAATTTAAATATATATATTTATATATACCTCTTATTATATATAGATAGATATTTAGAAACTAAAATAAAATAAAATAGAAAAGTAAAGTAAAGTAAAGTAAAATGAGAAAAAAAATAGATAGAGTGATTTAGAACAATTTTAGAGTGCAACAACATCTCATTGGTACTCTCCTTTATATAAATATATAGATATATAATCTCCCAGTTCCAATTAAAAATTCACTACTACAAAACAGGCTTTTAGGACATTTTTTTAGGGGACTCACCTAGATGCGAGCCCTGAAAATATCTCTTAGACTTTTTAGGACACTCAATAAGAGTCATCAAAAAATACACTTTATGACTCACAGTGCGAGTCCTAATTACTGATGTGTGTCCTAAAAGTTTTATTAATTTTTTTTTAGCTAAAGTTTATTATTAATTAAACAAGAAAAAATAAAATAAAAAGACTCAATCCTCACTTTTCCCTCTCAATTCCTCGAATTCCCTTTCTCTTCCTCCAATTCTCTCTCGCCCTTTCTCTCTCTCTCTCACTCTCTCTCCCTCTCTCTCTCTCTCTCTCATGCGTCACTGCGAGGCCCGACCGCCACCCTACCGCCGTCCATTATCTTCAAGACGCGACGGACTAGGCGATGCAGAATGTCGCTGACCTTCGACCCCCGCGAGCCCAGCCCCTCACCCGCCCTCCTCTGCCGCGTAGAGCTGTTCAAAGTCATGGTGGCTCTATGTTTCCCAAACACTTCTGAGTGTTTTTCGACTGCCTCGAGCCACCACGACCCAAATGACTACCACCACTACATTCCTTATGCCTTGGGCTTCAAAACCCACTAAAGGATCGGACTCAACGATCATCAGAATTGGAAGTCGACGTTCGTGGAGGTCCAAGAAATCAAAGTGAAAATCCGCCCATTAATTCTAGGTCGTTCCAAGAGAAGAACCACCACAACCACGACGCTCCCCGAGACTTGGGCTTCGAAGCCCAGTCGTTGTCTTCCCAAACCACCACCGTGGAATGGTGGCGCTACCGCTGACGCCGCCCATTCTTGCCCTAAAAATCCTCACTTTTTAAGGCTCTCATATAGATAACTCACGGGAGGTGCCCTAAAAACATTTAGGGCTCGCATTCTTTTTTGTAGTAGTGAAAAAAAAGTCTTCTATATTATGACCATTATACTTTCATTAATTATTCTTATCAAGGAGTATCTAGTTATTATTTGTAAAAAAAAATAGGCAAACAAAAAATTACATACATAATATAATATAAATATATTCTATAATAAAATAACATCAATATAATAACGATAAAAAAAAAATCTAAAATAGTAATCCACTAAATACACACATAAGTTAGAACAAAACATTGAAGGATCTTCTATAAATATAGTTTGGTAACATCCTTTTGAAAAACAATCTATACTATTTCTTGATTAATTGTCGTTTTATGTTTTGATTAATTGTTGTTTTTATCAAATTCTTGTCATTTTTAAAGTATTGTCGGTTTTTCGTGTTTTTGTCTTTCTTTTTTTTTCCTTCAAAATATGGGAATTTTTCTATGGATCATTTAGAAAGAGAAAATATTGCAAATAAGTAAACGGATCCCTACAATGAGTTACTGATATATGAAGATTTTTTTTAAAAAAAAAAGAGAAGCTAATTAAAGAATATTTTTCCTACTGTTTTTAGAATATTTTCATCTTTAATATAATCCATATGTGGTATCCTTTTGATTACTATATATCTATAACCTCCAAGTTGGCTTCTACATAGTACTAGAGACCAACAAGAAATTACAAACCAATTAATATCTCTTCTATATAACAAATAATACAAATTCTTGGTTTTAAAATTGTTATATTAACTTTAACTAAATATTTAACAGAATATACATTTGAAACTAACTTAAAAATAAATATTTATCAATTATAATAATATAAATTTAAATATTATAAAATATTATTATTATAATAATATTTAATATAAGACTACATATATAATAATTATATTAATATAAATTTAAATTTAAATTCAAATATTATAAAATATCATTATTATAATAATATATAATACAAAATTAGATATTTAATAACTATATTAATTTAAATTTAAATATTATAAAATATTATTATGATAATAATATATAATCCTATTTTTTTATTAATTATATTAATATGAATTTAAATATTATAATAATATATAATACATAATCTTAATTTTTATTAAAAAAATTATCATTTATATTTAAAAAAATTATTATATTATATATTTTTTTTAAATTGTAAATAGTACTTTTGTTTAATTTTTCATTTAATATGTTTATGCTATTTTTTATATATGATATTGTTTATTTATTTGAAATATTATATGATACAAATTTAATAAATATAATTAATAAATTATATAAAAATTGTTTGTATCTAGTAATATAATATATTTTATAAATGTTTTCCAAAAAATGAGAATCTTCCTACTTATTTAGAAGACAAATGTTGCAGATTAAGTAACTGAATCCTATAGAATCAGAAAATAATAATATCATGAAGATATTTTCCAAAAAAATATTATAAAATAAAGAGAGTTTGCCTACTTTTTTTAGAATATTTCCATATTTAATCTAATTAATCACGTATGTGGTGTCCTTTGACTACTATATATACAACCTCGAACTACGAAGTACTAAAGACCACCATATAATTACAAACCAATTATATATATAATTTTGATAGTTTCAGATATAATGGAAGGTGGTAAGGATTTGAGTTTGAGAATGGTGGGATTATCATTGATGTTGATGATGACAATGATGATCACAACAAGTGAAGCTGGAAAGGTTGATATCTTTGTAATTCCAATGAATCCATGTGAGATTTCGGGGTGCACTGAAAAATGCAAAGAAATTGCTGGTATAACTATGATAAAGGCTATCTGCAACACTAATACTATTTGTTGGTGCTATCGTCAAGAACCAGATTTTCCAGCTCCCCCTCCACCTTCTCAGTAAATTTCTGAAAAAGATCCAATCTCTTAATTTCTGTTTCTAATAAATTGAGACAATATGTATTGTCTTGCATTATTATATCGTATACTCCATGTATTCTTCTTACACATTGTGAACTTCTTATAATTATATATCTTATGAAAATTCATTTTGTTTGTTTATTTTCTTGAGTATGGCCTGAATATATAATATTTTTTATATATGCTTGTTCTCTTTTTTCTTGTCAAAGATATACAGAAACAATAAAGGATATATATACTACACTATTTAATATGTAGGTATAAATGGAAATGATATAGCTCGGAACGATTAATGTATATAAATGTGTGTATATATATATATATGTATATATTTATATGGAACGGTGGTTGTTGGTCTCTATGAAGCCATGTCTCAAAGAATGCAAATTAATAAGAACCGTTCGCCGGCCAAATCTTTTTTATTAAGACATTGATTGCAAAACATTCAAAAAAATTGTGTGTTATGAGTCAGAACTAGAACACTACTACGGTCCCATTTGGCAAAGCTTCTATTGATTATAGTTAAAGGCATAAGATAGGTAAATGTTTTAGTTTATTTTTTCTCTTTGGATAACTATTATACAAATATCTTTATTCTCAAGCTCATAATAATAACTAGAGAATTCCTGCAACAGTGCATGTGATCAGAAATTTCTAACTGCTATAAACCAAAATGATCGTTAAATGATTGCAGTGGAATAATGTTAATAATCAGTAATGGAATAACGTAACCTCTACGACCATTTGTGTAGAAAACTTTAGGGATCTAATTCTTGATCAACTTATGGTTTTCATATATTTTTCTTGATCTCTGGTTTTCTCTCCAGATACGGTGAGACTTGGAAGTTCCATTAAGGAGTTTTGTACCATAAAGTTTAAAACAGAAATATTAGGATGACTAATTGTCAATCTTCTCTGTTGTTGTCTTTCTTTATGTTCATTGTTGTTTCCATGTTAATCTCATTTTATGCTGTCATAGAAATTAGATTTTGTCATTTTTATTTTGGCATTTTAATGTTATTGTCGTTTGTTATCCTCGGGAAATATTGTCGTTTTTGAAGTTTTGTCGTGTTTTCGTGTTATTGTCGTTTGTTAGAGTTATTGTTGTTTTTTCAAATCTTGTTGTTTTTGAAATTATTGTCGTTTTTTCGTATTTATATCGTTTTTAAGTATTGTTTTTCTTTTCTTTTCTTTTCTTTTATCATTGTTTGGTATATTTTTTAGACTGTTTTTTTTTCTTCCGAAAAATGAGAATTTTCTTATGAATCCCTATAGAAGCACATAATATAATGAGTTACTAATATAAGAAGAAAGATATTTTGAAAAAAAAAAACTGAAAAAGATTTTCCTTGCTGTTTTTAAAATAATTCCATCTTTAATATAATCCATGTGTGGTATTCGTTTATTATTATACAAATATATCCTCCCAGTTACAATTACAAAGTAGTAGATCAGACAAACAAAAAAAATGATAAACCTAGTATAATATAAATATGTTCTATAATAAAATAACATCCAATATAATAAGGATAATTCTAAAAAGGACATATAAAAAGAAGAAAAAAATTTCAAAATACAAATCCACTAAATACACACATAATACTGCCAATAAAGGTCAAAACATAACATTAAAGGATATTCTATGAGTATAGTTTGGTAAAAAACTATTGAAAAAACACTTACTATTTCTTACTTGTATAAATAAAATTTTCATTAGAATTATATCGGAGAATTTTTAAAAAATATGGCTTTTATACTATCAATGTGCAAAAATATGGGAGTTAGACTTTTCTTAATTTGTATGGGAAATTTATTAAAGAAAAAGTTAAAGTATAGGAAACACAATTAGTAGCTAACTAAAATATGGAAATGTCACATTTTTTTATCATAGTTATGTTTTCTTTGATTTTGAATTTTTTTTCCATCATTTTTTTTTATTTTTTCTTTTTTTTCCTTACTTGTTTTTTCTTCCATTTTTTCCTTTTTCTTTTTTTTTCTACTAATTTTTTTCTTTCCATTTTTTCATTATTCTTCTTCTTTTTTTTTTCATTTATCTATTTTTTTCTTTCATTTGTATTGTTTTTTTTTTCATATTTTTTCAGTTTTTTTCATTCTGTTTTTTCTTCATTTTTGTATTTATTATTTTCTCCTTCCATTTTTTTTTCTTTTTTCACACATATGAGCTTTTTTTTCTTCTTCTTCCTTTTTTTTTCATTTTTTTCTACCAATTTTTTTATTCATATTTTTTTTTTCTTTTCATTTTTCCATTATTTTTCTTCTTCTTCTTTTCATTCTTATTTATTCATCTATTTTTTTCATTCATCATTTCTTTTGTTTTTTTTTCATTTTTGTACATATTCCTTTCTCATTCTATTTCTTTTTTTTTCATTTTTTTCACACATATATTTTAACATTACATAATTATTCTACTATTTTTTTATTTATTATCTTTTATTATTGTAATTTTTTTTATAATTTTTTCCACTATATGTAAAAAAAATTCAAATAATTTTTTTCAGCATTTTCTTTTTACTGCAACACTTATAGGAATACCAAAATTTGGAAAGAAAACTAATAAAAATATAAAAACGTGAATGGGTAACAGGTTACCTTCACATTCTTTGTGTGTATATTTCTGAGGGTAACTGGTTACTTTCACGTTCTGGTGTGTGTATATTTATGGTTTCTTTATGGTAACTAGTTACTTGTGTTATTAAAATCATAGTTACTTCTTCTTCCTTTTTTAATGAAGTGTTCTTCCATTTTTTCCTTCAAATTTGATGTTTCTTTTCATATTTAATATGAGTAACTCGTCACCCCTCTTAGGTAACTGGTTACCCCTCTTATGACAGAAAGTTACTCATCTCAGGATAACTGGTTACCCCTCTTGGTGCATGTTATTTAACCTAGCTCTATGATTTTTTTTTAAGATCAATCAAGTAACTGATTACCCTACCCAGGATTTGAAAAAAAAAACGTACAATCTTAAAAAAACATGTTTATAATAAATAAATAATAATTTTAAAAACAATTCATATTACAAAAAAAAAAAATTTGCAAAACAACCAAAGAAAAATTTAATATAAAATTAGTAATATAAAAACAATATAAAAAACAAATAACCTAAAAAAAATAATAATCAAATTACAAACATACCCTTCCAAATTTGATTAAGAGTAAAACTATGGCATAAACCAACTTTTATACAAAAATATGGGAAAATAAACCCATAAAAGTGAAAATTCTTAAAAAAAAAGTCATAGATTAATTTTTTTTTTGAAATAAAAGACATATTTTTGCATACTCTATTAAAAATCTCATATAAAATGTAATTTTCTCATTATATCGCATACCAAATAAGCTTATTGTTGAATACATACCAAAGTAGAAACAAAGCAATACAGAGATTTACAATGGAATTATTATTAGGTGGAGTAGTGAAGCGGTGGATGGTGATGTTTGTGGTAGTGGGACTGATGTTGTTGGTGGCAAGTAGTGAAGGTGCTAGAGTTGATTGTTCTAAGCAACAAGTTTTTGAATTGCTATCAACCCCATGCATTCCCTCCCTCGGCATGAGCCGAAGAATACAAATGACAAGATTCATGAGATTTTATCTAAATACTAATGGTAATTAGTAGAATTATCATTATTCTTATTAATGACTCAATACTTATTTTAAGTTTGTTTTATATGTGACACCATACTCTAATACTCTAATAGTAACCAAACTGTTGGGCAGTCTTTTTTGAAATCCTATTGCAAGAGTGAAGCCTTCTGTGCCTGTTATGGTTTAGAACCTTGCCACTAGTACTAGATAAGAATTATAGAACATATCCTTTTTCATCATCTCTTGCAGATTGCTTTTGTTTACAATATATATATATATATATATGTATATGATTGTTTTTCTATTTTTGATCATTTTATGTGTTTAATTTAAAGCAAAGAAGAGATCATTTTTACGTGCAAAAAGAATTACAACACAAGTGAATCCATCAGTTTATAAAAGTATGAATTGATAAGCATGTTTCTCATTAATAGCCTTATTTTAACACCAAAGAGCACACCCCATATATACATCATCAGTTCTCTCCTATATGCATGTTTGTGTTATTTGAATCTCAAAATGATAAATAACACAGAAAAAACAGAGAAGAAAATCCATGTCTGGATAACAGTGTCAATTTTCTTGTATCTTTTATACAAGACGTCATGATCCTTCCTCTCCTCTGGAAAAGCATGTAGTTTAAAAAAGCTCACATTGTAACAAAATGGGTAACACCACAGTGACTGACCCAACACTTGAAGAGCCTAAGAAAAGCCATTGGCATATTTTACATCTTTAAAAAAAATTATAATAAACCCATCTGCAGGCTGGTTCTCATTGAAGTTTTTTTGCACAAGATTGAGGCTAAGATCTAGCCTCATTATGAGATAATTGACCAACATTATTGTCTCCACAATTAATCAACGTCATCTGAAATGACAAGAACCCTTCTTTGGAGAAGCCTATCTATCCGTACAGACCTGAATTGTTGAGCCACCTTCACCCTTGATTCCCATACATTAGGTATGTTTGTCTGCTTTCAAGCAAGAAAATGTAAAATCTTTTCAAGTTAACTATGCCATGTTTTTCATATTCCTTAGAAGATGGTTTGCTACTTAAGTGATATACCTATTCTAATCTTTTATAAAATTGTAAGTTTGTGACAAAAAAAAATGTAAAAGTAAAAAACAAAGAATTTTCCATGGTTCGGTAGAACACTTACTCTATGAGACCTAATATAGTAGTGAAAAAATTCCACTAAGATCAATCAAGAATGTACAAGATTCCAATTTACAAAATATATAATCATTAAGATGACGATTAAGATGACGTTTGGTTGAAGAAATAAAAATGAGAATTAAAATAGAGGTGGAATAAAAATTAATATGAATAAAAAAATTGATAAAAAAATTTATTTGTATTAAAATAGTCTTTTTTCTTATTTTCAAATGAAGTAGTCATTCTACTAAAATTGTAGAAAAATCATTTTATTTGAAGTCGAGACAACACAATATGTTGTCAAACCGCTTGTTCATAATTGTAAAAGCACTTAAATAACTAAATCACATTTACATTTCTAACAAGGCACCTAGCTTCAAATTGGTATGGTATTGGATCCTTTTAAAAACTTCTTGTGCAACCTTACCAATCCCCAAAATCCCTACAATGTGTTATGTAATCATCATTAATATTTTTATATAAACAATTATTTTTGCCAAATAGTGCTGTCTTTTTCATAACATCACAAACAACTTCGCTTTTTTTTCTCCAAATGTCAAAGGTGGGTTTTTATGTATATGTAGTTCTTTAAGTGTATACAACACTAACTAGATGCTAATTTTTGGCTATTGGTGGGATTATAACAGATACGTGATACAAACTTAATAATGTTTTTTTCAAAGCAACACATCAAATTAATTAAATATATCCTCCACTACGACCCAACAACATGTACGCTTCAATTAAATAAACCAAAAAAATTGAATAATGAGTTGATGGATAATTTAAACTCAACCAATAATACATGGTATATATCTATCTAAGTAAGGATATACAATAGTAAACGTGTTCAATACATAATCGAATATTATTAATTTCTCAATGTTGGAGCTGCAAAAGGACTTACTTCCAAAAAGCTTCACATCTTCATTAAATTGCATGGTATATGAAATTGATTGAGCTGTGAACCAAAGCATCGAATTTGATAATGGTATATATTAATGAAATGAACTAAAATTATATTTATGCATTTATAATTTTAATTTTTTTTTTCTTTAATAGAAATATCATCATATGATGCTAATCTCATCCCCTCATCATCGACTGAATAATAATCACGACTATCAACAGAGAGTGGAAGAGATCTCATCCAATATCCTTTGGTTTCTCCTATATATTTAAATCAATACTTTGAATTTAAATAAGTAACGTGTATATTGAGATAACTCAAAAAAAAACATTAAATACCCAGTATTTTTGTAATGAGTGCAAGTTCGAACTATTTATAATTATATACTATAGTGCAAATTTAAACAATAATCAATGTACACATTAAATTGTACAATGATCACACACACAAAAAAATCCTATGTATAAAGGTAGTATAGATAGTAGTGTAAAAAATTCAGGCAATAGGATGAAGGGTATACTATCTAAGAAATAGGTGTGTTCATAAAATTTTGAAACCCAACCTAAAAATTCATGCAATCCGATTAACTTGCCTAGAAAATATTGACAAAAAAACAACCTAAAATACCCAAGCATTTTTATAACCTTGCCATTTATTACATTGGTTGGGTTGGAACACTTGCCCAATCAAGATTTTTTTTCTTTCTAAAATATATATAATTGATGCTATAAATTTAATTTAAATTAAAAAGTAAAGACTAATTTAATTGGTCTTTAGACTTGATTATGTGATTTTTTTTATTTTTATTTGTTATTTATAGTAGTTGATTGTGTTTAGAGTTGAAGTTTAGACTTGATTGATTTTAATATTTTATTTTTATTTTATAGATGAATATTGATTCAATTAATTCCAAAAAAGATGTCTCAAATAAATAAACAAAAAATAGATTAATTTTTTTCTTTTGAAACAATTCTAACAGTTAATTTAGACTATTATTTTTTTATAATAAATCTAAACTAATTTATAAAGAAATATTTTTTTTTAATTAAGTTCTTCTTTAATGTCTTCAAATATAATTTTGTACATTTTATATTGAATTTTAAAATTGAAAGCTTTTAATTACAATTTTAGATTTTAGAAAGAAAAAAAACTTGGATGGGTTAACCCGCCTAACCTGTCGGACATGTTTAGCAACAAAATTTGGTTGATTGAGGGAGTTATGAGTTGGCATTTTTGCTCACTTTTTATTTGAATAAATTTGAATTGTGCTCATTAGACATTTTTGGGCTTTGATACGTAGACAATGAAATGAAAATTTACACACTATGATAAGAAACATAAGATTTCATCTTAAAACCAATTCCACATAGGATACTCTATCAAATAACTTGTACACTAATTAAGATAACTCAATAAATTTAAACAATATGATAAGAAACATAGGTGTCATCTCGAAATCAATTACATATAGGATACTCAATCAAATAACTTGTACACTAATTAAGATAACTCAATAAAACATTAAATATAGTTTTTTAAATGAATGTAAGTTCTAGTTATTTATAATTATACACTACATAGTGCAAACTTAAACAATAATTAATAAACGTACACATGAAAATAATAAAATGATCACAAAGAAAAAAAAACAAATTGTATATTATGAGTAAAATGTGAAAATAAGTTTCATTAATGTCACTTTACAAAATAATTTCTTTTAAAAAATATTAAAAAGTATTCTTTTGAAATATTTGTAAGGATGGTATACGTGTACCTTGCATGTTAATTATTATTAAAAGAAGATACAATCAAGTAGCACGAAAAAATAACAAGGATGAACTACTTCCTTTTCTGCTCACTTGAGACAAGGGATAAACTTACATGGCATTCACCACAAAAAAAAAAAAAAAAAAAAACTCTATAGTAACGATTTCTATTGTGACGACACAGAAGTCGTCGCTGTATGTAGTCGAATTCAACGAAAAATATATTTTTTAATTTATTAAAAAAAATAGCTAATGTAACAACATGTCGTCGTTGTAGGGTCTTCAACAACATTCTGCCAACCATTCCAATTTCTTGGAACCCTACAGTTGTCGCTGTAGGGATCCAGAAAATTGGAAGGAACACGAGGCGGGGAAATGAGAAGCCGCCAAAACTAACTGACTCTATAGCGACGACATGTCATCGCCGTAAAGTTCTCAGGGAAAAAAAGGGAGGGTAAACAAGAGAATCCCTCCAAAATATTTAGTCTATAGCGATGACATGTCGTCATTATAGGATCCCAAAAAACAGAGGGGAAGTTGACCGCAAACATTTGGCTGTCAATTTTCGGGACCCTATAGCAACGATATATCATCACTATAGGGTCCCAAAACTTTGAATGAAACGGTGTGTTTGCTATTGGCGACAACTTCCTTATAGTCTATAGCGATGCCTGTCAATAAATCCCCCCAACTCAAGCCTTCTTCTTCATTTTCTACGATTTTTTTCATCGCCAGCGACTGAAAACTATTCCCATCCACCAATCTTCAAGCCAATTTGTGGCCATTTCTTCCAAGTTTTAGTAATATAAACCATTTTTCTTTGTATTTTATGCTTTGAAATGTATTTTTTTGTTAATATATGTGTGTATTTTGTGTTTGGTAGAAATGGGTTTTTGAAGTTTTTTTGTGGGTTTTTATTTTCTTTTTTTCAGATTGTTTGTGCCTGGTCCGAGCCTTGGAAATGGATTCTTGGCCTTGGATAATGCTCTAGACCGACTCTTGGGTAATGTTAAATTAAGTTTTTAATTGTGTAATTGGTTATTTTAGATAGTGTGAATTTTGTTTTTTTAGTTTAGATTTGTATATTTGTTAATTTAATTATATTTGTATTTTTTAGGGATAGATTGTAAATATATTTATTTTATGTTGATTTGATTTAATAAAATGTTATGTTATAAAAAATGCATGATGATAGGTTAGATATGATTTATATATATGTTTATTTTTTGTGTATATATGTATATAAATATGAATATGTATGTATATGTATATAAATATGAATATGTTTATATGATTTAAATGTGGATGTGAGTATTAGAATTTTATAAAAAAAAATAGATTATTAGGTTAGATAAATCTAATTAAATGTTTATAATATGGTTTATGTTGTTGATATGAGATTTAAATGTTTATATGGCGAGAGCAGACGGGTTGACAAAGACACAAAGGGGAAAATAGTCATCCATAAAGTGTTGCGGTACTCCCCTTTGACTCCTAGGTTGAAGCGTCTTTATGGTTCAAGGCATACAACAAAGGATATGACCTGGCATAGTACGGGACGATCAAAAGAAGATGGTGTGATGTACCATCCTCTTGATGGGGGTGCTTGGAAACAATTTGATTCCAGATATCCAGATTTTTCCAAAAAACCCAAAAACATTCAATTGGGTTTGAATGTTGATGGTTTTAATCAATTTGGTAACATGAATCTATCTTATAGCATGTAGCTGATAATATTCAACACATACAATATGCCTCCTTGGTTGTGCATGAAAGAGTCATCATTCATACTGACCTTATTGATTCTTAGTCCAAAATCACCTGGGAATGGCATGGATGTCTCTTTTAGGCATGTGGTAGACAAATTTAAAGAGTTGTGAGATGAAGGAGTTCAAACCAGAAACGGCGCAACAAACAGTGTATTCAAAATGCGTGCAGCACGATTATGAACTATCAATGATTTTCTAGCCCGTATTAGTTTGTCTGGTTGGAGTGGCCAAGGATTATGGCATGTCCTTCATGCAACAAAGATACTCCTTCATGTCGAGTAATTGGGAAGATGACTTATGTTGGTCATAGAAGATTCTTATCTTCTACGTATAAGTGGAGGAAGAGTCGCTAGTTTGATATGAAATATGAAAAAGGACGTCCTTCAATAAAATTCAGTAGTCAAGATATACTCCAACAATTAGCGCATGTTCCAAATCGTTTGCCTAGTAAACATGTCAGTTTCGGAGGTGTGAAAAGAAAGCGATATCCCAAAGAGCTTAAATGGAGTAAAAAGAGTATTTTCTTTGAACTTGATTACTTGTTCGAACTTGAACTGAAGCACAATTTAGATGTTATGCATGTGGAGAAAATTGTTTGTGTCAGTTTACTCAGTACTTTTCTTATGAATGAGAAATATAAAGATACCCCCAACACACGAGTAGACTTGAAGATTAGGGTATCCGAGAAGAATTGCACCTCAAGGAAGACGGTACCAAGTTGATAACGCCACATCCTATGTACTCTTTCACACTAGATGGTAGAAGAATTTTTTGTTAGTTCATAAAAGGAGTTAGACTTCCGGGTGGCTTTGGTTCAAATTTCTCTAAGAAAGTAACTGACCATGATGGCAACATTGTTAGGTTGAAATCTCATGAATGTCACATTCTTCTGCAACGTCTGATGCAAGTAGGAGTTCGATGCTACTTGGATAAGTCTATTTCAAAGACAATCATTAAGCTTTGCAATTTATTTAAGCAAATGTGTGCTCATACATTGGTTGTTAAGGACATGGAGAACGCGGAAGATCAAGTGATACAAATTTTGTGCAAGTTGGAGTTAATTTTTCCTCCGGCCTTTTTTGACATAATGATTCATTTAATTCTTCATTTATCGCAAGAAGCTATCCTTGGAGGACCAGTTGGTTCACATGTTCACCTCTCCACAGTTCATGGCATGCTCAAAGGCAAATGCTGCAACCGGAGCAAAACAGAAGTGTAACGTCCTGGTTACCCCAAGACAATTACGGTGAACCGTGAATTTAACTTGCTACCCGAGTCCTCTAGTTAAAAACGTGCTTCTAGGTGTTATTAACAGGTTAAGGTGGAAAACCAATCAAAAGGAAATGATATATTTTATTTAAAACATAAAACTGTTCATGGGCCCATCAAAAACATTTACAAGTTATTTACAACTCAAAATGGTCATTACTGTTTAAATTTACCACCCGCCAACCTAAGCGACAAAAATAGGGTAAATCCCCTAGTTCCTTTGAGAACTCCTTGGCCGTGGTGGTCAAGCGACCGCATATGTACACAACACCACCTAAGCTCTCCACTCAAGGCTAAGTGAGCTTTTCTTTCCCTTTACCTGCACCACATAGCACCCATGAGCCAAAGCCCAGCAAGAAAACATAATATAGCATGAATATAATATCAACAATGATCATAATAATCATTCAGGACTTTCAGTCCAAACAGATGAGTGACAGTTGAAAAGTCACTAAGGTGGGTTTCGTTCCCTTTAGCCATGTGACGGTAGGGTCACCTGGGCTTTCAAATAAGTGATCCTTTCACTAGCTTATCAAGATAGGTGTTCGATGAACTAGTCACCAATATAACCTACCACATGACCATAGAGTCATAACCATGGGATTCTGCTCCCTAGCCATGTGACGACCGTCACCTAGGTCTTCAGCCCTGGCTCTGAGTAACTAGTCCTAGACTAGTCAAGCGCATATAAGTTTCATCAACCTTAGGGTTGGTCCAGAATTAATTCTCCTAGAGTCATTCAACGTTGATATCGATTAGATCTAATCTTTTATCGGCCCTGCGTTCAGGACGCTTATGCCGTTTCTGACTCTCAGGTCAGTAATATGCGACCAATGTCGTCCCTGACTAATCAATGTCATACACAAGTAAGCAAGCTTTGCTAAGCATTTAATATGCAATCAATGTCCACATTTAACAACCAACATGCATCAACAACAATCATGCATGTCATATACACAGGGTGCAATTTTCTTACCTCTGATTCGAGCGATAGTTAATATAAGAACGACCCTTGAGAACGATCAACCTTTAAGTCCTTTAGCTGCCACCTAGTCATAACCAAATATGGGACACCATCAATAAAATGAATAACAAAGCTTCACGAACCAAGATCTAGCCTCCGGGACATCAAACTCCACTATTCCGGGTAGTAGGAACAATCCCGATGCCTAAAACCAAGTTCCCGAGATCAAAACACTCAAACGACCTCAAAACCCTGCCTGAGCCGCGGCCCTAGCACCTTGAGTCGTGACCCCCAGCCACACAAGGAGCAAGGACCGCAGCGCCCACTACCCAGTGCCGCGACACCCAGCACGCCCAAATGCCTCCACCAGCTTCTTCGAGCTTGGGCCGCGACACCTAAGAACAAGGCCGCGACCCCCACCCAGAAACCAGCCATAAACTCGATTTTTCCCATCCTAAACCTTCCAAAAACATACCTAAACACTTCCACATCCAAAAATCAAAGTTCCCAAACATCCCAATGATCCGAAATCATCAACTCGAGGCTTAAACGAATCAAAAACTCATCGATTCAGAAAGTCCAATTCAAATCTTAGAAACTCTAAAAACTCAAAACTTAAAGCTTAGATTACCTTTGATTGGGTTGTTTCTCGTTAAATCCTTCGGTCAAGAAGCTTCTAATCTTTCCTAGGATCACTATGCCTCGATCCTCGCTTGATTCCAACTCCTAGAACTCAAGATTTCTTCGAAATTGCCTCAAACGGTAAAAGGAACTATCAGGAAGAGAAAAAGTGTTTTCTAACGTAAGGTTCTATCTGACGAGCTACTTCAAGCTTAAGTAACCTCAAATAAAACCTAGTGCTCGAGGTCCCGGAAACACCCCCGGGGACATAATAGTCAAAACTCCCATAATTTCCTCCTAATCTCAATAACTTCCAATTTATCATCAAATAAACACTCTCATTATCCACTATCCCAATAAATGACCCTGTTATGACAAAACCGCTAATTTGCAATATAAGACTGTCTCATGCCGAATAGCTCGAATATATCCCCATAATAATAGGATCTCATCCATAAATTACATTGTTATCCCCAAAATTTGAAAATGATGATGTGGCAACAGAAATGACAAATGGCAAGGAATGGTTGGGTGACTTGGCTTAGGAGTGACCTGGTAGACCAGTGGAGAATTTTGACTGGCCAGAGAAGTGTCATGACCAATCAGGCATGACCTTGTCCGACCAGTCACAAGTTTGTCTACCCAGGCATGACCTTGTCCGACTAGTCACATGCTTGTCTGCCCAGGCATGACCTTGGCCGACCAGTCAAGTGCATGTCTGCCCAGTCAAGTGCATGTCTGCCCAGTCAAGTTCGTGTCTGCCCAGTCAAAGGCGTGTCTGCCCAGTTCGACCAGCTTGAATGAGATATGGATCGACTAGATAGAGCAAAGCTGCGCAAGAGATCCCAGAAACAGCTTCAACAAGAATCGGTCTTGGTTTGCGCGGGAATCTCTCATTTATCCCACGAATATAGTGTACTGTTACATTTTGAATATTATTGTAATTTAAATATAATGAGAATAATAAAATATCCCGATTATGGGGGATATCATCTGTACGATCCTGAGCCTATAAATACAAGGCTTATGGCATCATAAAAATGAATTTTTGACTTTTGAACTTTTGATCTGAATTTTCTAGAGAGAGAGAGTACTTGTATTTGAGAGAATTCTTGTATTCTTGTAATCTGCACTGAAGAAACTCAGTTGACTCAGGTTCATCTGATCTTGAGTGCAGATCTATAATCACAACTCTAAGTGGATTAGGCTATTACCAACATATTGGGGCTGAACCACTATAAAATCGTCTGTGTCGTTTATTTCTCTTGAAGGTTTTTGTCGTTTTTGACGTCTACACGTCGTTGGCCAAAAACGCGATCAACATTTTGGTGCTTTCATTGAGAGCCTGGAGAGAAAGACAGATGGTCCCTAAAGTATTATGGCGCCTAAGAACACCAATGCGGCCTCCAAGAAGATAGGCTCCTCTAAAGAGCCTGCCAGATCAGAAGGTCCTAGCCTTCAAGATCGTGAAACTGAGCCTAGAGTCGTGCCCGAGGATGTAACTCCAGAAGTTGAAGAGCTTCAGGAAGCCATGAGCGCCTTCCAAGAGGAGATGGCACAATTCAATGCCAGACAGGAGGCGTTCGCTGAAGAAATGGCTAGGCAGAATGCTGCATTCGAGCAGCAAAGACGGGAAATGGACGCCAGGAGTGAGGAGATCCGGCGACAGCAGGAGGAGGCCGATAGGTGACATCGCGAGGCTGCACTCGCTCTGGAGGCAGCTACACAGATGACCTGGGCCAATGCCCAAGCTGCACCTGGAGCGGCAGCCACCCCAGGAGCAAGGACCACAGAAGTTGGTCGTAAGAACACTGATAGACCCCATTCTCGAGGGCCAAACAGGAGTGATAGTAACCCACCTGGTCGAGAGGAAGATGGGGTCCGGTCGCGCACTGCCTCAACTCAAAAGGGGAACTCCAGAACCCCCTCAAGGAGCCACCAATCTGAGACTTCTAAGTCTGGAAGTCATAAATCAGGTAGCAAGAAAACTCCACCTGAGCAGGAGCACAATAGAGCTCCTCGAGGTAAAGAAACTTCCCACTTCAAAGATGGGCATGGTCGTGATGAAGCTGACAGTCATCACACTAACCAGTCGAAGGAGAAGAATGATAACAACCATCGAGGAGGAAAAGATCGCCCAGCTCAGACAGGAAGGACACCACTGTATCCCAACCAGCGCAGTGGCAAGGAGCAAGTTTTGCATAGCAAACCTTCCGAGAAAACTCGGACTACTGTGTTCGATCGATTAGGAAAGCACACCACTCAGAAGGATCTAAGAGACGTCATTGCTGATAGGAGAAGGACCGTCCCGGTCGAAGGGCAAGATCCAATCCGACCTACCAGTCAAGTAGAAATACTCGATGATGGTCTGCCGGATAGGAGTGCCCGACCAGGCGGTCTCGAGAATGAGTCCCAAGCAGTGGCCCCAGGCATCCAAGCCCAGCTTGATGCTTTGATAGCAGCAGTTCAGAGTCTGTCAAAACGACCCTCTGCAATTGATCCAGTAGACCATAGGAGTGGCAGCCCGTTCTGTGCTCGAATTAGAGCAGTCCAGCCACCAGCAAAGTATAAAGCACCGGTACTGCCAGTTTATACAAAAAAGGCAGACCCGATAAGGCACGTGGGGAAATTCGAAGATTAGATGGAGCTACTCGGAGTGAGTGATGACTATCGGTGCAGAGTCTTCCCCACCACATTGTCCGACACTGCCCAGGAGTGGTATTGGAAATTTAAGCCTAACTCTATCACTTCTTGGGATAGTTTTAGAAAGGAGTTTTGCAGGCAGTTTAGTGATGTTCGGACCCCTCCTGTATACGCCAATCACTTGGCGGATATTAAGCAATGAAAGGATGAGTCTCTCAAGAACTACATACAAAGGTTCATGAGAGAAGCTAACTGAGCTACTACAGTTGGAGATGAGGGGAAGATGGTGGCAATTTCTTCCGGCATTATCTATCGGAGTCCTTTGTGGGACAGCATTCATCGCAATCCGATTTCAACATTACATCAATTTCTGGACCGGGCGGACAAGTACATGAAGTTGGATGATGCGATTGAGAAGGGAGAGAAGGGCCTGAATAATCTGAGCGGATCGACTGATCCTCCCAAGAATGGTGGAAATGAGCAAAGTGGTGGTAAGAAACGTGGGAATAACGGGTCTGACCGCCACAATGAAAAGAAGGCTAAGTCGGGATCAAACGACAAGCCAACTAAGTATGAACCTCGGTTCACCAATTACACCACTCTTTCGGCGAGCCAAGCGGAGATATATTTGGCAAGTCATCAAGAGGTCCCCTACCAGAAACCCCCACCAATCAAGAAGGAGATGAGTAAGAGAGATATGAACAAGTTTTGTCGCTTCCATGGGGACTATGGTCATGACATGAATGAGTGCAATCATCTCAAGGATGAGATAGATTTTCTCCTCCAGTCGGGGAAACTGAAGAAGTATCGAGCAGAAAAGACCCAGGGAGAAGGAAGTAACAACAACCCTGGGTTCAAGCGGCAACGATCCCCACCTTTGCAACCTGAGCCTGTGGACTTCACTCTAGACACCATATGTGGAGGTCCACATCTTGCTGGAGATAGCAATAAGGCAAGGGAGAGGTATGCTCGCACCCTTCGTCATGAGTTGGATGCAGCATCAACCTCCGAAGTTATGGCTGTGGAGGAGCGACCACCGAAGAACCCACGATACGAAAGTGAGTCCCTCACTTTCACTGAAGATGATGCTCGACACATGAGATATCCTCACAATGACCCTCTTGTTGTGACAGTCCAAATTGCAAATATGAAAGTGAAGAGGTGTTTGGCTGACACAGGGAGTTCAGTGAACATTATTTACAAGTCATCCTTTGAGAGGATGAAGCTATCTATCAATGACTTGAAGCCATGCTCTCAAGTCATTTATGGGTTCATTGGAGAAGGATTGTCACCAGCTGGAACGATCAAGTTGCCAGTCACGATGGGGGAGGCTCCCAAACATGAGACAGTGATGACCGATTTTTTGATTGTCGATTGCCCGTCCGCCTACAATGTGGTTATTGGTCGACCACTACTCACAAACTTACATGCGGCAGTTTCAATCTGGCACCTTTCCATGAAGTTCCCGAACAATACAGGCATAGGCTGCATCCGAGGAGATCAGAGAGAGGCTAGGGAATGCTATAACGCCTCAGTAGCTAAAGCAAGGAAGAGGACCAAGGAGAGCAGCATGATTGTATGTGCTGAGAAAGAGGAGGTAGACAAGATGGATGTCGACCTAAGTTTTGCAGTTGTAACTGATCGGGAAGAGATGTTAGAGGAGTTTAGCCAAGAAAGCACTCTTGGTTTAAGAGAACAAAAAGCCCCATCCGGTGATGAAGTCACCAAATAGGGCGTTGCCCAAAGCGAGGGAAGGGACTTTGATCCTCGCTTTAGGGATTATGAAAGTGATGTGGGACCGTCGAGGAGTTAGAGGAGGTCCCAATAGATGATAATGATCCAACTAGAGGAGTCAAGGTTGGAAAAAAGTTGAAGGCAGAAGTGAGAGCACAGCTGATAGAATTTTTGCGAAGGAATCAAGATCTCTTCGCCTGGTCTCACAAGGATATGGTGGGTATCTCACCAACTGTGATCAGCCATGTGCTCAACGTGGATGAAAGCTATCCAGCGGTGCAGTAGAAGAGGAGATTGCTTGACAAGGATCGAGCAAAGGCTCTCAAGGAAGAGGTAGAGCGGCTAAAGGAGAATGGGTTTATAAGGGAAGCATATTACCCCGCCTAGGTTTCAAACCCAGTGGTAGTGCCCAAACCCAATGGAAAATGGAGGACTTGTGTGGATTTTACCGACCTGAACAAGGCGTGCCCAAAGGACTGCTTTCCTTTGCCGAGAATAAACCAGCTGGTGGATGCAACCTTTGGTCATGAAACATTGTCCTTCATGGACATGTATTCGGGGTATAACCAGATCAGCATGCATCCCCCTGATGAAGAACAAACCAGCTTCTGAACAGACATAGGGCTATACTGTTACAGGGTCATGCCCTTTGGATTGAAGAATGCAGGAGCTACCTACCAGCGTTTGGTAAATGGTATGTTCTGTGACTTAATCAGCAAGAGCATGGAGGTGTACGTAGATGATATGCTGGTGAAATCAAAGGAAGTTGAAGGGCATGTACGAGACTTGTAGGAGTGCTTTACAATACTGAGAAAGTACAGCATGAAGTTAAACCCCCTCAAGTGCTCATTTGGAGTGAGTTCTGGAAAATTTCTTGGGTTTATTGTGAACTCTCGAGGAATAGAGGAAAATCCATAAAAGATAAAGGCTCTCGCACAAATGAAGTCTCTGGCTAGAATTAAGGATGTGCAAAGCTGGACTGGGTGGATTGCAGCTCTAAGTAGGTTCATCTCTAAATCAACGGACAAGTGCGTCCCATTTTTTAACCTGCTTAGAGGGAGCAAGAAGTTCGAGTGGACGGTAGAATGTGACCAAGCTTTCCAAGCCATAAAGGAACATTTGGCCCAACCTCCTGTTCTTTCGAAGCCAGTTGATGGAGAAGACCTCTTTATGTACCTAGCAATCACGGAGCACGCTGTTAGTGCTGCCTTAGTACGAGAAGAGGATAGTGCAGCACCCGGTGTACTATGTTAGCAAGCGATTGATAGGAGTAGAATCGCGGTATCCCATGATCAAGAAGTTGGCTTATTGCTTGGTACTTGCATCACGTAAATTGCAGCCATACTTCCAGGCACACCCCATTAAAGTCCTTACCGACCAGCCCCTACGTCAAGTCTTGCAGAAGCCGTAGTCATCTGGTCGGCTACTTAAATGGGCAGTTGAGTTGGGCCAATTCAAAATCAAGTACCAACCGAGATCTGCTATTAAGGGTCAGGCTTTGGCAGATTTCATTGCTGAATGTACTGGGATCGCTGATGTTCCCGACCAGCAAGAGCGTGTCACTGAGCAGAAAGAGGAACTTCCTACTTGGCAAGTTTTTGTTGATGGGTCGTCGAATGAGCATCATTCAGGAGTTGGAATTATATTGGTCACGCCAGAGAAGCACCGAATTCATTGTGCACTAAGGTTTGGATTCAATGCTTCTAATAATGAGGCGGAGTATGAAGCCCTCCTAGCAGGCTTGCGCCTGGCTAGGGATGTGCGTGCCCGGTTGGTGGAAGTGAACAGTGATTCCCAATTGGTGGTCTACCAAGTCTTGGGGGAATATCAGGCAAGGGGCCTACGCATGGTGGCATACTTAAATAAGACCAAGGATCTGCTAGCACAATTCGAGGAGTACACCATCAAGTTGGTACCACGGGAGCATAACTCTAACGCAGACGCTCTAGCAAAGCTAGCTAGTGCAAAAGATGCCAAAACTCTGAACATAGTACCAGTGGAATACTTGGCGGAGCCAAGCATTATTGAACACGAAGCCATGCCTATCACAATAGCTAACATTTGGATGACGCCCATCATTGCTTACCTTGAGCAAGGGACCCTCCTAGATGATCGTAATGAAGCAAAGAAGATTATGAGGCAAGCTGCTAGGTACATTATGATGGATGGGGTGCTGTATAGAAGAGGGTACTCTTTGCCTCTACTCAGGTGCATAACATAGGACCAGTCAAAAACTTTGTTAGCTGAAGTGCACGAGGGGTTCTGTGGAGATCATGCTGGGGAGCAGAGTCTATCTAAAAAGATTTTGCGGCAAGGATTTTTCTGGCCTACAATGAACGAGGATTCTATGGAGTACGTAAAGAAGTGTGATAAATGCCAGAGATTTTCTAAAGTGCCCAGGGCGCCTCCGAATGTCTTGAAGCAAATGCAGAGCCCATGGCCTTTTGCAGTGTGGGGCATTGATCTAATCGGGAAATTACCCAAAGGGAAAGGAGGAGTGCAGTTTGCAGTGGTTGCTATGGATTATTTCACTAAATGGACTGAAGTCGAACCACTAGCCACAATCACCTCAAAGAAAGTGTTGGACTTTGTGGTTAAGAATATAATATGTCGCTATGGTCTGCCCAAGAAGATAGTGACTGACAACGGCACTCAGTTCGACAGTGATATATTTACCGATTTCTGCACTCGGCATGGCATCACAAAAAGTTTCTCCTCGGTGGCCCATCCACAAGCCAATGGGCAGGGTGAAGTCGTAAACAAAACTCTGAAGGACACTCTGAAAAAACGTCTAGAACGAGCTAAGGGTGCTTGGGCGAAAGAATTGCCAGAAGTCCTTTGGTCATACAGGACTACTACCCGGACAGCAACTGGTCATACCCCCTTCTCCTTGGCATATGGGTATGAAGCCATGTTACATGTGGAAGTAGACCCACCATCTCATCAAAGGACCATGTACAACCAGGAGGAGAATCATCAATTGCTAGCAGAATCTTTGGATTCCCTTGAGGAGAGACAAGAAAAAGCAAGCTTGAGAGTTGTTGCTCATCAGCAAAAATGGGCGCGCTATTTCAATTCCAAAGTCCAAGATCGAAAGTTCCAGGTCGGAGATTTGGTCCTCAGAAAGGTGTTCATCAGAGACCCGGCGGCTGGAGTACTAGGACCAAACTGGGAGGTACCGTATCAAATTGAACAAGTCTTGCCACCCGGCACTGACAAGCTTTCTCGGTTAAATGGAGAGCTGATCGGGAACTACTGGAATGGAGAACACTTGAGGAAATATTATCAATGAATACTGCTTACAGAGTAGTAGCTTTGTATCAAGTGCTTAACTTGTTATTTAAGTTTCTTTGTGAACTGGATATTTGCTAACCAGTCATGTTATTTTGAACAATGCTATTTTGTTTGAGACTCGTAATTAGACACGTTTTGTCTTTTTTTTTTACGAGTAATAAAAGAGATCACGCGCAGCGTGGTCGAATCTTGTTACAAATTTTGCATATGTGTTGATTATTCTTGCTTGGAAGTGTTCAACTGTCATTACAATTTAAAACAAAAAAGGTCTTCTAAAAAATATATATATATCGGGCAGTGTTCAACTGGTCGGTATCCATCAGATGAATGACCAACATTTAAATAGTTGCATGTTTTTGCAGTGGTTTACTACTGAAATATGTTTGTATATTCTATGTATTTCACGAGTAGTAACTGCTCGGAAAAATTCAGTCAAGTAGCAAGTGATCAAGGATTTTTCAACCCTCAATCACTTGGGGGGCACATAGGGTATACTGGCGTGCACTTCAACACAGGCAATAAGAGCACGAGCAAAGATATTTTTTTTTAGGGTGACTTGTAAATTTTTGAAGTCCAAAAAGGCCATTAAGCTAACTTGTTTGACAAAGCTTAAGTAACTTGGAATTTTTTAAAATTTTAAGTTAAAAGCAGATATTCGTGTGACAATAAACATTATGCTCATAAAATGTTAGAGCAATAAGAGCGTGAGAAAGTATACTTAGTATGGACTTATGAAATGTCTATAATTTCTAAGTTAGAAAACTAAGTACTCATGCAAAAATTTAAGGCATATATCAGGGTGACTTTGCTATTCACAATAAACTTGTAATGATTTAAGTATAAAAAGACTTGAATGTTTCAAGTTAGCCAAAAAAGAAAAGTAAAGTACAAATGCCAAACAACTCGATCATACGAGCAAGAGCATATAACAAAACACAAAACAAAGTATGATAGAGGGCTGGTAGGATGACAACTTGTCTGGTCAGGCGAAGGCTTCTCTGGTCGGATGAGGGGTCACTGGTCGGCTCTGGCAGGTTGGTCAACCCCTTCCTCAGCTTCAGCTGCTCCTTCCGGTCGGAATGACAGCGTGGGAGAAGTAGATGTGGCATGACCAGGATTAGCAGCTTCCTCAGCAGCCCTGGCCTCACATTTAGCAAGCTCCTCTGCCTTAACCTCCTCGGTGAGAAAGTCGAGGTTGAAAGGCTTGTTTAGTTTCCACACCTGATAAAAATAGTTGGAGCAGATCTCCTCGTAGCGAGTGAGATCGGCTTCTTTCTCCTGCCTCAGCTCCTCAATCTCGCGAATCAGTCCCTCGTTCTCGCGAGCCAACCCCTCGTTCTCAGAAGTCAGTTTGTCTAGCCGATCAGTCAGCGACTTGTTGGTTTGGGTTAGTTTGTCATTCTCATCAGCCAACCCCCTAAGAGACTCCTCTCACTCAGCCACAGTCTTCTCTGACGCTCCAACTTGGATTGAAGAGCATCCACCTTAGCTTGGGCCTCCACTAGTTGATCATTTAAGACCTTGATCAACTCTTTGTAGTCTACTGCTCGATGCTGAGCATGACTGATGGTGATGAGCGTCTGCATGAAAAACAAGAGGTTACTACAAAGTATGAATATAAGTAACAAACTGTCTTGTGGTAGAGTACTTACATTCGCCAACTGAGCAATCCCTCTCAGTAGGACGACATCAACACTAAGTCGAGGGAAGGATTCAAAGCTTTGAATCATTGAAGCGTCGTGAAGAGTTTGATCAACTGCTCCCTTCCCAATGGTACCAGCAGTGCGTAGTGCCTCGCTCGGGCCGGTCGGACGAGTGGGGGTTAGGCTCGCTGAAGGAGGAAGCGAGGAAGGGGTCAACTGTGGGATTGCAACTAACCCCTCGGGCTGTCTCCCTTGGTTGGGCGGTATTGTCCTTGGGACCTTGCTCGAAGGATTGGAGCCACTTCCTTCTCCAGACTTCCTCTTCGGGGCAGGGGGGAGTTGTAATGCCTGAACATCTCTGGATCTGCAAAAGAGGAAACACAAGATTTGTTAGTAAAAAAAAAAATAAAGCAATATGTGGATAAATACATTAATACTACTAGACAGTTCTATTAATCTCATATCACCAAGTTATCAAACATATTACTATGACTACTAGACCTGAGTTGAGGATCTGATCGAGGAAGTCGTCCTCGTCGTCGGATGATGAGCTCAGGTCCCTTTCAGGCTGGATGGCCTTTCCCTTCCCGGACTGGGTGGGAATAGCAGGTCTGCACTGATCCTCTGGCTGAGGCTCCCTAATGACGAGATCGCCTGGTCTACGGGAGTGAGGAGATGGTCCAAGAGAAAATTGGTCAGTCACCACCTCAGTGCCGGCGTTGGACTGATCAGTTGCGTTATTCTCCTCAGTAGTACTCTCCACTGTGATGTTTTGGTTACATGGTAATAGGCCCACCATCTGAAGGTTGTCCACAGTAACCAAATTTTTCACGTCCTTCTCCTCGATACACATGTTGGCCAACTCCTCTGCTCGCTTGAACATCTCTTGAGTGGGCAAGGGTTGCTTGAATGGACCCGCATGTGTAAAAGCCAAGTTGTTGGATCTGATGTCTGACGTGAGAAAATACTTTGTATAGTATTTCCCAGGGTTCGACTTGTGGGGGATGCCACAAAGGTATTTAACCCCCTTTTGCCTGTGAAAGAGGTGGAAAAAACCTGTGTTCTTATGGCTTGGGTTGGTCCTGAAGTCGAACAAGTAATGTATCTCGTGAGGAGTAGGCTCATCCCAGCCTTGCATGTAGTAGAGAATGTACAGCGCAGACAACGCCTGAATCCCGTTCGGAGCGATCTGGAAGGGAGAGACGTTGAAATAATCCGCTACTGACCAGAAGAAAGGGTGTAGCGGGATGGTCGCTCCTGCGTATATATGGTGCCTGGACCAGGCACAGTATGGTCTGCCAAGCCTGTTAGCTCTCTGGTGAGGGCGCAGACATATCACATTCACCCCTCTCAACCCCAAGGCTTGGATGTGTTTGTCAAACATCCCGGGGTTGAGTTTTGTAGGCTTGGCGGTAAACCAGGAAGGTGTTTCTTCTCCTTTCTTCCTTGGTTTTTGGACGGCCAGGTGCTGGACCTCAATAGCGAAATTCTGGGTGGTTTTTCTCCGAGTCTTACTTGATTTTGGCATCTGGCAGGGTGGTCTCGAAGAAGCTGCAGTGTGGACCTCACTACGTTCCACCACTTCTTGCATCGCTCTGCGAGCAACTTGAGGATCCTATTCCTCTGGGAGTCTATTGGACTTTTTCACCCTCATTTTCGACTATTAAGCTTGATGAAGGAACTGTTCTTCGTGAAGAAAGTACAAAGCTGAACGGGGGAGGATCTGCTTAAAGCGGCAGAGGCGATCCTCAGGAGTGCGACTGGTGGGAGACTTTGACGAAGAGTCACTACTTTGAGGGCTCTCAATCGACTGCGAGACAGACGTATCAGAATTCGTGTGGTTGTCACCTCCCCTATAGTCGAAGCGATTCATCTACAAAAAATAAAAATGGGGAGGTGAGTAACCATACAAATATAAATCAACAGAGCAGTGCTTATTTTTTCTACTTAGAAAAAATTTATCTAAGTAGTGAAAATTTAGCATGCATGGAGAAAAAATAAATTTTGTGCCTAAAGTGCCTAAAAAGTGCTTAAGGTCCCTAGGGTGAGCATGAATTAAAAGTTTCGGACATATAAAAAAATTTTGGTCCAAGTGGCATGCCAAGTGCCTAGGGCGTGCCATGCTTGGTCCGAGGAGCCAAGAGGTGTCAAGAAGCCGTGGTGTCCGAGCGGATGAGTGTGCCTAGTGTCGAGGAGCTAACGCACGTGTGTAAAGGGTCCAAGGAGCTGGTGGTGCCGAGACAACCGAAGAGATGCGCGCATGAAGCTGCTGGTCCGAGGAGGTGCGCGCATATGGGTCCGAAGAGGTGCGCGCCTGGGATTCTGAGGAGCAACTGGTCCGAGGAGATGCGCTCGGGTGTACCTGGTCCGAGGGGCTGCACCTTGTGTCCGATGAGCCCAGCCCCATGGCGTGTGTGCGTAAGGGTCCGATCGAACACTTGATGTCCGAAGTGCACATCCGAGGGCTCCGAGGGGCCTAGTCCGAGCTATAATTGAGCATATGATCGGATGCATCCTATGACCAAGGGGCTAATGTATGGTCCGATCGGACCATACTTTTTACACAGGAGAAAGAGCCATGGCCACTCGGCCATACCCCATGTCCCATACCCAAACCTCAATATAAACCCTAAACCGAAAACAAAGCCCAAAATCCCTAGCACAAACACATTTTTTCACCCAAAATACATAACCACAAGATCAAAATGGGGAAATTGAAAGGTTTTCAAATGTTCTTGAACCCATGTATGCCATCAAAAATCCAAAAACCCATATTCATGATTTAGGTTAGAATGACCTATTTTTCTTTAAATTCCTATGAAATTGAAGATAATATTGGGTTACCCATAATCTAAACAACATCAAAACAGCCACCAAACACATTATATCTCCAATATTCATAGACAAAATTCAAGAAAATATGCTCTAGGAAGTTTCGACCATCTCATGCATTTTCATGGAGTTTATGAAAAAAAAAAATAACAAGAATATGAGGGCATGGAAGAGAAGACTTACCCAATATTGAAGAGCTCTTGATTTGCTTGGAGAAATGAGAAACTTTTCCTTGAAGGTCCTTGAAGTTTCGACCAAGAGAAGAAAAACTCAAGAGGGTTTCGGCCAAAGAGGAGGAAGAAGATGAAAGGGTTTTTTGATGTTTAACTTTCTTGTGTGTGTGGAAATGTGGAAGTATAGAGACCTATTTAAAGGAAAAAAGTGGGAATTACCACTTATTTTTGGACCCTTGGGATTCCTGGGATATTTTTTCTCCCCACGATTATGAGCAGTTAATTGCAGTGATCGCGGTCTGTGGAGTCGTGGTCTATTGCATGGCGGGAAGATGAACAATTGATTTTTTTTTATAGTGCCGTCAGCTGTGGAGAAAAAAGTTTATTATGTGAGACATCATATAATAAACTTGGGGGGCAAATGTTATTCCCAAAATTTGAAAACGATGATGTGGCAACAGAAATGACAAATGGCAAGGAATGGTTGGGTGACCTGGCTTAGGAGTGACCTGGTAGACCAGTGGAGAATTTTGACTAGCCAGAGAAGTGTCATGACCGACCAAGCATGACCTTGTCCGACCAGTCACAAGTTTTTCTGCCCAGGCATGACCTTGTCCGACCAGTCACAAGTTTGTCTGCCCAGGCATGACCTTGTCCGACCAGTCACATGCTTGTCTGCCCAGTCATGACCTTGGCCGATCGGTCATGACCATGTCCGACCAGTCAAGTGCATGTCTGCCTAGTCAAGGGCGTGTCTGCCCAGTCAAGTGCGTGTCTGCCCAGTTCGACCAGCTTGAATGAGATATGGATCGACTAGATAGAGCAAAGCTGCGCAAGAGATCCCAGAAACAGCTTCAACGAGAATCGGTCTTGGTTTACGCGGGAATCTCTCATTTATCCCACGAATATAGTGTACTGTTACATTTTGAATATTATTGTAATTTAAATATAATGAGAATAATAAAATATCCCGATTATGGGGGATATCATCTGTACGATCCTGAGCCTATAAATACAAGGCTTATGGCATCATAAAAAGGACTTTTGAACTTTTGATCCGAATTTTCTATAGAGAGAGAGTACTTGTATTTGAGAGAATTCTTGTATTCTTGTAATCTGCACTGGAGAAACTCAGTTGACTCAGGTTCATCTGATCTTGAGTGCAGACCTATAATTACAACTCTAAGTGGATTAGGCTATTACCAACATATTGGAGCTGAACCACTATAAAATCGTCTGTGTCGTTTATTTCTCTTGAAGGTTTTTGTCGTTTTTGACGTCTACACGTCGTTGGCCAAAAACGCGGTCAACATATATTATGCACCAAAATACACAAATATGCCCTCAACAGGCCAAATTACCAAAATGCCCTAATTATCAAATGTGGACCCACATGCATGCATTTAACATCATATTATAATATAATTCACATAAACATGCATATAATCATTTAATGGCATAATTAAACAATTATGGCCCTCCCGGCCTACTAATCCAGCCATTAAACCGCATTAGGGATTTTGGGGCATTACAAGAAGTATCCAAGTCTCCATGGATCAACCTCTTATGCTTCTGCTCAATATAAGAAGGTAAATCAAAATATGTAGATAGTTTGAAATGTTTTTAGCTATCTTAATAATAATTTCAGTATTTAACCGATATTTTGTTATAATTTGTTTTTTAAAGATGAATCTTCAAACTAAGGAACTGCCCAAAATTATTGATACGGTCCATTACAGGCACAATCATCTAACACGTGGATGGGTGAACATGAATGCTAAGGATGCATATGTAAGTAACTTTCCAAGTTTTATATATATGTTTATTATTTAATTATATTATGTATTAATTTTCTTGTTTCTAAACTGCAGGATGCCTTGCAGCAAGAAGTCCAGACACAAATGCAATCACAATCCCAATCTTAATTTGAATCTCCAGCAAGAAGTGCCTCTGTCGATGCGAAACAAGTCGTCTCGAAGGTACTTGGTCAACGTTGTGGCCACAACCGATGTAATGCCCCAAATCTGCTAATAAGGCTTAGTGCCTTGATTAGCATGTCGGGAGGGAAATAATTGATTTAATTATGTTATTATGTGGATTAAATTATTATAGATGTCAGTTTAAGAGAATTAAATATGCATGTGGGCCCATTTTTGTTAATAGGGGCATATTTGTAATTTTGGCCCGTTGAGGGCATAAATGTGATTATGTGTGTGTTGTGTTAGAGGCCATAGTATTATGGAGATATAACTGAGATGAGTGATCTGAGACGGTCCTAGGGAGCGGAGTAGCGAAATAGTCACAACAGGGTCGTACACCCGGCTCGGGGTGAGCCTAGGGGTATTTTGGGAATGTAGCACGTGTTCGGGATTACCGGGTAACAAGTAGTGAATTAGCGATTATTTGGGTATGTCAGGATCAAATGAGGATTTATAGGAATACCCGAGGAATTAGCGGGAATGTGGCTAATGATGGATTTACCCTTGTTGGTATTTGGAGGCTCAAATTGATATTAGGGGTAAATTGGTCATTATGAGGCTAAGGGTTAGACTTGGTTGGACTTATCTCCTTAGAACACTTAGAAAGAAACAGAACACTCTCAACTAATCCCTCTCTCTCTCTCTCCCACGTTCTCTTTCTCTCTCTCTCTCTCTCCCCCCTTTGGTGTACGTGAAAATTTTGATGAATTCTTGGGAAAATTAGCTAAAGATTGGAGGAACTTGAAGCCTGTAGTGATTGGAATTAGCTCAGGTCGAATTATCAATTGAGGTGAGGATTTCTGGTGCCAAATTATTAAGTTTTCTTCTGTGATTTGAAGCTTTGTTTAGGTTCAAACCATAAGCCTCATTTTGGATTTTGGTAAGGCTAAAGGTTAGTTTTTGAGGTGTTTATACTGATTAGGTTACCTTGATATGAATTCTAGATTTAATTATGGATGTAGGGGTTGAATAGGGTGTGAATTGGTTAATTTGGCTACGGAAATCATAGTGAAAACATGCAGGATTTATGGGTTTTGGGGCTCGAGTCGCAGCCATGTTCTTCAGGCGCCATGGCTCGTGTGTGCGAAGAGACTTGGAGTGCCTCTAGTTTCACCCAAGTGTCGCGGGGCAAGCAGAGCGCGTCGTGACCCGTGTCCCCTAGAAGAGAGCCCCAAGGCTCTCTGACTTGTAGCACGTCACAACCCTAGGGGGCGGGCCGCAACTCAAATTAAAGGAAATGGTCAATTTAGGATTTTAAGCTCGGGAACCAAAATTTAAGGCCTCGGGATAGGTTCTACTACTTGATTGAGTAGAATTCGAGGTCTTGGAGGCTAGAATATTATTTTGAAATTCTTAATTGGTTTAGGACTTGATGGATTATTATTATTGCATTGTAACTAGGTTTACCGCCAAGACTCAGGATTAGGGGATCGTGCTCGGGATCGCATTAGTCAGTCAACTAGGGACACAGGTAAGAAAATGTTTGTGCCCATAGAGCAGGGCATGGCCCGATTATCTGTGTTGAATATTATATGTGAACGTTTATAATTGTTACACCATGTTTGTATGATTGTAATTGAACGGCATAGGTCGGGATCGGCAAGGGTCGGGAACGACGATAAGCATGTTGAATGCAAGTCGAACGACAATAAGCATGCTAAATGCAGGCCACCATGGCATGGCCATCCAGTGTGCTATGCTCACCCATTCGGTGAAGACCGTGAACCCAGTGTCTGTTAAAGCACCTAGGTCGGCATAGGTCGTTATAAGAATAGTCTGTTATCTATTTAAGGTTGTGTATTTATTTGATTGAATTGTCATATGCTATGTGTGGAGTTTTCTTGATGGGCCTTGGCTCACGGGTTCTCTATGGTGCAGGTAAGGGCAAAGGAAAAGCCGACCAAGCATGAATTGGAGGGCATGGAGTGGCGCGTACATGTTTGGCCTACCTGGCCGCCACAGCCAGGGGTTGTTTGAGGGACATATTACAAACACTTGATTTTGTCGCTTAGGTTGACTATAAAATAACTTTTGAATTGTAAATATATTTTTGAAAAAGTATTATGGAATCCCAATATATCACTTTTACAATTTTAATGGATGTTCAACCCTTTTCATACTTAATTTTCATTAAATGAGTTTTTATCCCGATTTAATCACACCTTCCAGTTTAATCCTCGAATAGCAAGCTATTGGCACATTTTAAAATCACATGGTAGCGGCTCTAAGGTAGTAGGGTGTTACAACCGAGGTATTGGAAGCAAATTGAAGGGCACTAATTCCCTTGCCTTCGGCGCCACTAGATCCTCTTCACAGTCAGAGGCATCACCATTTACGACGATCACAGTCGGCCCTCCAATGGTACCAACTAAGGCTTTCCGTCAATGGTTCAACACTTCAGTTAAGCCATTATGACCCAGAACAACAACTTCCTCCAAATGCAACAATTTATGTAAGCTTCCAATCCTAACATCCAACCTCCACAATTTCAACCTGTGAACTTGGACATGATTATGACACAGTCCATGATGGCAAACTTTCTAGACTCGAGCCAATTTCCACCACAGCAGCCACAACAGCCATAGCAGCCACAACCACCACATCAGCCCGACAATGATGATGACTTTGGGATTAATTTAGATGACATTTAGTTTGGTTATGTTATGCTTTTAAATTTATTAATATTTTGTGTTGTTTTTTACATTTTGGATATTATACTACTTATTTTTATCTTGATATCATATTAATATAATTTCTATTAAATATTATTTTATTAATATTAAAATATATTTTCATTAAATAAATTGGTTTTATTTATAATTAGGATTTAATTAATATTAAAAATATTTTTTTAAAAATATTAAACACCTACAGTGACGACATGTCGTTGCAGTAGGGTGAACGCAGAACATGAAATTCTGAGATTTTGTGACCCTACTGCGACCACATGTCGTCGCTATAGGAGTTTTTGAAATTCAAATTTGCAAATTTTGTAAGCACCTACAGCGACGACATGTTGTCGCAATATCCCAGTTTAACCAAAAAAAGAGATTTCCTACTGCGTCGACTGCGTTTTGTTGTCGTTGTAGGTCGCTACACATACGAACCTATAGCAACGCCTTTTTGGTGACGACTTCTTGATTTACAATGAAGACAAAATTCATCGTTGTAGACCTATTTTCTTGTAGTGATTACACAAAAGATGGAGAATATAGTGTTCGCAGTGGTTATAAACAGCCTATAATGAAATTGATTTCACAAAACCTTCTGATGGTAGAAACACTTTAGAAGTTGAGAGTCCCTCCCAAAATAATTTTTTTTTATACAAGATGAGACATTCTTGGCTCCCAACTAATTGTGCTTTGTTTTGCAGTGGTGTCCCAGTGACGAGAAGCTATCATAGAAGCTCTAAGGTGAACTAGGATGAAGATATCAACCACGCTCTTTGGGGGTGCCAATCGGTTCAAGAATCTTGGACGATGAGTACTTGTTGGTAATTGGTTTACCATGTGCGCAACGGAAAGCATAGGGTGTTGGGCCTAGAGATTTTTTTTAAAAAAATTATTTAAACAAACTTTAAATAATCGGATCCATTAACATGCAATACACTAATCATAGAGAAATAAAATATTATGATTTACTAGTTGAAGAACTATCAAGAATCATCGTTATCTTTTTGTATCTCCAATGAACATCCAATCCAAAATAATTCTTCAAAATACTCAGACCAAGATCTTCCAAGATGTATCTCTACACTTCAAGACGTATGTGGGCACGTAGAATAATATTAGGGAAAAAAAATTTATTCACAAGATATTCTTAACACATGAGATCTTGGAATATTAGGTCTGAGACAATTTTTAGGGATAGAGAAAAATCATACGATATTTTTTTTTCTCTGTCAAATGTATATTATTCTCTTTAAAAATTTAAGTGAAACGATTCCATATGATAGATTTATAAAAGAATTAATTAAATTTTAAATTCAAAATTCAAAAATCAAATCATAAATCAATTATTAAATAAAAAAATCCAAGATCCACTCTTGAACCTTGTTACACACCAACTATAGTGCATGCATTGTAGTTAGCGTGTATCACATCCCTCATTTCAAGGATGTGCTCTAACCATTTTCTTTTAATTATTATTTAATAATTAATTATTCCAAAATATCTAAACCTGGTAACTTATCTTATCAGATTAGTTAAATAATAATTATCATTTTAAAATATAAATCCAATTTGAATTATCAGAAATATCATTTTCACATTATTTAAATAAATAAAGCTAATTAATTCAAAATTAATTATCTTAATTATTTAAATGCTATTTTTGAAAATATCAAAATATTTTAAAAAATAATTTTCTAAAAAATATAATTAATTAATTTGTCTCAATTACATATTTGTGTAGCGTCACTAAATTTTACTTAGTTAGATAGTAGTAGCTTGTGCTGTAGTATTTTAGTTTTCATGGTTATTGGTTCAAGCCGGGAATTATTTGGAAACTCATAGAGATAGTTAAGGATTTTGTAAGTTTAGCCTATAGTTTAGAAATATTAATTTTATCATTAGGTTTGATTATTGAAGTTGGTCCTAGAAATATTATTTATTATTACCTAAGATTTAGATAGAATAATTAAGAATGTGACATTTGTCGCGTGTATTTTTATTAAGGATTTAAGGATTTTAGATGAATAAATTAATCAAGGATAAACCTAGGACGTCTAGAGCCTTCCCTCAAATGTTAGGATCTAGTATTACTCAGTCAAAGTGGTTTAAACAACTTCAAGTGTGTTGAAAGTGTGCAAAAACGTGTTTAATATATCAGTGTAAGCCAATATATCGCAGCTATAGGGGCCGATATATCGCTTATGATGATATGAAAAACACGTCGACTTCAAACTAACGAAACCATGGAGCCTCGAGAATATGTGAGAGGCGATATATCGTCTATAGGGGCCATATATCGACTCCAATTGCATATTTTGAAAGTCTGGGGAATCCGAGCTAGAAACAACCCTTAACAAGTTGGACTTGCTCTTTAACGATGTTGACCGAGTTCTGGGGATATGTTGAGCATAAAACTTTATTTTTATTCATTTATTTATTAATTTATTTATTCATTTTAAAGGGATTTAGTTTCACTCCTTGAACTCTATAAATAGAATCCTTCACTCAGCCATTTGCATCATCTTTCAAACACTTCTCAAAGCCTCCAAGCTGCTAAATTCGTTCTAGAGAGAAACACTAGGGTTTTATGGTTAAAAGCTTTCAAATCGAAGTTTTTCTAAACACTTGGGAAGTAAGCTGGAGTGTGATTTCGGTATTGAGGTGTAGATCAAAGTTCTAAGCTGTCTAAGGTACTCTTTATCCTCAAGTTTAGTTCATTGATATTTCTCTTATTCTTTTATTTTACCTCAAATCCTAACTTGTTATAATGGATTTTGGTTAGGTGTTTGATTTTTCTTGAAACTTAAGGTTCTCGGTAAGTTCTTATCTTGATGGTTTAGATCTTCTTTTCTTTAGGAAACTTATGGTTTTACTATTTGGTTTTAGGAGTTTCCAATCTCACACTTGTCTCCAATACCCCAGTTTTTAGTAAGGAAAATAAGTAAGATTTTATGTGTTATGATTATGTTTATGTATGTATGTGTGTGTATGTATGTATGTATGTATGTATGTATGTATGTATGTATGTATGTATGTATGTATGAATGTATGTATGTATGCATGCATGCATGCATGCATGCATGTATGTATGTATGTTGTTTTTATGTTTGTAGTCACTTGGGAAATATGGTTGCTTAGATAGCAAATAAGTAAATCTCGAGTTTTATCATTATCGTAGACTATAGTTGTGTTTAAACCTACCTCTAAATAGTAGCAAGAGAGTCAAAGATGGTTTATATCACATACTACGGTAATGAGTTAATGGCCATTAATATTGTAGTCCATTTTTTATGTTTTATGTTTTTACGTCTTATGTTTTATGTTATGTTTTAGTAGTTTTTCCTTACTGGGCATTAGACTCATTCATTTTTATTTGGATGGTGCAGGTAAATGAACATAGAAGGCAGGACGGATCCTAGGTGGCTTTGGCATGTGTATTGGAAGAGGACTAAAGGAATGGACCGATGGAATCAATCGAGGATGACTTTGACATTTGAGTCTTTTATTTATGTATGTATGATTACTGCATTTAGTATTTGAACATTTAATTAATGGTTTTGTTTTCTTTATGATTTTTATGTAAAAACAATGAGATCCCGCATTTTGGATTTTTTATAATAAAGTGTATTATTTTATGTATATATCCAAAAGATAGTAGTATGTCTTAGTAGTTTTTAAAGATTCGAGGTCTTTTAGTTAGTCGGGTCTTTACAATTTGACCCTAAAGAATAAATTTCTTCCAAATATGTCGTTTTCTTGATTTTTCCCAATTTCAACTCTTACCTTGAATAGTGTTGATAGAGTCATCTCGGGGACCAATGGACCTATAATGTCAAGCTCTAATAAATTTAGATTATTTATTAAAACTCTTTAATATAATAACCTTAGTTTATAATCTCAATATTATTCCACTAAAAATATGAGATTGCACTCTTGTAATTATAGACATTTATTTATTAAGGACTTTTAAAACATAAAAGTGTCAATCGATTTAATCACTACATACAATTCAATTCTCTATTAATGGTTCATAGTTAAAGTATGAATTAATCACCATTTAACATCTTTAATTATATATTGTTTTCCTTAAATACCATTAACTTTACCAGTGAATGTTAATTCATAAACTGATTTATGAATTTAAGCTCAATAACCTTTCAGTTCCAAAAGTCAACCCTTAAGAGAACTATTATGCAATTCATCTCAGGAAGGTATAGATTCCATAGTTGTATATTATGTCCCTAACCATTTACATCAATGAGTTCCCAAAACAAAAGTTTTCAGCCTGATTATTCTGACAAACCATAACGAGTGAATCAAAGAACTCATATGACATAAATAGGAGTTCATAATAACTTCAGGATTAAGATCAATTTTTACATGATCATCTTATTGATATGTTTAATTAATGCTTATAAAGTAATCGGTACTATTAAGTATTAATAACATATCGAGTCTCGCTCATGTATAATCACTTTATACAAAGCACCTCCACTAAGATTTCCTACTACATCACTAATCTGGATCTAGATTACATGTATTCGTAATACTAGTGAACCGTACTTACAGTATTTGATCCAAAAATTCCATATAACTTTGTTTTACCGCGAACTATTTAAATCCATTCCCTACAATCTTAATTCTCTAGTACCAATACAAAATTGTAGTCACAATAACGAATTTTGGAATTTTCTGATATTATATAATATTATTCTAATAATAATAATAAACAAACAATATATGAAAAAATTCATTTCAATTATTTATTTCATAAAACATTGTTTAAAACATATGCTTTAAAGGGCACTGATCCCAACATAGCTTTTATAAGGAGCTTAAAGAGGAGGCCAACCATGATATTATCCAGTTCCTGACAAATTCGGCTAAGAGACTTACTCCTAAGAATCTTGAATTATTTGGAGTTATCTCTTGGTATAACTGGTATAGTAGAAACTATTTCATTCATCACAAATGCTACCCAAAATCGATGGACTTGGTGGAATGGTCTGCAAACTACCTTACAAAGTATCAAGCTACCTCCATAAAAGGTTAAATGGAGTCATCCTCAGCAAAACTAGGTTGTAATCAATGTTGACGCCCTTGCATATTAGAAGGTTGTGTCATTTAGCATGGGGGTCATTATTAGAGACTAGAAAGCTACTGTTAATTAAAGCTTCCTATTATAGCTTTAGGAAACAACATCTCTCACCTCTTACTGTTGAACTCTATGCTATCTGGGTTGGTTTAAAGATTGCAAAATATATGGACACTCAAAATTTCTACATTTTTTCTTGTTGTCTCTCAATTGTTCGAATGATTAATGATCCCACTAACTATTGAGGGGATCTTGAGGTTTTGGCATAATCAGAGTTGAGCCCATACAATGTAATTATTCTGGTTGTAATTATACTCGTAGATTAAGAAATGGTGCGGCTCGTTGTTTGGCAAAATATATTTTGTTTATAAAAGCTTCTACTATTTGGAAGAAGGGTTATCCTCTGCACTAGTACAATTTTCCTTTTTTGTGTTGGTCACATACGTCAATCAACAGAATTGGTCGACGCCATTGACCCCATTTGGGCAATCCCGTCAGTGGGGGCACTTACACAAAAATTGGAGTAATGATGATAGCGTTAAGACTAACAACGCCATTACATTTGTAACACTCCACGTCACTATGGTTTCTTCCTAGAATGAGGACTGGCCCTACAAACTAACACGAGTCTTTCCAGCGTGCTTTGTCCTCACTCGCACACTTCCTGGGAAAACTTCTCAGGAGATCACCCATCATGAGACTACTCCAGGTCAAGCACGCTTAACTTTGGAGTTCTCAAGTGATGGACTACCGAAAAGAAGATGAATCTTGTTGGCATAGGTAGTACCCATCAATCCATTTAAGCCATCTTCAACTGTGTAGTCCTATACCAACACAGTCTTAGAATAATCACACTTGACATTCCCCAAGCGATGTGGGATTGCACAACTTTACCCAGTCTTTTTCCCTACAGATCACGGGATACTGACTGTCACAATCACCCCCCCTTTGGGGTCCGACGTCCCCATCGGCCACACTTTCGGCTGGGTTAAGACTCTGATACCATTTGTAACGCCCCACGTCACTATAGTTGCTTCCTGGAATGACGACTAGCCCTGCAAACCAACACGAGTCTTTCTAGCGTGTAAAGCCCTACTTCCTCAGAGTCGTTACTAAGTGAGTTAAAAATGTACCATTAGCTTGCTAATCGAGGTTTTAGGTTGAAAGTGTAGCTAAACTATAATAAAAGTTGTTTAAAGGCATTTAATATAAAAATGTGGTCATCCATTGAAAACGTAAAGAGTTATACATTTGGGATCCCAAAAAACTATTCAGAAAACACTTTACATCTCAAAATACATTTAACGTCGACCTAAGCGACAAATCAACCAAATACATTACAACATCCCAAAATAACCCTGGTCGTGGCGGCCAGGCAGGCCGAACATGTGCCTATTGCTCCACGCTCTCCGTACTCATGGTTGGTCGGCCTCTCATTTACCCTTACCTGCACCATAGAGCACCCGTGACCTAAAGACCAACAAGAAATTCACATATAACATATAACATATGCACATAAGTCAACAATATACAGCAAAACAACCTACAGGCTAAACATATAACGGCTAACGCCGTCCCAGGCTCGTTACTAGGCCCTGGGTTCGCGGTCTTCACCGAAAGGATGACTTCAGCATCTTAGGAGGGTCTCGCCCTAACGGCATGCACTCTGCGTGCTCAACACCAATCCCGGCCCCTTGCCGCACTCGACTTCCTGTCGTTCTCGGCCTTCGCTTTTCCCGGCCTTTGCCGTTTCCGGCCTTCGTCGTTCACTCACAAATATGCATCACAAAATATAATATCAGCATATATTTAAACATATACTAAACATAACACAATAGGGCTACGCCCTGCAATTCAATCAATAGGGCTATGCCTCACAATACAAACAATAGGGCCACACCCTGCTCTACGGGTACAACAGTTTTCTTACCTGTGTCCCGAGCTATCTGAGCACCGCAATCCTGAGCAAAGTCCTCTAACCCAATCCTCGTTGAAAACCTAGTCACAACATATTCATAATAGCCATTTATCAAGTTCTAATCCAATAAATAACTTCAGAATATTATTCTAGCCTCCGAGACCTTGGATTCTACCAATCCGGGTAATGAAATCCTTCTCGGGCCTTAACATTTGAGTTCTCGAGCTAAAAACCTTCAAGCAGCCAATATTTGCATTTGAGCCGCGGCCTAACCCCCTTAAAGGCCACGGTGTGCTCAAGTCAGAGGCAAAATGCCTCTCTACTAAGGGACACAGGTCGCACCGCGTTATACCTTGCACTGCGACGCGCCTAGGCAGACATAGGCTTCCAGCCTCTTCGACACACACGGGTCGCGGCGCCTGAAGAACAAGGCCGCGGCCCGAGACCCCAAAGTTTTTTCCACCAAGATGAAGGGTCATTAGAAGTTTCAGCTTGTCCCAAACCTTTTTCCCTGACTGCCAACCAATATCTGGTACGAACTGAATAACACCATGAGTCCTCATGATGCCAAACTAGACAATCCTTATCGTTGGATGGACCCCGAGGAATAGAAAGAATTGCCTCCACCTCTTTTGTAATGAAAGATTGAGTAATTAGGGGAACATTCCAATCGCTCGTTGGAAGCATGAGTAAGTCTACTGTAGATAAAGGTGGTAGGACTCTTGGGGAGATGGCGCAGTGGCCATTTCCTCTTGGGATCCAACAGTCTGATTATATTGCAATATCCTTCCCACTTCCAACTCGCCATCTAGAACCACTTTTAAACATGTCTCGACCCCAGAGGATACTTCTCCAAATGTAAGATGAATTGTTGTGGGTCTTAGCATTTAAGAAGTTATTGGTGGGGTGATGGAAACCTTTCATAACTTGAGCCATAAGAGAATCTGGATACGATTAAAGACGTCAAGCTTGTTTCGCAAGGAGGGCTTGGTTGAATAAAGAAAGCTCTCGAAACCCAAGACCGCCCATGTTTTTGTGCCAACACATTTTCTCCCAAGTACACCAATGCATTTTCCTTTTAGTGTTATCACCATCCCACCAAAATCTAGCACATAACTTGTGAATTTCCTTGATGAGATAGGAAGGGAGCCTGAATAAGTTCATGGAATCTGTTGGAATTGATTGGATAACTGCCTTCAGAAGAATCTCTTTCCCACATGCAGAGAAGAATTTGGCTTTTCAACTGAAGAGCTTCTGCCAGATACGGTCTCTTAAAGAACGAAGGAGATCTTTCTTCGTTTTTCCTGCAAAACAAGGAAGCCTCAGATATTTTTTGTGACACCCGACCACATTTACTTATAGAATAGAGGGCAAAGATGCTCTATCTGCCTCTGAAATTTTAGAGCCACAGTAGATTGCCGATTTCGAAAAATTCACCAACTTACCTAAAGTTGCATTGTACCAGTTGAGGATCTCTTTAAATCGGCCACAAGCAGCAACTGATGCTTTGAAGAAAAATATACTGTCATCGGCAAAAAATAAATGAGAAATGGACGGGCCTGATCTACCACATTGAATACCTGATAGTAGACTTGCATCACAATCACGCCTAACAAGGGCCAAGAGGCCTTCATCACACAAAAGAAACAAAAAATGGGAGAGAGGATCTCCCTGTCTAAGACCACACTTTTGGACAATATTCCCCACTATTTCACCATTTAAAAGGATAGAGTAATTAACAGAAGAGATACAAGCATACACTTTGCGAATCCACGATTCATGAAACCCAAATTTCTTCATAACATCACAAAGAAATGACTATTCTACTCTATCATAGGCCTTAGACATATCAAGTTTTAATGCCAAAGCCTGTTGTTTACCTGATGAATGTCATTTTAAGGCATTGACTCACTCAAGCCAATCTTAGCATTATTTGTGATGAGACGTCGTGGGAGGAAAGCACTTAGTTCTTCAGATATGACATTGCCAAGGATCTCCCTCATTCGATTAGTCATAGTTTTTGCAATGATTTTGTAGATAACATTGCAAAGGCTTATAGGTCAAAAATTTGTTGCACTAGAGGGGTTATCAACTTTAGGAATGAGAGCAATTAGTGTTAAGTTGATTCTTCTCAGACAACTGTCACCATTAAAGAAGGAAAGACTGACCCCACAAACATCCATGCTCACTACATCCCAGAATTTTTTAAAGACTCCTGCATTTAAGCCATTATGATGGACCCAAAACGGGTATGTTTAAAAATTTATATATCGCAAGCGCACGAATCGTCCATATAGAATAGTGATCGTAAGCAAGGATGTCGAACCCAAAGGAGTTGTCTAAAATCGAAAATGAAACTATTTTAAATCAAAAGTAATAAATTCTAACCTAGTTCCAAAGATTGATAAGTTTTAATATTATGAACATAAAATAAAAGATTGAAAAATAAAGCTATTTAAGATAATGAAAATAAACCAATAATGAGTTGAAAATAAGTGTTAAAAGAAAAGATTATTAAGATACGAGAATCTACAAAATGTAAGTTTAATAATATTTATTAGTATATTGATTCCCAAGTTTTAGTGATAGTTAAAATAATTTAAACTATCATTTTCCAAAAAGATTTATAATTTTAAGCACAAATGTCTCATAAAAAGATAGGATTTTTCTTCACTTTTCAAAATTATAATCTCAAAGCATTTAGTGTAAATCAATCTAATGAAATAACAAATAAATCAATGAACATTATTTATAAGGCAAAACATAATATTTTTGTTCTAAGCATGGATGTGTACAATTTAATGACACATCTTACACAAAGAATATTATGTTTATGCACTAATGGAGAACAAAGTGTAAATATGTTCTAACAATCTAAAATACAAGATATTTAAGATGAAAGAAATATATGTAGAAGAAAAATCCATAAACTTTGTTGTATTACAAGGGAAATCAACATACAACATAAATATTACCTAGTTACAAGTTGCTTCATCATGATCTTAATAATCTTATGAAAAAGATTAGAAGCACATAACTAGAGTAGAAATTACAAAATAAATGACATACATACTTGCAAAATGCTCTTGAAAAACCCAAATGGAAGAGAGAATGGTAGATAGAAAATGAGAGAAAAAGATGGTAACCAAAACATTAAGCACCCTAAAATGGTCTTGAAAGTCCATATTTATAGCCAAAGTGGGATTATTAAAATAATCAATTTAAATTAATTAAATTGATTAGATTAATTAAATAAAATAAATATGGTATGTAGAGGTAAATTATAGGGTGTAATGATGGTGTTGTGGTGAAAATATGTAGACAAAAGGGTAAAAAATTGGCAATTTTGTCATAGGGGACACATGGTACATTTGGGCAATTTTATGGGCTCAAGGAGGTGGTGTACGGCTGGGCTTGGAAGAGGCTTTGGTGGCAGCTGGATGGTGGAATGCTGCTGTGTATGAAGCTGGCAGGTTGGTGACAAGCCAGGCGTTGGCTGCACGGTTGGAGGCAAATGTTGGGCAAGATTTGGCAGCAGCCAAATGATGAAGACAGCAGGCTGGTAATGAGAAGTGCTGGCTGGGAGCTGCTTGGAGGCAGCTGAGTTGGGCCAGGCGTGGGCCTGGTTGTGAGGCCCAATCCATGGGGCTAAAGGAGATGGGTCTTGTGCCACTTTTTCCTATTTCTTTTTCACAAATGCCACTCTTCTTTCTTACTTTTTCCCAAAACTACAATATAATTCCTACAAGATAAAAATAAATTAAATAACAATCAAATATTTTCAAATATAAATAAATCATATTAATTATTTGAAAATATTGATTATAACTTAATTTAATATAGCATTTAAGTTCACAAGAATTACACTTTTAACTTCTAACTTAACAATACAAATTTCAAATAATTAAATTACAACATATTATAATAAAATATCTATAAAAACATATAAAAATCTAGAGAACTACAATAAGACTAATAAATTAAAACTTACATAAAAACTTAATAAGTTAATTAAAAACTCAAGAACTAAGCCACAATTAGCATATAAAATATGGTAAAATAACTCTATTTTGTAGAGTTATCACATTATTATGACTCATTTGAAAAAGGGCATGTTTAACATCCTCTTGAGTGAAAGGTCGAATGAGCTGCTCATTCATAGAAGGCGAGACCCGATTGGGAATGGCATCAAGGACTCGATCCAAAGCATTAGTGGACGATATACTAAAGGAAAACAATAACTTGAAATAGTCTAGTAGGATGGTCGAAACGTTCTCTTGACTCTGAGGACGAACACCAAAAGCATCCTTTAGGCTTTCAATTACTGTATTTCCCCTAAAATAATTGGCACCCAAGTAATTAACTAAAATCATTGTCTTTGTAAATAATAACTAAAGTTAAGTAAGAGGAGCTATGCTAAAGAAGAAGAAAAAAAACATAGCCATGCTCTTTTTCCTGACATATCCACAATCAATTACGTGACGTGATTGCATTGCATGCAAAAAAAAAAATAATAGTTTGAAGCTCTTTTTTCCAAAATAAGACCTTAATTAATTTCCAGCTAATTATAATCAGCTTGGTTAGTTGGTTTATATATTGTGATTAAGCTTTTTAGCAAAGAAAGATAAGATGAGAAGTATGAGATTAATCAATAATGGGTGAGATATTTATAACATATAATAATAAATGGGTTTTGAAATTGAGGGAGTTTTTTTTGGTGAAATGTCAATATCAAGCTTTTGAAAGGCATTTGTCTGTCTCCTTGGTGGGTAACATAAGAAACCCAACACGTAAATCACTCTACCAACACCAATCAAATCTCTTCTTTTCCTCAATATAAAGTAAAGCAAATTTTATTAGTAAGAAAGAAAAGTCATTCTAGGCCATTCTTTTATTTTTACATTTTATTACCAACTCTTAATTTTAATTTTTTTTTTGTGTTAATACCTTCTCAACTATCATTTTATTAACAAATCATCTAGCTAGTTCTATATATTTTTTTACCAACGAGGATACATGTGTTCATAATTTATTTGTCACGTGTTAAATATTTAATTATTTATTAAAAAATATTTTTTAAATAAATTTAATTAATTAAAAAATTTTGAAATTAAAAAACCAATAATTCAGCAAATAAAACTAATAATTAAAAGAAATAACTAAAATTAATTTTTTTTAAAAAGGTAATAATTTAAAAAGAACCTTTTAACCTAAAACCCTAAAATCTAAAATTAAACGTTATTTTCCCATTTCCTCATCTCTTCTTCTTCCTGCATCATCAATCTTCTAAAACTAAATGATGTCAAATTGAAGACAAAGGATGTCAGATCTCAATCGAGCTTATGTCATCGGACGACTCGGATGGGGAGGAGGGGCTTCTTGCGGAGTCAGCACAACTCGTATGGGAGGCAGAGCATCAATGGAGAACAAATTTGAGCGAGACTGGAGAGGTCGGTGCATCGGATTTCTTCTCCAGGGCAATGGTGGGATTAATTCTCAAAGTTGATGTCGAGAAGCTGGACTGAGCTCACCAGTTGGCAAGGGCATGGAGGATGGTTGCAGATCTGGTTTCTTAAAAGATTTTGAGTTTGAATCTTTGTTTTGATGCCAGTGAGTTTTGTAGTTTCTAGTTATATTGAAAGAGAACCAAGTTTGAATTTGTATTAAGGGAAGCTGCTAATTTGAATAAATTTTGTTTGGTGTAAATAATGAATGAAATTGAGATGTGATTATGAGTAAATACGGGGTTTTATCTTTGAGTATATATGTTTAAAGATTTCACAGAGTTGTGTTCGGGGATACATGGGTGATGTTTCAAAATTTGATTTTTGGGGTATAAATTTGTGTTCATAGTGAACTTGGTTCGTGAACAAATTTGTGGGTTTTGTGTTATGTGTGTTGGTTTTAAAGATTTGTGTGGATTTTGTATGATATATGTGAGAAAAAATTTGTTGGTGTTCTTGATTTTTTGAAGAATTATGGGTTTATATTTTTAGTGTTCTTGATTTTTTTAGTTTCTAATTTAATTTTTATTAAGTAACATTTTTTTTAATTATTTTTATTTTAAAATTGTTTAAAAAAATTTATCAATGACGTGGATCACGATTTATGACGTGGACCGTCCATGTTGTCAGATAATCGGCAAAATCAAACAAGGTCTATAGATTTGCTAAGGAAATTGTAGTTTGGGAGGTATTGCCACCGAAAATAAATATTGAGATTTCAGTGTAAACAAATGTAAAGATAAGAGGGTTTTGTCGCCAATTACTCGTAAATAAATAATATTTTCATTTTATATATGTATCATTAATTTATAAAAGATAAATTTCAGTTTCTATGCATCATATTGGGTGCTAATTAAAAAATATACTAGGAATATTAAGTTTTTAAAAATAATGTCACTTTTTTGGCACTCTACCCAAATACCCTCATCTCTTCCCCCTCTCTTTCTCTTTCGGCTTACTCTCTCTCACCTCACGGCACCACCAACACCCCCACCACACTAAATACTGCATTTCGAAGAGATCTGAGCATGATTTTTGAGTTTTTTTGCGATCTTTTTTAGATTTAAAACTTTGAAATCTACAAAAAAATCGACTTTGCTCGATGGTGGTTCGATGGTGCTTGATGCCAACTCGATGGGGCCTTCAAAATCAAGATTTTCATAAAGAAAAAAAATGATTTTCCTCAATGGTGGTTTGATGATGCTCGATGTGATTTTTGCAAGAAACATAATTTTTCACTCAGGTATTTGTTTGGGATGATATTTTTTATTTTGGGTATTTTTCAAGATCTACACGTTTGACATACTCATATCCACATTTTTTAAGTGTAACACTTGAACAAAAATACAAAAATGCAAACATACCTCGTGTTTAAGATATGTTTTGGTATGTTTTCAAGTTTTAAACTTCTCAAATGTGCATATGAACATGTCAAACGTGTAGATCTTGAAAAAATATCAAAAAAAAAATCACTCCAAACGGACACCCGAGTGAAAAATTATGTCTCTTACAAGAATCACATCGAACTGACATCGAACCACCATTGAGAAAAGTCATTTTTTCATGAAAATCTTGATTTTGAAGGCCCTATCAAGCTGGCATTGAGCACCATTGAACCACCATCGAGCAAGGTCGATTTTCTACAGATTTCAGAATTTTAGATCTGAAAAAAAATCGCAAATAAAAACTCAAAAATCATGCCAATATCTATTTGAAATGCAGTATTTAGTGTGGTAGTAGTGTTGGTGGTGTCGTGAGGTGAGAGAGAGTGAACCGAGAGAGAGAGGGGGGGGGGGGGGGAAAGAGAAGTGAAAAGAGACTACAGGGAAGAGATGATGGTATGTTTGGTAGAGTACAAAAAAGTAGCATTATTTTGAAATCTTTAATATGTCTAGCATATATTTTAATTAGCACCCAATATTAAGCATAGAAAGTGAAATTTCCCTTTATAAAATTAAGAAAATTACATCTCACAACCTATAATTGATTTTATTTACAAATTTAACCTCAAAAATTTTAATTACAAAAATAACATTTTTTATACCGCATATAAAATTATACATACCTCATATAAAGAATTGCCAACACTTAAATAATTATTTAATTCTCTCTATTCGCCATAACTTTTAAAAAAAATTATGGACACACCATTGATCATTTTGGCTCAAGAGTGATATCATCATGACCTACTTTTCAAAGTGATCATGTTGATATGTTGAAAGCATATATTTTCTCGCCGTCACTGGAATCAAAAGTAACCATTCGGTTGCTTATAAATACCGATTAGTTACCTTTTTACAAAAAACTTTATTTTAGTTAATTAACTTTAAGCTTATTTTCAAAATTTAGTTAATTGGTTTATGTTATGTATGAAAAATAAATTTTTAGGAGTAACTCCAAGTTTATGTTATAAAAAAATAATCAATTGGTATTATTTTCTAATAAGTTATTCATGGTAATTTGGAATTAGAGAATTTTTTTATACTATATGATGATTAATTAATTAGTTTCTAAAATAGACTTGAAGGTAATGTAAAAGTATCTTAAATTATAAGACATGTAAATTACATGAGTGACTAAAAATTTTTTATTAAAAGTTAAAGTGTAGTGTACTAAATTAATTTTTATTAATAAATTATATGGTAACTTATTATATTATATGACAACTCATTAGTTTCTGAAATAAGCTAGAAGGTTACGAAAATATATCTCAAATAATAAGATACCATAATATAACCTAAAAATAACTAATTGATATATTAAGATGTTTACAAATAAGTTTTGAATGTAACAAAAAAGTACTGAAATAATATAATCTAAAAATAAAACTTTTAATTAAAAAAAAACGATCAATTGGTAACTTATCACCATTATAAGTAACCAAAATGTTACTTTTGAAAACAAAACAAAAAACGAAAAATTCGGGATTTCAGGAATATTTCCAATTAAGATATATTATTTTTTGAATCAGATCATTTTTAATGATGTGGCAATGCATTTTTGTAAATAAAACTTTGTAGGTAATTTTTATAATTATTTTATATTTTATGTATATAATTGTAAAGATCTCACCTCTATGCACTATTTAAGTAAAGAAAACTCTTAAGATATTATTGCATTTGTTTATTATAATTAATTAAAATTTAATTATTCTTTTATACTAAAAATTATTTTTTTTAATTTCACATGATTCTTTTCTTTTAATTTATAATTGATTATTATTATATTTTTGATTTCGAAAAAAAAATTAAAATTATATTAACGGTACTAAAGAATGTTTTATTAAAATTATATGAACAAATATTTTTTTATTATCATACGAAATCTTAAATATGATTATTCTACTAGGAGTGACCAAATTTTCGATTGCTTCATTATTAGATTGAGACTATATAGTATACAATAATGAAAGTAATTAACTGTTTAATTAATCAAAGGCCACTGTCCGCTTTTAAAAAGGATGTGACATCACTTAACCACTTCCTTCCTCTATAAATAGTTTTTCTTTTTTTAATTGTGGCTTGATCTTCTTTAAGAATTTTTTTTAATATATTTAAAATTATAAAATAATTTATACTTTTTTCTTACGTGGGTAACTCTTAAAAAGGAAACTCATAATAACGAAGAACGTCATTGTTACGTGCTGTAAAATAACATTCCCTAATACGTACGCAATTACTAGTTCGAAATGAACACATTGCATCCTTCCAAAAAAAAAAAAACACTTACTGCTTTCGTTTCGCTGGTGTAATTTTCTTTTAAAAAAAATCACAAATTTTGAAGGTAAAACTAAAAGAGTAACACATACAGTATTCAAAATTAATATTAAAAATAACACAACACACTAACATCAAGTGGAATAAAACTTGCAAATAGTATTAGATATAATATCACACATGAAAATTGTGTGAATATATTCAATAATTTATAAAAATATAGATTATTTTACTCATTACTAATTGGTTTTAAAATAGAATCACATATTTTTTACTATGCATCACATTCTACTTCTAAATCACTTTACACATCCAAACAACGAGAAGACATTACTATTAGAAATTAACCTCATTTTTATTTTATTTTTAGAAAAAGGAACGAACAATATGTATTTTATCATTACATCTACGTATGTTGTGTATAATTTATATCATTATTGGGATATAATTGTAGTTAAACTTATAACTAGTTTCATTTATTATAGTTAGTTATTTATGTAAAAAAAAATGACGTTAAAAGTACTTAACTACTAAATCTTATTACTCTTAACTATCTATTTAAAAAATAAATACAGCAAATTTTAATTAATTTTATATTTAAATTATTTTTTAAATAGGTAACTAACTACAACAAAATATATTATATAAGTATTTTTGCCGTCAATTTTTTTTAAGAAATAATTATCTATAATAAATAAAACTACATAAGAAATTTAGCTTCAATTATCCCTAATTATTTTATGAGTGATGATATGTACATTCAAATTATGCACCAAAACATTACACAGAATGATACACTACTACAAAAATGGCTTTAAGTGTAGGAAATATTTATTGCATGATCTTTATTTATTTTCATGCAATTTACATATTATCAAATAAACATGCAAATTCCTAGAACATGCTTCTATGAAATTGATATAAATACAGAATAAAGTAAGAGCTTACATTACGCAGCGAAACTGGAACAACTCATTCCTTCAATCTCTTTAACATTTGATTTATTTCTGTAGCAGAGTATTATCAAGAGATTGAACTAGATTAGTAACACAGTCTTTCTCACCAAGCATTTGATCAACCTAGAACTAGTGTGGGTTGGTTCTCAACACATGAGATGGAGATCTAAAAGAGATAGTGGCTAAGAAATGATTAGATTGTCTAGGTTTTCACTTACCCAATGAATTAACTGAGACCGACTTATGAAAACCCTAGATATCATATTTCTTATATAGACAACTTTATGGACTTTATTTAAATTTAAGTTTAAATTAATTAAAATAATAAACAAAAAGATAAAAACATTGGACTCCCACAAATGGACTTGAGCTCAATCTCTTTGTTTTGAATTTAAATCACAATTGAGCTTAAATTCAAAAGCTTTTATTTTTTTAATTAATTAAATAAATCCTTATTCAAATTAACTAATTATAATTTGAAATGTGTTTTAATATTATTTATTTATATTGACACTAATTTATCAATATTAATACATTTACCAAAAGATTCTCTTTTATTCTCTAAATCTCATATCTCTGTAAATTTTCCAAAATTGACCTAGTCAACTTTAAAAATCTTGATTGATAATTAAATCAATTAATTGAGACAGTCTAGATGATTTACTCAAAGTTGATGCGGGGACCATGGATCCATGAAATCAAGCTCCAACAAGTTACCGTGAATTTATTTACGAATAATCTCACTACCTTATTAATTCCTCGTGACTCCACTATAGACTCATAATTGAACTCTTGAATTCATAGAACGTATTTTCCAAACCATAAATATGTTATCCATTGTTATAACCATTACAGTTAGTCAATCCTCTATCGATGACTTACTAATGAGTTGGGTGCAAATTACGATTTTACCCCTCATCAGTATATTATCCTTAACTCCCGCTAAGTTCCTTATAAATGATATTTCTGTGAACTTAATCACAGAAATGAGATCTCAATCATTTAACCTTTTTAACAAAGAAATTAAGGAAATTATCTTTTCACTTCTCATACAAAAGTTATAGATTTCGTATCTGTAACGTCCAAGAATTTCCTAATAAGACTTGGGGCCTTGATTAGGGGGTCAGGGTGGAAATATGTGGAATTATGTACTTAATTGTTATATTGATTGTAATTATGTGAATTATGCGATAATATGAATAGTTGTGCATATTTAGGGGTATTAAATATGCATGTAGGTCTGTTTCTTATTAGATGGCGATTTTGGTAATTTGGCCTGTTGCGGGCATAATTGTATTTTTGTGTGCATATATGTGTTATATGTGAGAGACCACATTATTATGTGGGTTTATCTGGGTTACTCGGCATGAGGTAATCCTAGGGAGCAAGCCGGTGGGAAAGTCACAACGGGACCCAATACCCGACTCGGAGCGAGTCAAGGGGTATTTTGGGTATTATACGTTTAATTTGGTTATCGGATTATGGAAATAAATAATTGGAGATATATTTAAAGTTAGTGAATTTAGGAGGGAATATTGGGGAATTTGACCATTTTGCTCTTGGGGACGTTTTTGGTACCCCGAGCCTCGGAATTAGCGTAAGTTAGATAAGCTTAATAAAACAAAAGACAAAAACAACCCTCATGCACCTAGAAGCTTTCTGCCTAGAACGACTCTCTCTCTCTCTCTCTCTCTCTCTCTCTCTCTCTCTCTCTCTCTCTCTCTCTCTCTCTCTTTACTCACTCTCTTTTCCCTCAAGCTTTTCCAACCTAAGCCATTGAAACTAAGGGAGATTTTGGGCTTAAAATCTGGGGGATTAATTCAGTAACTGTAACGTCCTGGTTACCCCAAGACAGTTACGGTGAACTTTGAACCGTGAATTTAACTCGCTACCCGAGTTCTTTGGTTAAAAACGCGCTTCTATGTGTTATTAGTAGGTTAAGGTGGAAAATCAATCAAAAGGGAATGATATATTTTATTTAAAACATAAAAATGTTCATGGGCCCATAAGAAAATTTTACAAGTTATTTGCAATGCAAAATTGTCACTACATTATAAAATTTACAACCCGCCGATCTAAGCGGCAAAAATAGGGTAAACCTCCCAGTTCCCTTGAGAACTTCTTGGCTGTGGTGGTCAAGCGGCCGCATATACCACCTAAGCTCTCCACTCAAGGTTGGGTGAGCTTTTCTTCCCCTTTACCTGCACCACATAGCACCCATGAGCCAAAGTCCAGCAAGAAAACTCAATACTTCATGAATATAATATCAAACGATGATCATAATAATCATCCAGGACTTCTAGTCCAAAATAGAGAAGTGACAGTTGTAAAAGTCACTAAGGTGGGTTCTGTTCCCTTTACCAATAAGTGATCATTTCACTAGCTTAACCGAGATAGGTATCTGATGAAATAGTCAGCAGCATAAACCTACCAAGTGACCATAGAGTCACGGACGTGGGATTCTGTTCCCTTAGCCATGTGACAAAACAGTCACCTAGGCCTTTGGCCCTGGCTCTGAGTAACTAGTCATAGACTAGTCAAGCACTTATAATTTTCATCGACCTTAGGGTCGGTCCAGTATTAATGCTCCTTTGAGTCATTCAATGTTGATATCGATTAGATCTAATCTTTTATTAGCTCTGCGTTCATGATGCTTGTGCTCTTAGGTCAGTAACACGAAACCAGTGTCGATTCTGAATAGTCAATGTAATACACAAGTAAGCAAGAATTGCTAAGCGTTTAATATGCAATCAATGTCCACATTTAACAATCAACATGCCTTTATAACAACCACGCATGTTGTAATGCTCTGAAATCCCTAATGCGGTTTAATGGCTGGATTAGTAGGCCAGGAAGGCCATAACTGTTTAATTATGTCATTAAATGAATATATGCATGTTTATGTTAATTATATTATAATATGATGTTAAATGCATGCATGTGGGTCCACATTTCATGACAGGGCGTAATTATATATTTTTATGTATGTCGGTGATATATTGTTGAGGCCACATTATAATGTGGATTTGTTCGAGCTTTTCGGCATGAGACGATCTTTGAATATTAAGTAGCGGTTTAGTCATAATGGGATTAAGTTCGAGGCTCGGGGTGAGTCTCGGGATGTTTTAATGATTAGAGCGTTGCCGGGAATAAAAGGGTAACGGGATATGAATTATTGGTATTTGGGAATATTGAGAATAGCGGGAATTGGAGGGTGTTAATTATGATTAACGAAATAGGTGAAAGATGACGGTTTTACCCTTGGGAGGCTTTAGAACTTTTATTTGACCTAGGGGCATTAAGGTCATTAAGGTCATTTGGCTTGGGATATGTATGACTTAGTTGGTTGTAGAAACATTCAGAACAAAACAGAGCCCTCACTTCTTCTTCACGTACATCATCTTCCCTCTATCTTCCTTTGGAATTTTTGGTCCCAAATTGAAGAATCAAGCTAGGAAATCAAAGCTTGGAGGTTATAGACTTAGTTCGTCCATTGAGGAGGATTCAAAACCAGCTTGAGGTAAGAAATCATCCATGAATTTTAAGTTATACTCTGTTTTTCTTTTAGTTTTCAGCCTATAGATTTTGATGTGGATAGTTAGAATTAATGGGAGTTTTTGTGTAAGATTGATTGGGTTTTGATGAGGGTGTGATGTAGATGAAGTTTAGGGGTTGAATTGGATGTTTTGGTAAGGTTTGGTATTGGTTTGGAAGGTTGGTTTCAAGGGGAATCGCAAGGAGGGAAAATCAGAGGTGTTGCCGGTCTGAAGCTGGCGCCCCAGCACTATGCAGGGCAGAGAATAGCCCTCTCTGTTTCTGGGGCAGCGCCCCAGTGCTAGTTGCCAGCGCCTAGGCGCTAGGTCAATTTCAGGGGATGTTATTTTTTAGGGCTCAAGATGGTTTTTAAGGCTCGGGGGTTGATTTCTTTACCCCTTTTGAGTAGATTAAGAGTCCCGAGAGTGGGGGATTGATCCCGGGGGTGTGGTTTAGATTGTGAACCATTCATTGATTTACTTTATTAATGGATTATAATTGGTTATGACTAGGTGATCGCTAAGGAATCTAAAGGTTGATCGTTCTCAAGGGTCGTTCTTATATTATTTCTCGCTCGAACCTAAGGTAAGAAAACTGCACCCTGTGTATATATGACATGCATGATTGTTGTTGAGGTATGTTGGTTGATAAATGTGGACATTGATTGCATATTAAATGCTAGTGAATATTGTTTACTTGTATATGGTACTGACTAGTCAGGGATACTGACCTAAGAGTCAGAAACGGCATAAGCGTCCTGAACGCAGGGCCGAATGAAGATTAGATCTAATCAATATCAGCGTTGAATGACTCTAAGGCATTAACGCTGGACTGACCATAAGGTCAATGAATCTTATAAGCGCTTGGCTAGTCGAAGACTAGTTACTCAGAGTCAGGGCCAAAGGCCTAGGTGACTGCTTGTCACATGGCTAGGGAACATTGTTCCATAGTTATGACTCTAGAGTCATGAGGAAGGTTATGTTGGTGACTAGTCATCATGCACCTATCCTGTTTAAGCTAGTGAAAGGTTCACTTATCTGTTAAGCCCCGATGACCTTATCGTCACATGGATAAAGGAAGTTGTACCCATCTTAGTGACTTTTACGACTGTCACTTACCTGTTTTGGACTGAAAGTCCTGGATGATTATTATGATCGTTGTTGATATTATATCATGCTATATTGTGTTTTCTTGCAGGGCCTTGGTTCATGGGTGCTATGTGGTGCAGGTAAAGGGAAAGAAAAGCTCACCCAGCCTTGAGTGGAGAGCTTAGGTGGTGATGTGTACATATGCAGCCGCTTGACCGCCACGGCCAAGGAGTTCTCAGAGGAACTAGGGGGTTTACCCTATTTTTGCCACTTAGGAAGGCGGGTTTGTAAATTTGAAACAGTAATGACCATTTTGAGTTGTAAATAATTTATAAACGTTTTGATGGGCCCATGAACAGTTTTATGTACTTAATAAAATATATCCTTTCCTTTTTATTGTTTTTCCACCTTAGCCTGTTAATAACACTTAGAAGCACGTTTTAACCAAAGGACTCGGGTAGCGAGTCAAATTTCCGGTTCACCGTAACTGTTCTGGAGTAACCAGGGTTTTACACATGTCATATACAAAGGGTGAAGTTTTCTTACCTCTGGTTCGAGCGAGAATGAGTAAAAGAATGACCCTTGAAAACGATCTCCCTTTTAGTTCCTTGGCGGTCACCTAGTCATAACCAAATATGGGATTCTCTCAATAAAATGAATAACAAAGGTTCCCAAACCAAGACTTAGCCTCTGGAACATCGAATACCACTAAACCGGGTAGTAGGAATGATCCCGAGGCCTAAGGTTGAGTTCCCATGATCAAAACACTTATTTGGCCTCAAAAACCCTTAAGTGTCGCGGCCCCAAAACCCTGAGCTGCGGCGCCCAAGAACAGGGCCACGGCCCCCACCTAGAAACCTGCCATAACTCCGATTTCTCACATTTTAATCCTTCCAAAAACCTACCTAAACATCTCCAAATCCAAAAATCAAAGTTTCCAAACATCCCAATGATTCAAAATCATCAAATACCGAGACTCAAACAAATAAAAAACTCATCGACACACAAAATCCAAATCAAAGCTTAAAAACTCTAAAACTCAAAACTTAAAGCTTGGATTACCTTTGATTGGGTTGTTTCTCGCTAAATCCTTCAGTCAAGAAGCTTCTAATATTTCCTAGGATCGTTATGCCTCGATCCTCGCTTAATTCTGACTCATAGAACTCAAGTTTTCTTCGAAATTGCAACGAACGGTAAAAAGAACTAACGGGAAGAGAGAGAAAGGTGTTTTAACGTAAGTTTCTTTCTAACAGACTACTTCAGGCTTAAGTAACCTCAAATAAATCCTAATGCTCGGGGTCCCAAAAACATCCCCGGGGGAAAAATAGTCAAAACTACCAAAATTTCCTCATGATCTCAATAACTCCCAATATATCCTCAAATAATCATTCTCATTATCCAATATCCCAATAATTTACCCCGTTATGACAAAACCGCTAATTTGCAACCTAAGATCGTCTCATACCGAATAGCTCGAATATATCCACATAATAATGGGATCTCATCCATAAATCACAACATGCACCAAATACACAAATATGCCCTCAACGGGCCAAATTACCAAAATGCCCTTATAATTAAATGTGGACCCACATGCATGCATTTAACAACATATTATAATATAATTCACATAAACATGCATATAATCATTTAATGGCATAATAAAGCAATTATGGCCCTCTCGGCCTACTAATCTAGCCATTAAGCCATATTAGGGGTTTTGGGGCATTACAGTAACAACTTGTGGATTCAATCTTTAGCATAAGTAAGCATTTAAATTATGTTTTCTGGACATTAAATTCTTGTTATATTGAGCTAATATTGGGTGTTCGTGAACCATTAAGCTCAAGGGTTGAAATGGAGATTTAATGACGTTTAGGACTGAATTTCTATTGGGTTTTGTTGTTGGGAAGGTGTTAGAGCTATAGTGATGAATGAATTATAGTTTTGGGTTAAATTTGAAAGGTTTTGGGTGCTGAAAATGGAGAAATTTCTGGGTTCATGGGGCCAAGTCGCGACTTTGTTCTTGATAAGTCGCGAATCAGGCTGAGCCCCAGGCGCCTTGGGAGGTGTAATGACTCAACTATTTCTATGACCTTGGACCATTAGATCTACTATACATAGCTACTACTTTGGGAAAGATACATAAGAAATAATATAACTTTATTAAATCTCAAAATATTGTATCAAAAACATAATAATAGAAAATATGGCATGGGTACCCATTGTTTAAAAGAAAAACATAAACTTTAATTCAATTGTTTAAAAAACTAAATGCGAAAAAACATGATCTAAAAGACTAAATATAAATAACTTCATCCTCGATCAACACGCAGTCCACTCAGTCCGTTCATCCTCAACACACATGCCAAGCTTCCAAGAATCCTTCCACCTCCGTATCTAGTTCCCTGCATCACACTAAAAAATAAAGGAATGAGCCTAATGCCCAGCAAGGAAAACCTAACACATAACTCATATACATAAAATTCATAATGTAGCATATAATAAAACATATCATAAACATATGTCACACATACTATAACACTTATGTCACATACATACTATAATGGCCATTATTACTTTGGGTCCCATAAACTAAACAAGTCATATGCCCATTAGATTAGTGGGGTCTTGCTAGCTAAGCAAGTCATATGCCCATAATCTATTTGGGGCTTGTTAGTTGTATAGGTCATATGCCCAAGTCTACAAGCATACTTAACATAACATTTTTCATAACACACATTCATAAGATAACATATAAAATCATATAGCACATAAATCCTATCCTATTTTCCTTACCAATATACCGGGATGATGAGAACAAAGTCGGGATTTTGGAACACTCCTAAAAACCATAATATAGAGGAGAGTATACTAAAGAAAAGAGATGGAAAGAATAAACTACACCATCGAAACGATACTTACCAATGAAAACCTTAAGTTCGAAGAACTTAGATGCCTAAGAATAGAAAAGACTGAGTTAGGATTTGAGTAGAGAAGAACTATAAGAATCAATACAGAAAGGAACTAGAATTAGGAATACCTTGAATGCTTCTATGACCGAACTATACCTCGAAACCGAAATACACTATAACCTTACTTCCCAAGTGTTTATTAAGCTTATAACCCCAATCCAAGTGTTTATCACTCTATAGTCTCACTAGCACATGGAAGGCTCTGATCAATGCTTGAAGAATGAATGAAAAGGCTTGGTGCTAGGTCCTATTTATAGAGTTCTAGGAATAAAAATCTTCTTTTTGGCATTGAATAAAAATAATAAATTTAATTGAAAATATTTGAATATCCTTCAGCCAAAGGCTTAGGAATTGGTCAAATTTTTCAAAGAGATTTAAGGATTCAAAGCTTGATTTTTAAAATAATAAAAATAAATAGAATCCTAACTTCTAACTCCCTAAATCTCGTAACTCTAAACTCCCCTACAGTAAAATCAACATATCTGGAGCTATAGAACTCCGATTTAGACTCTCGTTATACTGTTAGAAAGATAATTAAATTATCTACAACTTTCCAGAAATATTATTTTTCGAAATTCATAACATAACTAGGTCAAAAATAGGTCGGAAGTTACAGTACCCTAAAGTTACGAATAATCTATTTACATCCTAATCCACAAATAAATAAAATTGTGACAAATATCATGCTCCTATCAGATTTTGGTGAAGACTAAGTCGTATATTTATCTTATTTTATCATTAAAATAATAATTCCTTAATAATCATAACCTTAGGAATAACCATGCTCATGACAAGTGTCAAATTCTTATTAGCTCTATCTAAACATTAAGTTATAATAATTATCATATTAATAACCAGCAATATTAATCAAACCTTATGTTATAATTAATATTCTTAAACTATAGGTTAAACTTATAAAATCCATAACTATTGCTAGGAGTTTCCAACTAAGTCCCGGCTTGAACCAAAATCCGGAGTTTCCAACTAAGTCCCGGCTTGAACCAAAATCCATAGTAATGAACATACTATAACTAATACTAGCTACTACTACTACTACTACAGGAGGCCTCTGCCTGGGGGCGCACCGCGACCTGTTAGGGCAAGTCGCGACCCGTGCCTCTGGATAGAGGCAAGGAGGCTCTCTGGTTGGAGGGGCGCGCCGCGACCTGTTAGAGCAAGTCGCGGCCCGCCTTGGCATTTTTGCCTTGGAGAGTTTGATTTAAATGGAAACATTTTCCTTGGGGCTCGGGATTGATTCCACTACCCGATTTAGTGGAACTCGAGGCCCCAAAGGCTAGGACTTGGTCCGGAAGCCTTTACTCGCTCGTTTTTAATAGAATCATATTTTATGGTTGTGACTAGGGTGTCGCTAGGGGCTCGGAACCAGGATCGTGCTCGAGGGTTGTTCTTATTTACACTTACTCGTACTTGAGGTAAGAAAATTGCACCCAATACGTGTTATATGTGTTTAGGGCTTGGCCCGACTGTTATATATAATCATGATTAAGGCTTGGGCCCCGAGGATGTTTATGCTTAGGTTATTGTTTCACATGTTGATCAATATTTGTTTAAGTGCTTAATGATTTTGTATGAATTCTGTAGTTAGGGCTTGAGGCCCCGTTACATCAGTATGATTGATATTGTGAGAATGGTCAATCGATGATGTTATGTGATTAACATTCATATGTTGGGATATACTTATCCATATCTGTTTCTGTGTTGAGATCGTTAAACTTGGATCAGGGCATAACTTATTAGTCAAGGACAGCAATAGTGTGTTGCACGCTGGTCGAAAGGCTTGGGTCTAACTTAGTAACGTACTATTATGTTGGTCAACTTAAGGGTCGATGGTGAACCAAGGGGTTGGGCTAGCTCTATGGCTAGTGAGACAGAGCCAAGGCCGAGGGCTCCAGGTGACTCTATGGTCACGTAGCTAGGGCATAGGCCCGGGAATTGGCTCTAGGGCCAATTGGTTAGGGCAGCAGCCCCAAGTTGATCCAATGATCATTTGCTTGAATCTAAATGATAGTATCTATAAATTGATATTTCTGATTATGTTGAAAGGGTATTTCAAGGTTTATATTCTTTATTCATGCATATGTTGAGTTTTCTTGCTGAGCCTCAGCTCACGGGTTCTTTGTGGTGCAGGTAAGGGAAAGGGAAAGCCTGACTAGCCATGAGTTGGGGAGCTTCGGTGGCGGTGTGTACATATGCGGCTGCTCGACCACAACAACCGGGTTATCTAAGAGGAACTAGGGTTGTAGCCCTGTTTTGCCGTTTAGGCCGGCTGATGTAACTTTTGATGTGTATTATTACCTTTTTATAAGTTTAGTTGTAATATTTTGGGATCCTATGTTTATATGAAACTTTTTAAATAAAAGTCAACGTTTCTTTGACCAAAAATTTTAACCCTAACCCTTGTCACTAACCTTAGTTACACATTTTAAACCAAATGATCTGATTAGCAGGTCTGATAAATTTTTAAGTACACAGTGTAACGGTCCTGGATTAGGAGAACGTTACAATATCTATGAATAATACTCCCACTCAATTACACTACTAAATCTCCAAGATGTAAGTATGGGCTATATCGTAGGGTAAGCTAGTAACGAACAAGTAGTCAAGATATTTAAACAATATAATTAGCTTAATATTATCACTCAGAATTAAGATCGACTTAACCTATGGTCAACGTTGTGATATTGATTAGATTCGATAACAACGATACTTATTTATCAATCAATAATCAATATCGGTCCTAGTTCGATGTAACCAAATACATCTGATCTTATCTACTTGGTCAATACCTTGGATAAGACATCACACCTCGAATGTGTAAGTAGATCATATCGTAGATTGTCTAATCAGTGAAAATCCAATACACTAATCTAATATTAGGACTCGTTCTTTTGAACATATAATTACAACTATAATCCACTATGACCTAGTCACTATAATTGTAACTATCCATATGTTTGGGATTTTATAAATGTTTGTATTATTTTAATAATCATGTAATAAAGCAAGCAAGCAAGTAACACGGTTGTAAAACTAAATGATTTCTGCTACTTTTATTGACAATATGAAATCGTGTTACATGTCCGACATGGTTGTATAAGGGCATAAAATCCAACACTAAGACCATTTAAAATGGTCATGAAATATTTTCCATGACCCAACTAAATAGACCATGAAATCTAGAGTTGTTAAAAGCATGGATTTTTCATGATCCATAAAAAAGGTCATGGAAAGTGGTCCGCGTGGGGAGCACTTTTCATGACCTTTTAAATGGGACGTGAAATATAAATTTTCATTACCCTTTTTATAGATCATGAAAAGTATGTCAGGACCACATTTCGTGTTGAAATACCATTTTTCATAACCTTTTTAACAGGACATTAAAGTGTGCTAGAACCACATTTAATGACCCTTTACAAGGGATGTGAATTGTTTTTATTTTTATTTTTTTTTACATATTTCACGTCCCAATTGTATAGGACGTGAATCATATATATATATTGGTATTTAAATTATCTAATATATGTTTTAATTAATATAAATACATATAATTTCATAAATTAAAAATTTTCATTAATATGAAATAGCACACAATGTTTGTTAGAAATAAAACTAATACAAACAATGATTTGAACTAATGGTAGCATATCTTGTGTTCATTCTTGTTTCATCTCATCTAGTTGTTCTTCAGTATATCTGCATTTGTTGAGCTACAAAAAATAAAATGAAAATATATTTATGAAATTAATTTTTAATTTTATAGTTTTAATATAATTATAATCTTTGAACATTTACTTACCCCCTTCAAATAACTTTTACAGTCTGGAACTTGAATCAAATCTTTCATCATCCTCATTATGAAGAATCCATATTCCACATTGCCCTTTTTTTGTGGACACTAATAATAATACAAAATTTAATGAGTTAATTAAATATTTTCATAAAATTTATAAATTTAAACTATTGAAATGGAATTTAAAGTTGCAAGTACATACTTTGGGTTGCAGAATAGTTGGTTTAGGTGGGATTTGTAAGTTCTTAGACCATAAGTAGTGATCATAAGCGTCGACAATTGTTTCTTGAATTTGTGGGCGGTTCTCAAGGGGTGCATTATCCGAATCCATATAACAAATGTAATACGCTTTAGGCACCAACAATACCAACATCCAATGCTCACTATATATACGAAAAACAAGATTAATTTGATCAAATACTACATCACATTATCAATATCATACTTTAATAAAATTAGACTTACCTATGGTTCCAAGGAACAACCATATATTGATTTTCTGACATTAAGTTATTCATTCGCTTGCACAAATATGCAACACAATCTTCAAACCTAGTTGTGGCAATGGCTACAGCATTAGGATTGACAAATAGAAACAAATGTTGGCAATGATGTTCTCGGAGCCAATTGTACACTAACCTAATATATAAAAAAAAATTAAGAGCATTAACTAACTTTTTATGTCAAAGAAAAAAACTTAACCCAAGTTTAAAAAAACTGAATGTTGATACCTTTGGTAGCACATGATAATAGCTTGTCCAATCTTTTCGCCTCTAATAAACTGAAGTATCTCTTCCTTGCATATAAAACAATGTGACATATCATCAGCGAACACTTTATCTTGTATGGATGCATTTACACGCTCGTCTTGAGGCCACTTCGATATTATATCATAAATATGTCCCAAATGATCTCATATCGGTGTGCCTTGGGTCACTTCTTGAGTTAGAGATTCACTTTGAAAGTGTACATGTCCCCGTGGCTGTTGGGTCAAAGGTGGTGAAGGTTGATGTGTTGTTGGTCGATGTACTTTGCTCCTACTTTTTGAACCAGTCTGTGTAATAGAATTATCAATCAATTAATGAAGTATACACAATAAAAGAATATAAGTAAAGACAACTACAACATCACATCACCTGTTCTTGCCACTCAGTAAATATAACCAAATGCTTAGGTCAAGCTACATGCGTCCCAATAGCTTGAGCAACTTTGCATAGCTCCAAGTTAAGGATAGGGTTAGGGAGTGGAGCAGCTCCCTAAAGAGAGTATTTGATGATGACACGGTAATTGATGTCTCCTAATGGCAAGTTGTGGAGTTGTTCGTCTCCAGTGTCAATAACGTGTCCCCATGCAATAACATTCTCAATCAACCTAATCGCCAAATGACATTTACATTCCCGCACCATAATTTCTAAGTTATACATATTTAAAATCATATATTAAAATTGACAAACAATATTTAAAATGTGATACCTTATGCACATGTGGTTGTGGTGCATAAAATGTCATTGGATCTTCCGCTTGTGGTGGTTCTGGTAAATAGTAAGATCTTGGAGGCTCCAATATATAGTAAGATCCGGGTTGAGGATGTGGTACCTCAAGCATATGAGGTTGAGGATGTGGTACTCCAACCCCAAATCCAGAAGGGTATGCACAAGATCCATGCCAACTATGTTGGGCTCTATTTGCTTCAACGAGGGATTTGAGGTTCATTCTTCTTGTTTGTGATATCGTTCTTCTTGTTGATGAATTTTTTCTTCTTGTTCACGAATTCGTTGATCGAAATTATAAGCTGAACTAGTTTGCTTCCCTTTCACTTTCGTTGAATGAGGTGTGTTAAAAAATATTGCTTGGGTCACACCTTTACCTATACCTCGAACCTTACGTCCAGCTTCAGGGGTTCCCATCGCTATCATGAGCACATCCCTAGTTCCTTCGAGCTCCCATGTACCTTCTTCTTAGAGTTGTCGCTAGTAATCCTATGAAATTATATAAATATATATATGTAAGTAATTAAGATATAACAATGTAATTAATATTGTAATTTCATATATTTAACCATTTACAATGTTTTTTCCTATCTCTATTTCCTTTTCAACAAACTCTCATTTTTTGTTTTCCTGACCTAGTGCCCACAAATCAGCTCTATCCAAATCATATAATTGTTTTCCACTCTGTTCAAGAAGAGTATCCTCAACACGCACATATCCTCCTCTTTAAAGGTTGTGATTGTATTAATTCATTGCTCGTTTCTCTTGCATTTTTTCTCTCAAAGCTCGACAATCAGGTTTCAACCTCGAATTCACAAATGCAAGCCGAATTTCTGGATCTATGATATGCTCATATCCATTTGCTCTTCTAGGAGGGAATTCATTTGGTCATACTTTCAACCCCATCTCCACCCTTTCTTTGGTTAGATAAGTATTCCAATTTCTAAATCGTCTAGATGCGTGAGACATCAATTGTTTTCTATCTTTTGGGTCTAACACATATGTTTACTGCAAGTTTAAAATATGAATCATATAATAAAATATTAATAGTAACAAAATAATTTCAAATTATGAGCTTAAATGAAACATACCCTAATTGTATCCCATATTTCTCTTTTATTATGCTCAAAGACTTCCTTCCAAGTATTATATTTGATTGACACAATCCTACTTATAAGAGTCCTTAGTGTTGATGCAAAGTCTACCCTTCCAGTATTGGCTGCTTAACCATACATATTGTATTCAACCTTTATAAGCTTTACTTCACTTCTCAATTTGGTTATTCTAGGAAACCATGATGGTCCCCTCACTCCTTTGGAAACATTTTCCTCATCCCCAAAACCTTCTTCACCTTCATCCATATTATCTACTCCAACTCCATCATCATCATCATCATCATTGCTCAAGAGATCATACGAGATTTGTGGTAAGAACAAAGAAATAATAACCAAAACATTTACATGATGAAAATTGTAAATAATCATAATAAATGGCATCATGAAAATAATAAAACAATTATGAATATCCACCTAAAATATTATGAATCAATCCATAAACCTTCACCATTTTCACGAAAGAAGTGTTAGCATCATCGATTAGATCATCATTTTCTAGTTCAGTGAATGTGACATGTTCTTGTGCAAGAGGTATATCGTGCAAATCAACATCTTTGGTATGCCAATCTCTTGTTTGTGTGCTAAGCATGACTGGCCATTCATTGTCTGCTGGATCATTCACATAAAAACTTGTGTGGCTTGTGTTTCCATTATGAATCAATATGTTTTGTGCCCTATTTGATTTAGATTCACTAACACAAAACCAAAGTCTTGTTTCTTCTCTCCATTGTCACTCCTTACCCAATCACAAAGGAAAACATGTATTTTTGTAGTAATATAGTCCAACTCCAAAATTTCCTTAATTAGTCCGTAAAAAGACATATCACATTCAATTAGATGCCTATCTTTTGAACTAGTTATTTGAACAGTTCTACCGATAAGGCTAACACCATTGCTCTGTGTGGTTCTTTTACTAGCAAGCTCTATAGTGTTAAACTGAGTACAATCGATCATATATGATGAAAAAATTTAGACATTAAAAGAAGGTGTTATCCCTAAAATTTTGTTCGATGACGTGGCAATCGGATGGACAAGTGGCAATGCATGGTCAGTAAATGACACATTAATAGTCAATAAATGTGTTGACTAAAGGAGTGCAAAGGTTGGGAGTTAACCTGCGGAGTTGTGATATTACTGGTTAGGAAATAGATTTACCTAGTCCGGATGTGATTTGCCCAACCAGGTAAGGCTTTTGACCGACCAGTGAGGAATTCTACTAGACCAAGAAGTTGTTTTGTCCAACCGGTCACTTCAGTAAGATGTTGCATCCGACCAGTCACGTCAAAGAATCTGACCAGTAAAGCGTGCTGGCCGACCAGTTACTTTAGGAGGTGGTTTGGCCGACCAAACATCTCAGGGGTGAGTTCACCCGACCAGACACACGATTTGGCCGACCAGTCATCTCATCCGACCAGCTATGTCAAATTGAGGGTGTAGTCGACCGGATGTGTCAGAATCTCAGGAGATAACTGTCCAGTGACTCTTCAATAAAGCCTCAGTAACAACTTCAACTCGAATCTCTCGTAATTACCGCGAGAATCTCTCAGATATCCCGAAGTATTAGCTATATTGTTGTAATTTGAATTTATTTATTGTTTCATTAATTAAAGTTGGTTGAAACAATAAAAGACCCCGTCAAAACGGGATATTTTTCATGTGCGATCCACGAGCCTATAAATAAAGAGCTCATGGCATCATTGGGGGATTTTATTTTTTCTAGACTGAGAAAACTCTCTAGTTTTGAGACTTTGGGACTGTTATTTGGGGCTTTCTGGGAGCATTTTCTAAGAGTTTAGAAAGAGAAACACTGTACTTTTCTACTTATACTTGAGAAACTCAGTTGATCAAGGTTCATCTAATCTTAAGTTTAGGCTACATATATCACAAACTCTAAGTGGATTAGGCTATTACCAACAAATTGGGGCTAAACCACTGTAAAATTACTTGTGTTATTTATTTTTTATTCAAGGTTTATTGTCATTTTTGTGTCTACTCGCAGTTGGCCAAAAACGTAGTCAACATTTTTTGTTCTTTCATTGAGAGCCTGGATAGAAGAAATACACTACTATCCTACCAATATGGCGCCCAGGAAGCCAGGTACATCAAAAGAGCCTGCTAGATCAGAAGGTCCTGGACCTTAGAACCCTGAGACTGAGCCCAGGGTCTTTCTCGAGGAGACGACTCCAGAGATTGAAAAACTCCAGGAAGCCATGGGGCTTTCCAAGAGGAGATGATGCAATTCAATGCTCGGCAGGGGTCTTTCGCTAAGGAAATGGCAGGCGGAAGGCTGCATTTAAGTAGCAAAGACGAGAGATGGATGCCTGAAGTGAAGAGATCAAGTGACGGCAGGAAGAGGCCGACCAGAAGCATCGCGAGACTGCACTTGCTCTAGAAGCGACTACTCAGTTGACCCAGGCCAATGCCCAGACTACAACACGAGGAGTAGCCACCCAGGGAGCAAGGAATAATAATGATGGTCAAAGGATCGCTGGCAGAGCTGATTCTCGGGGTCCAGATAGAAGTAGAAGTAATCCCACTGGTCGAGGAGATGATGGGGCCCACTCCGGGATTGCCTTGACGCAAAGGGAGAATTCTAAAACCCTTTCCAGGAGCCACCAGTCAGAAACTTCCAGATCAGGGAGTCACCGGTCAGGCGGTAAGAAGACTCCACCCAGGCATCATCAGACTAAGACTACTCAAGATAAGAAAACTTCACAGTTTAAAGACAGATATGGTTGGATGAGGCTGATAGTCATCACACCGATCGGTCAAAGGAGAAAAAGGGCAACGACCAACAAGGAGGAAAAGATTGTCCGGGCCATTCCGAAAAGCCACAACTACATACAGGCCAGCAGCGTAGTGGGAGAAAGAGCAGGTCCCATGCAGTAAGCCTTTTGAAAAATCTAAGAGTACCGTGTTTGATCGATTCGGAGGACACGCTTCCCAGAAGGATCTAAGGACGTTATCAGCAACAATAGGAGGACCGCACCAGTCAAAGGGCAAGATCTAAACCGCCCTGTCGGTCAAGTAGAAATACTTGACGACAGTGCACCAGATGGAAATGCCCGACCAGGCGGTCAAGTCCTTGGAGCCCCGTCGGTTGCACTAGCCATCCAAGCCCAGCTTGACGCGCTAACGGCTGCAGCGAAAGGTTTATCAAAGCGACCTTCCAGGATAGATGCGATAGACCACAGGAGTGGCAGTCCATTTTGTGCCCGAATTAGAGCAGCCCAGCCGCTAGCAAAATATAAAGGACCAAAGTTGCCGGCATATACAGAAAAGGCAGATCCCATTAGACATGTTGGGAAATTTGAGGACCGGATGGAACTGCTCGGGGTAAGTGACGATTATTGGTGTAGAGTTTTCCCAACTACATTTTCAGATACTGCCCAAGAATGGTATTGGAAGTTCAAGCCGAATTCCATTACTTCTTAGGAAACATTCAGGAAGGAGTTTTGTAGATAGTTCAGTGCTGCCCGGACTCCACCAGTTTATGCCAACCACTTGGCAGATATCAAACAAGGAAAGGATGAGTCTCTAAAGAATTATATACAAAGGTTCATGAGAGAAGCTAACCGAGCAACTGGTATCGGAGATGAGGGGAAGATGGTTTCCATATCTTCTGGAATCACTTACCGGAGTCCTTTGTGGGATAGTATATATCGAAATCCAATTTCAACACTTCAACAATTTCTTGACCGAGCGGACAAGTATATGAAATTGGATGACGCAATCGAGAAAGAGGAGAAAGGTATAAACAATCTGGGCGGATCAACTGACCCTCCTAAGAATGGTGGAAAGAAACATGAGAATAACGGGTCTGACCGCCATGAAGAAAAGAAGGCTAAGTCGGGTCCAAGCGATAAGCAACCCAAGTATGAGCCACGGTTCACTAATTACACCACTCTCTTGGCCAGCCCGGTGGAAATATATCTCGCAAGTCATCAAGAGGTTCCCTACCAGAAACCCCCTCCCATCAGGGAGGAGATGAGTAAAAGAGACATGAATAAGTTTTGTCATTTCCATGGAGATTATGGTCACGATATGAATGAATGCAATTATCTCAAGGACGAGATAGAATTTCTTTTCTGGTCGGGAAATTTGAAAAAGTACCGGGCAGAAAAACCCCAAGGAGAAGGAAGCAACAACAATCCTGGGTTAAAACGACAGCAGTCTCCACCCTTGCAACCAAAGCCTGTGGACTTCACTTTAGACACTATATGTGGAGGTCCACACTTGGCTGGGGATAGTAATAAGGCAAGGGAAAGATATGCCCGGACACTTCAACATGAATTGGATGCAACATCAAGATCAGAAGTCATGACTATAGAGGAGCGACCTCCAAAGAATCCACGATATGAAAGTGAGTCTCTTACTTTTACGGAGGATGATGCTAGACATGTAAGGTATCCTCATAATGACCCGCTCATCATTACAATCCAAATTGCAAACATGAAAGTGAAGAGATGCCTAGTTGACACAGGAAGTTCTGTGGACATTATCTACAAGTCCTCTTTCGAAAAGATGAAGTTGTTCGTCAATGACTTGAAACCATGCTCTCAAGTTATTTATGGGTTTACTAGAGAAGGATTGTGACTGGCTGGAACAATCAAGTTACCGGTCACAGCAGGAGACGCTCCTAGGTACGAGACGATCATGATAGATTTTTTTATAGTAGATTGTTCGTCGGCGTACAATGTGGTGATTGGTCGACCACTACTCACGGCTCTACACATGGCAGTGTCTATATGGCATCTTTCTATGAAATTCCTGACTAGTGCAGTCATAGACTGTGTCCAGGGAGATCAAAGAGAAGCTAGGGAATGCTATAATGCTTCAGTGGTTAAGGCACGGAGAGGAGCCACGGAGAATAACATGTTGTGTGTGGGGAGAGAGAAAAAGTAGTAGACGAGATGGACACCGACCAATATAACATTGTGAATTTTTCCGACCAAGAGAAAGTTTTAAAAGTTACCAACCAGGAAAGTGCTCTTGGTGTTAATGAACAACAGGCCCCATCCGGTGATAAAGTCACCAAATAAGGTGTTGCCCAAAGCGAGGGAATGGACATTGATCCTCACTTTGGGGATTTGGAGAGTGAAGTAGGACCTATGGAGGACTTAGATGAGGTCCCGATAGATAAGAATGAACCGACCAGAGTGGTCAAAGCTAGGAAGAATTCAAAGATGGAAGTGAGAACACAGCTGGTAGAATTTTTGAGAAGGAATCAAGATGTCTTCGCCTGTTCTCACAAGGATATGGTGGGTATCTCACCAACTGTGATCATCCACGTGCTCAACGTGGATGAAAACTACCCAGCAGTGCAGCAGAAGAGAAGGTTGCTTGACAGGGAACGAGCAAAAGCTCTAAAAGAAGAAGTCGAGCGACTGAAGGAAAATGGGTACATAAAGGAAGCTTACTACCCCGACTGGGTTTCTAACCCAGTGTTAGTGCCCAAGTCCAATGGGAAGTGGAGGACCTATGTGGACTTCACCGATTTGAATAAAGCATGTCCCAAGGACTGTTTTCCCTTGCCCAGGATAGACCAGTTAGTTGACGCAACTTCTGGTCATGAAACTTTATCCTTCATGGACCCTTACTCGAGGTATAATTAGATAAGTATGCACCCTCCCGACGAGGAGCATACCAGCTTCCGGATAGACATATGATTATACTGTTATAAGGTTATGCCATTCGGCTTGAAGAACGCAGGTGCCACCTACCAGTGTTTAGTGAATGGCATGTTTCGTGACTTGATCGGCAAGAACATGGAATTATACATCGATGACATACTGGTCAAGTCAAAGGAAGTTGGGGGGCATGTACAAGATCTGGGGGAGTGCTTTGCAATACTTAGAAAGTACCGCATGAAGCTGAACCCCCTCAAATGCTGGTTTGATGTAAGTTCTGGAAAGTTTCTCGGATTTATTTGTTAACTCGCGAGGGATAGAGGCCAATCCTGAGAAGATTAAGGCACTTGTAGAAATGAAATCCCCGACCAGAACTAAAGATGTGCAGAGTTTGACTGGGCGGATTGCTGCTTTAAGTAGGTTTATTTCTAAATCGACGGACAAGTGTGTATCATTTTTTAACTTACTAAGAGGAAGCAAGAAATTTGATTGGACAGAGGAATGCAAGCAAGCATTTCAAGCCATAAAGAAACATTTGGCTCAACCTCCATTTTTATCAAAACCCATAGATGGTGAGGACTTTTTCAATTATTTGGCAGTCACAGAACATGTCGTCAGTGCTGCTCTAATACGAGAAGAAGATAAGGTGCAGCATCCGGTCTACTACGTCAGTAAGCGATTAGTAGGAGAAGAGTTAAGGTACCCCAATGATCGAGAAGTTAGCATACTGTTTAGTGCTTCCATCTCACAAATTATGGCCATACTTCCAGGCACATCCCATAAAGGTGCTTGCCGACCAGCTCTTACGACAAGTCTTACAAAAACCAGAAACCTCTGGTCGTTTACTTAAATGGTCTGTTGAATTAGGCCAATTCGAGATCAAGTATCAACCCCGATCAGCCATCAAAGGACAAGCTCTAGCACACTTCATTGCTGAATGCACTGGAATTCTTGACATTCCCAATGAGACAGAAAACGTAGCTGGGCAGAAAACATTTCCTACCTGACAACTTTATGTGGACAGATCCTCAAATGAACATCATGCAGGAGAAAGACTTATATTAATCACACCCAAGCAGCATCGAATCCACTGCGCATTGAGGTTCGGTTTCAATGCCTCCAATAATGAGGCAGAATATGAATCCCTTTTGGCAGGACTACGATTAGCCAGAGATGTACATGCCTGGTCCGTCGAAGTAAATAGTGATTCTCATCTGGTGGTCTACCAAATTTTAGGAGAATATCAGGTGAGAGGTTTGTGTGTAGTGGCATATTTAAATAAAGCTAAGGACATGTTAGCACAGTTTGAAGAGTACACAATTAGGTTGGTGCCACGAGAGCAGAACTCCAACGCAAACGCCTTGTCAAAATTAGCCGATGCAAAGGATGCTGACACTCTGAACATAGTACCAGTTGAACACTTAGTAAACCCAAGTATTACTGAACAGGAAGCAATGCCAATTACTGTAACGGACACTTGGATGACACCCATCATCACGTACCTCGAGCAAAGGACCTTACCAGATAACCGCAATGATGCCAAGAGGACGATGAGACAAGCTGCTCGGTATGTCATGATGGAGGGGGTGTTGTATAGAAGAGGGTACTCTATGCGACTACTCAGGTGTGTGATGCCCGACCAATTAAAAAACCTGTTAACCGAAGTACACGAGGGATTTTGTGGAGATCACGCTGGGGGGAAAAGTCTCTCTAAAAAGATTTTGCGACAAGGATTTTTCTGGCCTACAATGAACGAGGACTCCATGGAATATGTGAGGAAATGTGATAAGTGTCAGAGATTTTCTAAGATACCCAGAGCACCTCCAAATATTTTAAAACAAATGCAAAGTCCTTGGCCCTTTGCAGTATGGGGAATTGATCTGATCGGGAGACTACCTAAAAGAAAAGGAGGAGTGCAGTTCGCAGTAGTTGCTGTGGATTATTTCACTAAGTGGACTGAAGTTGAACCATTAGCCACATCACTTCAAAGAAAGTGTTAGATTTTGTGGTGAAAAATATCATATGTCGCTATGGCCTGCCAAAAAAGATAGTGTATGATAATGGTACACAGTTTGATAGCGATCTATTTACTGATTTTTGTGCTAAGCATGGTATTACAAAGAGTTTTTCTCGGTGGCTCACCCACAGGCGAATGGGCAAGTAGAAGTGGTAAAAAAACATTGAAGGAAACCCTGAAGAAGCGGCTCGAACAAGCTAAAGGATGTTGGGCGGGAGAATTACCGAAAGTCCTCTGGTCATACAGAACCACTGCTCGGACAGCAACTGGCCATACTCCTTTTTCCTTGGCATATGGCTATGAAGTCATGTTACCGGTCGAGATCAGCCCCCCGTCCAATTGAAGAAGCACTTACAACCAGGACAAGAACAATCAATTACTGGTTGAATCTTTTGATTTTATTGAAGAAAAGAGAGAAAAGGCGAGCATGAGAGTTGCTGCTCATCAACAAAAGGTGGCCCACTATTTCAATTCCAGAGTTAAAGATCGAAAGTTCCAGGTTAGAGATTAGGTTCTAAGAAGAGTGCTCATCAAAGACTCGGGAGCTGGAGTGCTAGGACCAAATTAGGAAGGACCGTATTAGATTGAGCAAGTCCTACCACCAGGCACTTAAAAACTTTCTAGGCTGAACGGTGAGCTGATCAGAAACTACTGGAATGGCGAGCACCTAAGGAAATATTATCAATAAATACCACTTGTACAGTGGTAGCTTATATTCAAGTGTTTTACTTGTTACTTAAGTATGTTTATGATCTTGTTATTTGTTGATCAGTCGTTTGTTTTTAAAAAAAATTTGTTTGTTTGATACTCATTATTAGACATGTTTTGTCCTTTTCAAATTTATGAATAATAAAAGAGACTACGCGCAGCGTGGTCGATTCTTGCTACAAATAGGCATATGTGTTAATTTTTCGAACAGTGTTCAACTGATCGGTAAAATTGGGCAGTGTTCAACTGCTCGGTGTGTTCATGCAATGTTCAACTGCTCGAATACTTTCTTTACTTTCAATGTGTTTCACGAGTAGTAATTTCTCGAAGAGATTCGGTCAATAGCAAGTGACCAAGGATCTTACAACCCTCGATCACTTGGGGGGCACATGGGGTATACTAGTAAATAATTCAACACAAGCAATGAGAGCACGAATTAATATATTTGTTTTTTGGCTGACTTGTAAATTTTCGAAGTCGAGAAGGTCATTGAGCTAACATGTTTATCAAAGCTTAAGTAACTTGGCATCTTTCAAAATTCCACCAAGTTAAAAGCAAATATTCGTGTGAAATTAAACATTATGCTCATAAAATGTTAGAGCAATAAGAGTGTGATAAAGTATACTTAGCAGGGACTTATGACATGTCTGTAATTTCTAAGTTAGAAAACTAAGTACTCATGCGAAAAATTCATGGCATAGATCAAAGAGACTTTACTATTCACAAAAGACTTGGGATGTTTTAAGAAAAGTAAAGTAAAGTGTCAAGTAGCTTGGCTGTATGAGCAAAATATAATAGCTACTGTGCAGTAATTGTCTTCACAAAAGTATGAGAAAAAGTTTTCACTAGTCAAGTTGAGCATGCTCTCTGGTCGGCCCAAAATGCTCACTGGTCGGGTAGACTGTTGCCTGGTTGGTCAACACCATCCTCGGCATCAGGGGCCTCCTCTAGTCGGAAGGATAAAATAGGAAAGGCAGGCATATTGCCAGCTGGGAGAGCTGCCTCCTCGGTGGCCTTGGCTTCACATTTAGCAAGCTCCTCAGCATTTGCTTCATCAGAAAGAAAGTCAAGGTTAAGAGGTTTGTTTAACTTCCAAATCTGGTAGAAGCAGTTAAATCATATTTCTTCATAATGAGCCAGGTCACTTTCCTTGTCCTGTTTCAGCTCTTCAATCTCTTGAATGTTTCTCTCTCGTTGGTCGGTTAATATCTTAATGGTTTGGATGTGCTTGTTGTTCTCATCAGTCATTTCCTTCAAGGTTCCATCCCGGCTAGCAATTGTTTTCTCTGCCTGTTCAATCTTGTCTTGAAGATCTTTCTCAGACTTAGTCAAGTTGTCAATCTTCGATTGAGATTCCACCGATTGATCATTCAAGACTTTAATCAGCTCCTTATAGTCTACTAATCGGTGTTGAGCATGACTAATAGTGATAAGCCCCTGAAATAGATAACGGAAAACTATTTCAAATAAGAATAATTGATAGGAAAGTATGGGCTCTTGATGATAAGATGCTTAGACTCATTATCTGAGAGATGCCTCTCTGCAGGACAACTTCAACACTGTGTTGTGGTAAAGTCTCAAAGGTTTGAGTTGTTGTTGCATGATGAAGAGTGTGGTCTAATAGCTCCTTTCCATATTCACCAGCAATGCGAAGGGGCTTACTTAAGTCAACTGGTCGGGTAGTTGTTAAGCTAGCAGAAGGAGGAATAGATGGAGGAGTCAATCAAGGGATAGCGATAGGCTGGTCAGATGATCTCCCCTAACTGGTCGATACAGTCTTCGCAACCATGCTCGGAGGGTTTGAGCTACTACCTTCACTAGGTTTCCTCTTTTGGGCAGAGGAAGTGTTGAATTGCTTAAAAATGTCTGGATCTGCAAAAGAGTGAAGCACAAAAATGGTCAGTGGAAATGATAGATAAATATAAGTAAATGAAAATTTTACTATGACCACATAACTTTACAAGATTTCACGTAATCATTCTCAAAAAAGTTATCTATAACAAGAAAAACTATGGTTACTATTAGTAGAAAAACCTGAATTCAGAATTTCATCAAGAAGGTCATCTTCATCATTCAAAGATGAGATGTCTTCTCTAAGGAGTTCAATATTCTTTCCTTTCCCAGGCCTGGTAGGAAAGGCATGTCTACGAGGATCTTCAAGAGGAGGTTCCGTAATAATAAGATCACCTGGTCTGCAGCGGGACTGGGGAGATGGATCAGGAGAAAACTAGTCAGTCACTACTTCAGTATTAGCATTCGACTGGTTGATTGTGTTTGCTTCTTCAGTAGTACTACCTTCTATAAAGTTTTGATTGTCTGGTAACAATCCCACCAATTGAAGGTTTTCCAAGTTGACCAAATCCATGGCATCTTTCTCTTCTGTGGGCATGTTAGCAAGTTCTTCTGGTCAGGAATACATTTCTCTGGTCGGTAAAGGTTGATGAAAAGGGCATGCATGCGTAAAAGCTAAGTTGTTGGCCCTAATATCTGAAGTAAGAAAGTATTTCGTGTAATATTTTCCAGGATTTGATTTATGAGTGATACCATGAAGGTACTTAACCCCTTTTTTCCTATGAAAGAGGTGGAAAAAACATGTGTTCTTGCGGCTGGGGTTAGTCCTAAAATCGAACAAATAGTGTACCTTGTGAGGAGTAGGTGGGTTCCAGCCCTGGAAGTGGTAGAGAATGTATAGAGTAGACAATGCTTGAATTCCATTTGCAGCTATTTGGAAGGGAGAGACATTCAGTAATCTGCCACTGACCGAAAGAAAGAATGCAAAAGGATAGTAGCTCCTGCATAAACATGGTGTCTAGACCAGGCACAATAGACTCCACCAGGATTATTAGCTCTCTGGTGAGGTTGCGAACATATCACATTTACTCCTTCAAGACCCAAAGTCTCGATATGCTTATCAAACATTTTGGAATGTAGCTTAGAAGGCTTAGCTACAAACCAGGAAGGCACATGATCCTCTTCTCTCCTCAGCTTAAGTGTAGCTGATTGTTGAATCTCAGTTGTAAAAGTCTGGGTGGCCTATTCCTGGGTTTACCAGCTGTCCAAACCTGGCGAGGAGGCCTTGGAGAAGCTTCAGTTTGAGCTTTTTTTTTACCAAATGTTCTCTAGCCAATGGATCATGCTCCACTATCTTTTGTGTCGCTCTTCAAGCTGCTTGAGGATCTTGTTCTTGAGGGAGTCGGTTGGGTTTCTTTACCCTCGTTGACGGATGTTGACACTGATTTTTGAGAAACTGCTCTTCGTGAAGGAAGTATAGAGATGATCGGGGAAGGATTTTCTTGAGACAGCAAAGACGATCCTCGGGAGTACGATTGCTTGGAGATTTGGATGAAGAATCACTGCTTTGAGGAGTGTCCCTCAATCTAAAAGATGAAGAGTCAGAGTTGGTATGGTTGTCACCTCCCCCGTAGTCGAAGCGATTCATCTACAAAAAATAAGGGGAGATGAGTGAACCAAAGCAAACACGAAAAAATGAATGCAAGGAAAAAAATATTTACTACCCAGTAAAATATTTTCTCTAAGCAGTAAAAATATTTTACTGCCCAGATAAAAATGTATGAGAGCAATAAAAATAATCGGAAACTATTTGAGCCTAAATGCATGAAACTTAAAATTTTTGCACAAGGGCTTAAAAGCATGCAAAACCGAGTGTCTTGGGAGCGTGTCCGAGGAGCTAGGGGATGTGTCCGAGCGGCTAGGGGGAGTGTCCGAGGAGCTGGGAGCGTGTCCGAGTGTCTTGGGAGCATGTCCAAAGAGCAGAGGGGGAATGTTCGAGGAGCTAAGAGTGTGTCCGAGGAGAGGGGAGGCATGTTCGAGTGTCTTGGGAGCGTGTCCGAGTAGCTAGGGGACGTGTCCGAGCATCCAGGGGGCATGTCCGAGCAGCTAGGAGGCGTATCTGAGCGACTAGGGGGCATGTACGAGGAGCTGGGAGTGTGTCCAATGAGCTGGAAGGCATGTCCGAGTGTCTTGGGAGTGTGTCCGATGAGCTAAGGGACGTGTTCGAGCATCTAGGGGGCGTGTCCGAGCAGCTTTGGAGCGTGTCCAATTAGCTTGGGGGCTTGTCGAGAAGATATTTGGGTTCAAACATATTTTCCTGATCTTGGGTTGTGCAAACAAGATCAAAAAGTGGAATTTCAAGGGTTCAACAAGTCTCATGAAAGTATCAAATGCTCATCTTAAACCCATGAACCCGAAAATACAATGTTGAATGGGAAATTATTTTTTCTTCAAAATTTCATGAAATTGAAGGAAAAATTGACTAACCCAAAGCCTAAAATACACTAAATCAGCCACAAAACCTCTATTTTACATAGATTCATCACAAAAAATCCAAGAATGCATTACAAAGGGGGGTTTCGGCATGTACATATTCTACCAAGTTTTGAGCAAAATTTTCATGTTTCAAAAAGCTTAAAAATGAAGATGAAGAAGGAGAAACTTACCCAAATGTATTGAAGAGCCTTTGATTTCTTGAAAGAACTTGGATTTGCTTGAAAAATTTGAAGCGCCTTGGAATTTTGTGGAGGTTTCGGCCAAAAGAAAGGAAGAGTTTTTTTATGATGAACTTTTAGCTTATGAGTGATGGGCATCCATGGGCCTATTTAAAGGGAAGAGAGGAAACTCCCACTTACCCTGAAAACTCTTGGTATTTTCTCTCCCACGATTGGGGATAGGTAACTGCCATTTTCGTGGGCTGAATAATCTAATTATACATTTATTTGCAAAAGGTGGGAGAACGCCAAAGGTCATTTTTGGAATTTTAGGACACAGCAAATATTAAATTTACTACGGATCCTTACGAGGAGTAAGAGGAAAAGTTTATCATATGAGAAAATCATATAATAAACTTGGGGACAAATTTTATCCCCAAAATTTTGTTCGATGATGTGGCAATGCATGGTCAGTAAATGACACATTAATAGTCAATAAATGTGTTCACTAAAGGAGTGCAAAGGTTGGGAGTTGACCTGCGGAGTTGTGAAATTACTGGTCAGGATATAGATTTACCTGGTCCGAAAATGATTTGCCCGACCAGGTAAGGCTTTTGACCGACCAGTGAAGAATTCTACTAGACCAGGAAGTTGTTTTGTCGAACCGGTCACTTTGGTAAGACGTTGCATCCGACTAGTCACATCAAAGAATCCGACCAGTAAAGTGTGTTGGCCGACCAGTTACTTCAGAAGGTGGTTTGGCCGACCAGACATCTCAGGGATGAGCTCACCCGACTAGACACACGATTTGACCGACCAGTCATCTCATCCGACCAGCTATGTCAAATTGAGGGTGTAGCCGACCGGATGTGTCAGAACCTCAGGAGATAACTGTCCAGTGACTCTTCAATAAAGCCTCAGTAAAAACTTCAACTCGAATCTCTCGTAACTACCGCAGGAATCTCTCTGATATCCCAAAGTATTAGCTATATTGTTTTAATTTGAATTTATTTATTGTTTCATTAATTAAAGTTGGTTGAAACAATAAAAGACTCCGTCAAAACGGGATATTTTTCATGTGCGATCCATGAGCCTATAAATAAAGAGCTCATGACATCATTGGAGGGGTCTGATTTTTTTTAGACTGAGAAAACTCTCTAGTTTTGAGACTTTGGGACCGTTACTTGGGGCATTCTGGGAGCATTTTCTGAGATTTTAGAGAGAAATATTGTACTTTTCTACTTATACTTGAGAAACTCAGTTGATCTAGGTTCATCTGATCTTAAGTGTAGGCTACATATATCACAAACTCTAAGTGGATTAGGCTATTACCAACAAATTGGGACTGAACCACTATAAAATTACTTGTGTTATTTATTTTCTATTCAAGTTTTATTGTCGTTTTTGCGTCTATTCGCAGTTGGCCAAAAATGTGGTCAACAGAAGGACCGCGAGAAATCCAATTAACGATGTCTGACACATTATTTGGTGTGTTTCTCATTTCATTCACAACCTATTTAAAGAAAACTAGTCAAATAACATACAAAGAAAAATAAATATACAACATACTTAAAAACGTTTTCAAAGAATTACCCTTTGCTCGACCCAACTACTAAAGGTACGATAATGTTCATCTTGTAACCATTTTTTGTTCCTTGACTTAGCTGGAAACTTTGTCTTGATCAAATTGAAATGTTCCCTTCAAGGAGATATATTGTTAGAACAAGAATTATGTATATTGTATCAAATATACGAAGATATGAAATTACTCAATTTATGGTTGAATCTCATTAATATTCAATAATACAAGGCAATGTGCTTCATCACGTTCGTCTCGACTAATTGTGCAGACAACACTACCTTGACGACTCTGATTCTCACCATTGATCACCTTAGCAATCCCAATGCTTCGTACATCCAACATGTATTTAGAACAAAATTATATTGCCTCTTCTGCAACATAGTATTCAATGATACATCATTCTGGTCGACTTCTATTTCTGACATATCCCTTGAGAATCTTCATATATCTCTCAAATAGATACATCCATCTAAAGTAACATGGCCCACAATATCTCACTTCTCTAACCAAGTGAACTATTACATGGATCAATATATCAAAAAAGGTAGGTGGGAAGAATTGCTTAAACTTACACAAAATATAAGTGATTTCATCTTGTAGTTTGCTTAACTTAGACATATCCACCACTTTAGAACATAGTGACTTAAAAAACAAACACAACATTTGTAACGTCCTCCTAATCCAGGACTGTTATACTGTGTACTTTTAAATAGTGACAGACTTGCTAATCAAGTCTCTTGGTTATAAACGTGTAACTGAGGTTAATGAAAAAGGTTAGCGTTAAAAATGAGTAATTATTTCATTAAAATATTTACATTCATACATGGGATCCCAAAATAACGTTAAAAGGGTAATACAATTCAAAAGTTACAAGCCAAGCCGACCTAGGCAGAAAAATAAGGGTTACAACCCTAGTTCCTCCAAGATAACCCCGGCCATAGTGGTTGAGCAGCCGCATATGTACACGTTGCTGCCGAAGCTCTCCAACTCATGGCTAAACCAGCTTTCCTTTCCCCTTACTAGCACCACATAGCACCTGTGAGCCGAGGCTCAGCAATAAAACTTAAACATGTGCATGAACAGTAAATACAGATTACAGATGCATATTGTAACGCCTTACAACCCAGGGATCGTTATGCTATGCATTTTAAACAGTGATAAACTCGCTAACTGAGTCATTTGGCCATAAATTAACCGTGTAACTAAGTGTGATTAACGATTTAAGGTTAAAATTTTTGGTCAAAGATACAATGTTTCACTAAAACATTTACTGTATACATTAGGATCCCAAAATATATTTTAAAGGTTAATTACAATAAAAGATTTACAACTAGCCGACCTAAGCAGCAAAATAGGGTTTAACTCTAGTTCCTCTTTAAACCATCGGCTGTTGTGGTCGAGCAGCCGCATATGTACACATCGTCACTGTAACGCCCTGGTTACCCCAGAACAGTTACGGTGAACGATGAACCGTGAATTTAACTCTCTACCCAAGTTCCTTGGTTAAAAACGTGCTTCTAGGTGCTATTAATAGGTTCAGGTGGAAAACCAATCAAAACGGAAGGATATATTTTATTTAAAACATAAAACTGTTCATGCCCATCAAAACATTTACAAGTTATTTACAACTCAAAATGGTCATTACTGTTTAAATTTACAACTCGCCGACCTAAGCGGAAAAAATAGGGTAAACCCCCTAGTTCCTCTAAGAACTCCTTGGTCGTGGTGGTCAAGCGACCGCATATGTACACAACACCACCTAAGCTCTCCACTCAAGGATGGATGAGATTTTCTTTCCCTTTACCTGCACCACATAGCACCCATGAGCCAAAGCCCAGCAAGAAAACACAATAACGCATGAATATAATATCAACAATGATCATAATAATCATTCAGGACTTTCAGTCCAAATAGAGGAGTGACAATTGGAAAAGTCACTAAAGTGGGTTTCGTTCCCTTTAGCCATGTGGCGATAGGGTCACCTGGGCTTTACAAATAAGTGAACCATTCACTAGCTTATCAAGATAGGTGCTCGATGAGCTAGTCACAAATATAACCTACCGCATGACCATAGAGTCACAACCATGGGATTCCGCTCCCTAGCCACGTGACAAGCAGTCACCTAGGCCTTTGGCCCTGGCTCTGAGTAACTAGTCAAGCGCTTATAATTTTCATCGACCTTAGGGTCGGTCAAGCATTAATGCTCTTAGATTCATTCAACGTTGATATCGATTAGATCTAATCTTTTATCGGCCCTACGTTCATGACGCTTATGCCGTTTCTGACTCTCAGGTCAGTAATACGCGACTAGTGTCGACCCTGACTAGTCAGTGCCATACACAAATAAGCAAGATTTGCTAAGCATTTAATATGCAATCAATGTCCACATTTAATAACCAACATGCCTCAACAACAATCATGCATGTCATATTCACAGGGAGCAATTTTCTTACCTCTGGTTCGAGCGAGCAATAGAACAAGAACGACTCCTGAGAACGATTGACCTTTTGATTCCTTAGCTCATAACCAATTATAACCTCCATCAATGAAAATCAACAATGAAAGGGTCTTGACCTAAACCCCACTCTCGGGACCTCGAAACGTACCCACACGGTGAGTAGATTCGCCCCGGGCCTTAAGGATTGAAACCCCGAGCCAAAAACCCTTAAAAACACCCAAAACGGGATTCTGAAGGAACAGAGTAGTGCTACAGCACTACTCACTAGCACCCCAGCGCTATTCTCAGATCCAAAAACCGCCCATCACAACCCTAGGTAGCGCTGTAGCGCCTCCTTGTGGGCGCTGCAGCGCTACACCCAACCAAATCAGCCCCTGAATCCTCTTCCTTCGACTCCTTCAATTCCAACTCGATTCCAATGCTTCCAAACCTCATTTTTGGTGCCAAATGAACGCAAAAACCATCCCCACAAGCCCTAAGCATCACAACCACAAGAACCCTAGCCAAAAACTCCCAACAAAACCTATCATCCAACCTGGAAATCTCAATTGAAAACCAAAGCAAAAACAGAGCAAACCAGGAATCTATGGCTAGAAACCTACCTCAAGTTCAGATTATGATGCTCTTCAATGGTGGAACACACTCCCAAGCTCTCAAGACTTATTTCCCAAGCTTGATTCCTCAACTTAAGCTCAAAAATCCAAAGAGAAAAAGAGAGAAAATAGGTACGGGAGAAGGTTTGTTCTATGCTCTGTTTTCTTCAGGTTTCTACAGCCTTCATGGCTTAAATCTATCCTAGGGGTGAAAAGACCAAAATACCCCTAGAATAAGGATTTGTAAAGGTTCCCAAGGGCAAAATTGACCTTTTCCACCTATTTCGTTAATCATAATTAACGCTCTCCAATTTCCCGCTAATCTCAATATTCTCAAACACCAATAATTCATATCTTATTACCCTTTAATTCCCGGCAACACTCTAATCATTAAAATCACCCCGAGACTCACCCCGAACCCTGAACTTAAACCGGTTATGACTAAACTGCTAATTTATATTCAAAGATCGTCTCATGCCGAATAGCTCGAACAAATCCACATTATAATGTGGTCTCAACAATATGTCACCGACATGCATACAAATATACAATTACGCCTTCAACGGGCCAAATTACCAAAACACCCCTGTAATGAAATGTGGACCCACATGCATGCATTTAACATCATATTATAATATAATTCATATAAACATGCATATAATCATTTAATGGCATAATAAAACAATTATGGCCCTCCCGGCCTACTAATCCAGCCATTAAACCGTATTAGGGATTTCGGGGTATTACAGTCACCTAAGCTTTCCAACTAAGGGATGGTCCAGCATTCTTTTGCCTTTACCTGCACCACATAGCACTCGTGAGCCGAGGCTCAGCAAGATAACTCAACATGCTCATAATCAGATAATAACATGTCACTAAATCATAATAAGCATGCCTAGCAGTAATAACCATATTCATGCATGCAGGCAAGTCTAAATAAATGATTATGGGGTCCAACACCCTGCATATATAACTAATGAGTCTATCTCTGGGGATCTGCTCCCTGAATAGATGACTAATGAGTCTATCTCTGGGGATCTACTCCCTGAATAGATGACTAATGAGTCTATCTCTGGGTAGGTGACTAATGAATCACTCTCTGGGTAGAGGACAAATAAATCTCTCTCTGGGGCTCTACGCCCTAAGCCATGTGACGTTTCAGTCACCTGAGCCTTTTGGCCCTGTCTCTAAGTAACTAGCCTTTAGACTAAACAAGTGCTTTAGTTTTCTTCGACCTTAGGGTCGGTCAAGCATTTAATGCTCATGTTGATTAGATCTAATCATTTTGGCTCCGCGTTCAATACGCTAATGCCGTTCTTGACTCGTAGGTCAATTCCATACGACCAGCGCTCAGTACTATTGTCAATCATGACTAATAAGTCAAGATTTCATGACCAGTACTAACACCAATGCCATTTCTAACTAATGAGTCAGTGCCCCTCACAAGTAAGCAATGCAACCAGGCATATATCATATGTCAAATATCCAAATATAGGGCATTCAGCATGCGTACTCAACAATCACCGGCATAGTTATGATCATGAACATTAACAGAGACTCAAGCTCTGATCAATTCCATATTCAATATTCAATCCATGCCATAATCACATGTATCTCATGCATCACATGAATCACATACAAGGTACAGTTTTCTTACCTTTGGTCCAAGCACAGGTTACCAATAAACGACCCTCAAGCATGATTCTGTTTCCAAGCCCCTAACAATAACCTAGTCACAACCATATTATAAAATCCCATCAAAATGAGTAAATAAATACTTCCGGACCAAGTCCTAGCCTCCAGGATGTCGAATCCTACCCAACTGGGTAGTAGGATCGATCCCGAGCCCTTAGAGTTAATTTCCCACAACTAAAAGCCCAAAATGGCCAAAACTGCCCTTAAGCACCCCCCCCCCCCAGCTTTGAGCCGCAACCTGTAACATGCCGACCTTGAGGGCATGTTACAAGCTAGGATGGCACTCGGTCAGATGCGGACGCGAGGGTGCAGGCTGGTGAGCATGCTGATGCCTAGTTTGTACGGCAGTGGCATTTTCGTAAATATCTTCAATATTGCCCAGAAATGGACGGCACTTGGTAAGTTCCATATTGAAGGGTCAATGAACGCAATGGTACGATTGGATTTGGGAGATTCAGAGAATTGGCGAGCTGAGAGCCAAATATGTCTCCCAAGCAAAAAATCATATATGTTCCTGGTAGAAGGCTAAAAGCTCAGAAGGCTCTTTGTAGGGGGAGCACCTGGTGTCAGCTCTCCACCACCCCCTGGCGCAGGTGCGTCAAGTGAGCTACTACTAGTTGGGAGGACTAGTAGGGCGGGCATATGAGGACCACGAGGGGACTCATATGTCTCCATGAGTAGGAGCACTCATGGACATTACCGGGCCGCCCCGGTAGTGCGTCAGAGTGTGCTGCCAGAGGTTTAAGGGTACGATTCCCTTGGCTTGCTGGGATGCCACTTGCATGGAACGTGGTCCAAACCTTTGAGATATGTCGTGGTGTGCCATGGCCATGAATCTCGACACGAGATGGCACGGGAAGTCATTCGTGGGACTTGTTAGCATGCAAGCATTGGAGGGTGCACTATGCTTGAGTAGGATAGAGGTCCAGTGTGTGCTACTAGTCTGGCAGCCAGTCTCGAGGGCCTGCCAACATGCACGATGGTATGGTTCCTTGAGGATTGGACCATGGACGTATGGGAGTCCTTGGTCTGTGATGCGAGATAATCGAATAGTATCGAATGGGACATGATGGGAGGTGTTGGCACGTTAGCTTGGTGTTGGCTCTTAGCCACACATGCTACCTTGACTTGCGAATGTCTGGGTGAGCATCAGTGTTGGGATTTGCCTTGCCATAGTGAGAACCTATGGACAGTGTGAGTGTCTTGGTTAGATAGCCTTGATGCATGGTTGCACTCATAGATGCTTGAGAGCATGACTCAGTGAGAGTTGTTCGAAAGACGGAAGTGTGCAAAGGCACACGGCTGCGCGAAAAATGTGCCCATTGTTATTCAAACGGTTGGAAGGCTGACCTTGGCTCAGAGGAGTCAAGGTGCCGCACGGGCATTTCCGCTATCAAAATGACAGCCCGTGACACGACCCACCTCTAAACAGAGGTCGAGCACCTTCTTTGCCTGTGCCTAGCGCCGCGGTGCGCCTACCTTGCGTCACGGCCCTAACTGCCCATTAGCCAACTTCACCATCTTCATCAAGCTTAGGCCGCGGCACCCAAGAATAAGGTCACGACCCGACCACGAACCCAGCCATAACCTGCGTATTCTCCCACTTAAAACCTTCCAAAAACCTATCCAAAGATATCCAAATCCTAAAATCAAAGTTCCCAAACATTCCAATTATCCAAAACCATTAAAACCCAAGTCTCAAACCATCCAAAAACTCATCAAAATATAAAATCCAATCCAATCTTAAAAACTTGAAAACTTGGATTACCTCCGATTAAGTCGTTTCCCAACTAAATCCTTCTACTAATAAGCTTCTAATCTTTCCTAGAATTGCTATGCCTCAATCCTTGCTTGAATCCGAGTCCTAAAACTCAAGTTTCCTTAGAAAATGCGATCGGTGTCAAAAAGGGAACAAGAGAGAAAGAGAGAGAAAGTTATGAACATTCTTTTTATTTCAAACAGGTTACTTCGAGCTTAAGTAACCTCAAGCAAATCCTAATGCTCGGGGTCCCGAAAACGCCCCCGGGGTAAAATAGTAAAAATTCCCAGAATTCCTCCCTGATCTCACTAACTCCCAATTTATCCTCAAATATTTATTCCCATTACCCAATATCCCGGCAATGTGCGAAATACCCAAAATACCCCTTGACTCACTCCGAGTCAAGTATGAATCCCGTTGTGACTTTCCCACTAGCTTGCTCCCTAGGATCGTCTCGTGCTGAGTAACCCAAACATACTCACATAATAATGTGGTCTCACACATATATGCCAAATATACCCAAAACGGTCCAAATTATGAAAATTGCCCAATTAAACATAAATGGGCTACATGCATATTTAATACACCTAAACATGCATATCATGTCATATTAGAATATAACTCACATAATCATATAATGATACACATAAATATCATATAATCATATAATTCCATAATTTTCCATCCTGGCCCCCTAATAAAGGCCTAAGCCTTATTAGGAAATTTGGAACGTTACACATATCGAGGATGCCCGCCAATAATAACCTACTCATGCATTGTAATGACCCAACAATTTCTAAGACTTAGACCATTAAAACTACTAGATATAACTACTACTTTGAAGAGAAAATACATGAGAAATAGTCATAACTTTATTGAAAACTTTAAAATAATATTTGTAATACATAAATGAGCTCATTGTTTTTAAAATAAAACATAACTTTAAATGAAATTGTTTACAAAGCTAAATGCGGAAAATACATAAAACCGTAATTTAAAGAGACTAAAGAAAATAAAGTTGTTCTCGAATCAACACGTAGCCCATCCACTCCATTCACCTCAACACACACGCCAAGCTTCCAAGAATCCTTCTGCCTTTGTATCTATTTTCCTGCATCACACTAAAAGTAAAGGAGTGAGCATAATGCCCAGCAAGGAAAAAAACTACTAACAACATAAAACATATACATAAATTATATCATAAACACATATACTATAAACATATGTCATATAATACTACAATGGCCATTATACTACTTGGGGCTTGTTAACTAGGCAAGTCATATGCCCAATAGATTTGTGGGGCTTGCTAGCCAAGCAAGTCATATGCCCATAAATTGTTGGGGCTTGCTAGCTAGACAAGTCATATGCCCAAGGTCTATAAACATACTATAATGTAAACATTACATAACATAAGATAACATAACATTAGATAATATAACATATCATATAAACATATAAAGTTCTATCCTATTTTACTTACCAAAACTGGGATATTTGAGAACAAATGCGGGACTTGGAACACTCTTAAAACCAACAATAAGATTGGTAAGTATTTCTAAAGAGTAAAGAATAAATGTGGAAACTAAACCTTCAAGAAGAAACTTACCAAGAAAGATCTTTAAATTTTAAGAACCTAATCAAAAACCAATATCAAAAGTTAGGATCTGAATAAAAGGAACTAAAGAAAACTAAAGAGTTTTAGAGAACTGGACTTAAAGAATAAGAGTACCTTAGTTGACCTTAAGGATTGGTCTAACTTTAATACAGAAATACACTAATCCTCACTTCCCAAGTATTTTATAAAACTTAAGAATGACAAATCTTTTTCCCAACCCAAGTGTTTATCACTCTATGGTAGCACTAACACATTGGAGTCTCTGATCTCAGCTTAAAGAATGAGGGAAAAGGGTTGGGTACTAGGTCCTATTTATAGAGTTCTAGGAATAAATATATTATTTTTGGCTTGAATAAAAATAATGAATATAATTGAAAATATTTAAATATTCGGTCAACAGAGGCTTAAGACTCGGTCGAATCATTCAGAGGCAGGTCTAAGGAGTTAAGGTTTAATTTTAAAATTAAAAACAAAAAAATATATATGACTTAGGGCGATATATCGCCCCTATGTGGCGATATATCGGCTCTGCCCTAATCCCGAGCCTCCGTTCGTACGTCCGTGCATCGTCAACGTGTTTTCCGTATCCTTCGTCAGGCGATATATCGGCTCCAAGCTGTGATATATCGGCATACATGAATATTTTAAACACATAATTGCACTTTTTCAGCATAAATTAAGTTGAATAACTGCTTTGACTGAGTCAAAATACGACCCTAACAGTTTTTGGTGAATACCAAAGCTTATATTTCTTTATTTTATCATCAAAATACTTAATTCCTTAATAATCATGCTTATGACAAGTGTCATGTTCTTATTGGCTCTATTTAAACCTTAAGTTATAATAAATAATATATCTAGGACCAGCAATATTAATCAAACCTTATGTTATAATTAATATTCTTAAACTATAGGTTAAACTTATAAAATTTATAATTGTTGCTAGGAGTTTCCAACTAAGTCCCGGTTTGAACAAAAATCCACGAAATCTAAAATACTATAACTACTACTAACTATCTAGCTAACTAAGTAAACATTCTAGGACTCTACATGCATGCATATGATTACAAATCAATGATCATAGAATCATTATGGGGCCTGCTGCCCTGAATAGGTGACCATAGAGTCAACCCGGGGCCATATGCCCTAGCTTAGTGACTATAGATTCACTTGGGGCCCTTAGCCCTAGCTCTAAGTAACTAGCCATAGAGCTAGCCAAGCACTTTGTTTCTTTCCAAACGACCATAAGGTCGGCCAACGTAATAGTACGTCCCTGATTAGACCTAAGTCTCTCGACCAGCACACAGCGCTATTGCTTCCCTTGACTAATAAGTCAATGCCTTAACCAGATATTCAGACACGGATAAGCATACCTCAGACAATACAAGTATGCATACATATTAATCATATATCTCAACCAATCAAATACAAACACAGTATTAACTATGTTCCTTAATAGGGTCGAGCCCTAATTACACAGATAATGCAGACAAGCGTATATCATTTAACATATATTTGGAAACAGAGCATTCAAGCATGCATAATCAATTATCACAATTATAATCTTAATCATGTTCATTCTCAGGAGCCCGAGCCTTATTCATAATAATATTTAACAATCGGGTCAAGCCCTAATCACATATATCACGTAATGGGTGCAGTTTTCTTACCTCAGGTCCGAGTGCAATGTATAAGAAGAACGACCCTCGAGCACGATCCCGGTTTAGAGCACCTAGTGGTAACCTAGTCACAACTATAATATAGAATCTCGCCAATAACAAGCAAAAAATGGCTTCCGGCCGAGCCCTAGCCTCGGAGACGTCAAATTCTACTAAACCAGGAAGTAGAATCGATCTCGAGCCCGTATGTTTGAGTTCCCAAACTCAAGGCCTTCTCGAGGCTCAAAAGCCCTTCAAGCGTCGCGACCTAGGGCAAATGAATCGCGACCCACCCCAAGTCAGAGAGTCCAAGGGCTCTTCTCTGGACATACGCGTCGCAGCGCGTCCCCACAAGCGTCGTGGCTCAAAATGGAATTCAGCACCTCATTCTCCCTTCATTCATGAGAGTCACAACACCCCAAGAATAGGGTCACGGCTCGACATGAAAATCCATTTTTCCCCTCATTTCTTCAAGCCAAATCCCACCAAAAACCCTTCCAAACATAGTCAAATCTCAAAAACAAAGTGCCCAATCAACTCAGCACTTAAACACCATCAGAATCCAAGCTTAAACTTGGCTAAAACCTCACCAAATCTCCAAATCATATTTGAGTTTTCAAAACTCTAAAATTTAACTAAAACCAGAGAAAGCACATAGAATTGAGGTGAGAAATCGATACTTCTGCTTCCGAAAATGATGCTAAGATTTTCCCCAAGCAATCTCCAGCCTAAGCTAGCTTCGATTCCCCTTAGATTGCAAGAAATTCCCAACGAATTGAGAGAGTATACACGATAGAGAGAGTGTTTGCTGAGTGCTTCTCCTTTGTTTTCTGTTTTGTGTGGTTTGCTTAAGGTTCAAGTAACCTTAAGCAAATCCCGAGGCTCAGGGTACCCAAAAACGCCCCCGAGGATAAAATGATCAAAATCCCTGAAATTCCCTCCTAATCTCACTAAATCTGAACATATCCTCAAATATTTACTCCCATTACCCGATATCCCAGTAATGTAATAAATACCCAAAATACCCCTTGACTTACCCCGAGTCGGGTATTAGGTCACGTTGTGACTTTCCCGCTAACTTGCTCCTAGGATCACCTCGTGCCGAGTAACCCAAATATATCCACATAATAATGTGGTCTCACACATATATCCACATATATTCCAAATATACCTGTAGCGAGCCAAATTACGAAAATTATCATTCTAATAAGAAACGGGCCCACATGCACATTTAATATACCTAAACATGCATATCTAGTCATATTATAATATAACTCACGTAATCATATAATGATACAAATATATATCACATAAACACATATATTCAAATAATTTTTCCATAATTTTCCATCCTGGCCCTCTAATCAAGGCCCTAAGCCTTATTAGGTAATTCGGGACGTTACAACCTTGTGATTTTCTCTCGAACTTGTGTAGGTAAGATAGATCGAATAGTCACTTAGTATAGGTTGTATTAAAATATGACAATCATTAGACTTCATGATAGTTGAATTATAAGTTTTCATGTCTACTAACGACCTTATATTTGAACAATACCCGTCTGGGACTTTGATATTGAACAAACAATTGCAAACTTCCATTCTTTCATCCTTAATCAGCGTGTAACAAGCATGAGGCAATTATTTCTGCTTGTTGTCTTTCTTTGGAGCTAATTTGTACACAATTTCATTGCATGAAAATCTTCTCTAGCTCTAATTCCATCTTTACTCGTACCATGAATATTCAACAAAGTTCCAATAAAACTGTCAGAAATATTCTTCTCTATGTGCATAACATCTAAATTATGACATACAAGCAAGTGTTCCCAATATTCAAGCTCAAAAGATATTGATTTTTTTGTAGCAATTTTTGGGTTCCTCGTCATCCTTACCCTTTCCACGACCCTTCCGCTTCCTAGATGTACGAACCTTTACATTCCCTATCTTGAAAACAATCTTAGACATCTTCTCAAGAACTTTGCTTCCATAAACAGCTTGAGGGGCCTCCTCAAAGTCTTATTTACCATTGAATGCCTTCATCCAAGTTCGAAGCATATGATCACTGGGCAAAAAATTTCTATGTCCCATATAACAAACTTTCTGGGAGTGTTTCAAGTATTGAGAACATGTCTTTTCTTCACAAATGAGGCAAGCTTTATAGCATTTTACACTAAATCCAGATAAATTTCCATAAGCAGGAGAGTCATTGATTGTCCACAATAATATTGCTATCAAGTTAAAATCTTGTTGCATGTATGCATCGTAAACCTTAACCCCTTCATTTCACAAAAGTTTTCAAGTCATCAATAAGTGGAGCTAGAAAGACGTCAATGTCATTACCAAACTGTTTAGGTCCTGATATCAACATGGTCAATAAAGTAAAATTTCTCTTCATGCACAACCACGGAGGTAGATTGTAGATAACAAACCAAATAGGCCAACAACTATATTTATTGAGATTCAGCTCCAAAAGATGGCCACTTCATATCTACTCTCTTCCAAGCTAAAGTATTAGCTGGATGTCTTAATTTACCGTCCTGCACCCTCTCGTTAGCATGCCATGTCAAATTTTTAGCATGTTCGACATTTCTAAATAACCGAATAAAATGAGGAATAGGCGGAAGGTACCACAAAACCTTGGCGGGTACTCCTTCCTTGACTTCCTCGCCATTTATTTTCTTTTGCCATCGTGACTCACTACAAGTAGGACACGATTTTGCATCTGAAATTTTTTTTCGATATAATATGCAATCATTAGAGCTTGCATGGATTTTCTCATATTGTATGCCTAATGAACATATTATCTTTTTTGGCCTCATAAAATGATATCGACATCTCATTACAATCAGGCAACAAATCCTTTGAAAAACTTAGTAAATTCGTTACACTTCGATCATTTTAGTCGTGTTTAGCTTTCAAGTTGTACACCCTAAGGAGTGTTGATAATTTTGTAAATTTTTTACAACATGGGTAAATTTGTTTCTCAGCGTCACTAAGAAGTGTCTCAAACTTACTTGGGTCTACTGATGATCCATAATGCGTGTCATCAATCATTTTATCTAATGGACCCCAATTCACCTCTTCTATGCCATTCCTCCTTGTTTCATTAATCCTAAGAGGGGGCTCTACTCTACTAGGGGGTATCTCCCCATGACTATACCAAATCGTATAACTTTTGTCGATACCATTAAAAAATAAATGCTCCTTGATCTTGTTGAATTTCATCTTTTTTACATTTCCACACTTAAGACATGGACAAAAAGTATAATTTGGGTCTCCCCCATTTTTCAAACAAAATCTTAAGAATGAATCGACCCCGTTCTTATACTCCATAGATAACATATTCGTTGACATCCATTTTTTGTCCATATCTTCTCCTATGTCTATAGGAAATTGAAAAAATAAAAGTAAATAACACTACAACCAAAACACGTATACAATAAGATAATATATATATATAAATCTAGAAAAAAATTGGGCAGCTTCTCCTCTATAATTGTAACGACCCGACTTAAAACCTATTAATTTACTAAATGCTCCATATTTAAGTAAATTAATGTTTACATGAATCTCTTTAAGAAAAACAAAACTTTTATTGAAACAAAGATGAACTAATATCTATTACAAAATATGCAACTCGAGATCTCGATATTTAAAATAAATTTTGTTTTGCATGCGTAATAAAAATACAAATTTTAAGACTCAACATTAAACCAACGGTTAAAGACCTTTATAAAAAAAATGCATACAACAACCCCTTGACACCCAGGTCAACCATTCACGACATACACACATCGGACCAAGATTTCTCCAACTCATCACTTCATCTACTACACTTTCGCTCTTACCTGCAACACAGAGTGCCTGTGAGCTAGCAAGAAGAGCTATGTAGGTCACAACCCCAAAGCCCAAACAGAAAACATAAACGTAAAACATAAACTAATTCATATCATCACAACCTAAGTTATAAACTACTCATAATCTATACCTTAACCTATAAAGAGTTCAGTAATAATTATTATCGTATCATATAATTCTCATAGCATAACTTAACATACCATACCATACTATAACGTCTCATGATTATCATATAATCATAGCATATTATATCATATCACCACATCACATAATCATAGCATATCATATCATATCACAATACAATTATAACATGTATTACCTGTTATCCATAAAACTGGCATAGATGACGTGGCAAGTGATTCCTGGACACGTGGCTGGCACTTGGAGGAACTCTTCTAGGATATCGACCAGAAGGCACATTATAAGCAATGGGCGGCCTAGTCTTACCTGCGACCAGTCTGGTCGATGGTTCCGCATGCAACATGACGTTTCCATAAAGATCTTTGTAAATCCCAAAATTGACTCCCACAATCTCCTGAATATCCGATTATTTAGGAGAGAATATCTGTAACAAATTCATGTAATCCCCCTTGAGCCTATAAATAGAGAAAGATAGCTCAAGGAAGGGACTTTTTGCTTTCGAATAATTTGAGACTAGAGTAATCATATTTGAGATATTGTATTGTTCTTCGGAGGTTAGTGAAACTCATTGAACCCTAGTTCTTTGATCACTCCTTTGATCCTCACATCAATAACAATCTAAGTGGACGTAGGTTATTACCAGATTCTGGGGCCGAACCACTATAAAATATCGTGTTCTTATTATTTTCGTCATCACATTCTTTTCAACGCATTCATCCACGTCAAGCGTATTTTGACTCCGTGTCAGTTGACCAAAATCAGGGTCAACATTACCAATATCATTCTGTCTATGAGCCAGTCCTGATTTGGTTAAGTGTACAACTAAGCACGAGAAATGTAAGCATGCATTTTATCATAACGTACACATGCATTTTCATCATGTAAGCATGTCTCGCAAGTATACAGCAAACAAACAACAAAAGCAAGTGTTGACAGTTTATAGTAGCGTGTGGCGTCCCACCCTAAATCTCCACAGCCTCGGACACTTACCTGTTCTGATAACTACCCTGCCCAACATCTTGCCAAACGCCAAACAATGTCATAACATAAACATAGGTCATAACAACTCTCCTCAAGTATATTCACAACCATATTAATGTAAGCATGCAACAACGTACATAAACATGCAATATTCATAACGTCATAACATACATAACAAAATCATAATCAGAACCATAACATACATAAACTTAATTAGATCACATATACATAAATTTATGCATTCAAATGCACACCCTGTGTTACAGTGACCATTCTTCTTACCTCAAGTCCAGCAGTGCTCCAAAACACGCTCATTGTTCCATTCAAGTATCCTTTAGAAATTCCTAAGCCAAAAAACGCATGAGCTTAAACTTAGAGACCATACATCATATTAGACTTATACAATCTTTATTAGACTTTCTAGGACTCCTGACAACCTTTAAAAGTCCTAAAATCCTACTGCATAAAACCCCAAACCAAAAGGTGCCATTTCATAACTAAAAGGATGAACCGAACCCCAAAATCCCATTCCTGGGCAACCGGCGCGGTTGCCCCCCCAGAAAATTTTCACTTTCCAGGTAAGCAGCGGTGTCGTGCTCGACGCGATTTCTGGAATCGCAAGTGTGATTCTAACCTTAATTTCCAGCTCTGAAGCACAAGGTTTCGACCCAAATCACCCAATCAATCATCCTATCATGCTTCTAACACTTGAAACCCAAATAAAACCAATCCTAAACATCTAATAAACATCTATTAATCAATAACACAAATCCTTAACCATATTGACTATCAAACCCTAGATCTATCATCAAACTTGAATAGCATAGTTCAAAGGGTTTACCTATCAATATCTCTGCCACAATCCTCAATTCTTTGTTCCATTTCGATAACTCATAGCCTGATAAAACAAATAAATTGACGTCCTTTATAAAGCCCTAAACTCCAGGGACCGTTACGATGTGCCTTTTAAACAGTGCTAAACTCACTAACCGAGTCATTTGGCCATAATCGTGTAACTAAGTATGATTAGCGATTTAGGGATTAAAAATTTTGGTTAAGATATAACGTTTCATTGGAACGTTTACTGTATACATTGGGATCCCAATAATATAATTTAAAGGTTCATTACAAGAAAATATTTACAACCAGCCGATCTAAGCGGCAAAACAGGGTTTATCCCTAGTTCCTCTTTCAACCCTCAGTCGTGGCGGTCGAGCAGCCGCATATGTATACATAGTCACCTAAGCTCTCCAACTCAAGGATGGTCAAGCTTTCTTTTTCCTTTACCTGCACCACATAGCACCCGTGAGCCGAAGCCCAGCAAGAAAACTCAATATGCTCATGATCAGTAATATCATGTCATCAAATCATAAAGTGCATGCCTAGCAATAATAGCCCTCATCACGCATGCAAATAAGTTCAAATAATGATGGGTATCCAGGATAAGAAATCCTGCCCTCCTGAGTGGATGACTATCAAGTCAATCCTAATCAAATAAGTGATTTAAACTCAATATGCTCATGATCAGTAATATCATGTCATCAAATCATAAAGTGCATGCCTAGATAATAGCCTTCATCACGCATGCAAATAAGTTCAAATAATGATGGGTATCCAGGATAAGAAATTCTGCCCTCCTGAGTGGATGACTACCAAGCCAATCCTAATCAAATAAGTGATTTAACACTGGTGGTTCTGATAACCATGCTAAGCTTATAGCCCTAAATAGAAGAGTGATAGTTGTAAAAGTCACTAAGGTGGGTTATGTTCCCTTTACAAACAAGTGATCACGTCACTAGCTTAAACAGAATAAGTGATTGATAAGCAAGTCACCAATGCAAACCAATCAAGTGACCATAGAGTCACTACTGTGGGATTTCGTTCCCTCTAGCCATGTGATGATACGGTCACCTGGGCCTTCTGGCCCCGACTCTGAGTAACTAGGCAAGCCACTAGTGCAAACCAAGAGATTGACCATAGAGTCCCAACTGTGGGTACCGCTCCCTTAGCCATGTGATGATAGGGTCACCTCAGCCTTTGGCCCCGGCTCTGAGTAACTAGGCAAGCGCATATAATTTTCATTGAACTTAGGGTCGGTCCAGCATTAATGCTCCATATGAGTCATTCAATGTCGATGTTCATCGAACTTAGGGCCGGTCCAGCATTAATGCTCCATATGAGTCATTCAATGCCGATGTTGATTAGATCTAATCTTTTATCGGCTCTGCATCCATGACTCTTATGCCGCTTCTGACTCTTAGGTTAGTAACACGCACAAGTAAGCAATGCTACCAGGCATATATCATATGTCAAATATCTTAATACAGGGCATTCAGCATGCTTACTTAACAATTGCTAGCATAATTAGAATCATGCACAAACACAAAGACTCAAGCTCTGATCAATCTTACATTTAACATTCATGGCATGCCCTAACCACATGTTTCTCGTGCATCACATTTAAACACTCGACATGCCTCAATAACAACCACGCATGTCATATATATATATATAGGGTGTAGTTTTCTTACCTTTGGTCCAAGCACAGGTTACCAATAAACAGGCCACAAGCACGATCCTGATTCCAATCCCCTAGTGAAAACCTAGTCACAACCATAATATAAAATCTCATCATAATGAGTAAATAAATACTTCCAAACCCAACCCAAGCCTTCGGGACATCGAATCCCCTTAGAGTTAAGTTCCCATGACAAAAACACAATTCTGGGCAAAATTTCCTTAAGTGTCGCGGCCCTCCATACACCATGCCGCCGCCCGCCCCCCTAACAGAGCCTCATCCTCCTTTAGCAAGCTTGGGCCGCAGCGCTCTAGAACAGGGTCCCAGCCCAACCTCGAACTAGCCATTTTTCCTCGTTTTTTCCTTTTTAAAACCTTCCAAAAACCTATCCAAACATCTCCAAACTCAAAAATCAAAGTTCCCAAACATCCCCATGATCCAAAACCCAAGCTTCAATTCAATCAAAAACTCATCAAAACACAAAGTCCAATTCAAGCTTAAAAACTTTAAAAAACTTAGAACTTAAAACTTGAATTACCTCCAGTTGAGTTGTTTCCAATTAAATCCTCCGGCTAATAAGCTTCTAATCTTCCCTAGAATCGTTATGCCTCGATCCTCGCTTGAATTTGAGTCCTAGAACTCAAGTTTCCTTCGAAAATGCGATCGGGAGACAAAAGTGGAACTTAGAGGGAGAGAGAACGTTCTAAACGTTCTTTTTATTTCTTAACAGGTTACCTCAAGCTTAAGTAGCCTCAAACAAATCCTAACACTCGGGGTCCCGAAAACGTCCCCGGGGGCAAAATAGTCAAAACCTCCAGAATTTCCCCCTGATCTTACTAACTCTCAATTTATCATCAAATATTTATTCCCATTACCCAATAACCCAGTAATGCTCTAAATACCCCTTGACTCACTCCGAGTCAAGAATAAATCCCATTGTGACTTTCCCACTAGCTTACCTCCTTGGATCGTCTTGTGCTGAGTAACCCTAGCATAACCAAATAATAATAAAGCACCACACACATATATCGCATATATGCCAAATATGTCTGAAATGGCCAAAATATGAAAATCACCCAATTAATCAGAAATGGGTCACAAGCATATTTAATACACCTAAACATGCATATAATCATTTAATAGCTTAATATATCAATTATGGTCCTCCCAGCCTCCTAATCAAGGTCCTAAACCTTATTAGCAAATTTGGGGCATTACATTCTTCTCCAATTCCTTAAGCCTCAGAGGTTCAGATCAAGAACTAGAGAAGTGTTCTTGCTCCTTTACTCTATCATGTATCATGAATGGAATGTGTCTGACTATCGTGAAAAGCCTAACATTAATATCTTTTTTTTATTAATTTCTATAAATAATTGTGTAATACATAATTACTGTCTTACCCCCAACTCTAAATTTCCTCAAGCATTAAGTTAAGCCTTTTTTTGTAATTTCCCCCCAAACTAATAGTTTTAACTTATGAAAATTACAATCTCTACCACAAGATCCATATTTATACTTTAACCCCTAATTTCCAATATATTTGGCACTTAAGCTCCTGATACTTGAAGAAATCATGTTTTGCCGTTGTCATACATATACATATCATCATCATGAAACAAATCACATATTATCATGAAATTTTAAAAGAAAACAATTCCACATATGCATCAACATAAATTATCAAATTGTCCATCAGGCTAAATTACCAAAATACCCATGAAATGCAAATGCAAATATTACAATAATAGTGACCTAACTATCTTTTAATAATAAAGCAAAAAACACAAGCAAATCAAACAACACACAATAAGTTTCTTCCCTATATCTCCGCAACACACAAAAGAATTTCCATAACTACTTCACTAAAGGATGCAAGTTATCAACCTTTCGTTATCACCGCAACACACAACTTTTATCTCAAAACCTACTTCACTACGGATGAACATTTAAGATATTCAAACTCCTCTAACATTGATATATATATCATACTAATTAGTAAAATAATTAAGAAAAAGATATGCATTGATCTCACTTCGAACCACACGAGCTAATTAATTTTAAAATGGTATTGATCCTTGCCAAGGTGATTCACAACCTAAATTAAGAATAAATTAAACAGCTACAACTTTTCTTACATATATTTATTAATTAATGCCTAAAAAACTAATTATTCTATTTATGAAAATAATGTCTAAAAAACTAATTATTCTATTCATGAAAATAATATCTAAATAACTAATTATTCTATTTACTCAAGCCAACAAAAATATATAAAAGTAAACACAATCAATTCATAGAACATAATTTATTAATTAAATACACTTCATTTTTAAAATTCTTTTATTTTTCACACTTAAATTAATTTTTAGAATAAAATGTAGAGTCCAAGAACTTTACTTAGCTAGTTAGATAGTAGTAGTAATAGTAATAGCTAGTAGTATGTTTATGACTGTGGATTTTGGTTCAAGCCGGGACTTAGTTGGAAACTCCTAGCAATAGTTATGGATTTTATAAGTTTAACCTATAGTTTAAGAATATTAATTATAACATAAGGTTTGATTAATATTGCTGGTTATTAATATGATAATTATTATAACCTAAGGTTTAGATAGAGCTAATAAGAATATGACACTTGTCATGAGCATGGTTATTCCTAAGGTTTAGATAGAGTCAATAGGAATATGACACTTGTCATATGTATGATTATTAAGGAATTATTATTTTAATGATAAAATAAGGGAAATATAAGACTTAGTCTTCACCAGAATTTGTTAGGAGCATGACATTTGTCACAATTTTATTTATTTGAGATTTAGATAATTAAATAGATTTTTCGTAATTTTAGGGTACTGTAACTTCCGACCTATTTTTGACCTAGTTATGTTATGCATTTCGAAAAATAGTATTTCTAGAAAGTTGTAGATAATTGAATTAGCTTTCTAACGGTATAAAAAAAGTCTAAATCGGAGTCCTAAAACTCCAAATATGTTGATTTTACTGCAGGGGAGTTTAGAGTTACGAGATTTAGGGAGTTAGAAGTTAGGATTCTATTTGTTTTTATTATTTTTGTTTTAAAAATCAAGCTTTGACTCCTTAAATCTCTCAGAACAATTTGACCAAGTCCTAAGCCTTTGGCTGAAGGATATTCAAATATTTTCAATTAAATTCATTATTTTTATTCAAAGTCAAAAAGAAGATTTTTATTCCTAGAACTCTATAAATAGGACCTAGCATCAAGCATTTTCATTCATTCTTCAAGCATTAATCAGAGCCTTCCAGGTGCTAGTGAGACTATAGAGTGATAAACACTTGGGTTGGGGTTATAAGCTTAATCATTATGATAAGCTTAATAAACACTTGGGAAGTAAGGTTATAGTGTATTTCGGTTTCGAGGTATAGTTCGGTCATAAAAGCATTCAAGGTATTCCTTATTCTCGTTCCTTTATGTATTGTTCTTATAGTTTTTCTACTCAAATCCTAACTCGTATTCTCTATTCTTTGTTAGGCATCTAAGATCTTGAACGTAAGATTCTTATTGGTAAGTATCTTTTCGATGGTGTAGTTCATTCTTTTCATCCATTTTCTTTAGTATACTCGCCTCTCTATTATGGTTTTTAGGAGTGTTCCAAATCCCGACTTTGTTCTCATCATCCCGGTATATTGGTAAGGAAAATAGGATAGTTTTATATGCTTATATGTTATGTTGATATGTTATGATAAGTTATGTTATAGTATGTTATGTTATGCTTTCTTATGTTTCATGGTTATGATTTACCCTACCTCAAATATTAGACAGGGGACGTAGATGGGTTATCATAAACCTACCATGTGATCTAACCTACCTCAGATATTAGAAAGGGGACGTAGATGGTTTATCACATGTTTTATTGGACATTAATAGTATAGTCTTATATGATGTACGTCTTTATAGATATATGTTATATGTTTATAGCTTATAGTTATGTGTATGATTATGTTTCATGCTTGTAGTAGATTTTCCTTGCTGGGCATTAGGCTCATTCCTTTATGTTTATATGTGCAGGAAAATAGTTATGGCGGCGGAAAGATTCTTGGCAGCTTGGGGATGTGTATTGAAGCAGGATGGAATCGGTGGATTGCGCGTTCGATTCGAGGATGAAGTTTTTAAGTCTTTTAGTTATGATTTCTATGTATTATTTTTTTTCTGCACTTAATTTTGTAACCAATTCATTTAAGTTATGTTTTGTTTTATTTTCAAAACAATGGGATCACATATCCTAAGTGAAATATTTATGTATTTAAACATTTTCTTTACATAATAAAGTTATGGTGTTTTCATATGTATGTTTTCTTAAGATTAGTATAGTAGTTATTAATGGTCCAAGGTCTAGAATAGTTGGGTCGTTACATAAAATAAGAAAACTATCAATAAAAATACAAAAGTAAGAAAAACAAAATCATATATAGCAATCCACGTGTTCAAGAACCTGTATTTCTATAAAACTCTAAAAATATCAATTTCTCATCCACAACTCAAACACATTATAAACTCTAATAATCAAAATTAATAACAAAATAACTATATACACTACTACTTAAACATAACCCAAGCAATAATTATAAAAAACATACATTATACATTATTACTTAAACATAACCCAAACAATAATAATTAAAAACATACTTAAAATGTTTGGATTGGACCTCAAAATTGCCAACAATGGTGAAATCGTCGTTTTCTTCGCTGCTGGGTTCTCTATTTTTGCTCTTTGCCTCGTGCCTAAGAGAAAAGGTAGCTGCGATGAGTTTTTGTTCGAAAATAGTGTTTTTCACGTCTATTTTTCCCAATATTTTTTAAACAAAACCACCCCACGCCAACTATCAACTATGAAAATAAATAAATAAAATATTTTTCATGACTCATTTTACATTTCATGACCACTAAATTAGACTTATTAAAATACATTTCATGACCCAAAAAAATGAATGTGAAATAAAATCTAAACTTTTTAATGACCCACTTTTAATTATGAGTCATGAAAAAAAAATCATGATATTTATATATTGTAGTTGTGACGTGTTAGTTTCTTCCAACCAATCACATTTGTTTCAGTTAAAATTTACTTTTTTTCTAAACAAAAGCACCACGTCATATGTTTTAGTACATAATTTAAGTCAAGATAACATTACTCTTATTTTATTTAGGCATGCACTCCTTGTCTAGGGATGTCAATTTAACACGCGGGGTAGGGTCCCCGTGGGGACCCGCCCCTAATGGGGCGGGAGCGGAGAACATGACCCCGTCCCGAACCCGCCCCGTTTACATTGTAATTTATATTTTTATTTTTATATTATATTAAAAATATATAATATAAAAATTTATATAAAAATATATATTTATTAATGTTATAATTTATTGTTTTCTAATTATTTCATATTAAAAATTATTAATTATTTTAATTTATTTTATCAATTTTAAAAAAAAATTAAATATTTTTATTAAACGAATATCTGATAGGACCCGACCCGAGACGAGACGGAAATAGGAGAGTCATTTCTGACCCCGCCCCGTTTACATCCCTATTCTTGTCATAATAAAATATAAGTGGATCTAACATACGTCTGGAAGTCCATTTGAGCGAATCCATTGTCTGACGAACTCCTACTTTAATGTGAAATGTATGTCAAGTGAAAAAGGGTGTTTGTTCGTAAATGTAAGAATTTACTTACCAAAATTATGGGACTTTCTGCACATCCATATTATATGTATATGATTGGCTGTCAGATAATTTTTTTTAAATAAAAAGGGTCATGACTCATAAGTCATGTAAACCCATAAAGTCCAACACCAACAATGTCCTCTTATAAGGAACCTACTTGGTATCACTAGCCATAACAACATAAATATATAAATATTTGTAATATCTTATTATGTCCAAAGGACTGGAGCCATTATTATTTTCAGAATTTGGTATAAAGTTGTAACCCTCCCATTGCTTTCTTCATTTATGCACACCACAAAATTAACCTATATTCTCAAACCATTTAAAACCTAAATACATATATTACAACAACTTTAACTATTAGCTTTGTTTGTTAGAAATGAAAAGTGGAAGGAAGGAACATTTTGGAGAGAAAATTAGAGAGAAGATAAAATGATGGGTGATTTGGTAGGAGAGAAAATAGAGAAGAAAAGAAAAATGGAGAGAAAAAAAGTAGTGGGGCCCAAACTAAAATATTTCTCTCCAAATTGGAAAAAAAATAAAGAAGAAAACGTTGGGGGTTTTACATGACCAAAATATCCTTGATAAATTGACTTAAAAAATCTAGTTGTATTTTTTAAAATATTATTGTAAAAATATATTTTTTTTTTTACCTCAAATATCAAATATCTCAACACATAAGTATTATTTAAATTTGTTCTTAAATTTATTAAATTCTTATCATTTTAGCTATAAAAAATAATTTTATAAAATCATACATTATCAAAATTCATAAATAATATTTCATATATAATAAAACACATGCATACTATCATTATCAATAGGATATTTATAAGTTTAGAAAAATTATTTTTATTTATGCTATATGTGACAAAAATATATTTTTTAAATAATGAGTAATACATAAAAATTAAAATAAATATTAATATAAAGGTATAAATGTCAAAAAAAATATTTCTTTCCTCTCAATTTTAACTCAAACACCAAACAAAGAAAATAAAATAAGTTTCTTTTAAGATAAAATACATTTCTTTTCTTTCTTTCACTTTTTCTATGTTTTCTATTTTTTCTCTCATTGCCATTTTCTTTCCATTCTACCAAACATAATATTAGTTATGATGATAGTCTTTATTTGTTCCATCATTTCTTATTACCTTGTTGTGCCTATTCTAGGAACTCACATGGTTCCAAAAGTATTACTATAAATTATAGACCATTATTATTAAAAAAAAACACGCAAAACTAGATTTACATGCAAAAAGTTACCCCACCTCTACCTAGTTTTAAGCTTCTAAGATACATAGAGCCACTCATTTTGTTAACACAAATTGGAAGTAGATATCAATATCTTTTCTAATAACTTACCCAAACATGAATTCATCATAAATAATTTTATTTATAAAATTTCTTAGTTACTACACTCACATTTCTTTTTTCGATTTTTTTTTTTTTTTGTCAGAGCACCCAATTCTAATAATATTACAATTTTATTTTTTTCATTTAAATTATGTTAATCTAATCTTGGAAAACTATACAACAACGCAACAATAAAAAATTATTAAAAAAATTATATAATATAAAAGTAAAGTTGTTGTACTTTTAATTAATTTTTCATAAATTTTATATTTGCGATAATATCAATCTTTTTATTTTTCATTTTATTAAAAAAATAAAATTGTTAATTTGTAGTTATTTTATTTTACAATAAGAAAAATACTATTAAAATATAAAATATATGGGGTGTACATGTAAATATGATATTTTTTATTTATGAAATAAAGTGCATTTAATTTATGGTGTATTTATATATTTATGAGGTGTAAGTAGCTCCCCATATAATCTCCTAGGAAATACCACTTATTTTATTATTAAAAATCTTTATGTTTCACTATTTAAAGTTTGATATATCATTATTTAGATTTTTTTTTTATATATTATAAATGAGAGTTTAATAGAAAATGTTGTAATTTGTTAAATTTAACATTTTTTTATTATTTTCTAACACTGTTATTTTTAAAATTATCTAAATAAAGTAAATATATTAAAAATAATAAAAGTAATAAATAAAATAATAAGTAATAAATGAGTCATAATAATTTATCATCACATATTTTAAAATTTCATATTAAAATATTTAAATTACTCTACCAATTATGTTTTCAAAACTATAACCGAAAAATATTTATGCACTTAATTTTTTTTCTTTATTTTATTAATTATTTATTTTTTCATTTAATATATTTTGTTTATCCAAATATATATGTAATAATGAAGTAAGACATAAATATACATATTTTTATTTTTCCATTTAGCTTTTTTAATGAGAAATTACTTATTTTAATTGCTCTAACCATTAATTAAATAATATATATTTATATATAATTTTTGTGGGCTTTAAAATTTTTTAAATTAAATAATTAAAATTTGATCAAATAAACTTTTTTAATTCATAATTTTAATTTAGAATTTTTTTAATATTTTACTATATTGAAATTCGTAGATATTTTTTATAAAAGAAAATTAGAAAAAAAAAAGTAAGGATTTTTATTTAGGATTGAGGCGTGCGAAGGTTCCTTTCTTCTCTCCATGATGAAGAAGAAGAAGGTTACTCGAAAGCCTGCATCAAGATCAAGGAATGAGGAGGCCATTAAATCAACGCCATTGCCAGAATCCTCTTTGCAGAATCAACCTTATCTACAGTCAGAGGATGTCCTACCTTCGCTTTCGACGAAAGGTAAGCAGCGGATGAATTCGTTGAGTCCGGCTAGAGATGGCGATCCGCTTCACCTGGGGGACGAAGAGATGGTTATGGATACGGAAACAATTACGGAGAAGGATAACTTTCAAGCTTCTGCTCAATCTCATTGGGCGAATCTCAGAGATAAACTTCTTATCAATGAAGCGACTAAGCTTCATTATGAGGAACCAATTATGAAAAATGGGAAGAAAGTAGCTCAAATCGATTTGGCTAAGGTTGCAGAACAGGCTCAGAATTGGAACTCAGCTGTGATATGTATGGTTTTGGGAGCCAATCCCCCATTTGCTGTGTTTGAAGGCTTTGTAAAAAGAATTTGGGGTCACCTGGGTATTGAACGGGTAGTGAGGATGCACATGGGTCTCACCATTGTCAAGTTCAATGATGAGGCTACTAGAGATTTTGTTTTGGAGAATGGCATTGTGCAGTTCGACAGGAAGCCAGTTATTGTGCGACCTTGGACTCAAGATTTAGACACCATCAGGTTAGTCTGCTCTGTACCTCTATGGATCCGTCTGCCAAATCTAGGTCTGCAATATTGAGGGAAAAAATGTCTAAGTGACTTGGTTAGTACAATTGGAAAACCTATTATGGTGGATAAGTTTATAAAGGATAGGTCTATGATCAGGTTTGCAAGAGTCCTTGTTGAAATGGAGATTACAGATGACCCTCCATTTATCATACATTTTGTCAATGAGCATGGACAAATTCAAGAACAATTTGTGGAATATGAATGGCTTCCCATTAAATGCAAGAATTGTAAGGGATTTGGTCATAATGCAGCTGAGTGTAAGAAAACTGATACTAAGGTTTGGGTTACAAAGAGCAAGACAGAACAGGAACTTGCCAGTTCTGTTCCTGTTGTTGCTGATACCAAGGCCAATGTAGGAGAAACATCTGGTGTTAATGAGGTTACTAAAGTTGTGGAAACAAAGCAAAATGAATCTGAGATAGATAATTGTGAGGCTGCTAAAACTCAGGGTAGTTCACAGGTCCAGATTATGTCTCGTACTCAGGCTAATAAAGAAAATTGGGAAGTCCCTAAGAAAGTTGGGAACTCTAAGAGTAGAGGCAAGACTGGGAGCACAAATTTGGACAGCAAACAGAATGTGTTCAAGGTTCTTCAAGAACAGGAAACAGGGGAGAAAAATGGGTTATTAATTGGTTCAAAACCTAATGGATTGCTCAAATGATCTTAGCTGGAATGTCAGGGGTTTGAATAAGAGAGACAAACAACATGCTATTCTGAGTCTCTTAAAGATGAATAAAGTGGGTATTTGTGCTTTAGTAGATAATAAATTAAAGAGGGATAAGGCTAATGATATGATGTCTAGAGTGTTTTTTGGCTGGGATCACTATAGCAGTACGGTTGCTAAGGGCAGATTACTGGTTCTTTGGAGGAAGTCTTTTGTCAAGGTTCAGGTGTTGTTGGAACACCAGCAATTTATACACTGTTTGGTTAAGTTTTCTAGCTTACAGCTGGAAATAGTTATCACCTTTGTTTATGGTTTTAACTTTTTGACTGAGAGGTTGGATATGTGGCGGGGTTTATCTTCTCTTCATATTTCGAACAAGCCGTGGCTGGTTGTGGGAGATTTCAACGCTGTCTTTAATTTTGATGACAGATTGGGAGGAAAGGTGACTAGTGCTAATGAGATTCTTGACTCTACTGCTTGGCTAGCTTGTTCTCAGCTAGCTACTCTCAAGTGTATTGGATCTAAATTTACCTGGTCTAATAAACAGGAGGGAGGAGATAGAGTTTATTCAAAAATAGATCATGCTTTTATCAATGAAGAGTGGATAGACACCTTGCCGAACTCTATTGCAGAGCTTCATTGGGATGTCCATTCCGATCATTGTTTTTTTCTCATTAGGACTCTTAAGATTGGGAATCTGGGCATACAACCTTTTCGATTCTTTAATTGCTGGATTGCTCACATCAGGTTTAAAGAGACAGTTATGGCAAGTTGGCTCAAGCCTATGACAGCAGGGGGCTTATTGGGAGTGACTAAGAAACTGCTAAGGCTGAAGCATGTCCTGAAAGTGTTTAATAGAAAGGAAATTTGAGATATTGAGCTAAGTTATCATCATGCTAAGGGAGACCATCAGCTGGCTTTATCTAAAGCTCAAGATTCTCCTTCAGATGATACTGCTCAGGAGGCTGAAAAGAGAGCTGCGATTTGCTATAAAGATCACTATGCTCGATATAGAAGTTACTTGATTCAGCGCAGCAAGGTTACATGGCTGCAGAAGGGTGATGAAAATAACTTTTATTTTCATGCGTGCATCAAAAAAAGAAGGGAGGAGAATCGGATAGTTTCTTTTATGAATGACCAAGGGGACATTATTGATGATTATAATGCAATAGTGCATCACTTCCTTGATCATTTCAGAAGCTATATGGGCAGTCACAGTTCTGCTACAAGGTTGGTTAAAACAGATTGCATTAAGTCGGGGCCTTGCTTAGATATTGATAAACAGCTGGGATTAATTAGAGAATTTACAAAAGCTGATGTCAAGAAAGCTTTGTTTAGTATTCCGGGTACAAAGAGTCCAGGCCTGGACGGTTACAATTCAAAATTTTACAAAGCTATGTGGAAGCAAATTGGTGATGACATCTCAGCGGCTGTGCTGAATTTTTTCTCTTCTGGGAGGATACTTGCTGAGCTCAATAAAACAGTATTGGCTTTAGTCCCAAAAACCGATATCCCTAGCAGGGCGATAGATTATAGACCCATAGCTTACTGCAATACTCTTTATAAATGCATTTCTAAAATGCTTTGCAGTAGGATTTCGGAAGTTCTTCCCTCTCTAATTAGTCCCAATCAGGGTGCCTTTATTAGAGGGAGATCACTAGCTCACAATATCCTAATTTTTCAGGATTTGATTAAGAATTACAATAGAAGGAATACTTCCCCGAGATGTGTTTTAAAGATAGATCTAAGTAAGGCCTACGATATAGTTGACTGGGGTTTTTTGGAGAGGTTATTAATCAGCCTGCAGTTTCCTACCAGGTTTATTAATTGGGTGGGTTTGTCTCAGAGGTACTTCATATGTTCTTATGATGAATGGTAGACTGCAGGGGGGGTTTCAGGGAGTTAAGGGGCTTCGTCAAGGAGACCCTATATCTCCTTTACTGTTTGTATTAGTAATGGAATATCTCTCATGGCTACTTCAACTAGGAGCTTTGCAACTTGATTTCCGTTTCCACCCTATGTGTAAAAGTCTCAAGATCATCAACTTATGTTTTGCTGATGATTTAGTGATTTTTTGCAAATCTAACTGTGGCTCTGTTCAGATTATAAAGCAGGTTTTTGATGACTTTTGCAACAATTCTGGAATGAAGGCCAATCTCAGTAAATCACAAGTATTTTTTGGTGGTATTTCAGCTCAAGACAAGGTTCAATTACAGCAGCTGTTACAACTTGAAGAGGGCACCTTCCCCCTCAAATATCTTGGGATTCCTATGAGACCTACAAAGTGGAAAGAGGCTAACTGTAGTGAAATTCTTAAAAAAATTAAGCTTAGGCTTCACACTTGGACTAGTAGACATTTATCATATGCAGGTAGGGTTCAGCTCATATCCTCAGTTCTTTTGGGGCTGCGTAATTATTGGATAAATATTTTCTTATTGCCTCAGAGTATAATCAAAGAAGTGGACAAACTTTGTATGTGGTTTCTTTGGGGTAATAATGGTACTAGGAGTAACTTTCATCTCACATCCTGGTCTACTGTTTGTTTGCCTAAAGCTTTTGGAGGATTGGGTTTTGGTGAAGGTACTAAATGGAACAAGGCTATGCTAGGTAAATACATCTAGGCAATTAGTCATCAGCAGGAGTCTTTATGGGTGAAATGGATTCATTCTGTGTATTTAAAGGGTCAAACCTTTTGGCTCTACCAACTTAAGGCAGATACCAGTTAGTATTGGTGAAAAATCTGTCAGTTGCGTAGTATTTTTACTCAAGAGGATATTGATAAAGCAGGTAGTCAAGGGAGGTTTAAAATTGGGCAGTTATATGCAAGTTTTATTCACCAAACCCCTATCCTGTCAAGTACCAGCAGTTTGTGTGGAGCAGAATGAGTGTACCCAAGCATCGGTTCATCACTTGGCAAGCTGTTAACTAGGGATCATTTACTTCGAGTGTTTATGCTTCTTGATACTACACTTTGCCCGGTCTGTGAACAAGTTGATGAGAGCCATAGCCATTTGTCTTTTGACTGCTGTTTCTCCCAGCAGGTAGTTCTTTATATTCAAGGTTGGATAGGCTGTAAATGGCCTTTATTTTTCTCTGACTGGACCAGGTGGATTGAAGAAATGAGGAAGGGGGTTCGTGCCTCTATAGTGGCGGTTGTGTTTTCAGCTACTGTTTATTATCTTTGGCATAATAGAAACACTTGTTTTGTCCATAATTACTCTCTTAGTGTCAATGCTGTAGTTGATATGGTCAAGAAAGATATCATGTATAGACTTAGTTGTTTTTCTCAAAAGAATTGAGCTTTTTTATTTGAAGAAAGTGGGTTCCATGTAATGTAGCTGAGTTTTGGTCATTTTGGACTTTGTGAGGTTGTATAGGTTTGTGATTAATACAGTCTTACTTTCTTGATCAAAAAAAGAAAATTAGAAAAAAAAGTATTTAATTTTTAATTCTAGAATGCACCATATCTTTATAGGGGCTTGGTGCAAAATGATACTTAATGGTGTGTGAAAATAAGTAAATGTTTATGTTTTTAATTTTGTAGTAAAATAGCCTAACCACATTTTTAATATTACATATTACCAAATATGTCATTTAGCAAATTACTATTTTATTCTAAATACTTTAATATTATGGTATATGTAGATTAATTTTGTTTAATTAGTTTTATTTTAAAGTTATTTTGATTTTTTTTTTTCGTTTTTTATGTATTGTTGAATGATATATCATACCACAAAATACATATACTGAGTTGAAAAATAATGTACCAACAAAACTTACAGAATTATTACTCAAAAATGTATATACTATGCTAACAAAATTATATACTACCATTAAAATGTATATACCATGATATAAAATTATATACTACAATTATGTATAATAAGATAGAAATTAAATATCATAAAAATATGATATACCATACCATAAAAAACATATACACTAGTTGGAAAATAATATACCAACAACTCATAAAAAACTTATAAAACAATATAATTTTAAAATAAAAACTAATTAAACAAAGCTAATATACATAAACCACTATATTAAAGTCATATGCTCCTAAATAAATAAATAAAAATTATCAAAAATGGTAATCTAGGTAATCAAAAATGTAAAATGGTCATTTCTCTACAATTTTAAAAATTGGGACATTAACTTCTTGATGCCATTATTTTGAGTCATTTACTATAATTTATCTATCTTTATGTATAAAAGGCATGTATCTAATTTGGTTTAGTTTTAATAATATGTTTATGTCATTTTTTTATAATATACGCTATTATTTATTTATTTAAAATTTATATAACAATAAAATAAATATAATAAAAATAAATTAATATATTTTTTTAAATAAAACTAAACAAATGTATATTGTATGTTGTTTATAATTAGTAAAAAATACATGTAAATAAATATGTGGACGAATAAATTTAAATATAATTAATTTGTTAAATTTTTAATGTCATCTGGAATAGACCGTGATAATTTGGAGACAAAAAAATTTCGTTGGATAATATAAGAATAAATCCAATTACGCATATTCATCACAAACTTTTATACAAAAATATAAATTAATCTATTAATAAATTAATAATGATGTGAACCTATAACATGACATGAAATAATAATAAGAAAACAGAGGAGGGGTAGTTAAATGAGAAAGAGAATCATCAATTCACTTTAAATTGATTTGAAAATTATAATAGTTTCAATTATTGGACACCAAAGATAATTCCATTGACAAAATGGACACCAAAAGGGGTCATAAAAGTCTACGGGGTTGTAAGGTCAAGTCATGAATCATAATAATATAGGTCCCATTCCAAAATCACCCTTGTTCTGTCCTCGTGGAACCCAACTCCAAGGGCTGAAAATCACCAACCCCAGAGACCCAAGAGAGGTGCCCACCTTTGGGTCATTCCTCCAAACCCAAAACAAGAAAAAAAATAAAGGCAGACATGGCAGAGAACAAGGCAGCTGAAATCAAGGACTTCCAAATTGTGATTTCAAACAAAGATGATACCAATAATAATAACAACAACACCAACACCAAGAAGCAATTAGCCCCAAAGAGAAGCTCCAACAAGGACAGACACAAAAAGGTTGATGGCAGAGGAAGAAGAATTAGGATGCCAGCACTGTGCGCCGCCAGGGTCTTTCAATTGACTAGAGAATTGGGTCATAAATCTGATGGTGAGACCATTCAGTGGCTCTTGCAACAAGCGGAGCCGTCGATCATCGCCGCCACCGGCTCCGGGACTATTCCGGCTTCTGCTCTTGCTGCTTCAGGGGCCTCTGTTTCTGAACAGGGGAACTCTGTTTCCTCTGGTTTGCATTCAAAGATTGATGATTTAGCCCCAAGGGGTAATTGGACACTTATGAGTGGTCACTTGGGAAGATCTCATGGCGTTTGGCCTGCAATAAGTGGAATTGGGTCAGGGTTTGTGCATAATTCTGGTCAGTCAACGTCGGGTTTCGCCACCGAGAACTTGAACTACTTGCCCAAGTTTGGAATCCATGGCTTGGAATTTCCAGGTATGAACTTAGGCTCAATGAGTTTTCCAGCAATTATGGGAGCTGGGGGAAACCAACATGTTCCTGGTTTGGAGCTTGGTCTTTCTCAAGATGGTCATATTCGGGTTTTGAATTCGCAAACTTTAGTTCAATTTCAGCAGCAGCAGCAGCAAGCAGGGCAGAGATCTGGACCTGAAAACTCTGTTGAGAAAGATGACTCTCAAAGTAGATGATCATGGATTCTGTTATTGGATAGAATAGAATTTTGTAACTTGAAAGGGTTGAAAAGTTCATCCATCAGGTTCATTAATCTCTGTTTTTTCTCTCCCAACACAAACAGAGTGCTATGTTTTTGTGAAAGTTTCTTGTTAACTGTCGAATTCTTTCTCTTTTTTCATGCAGGATAAAACTATGCAGTAGAAAATGGTTTGGAGGTTTGGATTTGATATATTTTTTTCCCTTATATCTTTCTCTTAGGAGTGTAATTGTAGTTAATGGCAATTTCTCCCACTTGCTATCTTTATCTAAATATGAAGTTTGGCTTAGTTTAGATTTAGAATATACCTAAACATAGCATCAGTTTCTCTTCAATATCTATAATAACATGTTATGATGTATCAATACAAACAAATGTGTTTTTGGTAGGACTAATCTTAAAAGAGATAAAAGGAGTAGGGTTAGGTTATCCAATATTTTTGTTGGTAGTGAGTAAATGAATGATTTTTATCTGTCATTTTATATAGTTGAATATTCTAAGCAGTGTCTCATATTTTCGTATGATCTATCCATGTTTAAACGGTATGGTCTCACACTGTCATTATATTTTTTTTATTTTCACATGGTGGAAAGTTCTTTAAATATTTTGATATGTATGGGCTGGGGTGGGTTTTGTTAGATTTGTTGGTTAAATTCCCAAGCCGCGAGACTCGATTTAATATGATACTAATTGAGCAAGAGTTTGAAATTTAATTATCAGTGTAAATTAGAGTATTGCTAAGGTAGCAGAAATGCCAAACACTATAAAAGGTGGTATACTGGTATCTTGCGATATCCCCGCGTTCTTGCACGGCTCGTTCTTCGAGCCCTGCTTCTCCCTTCCCCCTCTCCCCGTTCTACCGTCCAAAACAAGGCCGTATGGAGTATAGCCAAGTGGTAAGGCATCGGTTTTTGGTACCGGCATGCAAAGGTTCGAATCCTTTTACTCCAGATTATGAACACCCGATCGGATGTTAGTGTAATTCAATTCAATTTTATATTACACATTTTAATTTAACTAACTAATTATATAATGCTAGCTCATATAGTGCTGGGCACCATAAAGTAACAAATAGCAACACTCAAAGTTATAACACATAATGAACTAAAAACAAATTAAATAATAAAACGAACCTATATTGTACCCTATATAAAAAAAAAGGGTAAGTGGAGATTGATTTTTTTTTTATTTTGTAAAATTGCCTTTCCTAATATGTTTACAAAATGACTTTATGAGTTTCAATTTTTAATAAAAATAAAAATATATTTTTTTATAAGAGTACTCACACCAGCTTCTGTACTCTTTTTTTAAATCTCTAGCAAAAATTTCACTTTTTTTTTATTTTATCTCAACATTTTACATTGCATCATACATTATATTCTATATATTTTTTTTATTTACATCATTTATATATTATATTGTTTCAATATTTTTTATTCATAAAAACAAAAAAATATATTATAAGAAATAGATGAGAGAGGACTGAGAAATTAATAAAAAAAATACAAACTTAAAATACATTTGTATTTAATGAATAATGGATATGTAAAATATACATGCATTTTACCTCATTTGATTCATGGTTGTTTTTGGATATTTTACTCTTCTTAGCTATTTTAGTTAATTAGTTATTTTGCCTAGTCTACTATGGTTGCTCTAATACACATCTTAAAACTTTACTTAAGTTTCCCATAAAAAAAATTATAAATTAAAAACTTTACTTAGGACCTTTAGTTGTTGTATATGACTAAATCTGTGACCTCGTTGTTACATTCCTGACCCTAGTTCAGCTTTGGAATTTTAAACCTCGAAAACCACTATCCAACAACCGAACCAAAATAGAACTGTGGATTTTGTCCACATTAATTGCATCCATTTCACAAATTATTCACATATACCCACTAAAAAAATCAAAACAAGGCCCAAGAGAAACTAGAACAGACCAAACCAGTCTACAATTTCTTTCATAAAACTAGAAATCCTAAAGAAAAGTCAGATTTTGAATTACTACTTTTGTTCCCATTTCTTTTTTCATTTTTATATTTTCCTATCAAAATTGTGGGTGATTTTGGAAAAGAAAAAAAAAATTGGAATGCTATTTTTCCGTATATGTGATAGAATAAAATTAGTTTAGAGTATTTGTGTCGTAAATACTTAATATTTTCGACTTTATGTACTTATATATTTATTTTTTTTTTATGATAAAAATACTCAACGTTACGTTTTCCCCACTTACGTAATTATGAGCTCCATTAAATACAGCTAGGATTGATTGAGTTGCCACATGTTACTCTATTATTTGTCCACCTCATAATTTTTTAAAATATATTATTAATTGATTTTAAAAATAAAAAAATAATTAAAAATAAATTTTAAATAATAAAAACAAAATAAAAAAATCTAAATGATTTTGTGGTGGAACAAGTAATATCACAATTGTTCAACTTCAGAAAAAAAATTAAATACTATGTTGTTGTCTCACTTATCTAAAAAAAATATATCATTAGGAACGAATCAATTAGTTAATCTTTGAAAATCAATTCAGTCATTATTAAAACATTCTAACTTTTGAGTTTTAATTGTTTTCGATGTAATAGATGCACAAAATATGTGAAATTAATTTTTAAAATAATAAAGAAATTCAATAAAGTTATTGTGTAACAGTTTAGTTATAATTAGTCTTTCCAAAACCCTTTGGACGACCTATAATAGTACTACTATTATATATGACATGACCTTTGTGATTGTAAGAAGAATACAACGTTGAATGTTGTTTCTTTTTCTAATGACTTTTCACATTCATTTCTTTAGATGGATTGGATTTGGAGTGTAAAGGACACGTTGCAATAATGGCCACAAATATAGTGTGTGTACAAAACAAAAGGCGACAGCAGAGAAGAGAAGACACTTGGTCCATTGGGGCTTAGAGAGTATAGGGGCCAATAATAACCATCTTGGCTCGGCTGCTGCTGCTGCTGCTGCAGCAGCTTGACATTAACTCTTCGAGGAAAAAGAACCAAGTGGCCCAAAAGTCCCTATAACAAGATCCACAGGTGGTCCATTCAATTGGATTCTTGGACCACTTCTATTCTATATGCATATTCGATCCAGTCCAGTCCAGTCCATTAAACAAAACACAACTACTAAGCAATTTTGTTCCACAACGTCAACGTGTCCCTTGTTTTTTCACTGTTGGACTCTTCGTAAGGTGGGTGGTACCCCTGCAAAAGCATGCATGTTGTAATGTATTAACTGAAGGAGAGTAAAAAATTCACATCTGGTAAGGTAATAAGATTTTTATTTATTTTTTAACAGAGTACCACTCTTGCTTATATTGCATTATTAGTTCTGTGGCGCACTGTAAAAATGATAACGAGCAGCCTCGTACTTATAAACTAACTACCAAAGATTAAAACACTAGGAAGGTTTGTGTGGGAATGAGAATATCAAATACAATTTATATTTGGTAAAATGAATTTAATGATTTAGCATTTTTTATTTCTAAGTGGGTCTCACTTTTTAATTTGATATAATTGTAATCTTGAACTTTTCAAACAATTGATTTACACATTCATTTAGACTTTGTTTGGACTTTAAATTTTAAGAGGGAAAAAAATAAAATCCAACTGATTCTATTTTATCATATTTGGGTTGAATCAATAAATTATAATTCTTTCTCTAGAAAAATTAAAACATAAATATAGTATAATTTTTTAAAATTTACAACAATTATAAATATCTGCAAAAAAATATATTAAAAAAAATCTCTTATCAAATTTGTGAAAAACATTTTCCTCAATTTTTTCCTAAATAAAATTTTTCCTACTAAAATTCAAAGTCCCCTTAATCTAAACATCCCTTACTTCAGAAGAAAAAAAGCATAGAAATGTTATAGAGGTTCAACTCCCTGTAAATAGGGTGTACTTCCTCTTTGAACAAGAAGAGTTCAGTCTTACACTACTTCAATTAAAAAATGTTACACCCTTTAAGTCTTACACTACTTCAGATTTTCTCAAGCACTCCTTACAAAACTCTTTTAAGTGTCACAGCAGAGTTCTCTCTCTGTTATAGTCAGTGGCAGAACTATGAAGAGCCAAGAAGGGGCCATGGCCCCCAACAATTTAGAGAAAAAAAATCTATTTTATTCAAAGTGAATATATTTGAATCAACCAAATGAAATAAAAATAATAAACCAGTGAAAGTAACAACCTGAATATTATAAATGATATATACTTAATTTAATGACTTAATATTAATGTGAGAACATGACTAATTGCTTATAATTAATTTAATAGTTTAATATAATGTGCCCCCATAACATTCAGAGGTAGTTCTGCCGCTGGTTACAGTCTTTTATCAATTTGAAAATGTCAAAAACTGGGGATTTCCAATAATACATCAAATGCTCTTTATATATAACCGAGAAAATAAAAGAGGTAAGATCAAGAGATTTTGTAATGCCCTACTACGCGGGGACTGTTATGTTATGCATTTTAAATAGTGTTAAACTCGCTAACTGAGTCATTTGGTCATAATCGTGTAACTAAGTGTGATTAACAGTTTAGGATTAAAAAATTTGGTCAATGTTTCACTAAAACGTTTACTGTATACATTGGGTTCCCGAAAATATATTTTAAAGGTTAATTACAATAAAATATTTACAACCAGCCGACCTAAGCGGCAAAATAGGGTTTATCCCTAGTTCCTCTTTAAACCCTCGGTCGTGGTGGTCGAGCAGCCGCATATGTACACATTGTCACCTAAACTCCCCAACTCAAGGATAGTTCAGCTTTATTTTGCCTTTACCTGTACCACACAGCACCCGTGAGCCGAAGCTCAACAAGAAAACTTAAACATGCTCATAAACAGGTAATAACATGTCACTAAATCATAATAGGCATGCCTAGCAGTAATAACCCTACTCCTGCATGCAAGCAGGTACAAATAAATGTTTGTGAAGTCCTGCGCTCTGAGTAGATGACTAATAAGTCTCTCGCTCTGAGATAGATGACTAGTAAGTCTCTCTGAAGTAGACGACTAATAAGTCTCTCTCTAAATAGACGACTAATAAGTCATACTCTGTATAGATGACTAATAAGTCTATCCATATGTAGATGATTGATAAGTCTATCTCTCTATAGATGATTGATAAGTCTATCTCTGTGTAGATGACTGATAAGTCTATCTCTATGTAGATGATTGATAAGTCTATCTCTGTTCAGATGACTGATAAGTCTATCTCCATATAGATGACTGATAAGCCTATCTCTAAGGTCCCACGCCCTCTTAGCCATGTGACGTTTCAGTCAGCTGAGCTTATAGTCCTGGCTCTAAATAACTAGCCTTTAGTCTAGACAAGTGCTTTTGTTTTCATCGAACTTAGGGACGATCAAGCATTTCATGCTCATGGTGATAATGCTTAAGTCGATTATATCTAATCTTTTCAGCTTGCGTTAAACACACTAATACCGTTCTTGACTCATAAGCCAATATCATACTACCAATGCCCAGTACCACTGCTGAACTTGACTAATAAGTCACAGCTTCATAATCAATACTGACACCATTGTCGTTGCTGACTAATAAGTCAGTACCATACACAGATAAGCAAAGCTGCTATGCATTTACTATGCAATCAATGTCCATATATAGAGCACTCAACATGCCTCATCAACAATTACCATCATAATCATAACCACGCACATTCAAAAATCCAGATATAAGACATTCAACATGCTTAATCGATAATCACAAGCATAATCATAATCATGAACAATTACAGAGACTCAAGCTTTGATCAATTCTATATTCAACATTCATGTGCCATAACCATATGTATCATATGCACCTCATGCATCACATACTGGGTGCAGTTTTCTTATATTTGGTCCAAGCACAGGTTGCGAATGAACGACCCTCAAGCACGATCCTGTTTCCAAGCCCCTAGCGATAACCTAGTCACAACAATAAACGATGTTTCAATGAGTTCAAGTTCCAAAACCCAATCCCACGCTCTCGGGACCTCCAATCCCACCAAACAGGGTGGTGAAATCATCCCCCGAGCCCTCGAATTAAAACCCCAAAAAGTACCGAAAAACCAAGTTTTGAAGACTGTGTAGCGTTACCTATTGGGTGCTACAGCGCTATAGTCAGCACTTCATCCCCCAAATAGAGAACCCAGCGCTACAGTGCTCAAACTAGAATTATGGGTTTCTAACTTCGCGTTCTTCGAGCTTCAAAGCTCCAAATCCAACCCCAATGGGTCCCTAGCCCCTCAAATCAACATTTTAATCCCCCAAAAAGTTCACCCAATAGTTTAGCAACATTAAAACAACAACAAATATCCAAAATCCCCATAGGAACTCATAACCCAAGTCTTGAGTTTGTAAAGCTCGAGAACATCAAAAACATAGAGTAAACTCAGGAATTCAAAGCTTAAATTACTTATGATTCTGTCGTTTCTCGCTAAATCATCTGGCTAATAAGCTTCTAATCTTCCCTAGAATTGTCATGCCAAGATCCTCACTTGAATCCGAGTCTTAAAACTCAAGTTTCCTTCGAAAATACTAATGATGTCAAAAATGGAACGAGAGAGAGAAAACGTACTGAATGTTCTTTTTATGTTTCTGACAGGTTACTTCAAACTTAAGTAACTTCAAGCAAATCCTAATGCTTGGGGTCCCGAAAACGCCCCTGGGGTAAAATAGTTAAAATTCCCAGAATTTCCCCATGATCTCACTAACTTCCAATTTATCATCAAATATTTATTCCCATTACTCATTATCTCGGTAATGTACTAAATACCCCTTGACTCACTTCGAGTCAAGTATGAATCATGTTGTGACTTTCACACTAGCTTGCCTCCTAGGATCGTCTAGTGTCGAGTAACACAAGCATAACCAAATAATAATGAAGCACCACATACATACCACATATATCCCAAATATACCTGAAATTGCCAAAATATGAAAATTGCCCAATTAAACAGAAATGGGCCCTCATGCATATTTAATACGCATAAATATGCATATCTAGTCATATTATAATATAACTCGCATATTCACATAATGATACACATAAATATCACATAATCATATAATTCAAAGATTTTTCATCCGGACCCCCTAAAAAAGATCTTAAGCCTTATTAGAAAATTTGGGTCGTTACAACTTTTACCAGTAAGAGAAATAAAATGTGTAACAAAAATAAAAACGTGTCAATCACATGACACTACACTTATTCTTTAAGAATTGAATCAACAAAATCCAACCCTCATACCAAACACTCCTATAAGGTCATACAAAAATCAAATACAAACTAAAATGAAAGTGCCATCATATTTATAAGAGAAGTATTACTAAAATTCTGAATTGTATTCTCTTTTGCACTATCTTTTATCAAAGGTATTATAAAATATTAATGGAATACACGTGTGATTTATTAATTTAAGAGTAATTTTGTATTTATTTTACAATAAACTAACTACCAACGAGTAAAACACTTGTGATCAAACAAAAATTACAAAATAAAATGAAAGCATGCATAATCATACAAAGATTAGTTACAAACTAAGATGAAAGTGCAATCATATTTATATTTATAGAGTCCGACAATAATTGTAGTCATTATTTATAAATTTGAAGCCACACCTTATTAAAAAAAATCTCCTTTACTCATGATTAATAATTATCATACAAAGATCAGTTACATATATTTTATAGAGGTATGATAACTAAACTTTATTTTACACTCATTTTTGCAGTATTTGTATAAATACTTGACACCAAATTTAGTACATCTTATAAAAAATATAAATACAATGGTGTTCCAAAAAATGTGTCGAAATTGACACATCTACTTTTTTATTTACTATATTGTCATTAATTATTATAATTTATTAGTTAATAATTAATAACTAATCATATATATTTTTTTATTTTTTTTAATAGCAAATTTATTGGAGAACATAATTTGGATAATAAAAAAAATTAATTTTTGTATGTTCTCAATAAATATTAAATGAATTGTTGATTTTTTGTATTAATTTGCATCTTGTGCATTAGAGCACAATTGCAAATATTGTGCCAAATAAAACGTATGTTCATTTTTTGTACTAAATTTGGCACAAAATTTACATCTTCCATTGGAGATGTTCTAAGTGAGTATCACTCAAATATTTTATATTTTAAAATTATTATAAATTAAGTACTAATAAAATCTATATGTCAAATAATAAGTAATCGGTAAAAATATGTTTTTTTTTTATATCACTTTACAAAATAACATTTTTTTTATAATTATTTTCAAAGTAGTAGCTTTCTAAATAGGGTATAAAGTGTATCAAAGGAGAAAATAAGAAAATAATAAAAAGATCCTTTTTTAAGCACTTCTCCTATAAATATATAACATTTTTTTATAATTATTTTCATAGCAGTTGCATTGCATTCTAAATGAGGTATCAAGTGTATCAAAAAGAGAATAACAAAAAAGTAAAAAAGAGCCTTTTTTTAGCAATTATCCATAAATATTATATATATAGAGAGAGAGAGAGAGAACATAATAAATGAGGTGAGGAGAATTGACAAATACGTGATAAGGGAGGTGTAGAAGAAGGGAATGGGTGCATGAATGAAAGTTATTTAGGGTGGCAGTGACAGAGCATGCAGTGGAATTAATGGCAAGCAATGGAATTGGAAGCATTGGTGGTGGTGGTGGTGGTGGTGCTAGTGCTTAGTCTAGCAGCTAGACTTGAGTTGAGCAGAGAACAACAAGCCCAATCACATGCCATTGTTGCCTTGCAGCTTGGCAAAGCGGGCCAAACATACTCATCTTTACACCCAAATCACTTGCACTCTTTTTTAAACTTACTTTTTTCACTAAAAATTAGATGCATGGATGGACAGCCATGTGATTGTCTCGTGCATGTCCTTCTTTTTATGTTTGTGATTGTGAGAAGTAAATGTCGTGTAACTAAAATGATTATAATGGTAAAACTGCACAAGTCAACTTCTTCCTTTATCGTTATAATAATGGTATTTGGTGATATTTATAATGATATGACTGCATTAATTGTCCCATGTAAAAAAATTCAAAAAAAATGAATTGTTCACCGTTCAGCTTTACCAAAATATCTGATTCAAGAATTAATACAAAAGGGTTGCCGCCAACATATGATATTTTAATGCATTGTTCCGAGAAATAAAAATAAATAAATAAATAAAAGGGGGTAAAAATTGTATTGGAAAGTCCCCATAAACATAATAGGCTTTAGTCAAAGTAAGCTTTTGGTCAGTCTGTGGTTGTCCATGTGGCTATCATGTGGAGAAGTCGTTATTGTAAAGTGAAAACATTAAATGTGGGTAGGAGTGAGTAAATGGTACACTATACACCTCTTTATGTGCATTCTTCAATCTTCATTCTCTTTTTCCCCAATTATTAAATCATTTCTCTTCTCTTCTTTATTTTCCTTGGACTAACACTAATATGCCATCTCTCACTTACTCATTATATCAAACACATATCTCATATCACACTAAGGATATTTGGTTGGAAACAACTAAAAAATTATAATATATTTTAAAATATAAAGTGTGTATAGATGTTGAGTAGTAATTATTTATAAATGATATATTTAGTAAAATCGTTAGGAATTACACAGAAAAATAATAATATATAATAAATAATATTTAAAATTGATGATAATTAGTAATTACGTAGTGTAATTATACTCAATTCTTATAAGGGTTGAGAATTGGAGAGTGTAGTTAAGACTCCTCAATTATCTCCAATTAAAAAATTACTGTGTAATTACATAATCAGACAAATACGTCAAATTAAGTAATTACTCTGAATTATACTCAATTCCAATTACAAAATAACTTCTCAAACACCGTAAATATAGTTGACACTTTTTTCACTTCACAAATATGTGTAATTTCATTGTGAGAATCGGTATCCTTTATACATAAAACTAAAATTAGTAAGTAACAACATAATTTCAAATCAATATTAATGCACCATTTAATATCCAATCTCTTTTCTTTCTATTTGTATTCAATGAGAGAAAAACATATTGTTTGATATTCATATATGGTGTTTTTTACTTCGGAATTAAGATATATGATTCTCCACTTTCGGTTTGCCTTAATAAAATATAGAATAGTACTTAATAGTAATAGATCTTACAATAAAATACTGTACTCTCTACTACTCCAACAAAGAGGGGTGTGAGAAGGAAAAATATAAAGTAAATAACTTTATTTAGACAATAATTAAAAGAGAGCATAATCATAAAAGCTTTTGCAAAAACCATGGGGATATTTTTTCAAGAAATGCATATCAAATTATATGAATAATATAATAGCAATCAGGGAAAGTCCACTCCATAAGTAGATCTATTTTAATTTTTAACACTACTTTTTCTGTACCCTTTTCATATAAGCACAGAAAAAAACAGTAGCATGTGATAAGAGAATATATATCATATTATTTTATATATAAAAAATATATCTATTTTATATAATAAGAAGAAGATGATGAAGTTATATTAACAGAGTAGCCACCCCAATCAAATCAAAATCAGACTTTGGCAGATGCCTTAGCAGAAAAATAGAGAGACAAAGGGATTCCTCCAGTTTAGTACCATGCCTGAAACCCTACTGCATTGGCCATTTGGAAGACTTTACTTACTTTACATTTTTTTCTCAAGAAATAAAACTATTTAAGACAGTAAAGCTCTGAGATTTTTTTAAATATTTATTTTATTCAAGCTGGGGTAAGATAAAAAGAAAGATACCAAAGATAGAAAATAGAGTGATAAAAAAGGTAAATGTTTTCCTCTTTTATATTGTTTTAGAATGTAGAGAGGAAATCAATGTGGTTTGATAGAATTATAATATTTTTTTATCTCACATAATAATACAATAATATTTCTATTTTAAAAAAAATGTTAAAACTCATGTGATATTTTTCCATTTGATCTCATACTTTTTTTTGTTGGCACTAAACATAACCTTAGCCTTAAAAAATAAAAACCAAGAAAGTTGCAAGATATGAGAAACGAAATCTATAAAGGTACCTTAAAGATAACCAAAATCCTACTACAATTCAAGTGATAAGGAAATAGAGGTCCCAAAACTAGAAGGGTTCCCTAAAAGCTAAAGACAATAAAATCTTTTCAGATTTGTTCAATGTTTGAACAAACAAAAGAACAGAGTACCAAATCAAACGCGTTGGTTACCTTAAATTAATATTCTGATTTAATCAGATGGTTATTAGTTATTATAAATTTAAAACAAAATATATAAAATCGGATCTGAAGTACACAACACAACGATATATATTTGTTAAAGGAGACAAAATCAAATAAATTTATAAATTAGGAAAAAAAAGAATATAAGACTAAAACATTTATAAATGAAAAATACAATAGGAAGGTTGAGCCGCCTTGGTTGTTGTTACTAAAAAAAATCCACATATACGTATATATATTTAAAAACACAAAAACAAAACACAACCCTAGAAAAGTAAGAAAAAAGACCACCAAGTGTTAGGATGTGTGGAGATGGGAGTGGGTCCCAAGGGAGGAGAGACAATGGGTTATATATTGATAATACTCCCCATGCGCATCTCTCTCTCCTATTCTCTCTCTGTTTTGTGTAGTATGTCCTTCCAAGACTCTTTCTTTTAGTCCAGCTCAGAGCCAACACCACACAACTGCATAGCCACAAAGACTCTCTCTTTCTCTTCTCTGCTCTTCTCTTGTAGCACAAAAAAGGGATCTTTTTGCACAAATTTTGTTGGAAACACTCTTCAGTCCATACCCTTTTCTCAATTCTCAACGCATAGTTAGTTTTTGTTATCTGGGCTCTGAATCTTTTTTCATTTTTTCTTTTGAGAATGGATTGTTGGTCTTCTTCTCTCCCTAATGACGACGAGTTTGAGAAGCTTATGAGGAGAATTAATCCTCCTAGGTACTTCTACTACTTCACTCTCAATTTCATCATTCTTGGTTTGATAATGTGTGTGTGTGTGTGTGTGTGTGTGTGTTTTTTTTGCACAAATTATTGTTTTTGATTAACTTCTGTGTATCTTGGTCCTGAATTTTTGTTTCTCCCGTGATGAAACGGTGATTTTTTAGCGTTTTGGTGAAAAGGGTTTGTGATTTTGTTTCTTGTTGAAATTTGGATTTTGCAGGGTTACAGTGGATAATGATTCAAGCAGGGAATCCACTCTAATTACGGTATCTGATTTGATTTGATTTGTTTGTTTGTTTTTATTTATTTTTTGTTTCAATAAAGCCTTGTTAGTCTTTGATTTATTTAATTATTTAATATAATCATTATTGGGGATTGTTGTAGGTTGACAGTGCAAATAGGCGTGGGAGTTTGCTTGAAGTGGTTCAGGTTTTGACTGATTTAAACCTCATTATAAGACGAGCTTACATTTCTTCTGATGGGGAATGGTTTATGGATGGTTAGCCTCTATTTTGAATAGATTTTTCATATTCAAGATCTCAATTTTTTTTAAGCTCAGTTACTCATTTTCTTGTTTTCCCACTATTTCATATGCAGTATTTCACGTCACTGATCAACATGGGAGTAAACTATCTGAAGATGATGTGGCTGAACGGATTCAACAGGTAGCCCTGCAAATTGTGCTCTTCTGTGAATCTGGATTTTTCCAGTGTAATGCTATGATTAAGAAACCAAATCTCATTATAAATGTGTTTATACTTTAATGTGGTGTAATGGAGTCCTTGATTGTTGGTTTGTGTACAAACTACGCCAACAATTTAAGTTTGGCTAATTTCTTGTCTCAATGTTGGTCCATATAAGATAGATTAAACCAAAGTATTTCCATACTGAATCATTATGTTGTGGCTTGTTTAGTTTAAACTTTGTGGAGGAAACCATACAAATCTAATGCAAATTTCTTTGCTTGATTGCATTGTGCAGTCTTTGGGTCCAAGAGGACGGAGTTTTCGGTCCTTACGAAGGTCAGTTGGTGTTCAAGCTGCTGGAGAAAACACTACAATTGAGTTAACTGGCAGAGACAGGCCAGGATTGCTTTCAGAGGTTTTTGCTGTTCTTTCAGACCTTAAATGTAATGTAGTTGCTGCAGAAGTCTGGACTCATAATTCAAGAATGGCATCGGTTGTTTTCATTACGGACGAGTCAACTGGATTACCCATTAACGATGCTGATCGTCTTGCCAATATCAAACAGCTTCTTCTTTATGTTCTAAAGGGGGATAGAGACAAGCGCAGTGCCAATACTGCTGTGTCTGTGGGTTCTACACACAAGGAAAGGAGGCTGCATCAGATGATGTACGCCGACCGTGATTATGATGTTGATGATACAGATTGTGGTGTGACAAGCAGTGGCCGGAGAAAGGCCCTTGTAACTGTGGAGAATTGCGCCGACAAGGGATACACCGTTGTGAACTTGAGGTGTTCAGACCGTCCTAAGCTGCTTTTTGATGCTGTATGTACCTTAACAGATATGCAATATGTGGTCTACCATGCCACTGTTATTGCTGAAGGACCGGAAGCTTGTCAGGTTGTCCTTATTTCCATCAAATTGTAAGCTTTCACTTCATATTTTCAAGTAAAACTTCATGTCACTTACCAGCTTTATCTTTGTGTTGGTAGGAGTATTACATAAGGCACATGGATGGCTGCCCTATTAGTTCCGAAGCAGAGAGGCAGAGAGTGATCAGTTGCTTGGAAGCTGCTATTCGAAGGCGAACTTCTGAGGTATACAAGCATCTATGAGTTTAATTATTCGAATGAATCCTGCTGCTGTAATTGTTTATACTAATATCCCTACCCCATTTGTTGTTTTCTTATTTTTGAACTCAGGGCATAAGACTAGAGCTTTGTGGGGATGACAGATCCGGCCTACTTTCTGATGTGACTCGAATATTTAGAGAGAATGGCCTTTCGGTGACTAGAGCCGAGGTTACAACCAGGGGATCCCAAGCAGTGAATGTTTTTTATGTGACTGATGCATCTGGAAACCCAGTGAGAAGTGAGACAATTGAGGCAGTTAGGAACGAGATTGGCTTGACAATACTTCGCGTAAAAGAAGAAGAGTTGTTATCTAAGTCCCCACCACAGGAGAGTGGGAGATTCTCCTTAGGTAATCTCTTTAGGTCCAGCTCCGAGAAGTTCCTTTACAACTTGGGTTTGATAAAGTCATACTCTTAGAAAGGTTGTGTAGTTCAGAGCCTCTCATCTCACTTGTGAATGGTATCCCCACTCAGGTCACACCGGCACTTAGTTCCTTTCTCTAAGCCATGCCTTGTAAATATTAGAATACCCTGGCTATAGTTTAGCCATGAATTGTGGTCTAAGACAGTGATAAAAATCTTCACTTTGAAATCACATCTCATGCTGTACAGTTTCATAGTTCATGTATATGTGTTTTGTGATAGACACTCCTGTAAATATGCAAGTCACCTTTTTTTTTTTAATTTGGCTTTATAGATCCATTGCATTGCATACATTTTTACAATCTTGATCATAATAAATGATCTCAAGTCTAATTCTTAAGCAAGAACTACAATGAAGGAAAATAATTTTTACTTAACAACGTTCATGAAAATGACATAAAACAAAATCAGTAAAATTTCAACCCTTTTCTATTGTCATGTACCGAATTTTGGAAAGTATTTATTATCTTGGAATGAATGATCAAAACGAAACATCATAAAATTGTCTTAGCTGAATAAATATAAATATGTTATGTATGTGTCTCATGCTAATGTCCATAGGAAAAATGTAATAAAGAAATGAGAATTGTAGGGTGGGGCCCTTTGAAGCCGCCGAGTTTGACTTGATTTTGTTAAAGATCAATTTGTGGGACAAAAAGTGGAAGGGTGAGTAGGCAAGGCAATCTTTCTTTGATGAACCAAATAAATACAATATACAGTTGCAGGTGCCATTTAAAGGTGGTGAAAAAGAAAATTCAGTAAAAAGAGAGCAAAACGTTTGGGTGTGCCATCTAAACATAATAGGTCTGAGTAGGTAAGGTCACGCCATATATATGTAAATAAAACTAAATAATATATTTTTATTATTATATTATAAAGTAGTAGTCACCTGCTGCATGTGTTACATGACTTAGTGTGTTTACCATTCATTCCCACTACCGACCCACCCACCACTCATCTCACCATAATAGTGAAATGTATAGTTTTCTTAGCTTTCTATGCCCAAAAGAAAGTTAAAAGCAATAATTGTTGCACATGTACATATGATTGATATATTGATTGTAGAATAGGGCTGTTATAAAATAATTCTTTTAAGGTCATTGTTCAATAGTTCTTTTATAAAATAATTTTTTTAAATGCACTCAACATCTTAACATATTCTCGAAATTACTACATATATCGTTTGGAAGGTTAATAAAAATAAACAAAAAGAAAAATTGGTAAAAAATATTTTTTTTTTTGTTTTGACATATTATTTTTAAAATTTTATGTTTTGTAAAATAATTCAAATAGATTCATAAATTATTTTGGTCAAAAAAATTATACTAAAATCACAAATAATTTATCAAACTAACAACGTAGAACAAAAACAAAATAATTATGTCTAACAACTGTATTATTATATTCAATTTTTTTTCATCAAAATCGATTCATGAGTTTATTTGAATTATTTTACAAAATATAAAATCTACAAAAAAATAATTTATTAAAATACATCATACAAATAAACAACGAGACAAAATACATTATCACAACAATATTAAGAACTATCTTGTGATAAGATTATTTTACAAAATTCAGAACAGTGAGGAGATGGAAATTCTAATCAGCATTTTTCTTTCAGAATAAGGAAAGATGAGGAGGACAATGATTTTGTTTGTGTGATTAAGAATTGAGAAAAGAGAAGAGAGTGCGAGAGGGAGAGAGAGGGGGTAGTGGTTTGGTCCACAAGGGTAGGGTTGTGTTGGGTCGCTTTCGGCAGCTGTGTGCGTCTGAAAACTGATAAATTGCTTGGCTGGTCCGACAATCAGCCGCCAGTACATATGTGGGACCCACTTTCTGTCCTCGTGTATATGTGTTACTATTTACTGTGTGGAAGTGGGACCCATCTCTTTTCATTATAATCCTAATCTCACGTGCTTAGAATCGGATCGAATCCACCTCGTACCACGTGGCACCATATACAAACAAACTTAATCATAAACATAATCACCATCACCATCATTATCTTTATCAAATTCATCACTTAATCTTCTAACCATACTCCTATTTTCATTTATTTATTTATTTATAATCTCGATCATTTTACATGTCTAATAACATTTTTAAAATGTCTAATTTTTCATAATATAGAAAAAAAATTATTAAATAGCCTTTTAATAAATGATGTAAAGTTATATATTTTTTACATTTATATATAGTGAAACATTATTCATCAAGCTATAAATATTTTATTATTTTTTTTATAAACTTTTGTATATATATATATATGAGTGTGATACTATTATATTTAATTATTTTATTTCTTAAAATGAATAAAATATTTTTAAAAAATGTAATATTTAAATAATGTAAAGAAAAAATAAAAAAGTTGATATATGGTATAATATAAAAGTTTGAGATAAATTATAAAAAAAAAATATGTTTTGGTGATGTATTTTGTAATATATTTTCTTTATAATATTTAGCTAAAACTCACAAAAACACATTCCATCAGCTCTTTTATACATATATTTATAATAGCTATACACAAACTCTAATTAATTCATATCTACGTTTAAATAACATTTACATATTATTTATATAATATTTTAATATTATTATTTTTCTTTATAAGCTTTCTCTCTCCCATTTAGTATATATATTTATTATTATTTTTTTATTTTTCAATTATTTTATTTTACTTTAATTAATAAAATATGTTTGAAGATAAAATATTTAAATGATATAGAGAAATATATAGAGAATCTGATGTATGGTATAATATAAAACTTAGATGTAAAATAAAAAAAATAAAAAAAATTTTGAAGTATTTTAAAAGATAAAGTAAAACATCCAGTACTCTAAGCTTGTTATTATTAACTATTAGAATAAAATGACTAACTATTTTTATTTTTCTTTTTGGTAACCAAAGCAATAATCCCAAGAAAGATTGGAAAGAGAGCTATGCTCGTGTAATGTACTAACCATCTTTTCTTGGTCAGTCATAGTTTTTAGTTAAAACTTGATAAAAATCAATAAAACTATTTAGTTTGACTATATAGATCTTTGTCAACCTGTCTAAAAGCCATTTTAGACAAATTATATAAAAGAAATGCTATTTTGCAAAGTGAAGTTAAAAAAAAAAGTCTATTTTCAGATTACTCATAAATAATATATATACTTTTTGACTGGATGTTTATCTCAACAATTAAAGGATAGAGAATATACCATGAAATTATGATATTATGCTGATAATTCTAAAAGTATTGAAGTTGAGCTAACCCCGTAGTTTTAAGATCCATTACTCATCCATTGGATACGAGAAACTAGAGAGCCCAAATCAGTGTTGACTGAAACAAATATTGGCCCAATAGCCATTCAAACACTAAAGAGCCATTAAAAAATAAAAACAAGAAAGGTATAGCGTAGAGCCCAATGATGACAGTGAAAGAAATACCGATCAAAGAGAAAAAATTAGACTACTCCATAACATAACTCAAACAAAAAGATCCTCTGAAAGGGTATAATTTAAACTAGTCCTAAGCTCCCAAGGGAAGCAGATGGGACGACCAAGATCAAGCGATTGGAAGCTCACCACAGTCACTCACAGTCACCTTCTTTCTAGGACGATCTCCGCGGTCGGTCTCTTGTGACTCAATCAGTCTAACAATGTCCATTCCTTCCAAAACTTGCCCAAATACCACATGCCTCTGATCCAGCCATGGTGTCTGCCATTCGCCACATATAAACAATCCAGCATTAAGCAGAAAAAAAAACTCCTGTGAATGTTACTATCTTTCTTCTATGAAAATTATGCAGTTTAAGTTGACGTATAGTGTAATGTTATACAGTATTGTTCACTTGTTAGTATCCTTTTTCTTGTCAGAATTATAATACCTTGACTGTGCATATGAAGAACTGACTTCCATTAGTGTTTGGGCCTGCATTTGCCATGCTAACAACTCCTGGACCAACATGAGTCACTACAAAATAATGAAAGAGAATTATGTCAGCAATACACATTGATAATCCAGTGACGAATCAGTAAATATTTTTGGGAGGGCAAATAGCATTTATAATGTTTTAGGCGACCTTTATTGTCATTTATTTTTCTTTTCAAAATATAGACTATATTAAAAAAAAATAGCCTAACTAATAATAAAAAATCATTGGCTATTTCCCTCCCAACGTCATGACTGGCTCTGTTACTGTGTTGCAATAGCACACACACACCACCAAAACACTAATTTTATCAGCAGCAGAGTAAGTAGATAAAGTAGCATAGTAACATAAGGAAATGACTGATGATAAATTCAGCAAATATCAGCAGTTGATAGCAGCTGGATTGACACTAATCATTCTATATCATTTCCTATTTTGGCGAGATAATAAGATAGACAGATAATTATTCAGAAAATCATTATCAACATGCTGCAACATACACATGAATAATGAAGAGGCGGTCAAACTTACACTTAAAGTTCTCATCTTTAAACGTCCGACCATAAATACTCCTACCTCCAGTTCCCTGAAATAGTCCAGCAACAAAAACTACTACACCTCAATACATAATATTTGAAACTTAAGGTGCATGATTGGAAAAGTACACACACACACATTATCATTTATATACACAATTAGTTGATTATATGCATCAATTGAAATTTCTCACAAGAAGTCATTTAATACTGCAGTGGATTTAGTACAAAATCAAATATTACTCACATTCCCTTTGTCAAAGTCCCCTCCTTGAATCATGAAATCCTTAATTACACGGTGGAATGTAGAGTTTTTGTACCCAAAGCCTTTCTCGCCTAAACAACATAGATAGTTGAGATTAAACCAACAAATTAAATAAACAGTGAGTCAATTAGAAAAGGAGAAAAACAAAAAAAATAAGACACAAAAAAAGTCTCACCTGTGCAAAGGGCACGGAAGTTCTCTGCCGTTTGGGGTACATCATCACCAAACAATCCAATTACAATTTTTCCAACAAGCTTTCCCACTGGATTCCCAATGCTTATGTCAAAAAATACTTTGTGGGTAACTTTAGATTGTAAAGGTACTGCCTGAAAATTGAAATTTTGACCCCTCAAAAGAATAACACATGTGAATAAACAGTTTAAAATTCAAAGTAGTTCTATGATGTTAGCTCCTCAAACTTACAAACTTTTCCCAAATAATCCAAATTTGACTAATGGCAATTGAATAAGTGTCAAAGCAATCCAAGAACTAGCATAAATCTTAGCTGATAATTTCGGTCACTGACTCTATTAATCCAGCTCAATACAAAAGAGTGGCGATAAGAAACTGACCTCAGCACTAGCTTGAATTGAGCTACGATGACCAATTTTCCTCCGAGAAAGGATGTGGGATGATGAGGATTTGAGAGATAAAAGACGAGACGAGCCGGTGAAGGAATCAGACGACGTCGTTAAACTGGAGGAAGAAGACACCCTGCTGGGAAGCTTGATTGAGCTGCATGTTGGGCTCACTATTCCGATCTGTGAAACGCTTTTTGAGCCCGGAAATGAGGCGACGACATTCGACTGCGACAGCACAACAGGTAGAATGAAAATGAGAGAGAAGAACAAAGATAATTGGAACTAAAATGTTCAACAAAATTTTAAAAAAATAGCCTTTTCCTCTACTTTCCATGGACCTTTCCCGTTGACCAAACAAAGTGAGGTAGAGAGAGTAAAGGGTGTTACCAGAGATGTAAAGGTGGAAGCCATTGACGATGAAGATGAAGTTTTCCTCTGTATCGCACACGATGGCTTCGTACTTTCGCAGTGTGTATTTTATGTGTCTTTTAAGGGTTAGGCGATGCTAGGGGGCAAGTTGGTCATTTCACATTTTATTTTATCTTTTTCTTTGTTGTGGAACTGTAAACTCTCGATTAATTCGAGAAACGTAGTCAAATATAATAGAAATAGTTAATTACTATCTGATATTAGTCCTAATTGACAATTTAATTCTCCCTTTTGGTTCAGTCAAATTTTTGCTTTAGTTTCTTAAAAATTAACTCTTTGTCATTTGATTTGTTATTTTGAAAATCAATATATACTCATTTGTGCTTGGGATGTTAACGAACTGGTGCTAAAAATGTAGGACTAATAGTATCATTGGGGTCCCGATCCTCTGTCCGCAGCTAAAAATGTCCTCACACTGCGACAAAGACTCGGAGTTGCCTCCCACCATGATTAACTGGTTAAGCTCTAGCGAGTGGACACATCACACATAGAAACTGGTTAATCTTTACGTCATTACATAGCAAAGAAACGAAATCTTACACCAACAAAAATATAATTTATAGTTATAAATATTCATAATTATTTGATATAAATAAGGCTGAAAAAGATTAAGCGCTTGCATATAGATGTTGAATATGGTGTGAGTCGTGTATAAGTTCTTATACATAAAGTGTGAAAAGGTTGGTGGGCATGTTAAGAGAAAGCTTTTCAAATGGTGATCACAATTACATGTGAGTGATGAAATGGTTGTGTTAGGTGAGTTGGTTTTTTTTTTCCCTCGGAGTAGGGAAGTTAGTTGTTAAGTCTTTTTTCGAGCTAATTAGGAGGAGACCAATAGGCTGCACGAGGGCGTAAAAGCCCAATATATTGGGCCCATTCTCCTTGTAACTCGAATTTAACATTATGAGTCGCGAGTGACGACTATTGCGTTTTTTCTTGCATGCGTCATAATTGTATTTATCCAAATATTATATTAAAAGCAAAAATGGCAGAGAAGTTGAGATTTGTGCTGTCAGTGCCACTCCTCCGCCCCTGCCATCTTCATCGTTTGCCGCCATTAAAGTCCTTTTGGAGCAAAACCCAGTTCAAGTTCAAGGTTTCTAGTACAAGAATGGCTTCCTCTACTGCTGTTCCTAACACCACAACCAAAGTTATAGATTCCCATTTGCATGTCTGGGCATCTCCCGAAGAGGTAAGTAGGTAACCCACTAATCAAAGGTTTGATTTTTCTTCTACTGCTACAACAATGTTAAGTTTTGTTTATTCATACAGGCCGTAGATAAATACCCTTACTTTCCAGGCAATGAGCCCACTTTACCTGGGTCTGTCGATTTCTTGCTGCAGGTATGAATCTTGCTTCTATGACCATAATTGATTTTTATCCATTTGTAAGTTGAAGATTTTTTTCTTTTCAGTTGAATATTTTTCTATCCAAGAAAATTAATAATTGTAAATTTTATATCATTTTATGCTCCTTTCACATGGAATAATGATGGTTGCTCATTGCCAATGTGAAACGTTCCAGTGTATGGAAGAAGCAGGTGTTGATGGTGCCCTTATTGTGCAGCCCATTAATCATAAGTTCGACCATTCTCTAGTAACAAGGTTCGATTAAAAATTTGAATGTCTTTTTTATGATCATTATATAGGGGCATAAAAGTGTAGCTTTTAGAAAGACTGCAAAGCCACATAACATTATTGTTGACATGAACAGTCTATGGGATAGCGAGGGTTATAATGTTGTCCTGTCATGTCATGTCAGTTAATGTAAGTTATGGAACACAGCAGATGAAGTGATAAATCAATGCTGTATAAATCCTTTATAATGTTTCAACAGTGTGCTGCAGAGGTACCCGTCCAAATTTGTGGGATGCTGCCTTGCTAATCCAGCCGATGATGGAAGTGGGGTTAAACATCTTGAACACCTTGTTTCTAAGGTCTTTTTGAAATCTCAGATGATTGACTAACCAGCAATTATGACTATAAAATATGAGCTTGACATGATACTCTTTGACGCCAGGATGGTTATCGAGCTGTTCGCTTTAACCCGTATTTATGGCCATCTGGTCAAAAGGTATTAGCTTTCGTCTCATTTGAGATTTTTAGCCTGTGTTGTATAGCAAGTTGATTAAAAAAAATCCTTTACATGCTATTAGAAATAGAAAGAATGATCTTGTTATCATGGATTAGAAAATTTTATTATAGCCTATTTTCTTTGTTACATTCATCAAAATGATAAATGGTGTTTGGAAAGTACCACCCCAGCTAATCAGAGGCAGAGGTTCAAATATCCAGGTGGTTCATGAAAAAGTAATGTACTACTCATATTAACGCTGAACATATACCTCCTGGAATTCCATGAAACAAACCTTGGTATCTCAAATGTAAGGCAGATCTAGTAACTGCAAGAGTATCAATTCCTTTTAGTTTAGCTTCTGTGAATGTAAAATTGTATAGACAACAACCCATACTATGAGACATGATTTTGGATACATCCTTGTTGGTCCCCATAAACGTTCTTGGTACAAACATCCAAGGCAATAGTGAGGGAGGTCCAGATATATGGTTTTTATGATTAATATGTATTAGGATTTTTGCTTTTTTCTTTCCTTTTTCTTGAAATGATGATTAAGGATTTATGTAGATGACAAATGAGATTGGGAAGGCATTGTTCTCAAAGGCTGGGGAACTTGGAATACCAGTGGGATTCATGTGTATGAAGGTATCATGATTATCTATCATTTTGCAAACACATTGTAGATTATTTTATCCTGTACACTTAATGTGAAATGTACCTTTTCACTTTAATATAATGGATGCTTCTCAGTACTTAGTATCATCTTCCCCCTCGTCCTTTTTATTAATTTTTTTTTTTTGTTGGAAAGGGTCTCAGCACTCATTTATCAGAAATAGAGAAACTGTGTACCGAGTTCCCGTCAACATTTGTATTGCTTGATCATTTTGCTTTCTGCCAACCACCAACGTAAGCACTCTCTCTCTCTCTGCTGGCAAAATAGAAACTCAAATCTAGACCAGCATGTGCTATTGTTACATCTTAAATGTTGTCTTGCAGAAATGATGAAGAGAGTAAAGCTTTCTCTGAGCTTTTAAAGCTTTCCAGATTCCCACAGGTATAATTGATTTGAATGCCTTTCAAAGTTTCCTTTTCGCATGCTAGTGCTGTACTCCTGTTCTTTCAAAGCTGTACTTATCCATAAGAAACTTTTTGCTGTTAGTGCCTAGTGGAGATTACCATTTAGATTTCATTGGTTTTGTGGAAATTTTTTGTAATAAGTGATTGAATCTTGGAATTCTTACTCTTTAAAACTTCAATTTAAGCACTTTTTTGTTTTTTTAGTACGGCATGGATGAAGGGATGATTACTTGAGCAATTGGAATACAAATATGGATATCAATCACTACATCTGAATTTTGCAATGCATTATGCATTTGTTTCAATTTGCATCTTGAAGTCTACATTTTTATTTTACAGGTACATGTAAAATTCAGTGCCCTTTTCCGGGTGTCAAGAAAGCAATTTCCATATGATGATTTGGCCAATCCACTGTATCAACTCGTTTCCGCCTATGGTGCCAACCGTGTCATGTGGGGCAGGCAAGTGTTTTTCATGGTTACATTGCATTCCTTTAGGCATCAACCTTAAGCCAAATAGTTTATAAGCATTGATTGAATTTGCTGCAGTGACTTCCCATTTGTGGTTCCTGAATGTGGTTATAAAGGTGCCAAAGAAGCCGTTTCACTTATTGCCAATCAAGCTTCTTTATCAGCTACGGATTTAGAATGGATCATGGGAAGAACTGTGATGGAACTTTTTTCAAGCCAATGGCAACCATGAGAGCAATAAGACAAAGTTGTGTACCATAATCTCTTCTTTTTAATTTTTCTCTTTCTACCAAGGATTAATTGCATATTTATTGCTAAAATATTCTTGTAAAAATCCTCTATTGTATTTGATAGTTTTGGTCCTTACACCGGAGAATAAATTAGTAATAATGAATATAAAGACAAGGAAAACAATGATGAACATTGTTGTGTACAACTAACTCTATTGACTAACTACTTTCATTATTAACCTTGTTAGTCTGTGCCTATACAAAACTATGTACCGTTGCTGCACACTCGTATTTGAAAAAACAGGCAATTTTGCCATTCATCCCCTCCTTTTCTCACCATTTTACTAAGATGGCAAAAGGGGAAGAAGAGAAGAAAAAAAATTAAAGAATTTTCAGAAGAAAATAATTTACACTGAAAACCCGTAAACCTTAAAGAAAAAAAATAATACAAAGGAAAAAACACAAAAATGGGGGTTGGTGCTAAACTTCTAATCATCTGCTCGTTGTATTTCACCCATCATGATACGGTTGCTGGTGACTTTGAAGCCGAGGAGAGCAGGGTCGATTTGCCTCCCCTTTTTTCCCTTCTTTTTCCCGCTTCGCCCTTGTGTTCCATCTGATGATTCAGATGTAGAATGGGCATCTGGTGGAGCCACCTTCTTTGCAGTACTCTTTAGCATGTCCATGAAGGATGCTTCTGAGACATCTGCTTCACTGCCAGATGAAGATCGGCGGAAGCGCATGTCCCTCTTGGAAGAGGCTGGTAAGTCTGAAACTTGGTTTATTGAATTACTCGATGTATCTTGACAAACCCCTGAAATGACCCCAGCTATGATTATTAAGACGAAAATGAAGGTTTACTCCATTCAATCTAATCTTTCCTTTTGTCACAAGCCAACTGAAAACATATAAAAACAGTTATCAACCTACCATCAGGCATGCCACTTGAAGAAATTTTCCCCCTAGAAACTGGATCAGGTGCTAGCTCAGACAAACCATCCTGCGATGAGGGCGTACGTGGCACAGGTGGTCGTCTCAATAGAATACTTTCTTGCCCTTTGAGCAAGAATGCCCTGTCATAAAGAGGTCCAAAATAAGATGCGAACAATGTAATATGCTCCCATTTGAATTAAGACACCATGTCTGTGTATAAGGATGTCCTATTTTAGGTACTTGTGCTGCTGCTTCTTAAAATACTAATCAACCAGCTATTCTGGTCCTCAAACAGGCCTATGTAAATTAGACGAGCTCTCCTCCTGTTCATATAAAGTACACAGAGCGTAGCTTACCTATCTTTTGCAACATCGTCCAAATAGGAATGAGAATGATCACACTTGTTATCGTAAATGCCTGCACTCCCACCTGGAATATATAAATAAAATTATTCTAGTCTCACAAAAATATATAAAAATAAATGACCCATTGCAGCTGAAGGGAAAAGAACAACAAATTACCGGTAACCCCAAGGGAAGAATGCCTGCTCAAGGCATTCATTGATCTCTCGTGATCTAGAGCTTCCAAGCCTGCTTGCTCCACCATGCTTTGTGGCATCTCAAATTCCCGACCTTTCATCATACCCTCACTTTTCAACCCTCGCAGCTCCAGCTGCTGTTTGTGCAGAGAGGATACTCCAGAATCAGTGTTCACTTCTTGTGCTGGTTCACTTCGACTTGAACCATAAATGCCCACCCCAAATGAATTATTTAAATTAGCTTCTCGATCTGGAGGCAAAGTAAAAGGTAGTTCAGATGAGCCTGACCTAGCATAATGGTTGCCTAATACCTTTTTCTCAAAGGTTGTTTTATTACCCATATCCAACGATTCAGAAACATAATTGCCTGATTTCTGATTGAGCAACTCCAACAATCTCTTTGACTTCTCATCATCTGATAACCATAAATTAGAATCCTCAGAAATCATTTTTGCCTGTGATTCCCTTTTCTGTCGCTCTGCAGTGATATGCGACTGTTGAAACCAAGAATCAACAAAGTAATTTTCTAGCTGCTCATTCTTCTCAGACCAACGGTTCTCAATTCCATCCACACATGGAACCTGAAATTGATTAGTAATTGAAGGGTGCTGAGGACCAACACTATGAACTCCGGAAGGAAATGGTCCCACTTGACTGGAAATTTTCATTCGTGCACTTGACTCATGCATATCCAAACCATGAGCACGAGCCATGGCATTTACAGCATCCAAATTCATCCCTGAAGCACCCTGAGGACAAGACATTGACAGCTCAAATGGCAGTGAGCCAGGCTCATAAATCCCTTGCTGAAGCCGCTCCTGAACAAAATGATTCCGCTCAAGATGGCTCACCTGCTCTCCATGAGATGACCTCTGTTGCTGCTGATAAACATCTAAAGGACTAAATCCAGAAGAGTGAGCTCGGTGACTACCACCATGGGCCCTGAAGAACTGATTAGACTCATTGGCTGGCCAAACTGAATTGACATGCCTCTGTTCTTCCATACTTGTTCGCTGCCTCAATCCCGTCGACATCTGCCTTGCTTGCAACAGCTCCTGCTGAAGCATCTGTTGTTCCAAAGATTGTTGCTGTCCATGCTGTGCACGGGACATTGCATCATATAAATCTCTTGGATGTTCTTGCTGTGGGGTTTGACCAATCTTTGCTTGAATGAGAAGCTCTAGAGATGGATCTGCATTCCTAGGTGTGTGGTGAGACTGTTGTTGCAGATGATTTAAAAGGTGCTGCTCTAAAAATACTTGATCTAGAACATTATTGGCCCTCACAGGATCAAGATGTGGTTGTACAAAAGCAGGTTCATGCATTTGACTATGCATCAACTGTTCAAGAGACAGTTGTCGTGCATGAGATTGCTGTTGTTCCTGCAAAAGCTTTTGCTTATGATGAAATTGCTGTTGCTGCATTTGATAATGCTGCTGCTGCTGCTGGAGCTGAAGCTGTCGATGCTGTTGCAGCTGAAGTGTCTTCATAAGATGTTCTAGTTCTGGTGCAGAGAGGTTAGCCAATTGTTGGGGATGAATAAGACTTTGATTTGGCAAATGCTCTAAAACTGACTCATTTAATTGTGCAAAATTAGACAACATATTTCTCTGCTGGAGATTCTGTTGCAGCAACTGTTGTGACATCAGCTGATCGGCTAAATCAACATGGCTGGGTTCATGTTCTATACGTGATAAATTGTGAGCAGTGATCATATTTTGATACAGGTTGGGATCGGAAAGTTGGTTTTTCCTGTAATCATCAGACCAAGAGTCAGCAACAAGAGCTGGATCGGCCATACCACCAAAAGAAGCAGTCCTGCCCATGCTAGAAGACACACTAGATGACTGTGCATAGTTTGTTTGAGCACCTTCCAGCTCCGACCACAGCAAGCCAAAAGGATGCAACTTAGTTTCAGTTTGATTTCGCAATCCAGGTTCTGTAAATTCAGGCAAGGGGCGAATGTGGCTACCAGAACTTGCCAAAGGATCAGGAGGGTTCACAGAAGCCTTTGCAATAGGATAGCCAGTGTTCATTGGTCTTCCTGGAAAAATAATTTCTAGAAAACAAAGACCTATTAGAATGCTATATAAAGAAAAACCCACAAAAGCAATAGATCACAGAAGTTACCTTCATCTTGTCCATCAAAACCATGAAAGCTTTGATCCTTGAAATGTGGCTGTTGGGGATTTTCATCCTCGGATATTCTTAACCGAACAAGCTCATCTGGGAGGTTGTTGAACTCAGGTAAGGATGGGCTGGGTTCGTTTCCAATAGATAAATCGGCATTTCCAAAAGCAGGAGCAGAAGGTAAATTAGTCCCCAAAACTACTCCAAAAGCTCCAGATTCTTCTAGGTCCACGTTTTGATTAATATTATACCCTTGGCCATCCCATGCTTTCAGATGTGGCATGACCTCACCCAAATCTCGAAAAGGCGTTCCTGCAGGAGCATCTGCCAGGCGGACTGGCAAGTCTGTTCCAAAAAAACCTTGCTCAAACCATGAGATGATATCAACCCCTAGATATGGTCCCTGGGTCATTCCTTGAGGATCAAGGTAACACAAGCATAAATCTTCAGGTAAGACATCCTTTTCCAACCCGTTCAAATCAATGGAGGTGTCCCCATTCTGATTGTCCTCGGTAAAAGGAAAAATATAGTGAGAACCTTGATTTTTTGGCAGCTTGGAACTAACGTCAGAATCAAAAGAACCAATGTTGTCGGCACAAGAATGACTGGTAAAAGAAGAATCTAACTTCTGTCTATTTGTATTGACATCATGCTGAAATACACTAAGGCATGCACCACCAATATCTACGTCACTTCCGATACCAGTACTTTCTGAAATAAATATCATCCAAACATCATTAGAAAGAGAAGTACCAGTACTTTCTGAAATAATATATTAACAAAACATCATTAGAAAGAGAGATGACAGGGTTGAGAGCAAAATATATATCCAGAGTATTACAAAAATTCCACCCACCTTCTACCAAAGTATTATCACCATTTGCAAACTCTTGCATCGTATTATTAGTCTCCTCAACAAGGGTTGAGGGCAGAATTTCCACAGCTTCATCTACTGATTCAAGGTCTCCAACACCTAGATAGTAAACACCATTTAGAATAAAAAGGCAATAATAATGGGCAGAGGTCAGTTGCCACTGAGTTAGAAAATTACCTGTCATATTTTCAGTTGATCTCCCATTTTTAGATGAATTATACACCACACCACTACTCGTGATCTTTCCCTTCCATATATTGCTAAGGGTGGCCTGTTATGATCAAGTTACAAAAATAAATTTCAGTGAAACAAAAACAAAAATTACGTACAGAAGGCAATACAGAAAATAAATAAGATCATTGCAAGAATCTATTTGCTACCTCCTCTGCAGCATCAGGGGCAACAAAAGCCAATGGTTCAATGAAGCCTACTTCTGTTATAGGAGGTGAGTCCACCATCTCATTTGGCATCGTAACAAAAGATGGATCAAGCTGATTCTGACGATATAGGTCAAGAAGTTTCCCCCTTGGATAGCAAAACCTATCAGCTGAGTACCTTGGCTTTCCAGGAACACTTTCAGTTCTGTCAGAACAAGATGATCTCCCACTAACATTGGACCTTCCTCGTCCCCGGGCAAATCCTAAATTTGAAACCTCCACCTTTCCTCTTTCAAGTCCAAATCCAGGTGCAGCACGATATGTAGCTGAACCACTGGGGTGAACTTCCATTCTATGGCGTGGCCTCCATTTATCACGAGAGTCTGAGTCACGCTCAGAAGTGGGACGGTTGCTACCTACAGTAGTCTGGCTTTCACTGTGAGTATCTTCCTTCTCCACATCCGTTCTCTTCTCATTTCGAGGTTCCTTATCTTTGTCTTCAGGACCCCACCTAGACGACCATTTGTTGTCGCGTCTGGTTTCATGTGCAGAGTTACGACCATCACTCCATCGCTCAGAAGTAGGCAATGCTCTATTGTCAATAGTTTCTCTCATTGAAGTGTTGTCTCGGCGCTCCACTTTCCTGCGCTCTCTTCTACCGCCAAGTAAGCTAGTTTCTCTTTCCTCTTCACGCCAGCGGCGACTACTTTCACCATCAGTGTTAACCCGCCTTCGGTCCTTTTTGTCCTCCAACCCTTCCAAACGCCAACCATCCTTCTGGTTGCTTTCTGTGGAGTTTCCTAGTGAACTTGAAGGACGTAATTCCTGTCATCATATAAAAGAATGCCAAGAAAAGGGCTCAAAAGTCTTGAAAGGCCAAGTGACCCAGCTTAGGTGAATCAATATACATTAATTTGATTTAAAAGAAGGGGAAAAAGAGAGAGAGAGAGTCAAGAAATAACACATTCTTGAGAGCCAGAGGCTCTTAAAAAGAGAAAAAAAAACTAGAAGAATTAGAATATGATATACTGGTGTTCTGCTCAGTGATATTAGGAAGCCTGAAAGCTGAAGACTTTAAATTAAATAACCATAGCAACTAAACATTGGTGGGGGTCAGAACCAAGTTAAAATATAAATACTAGTAGCATATGATATAATTACAATATTATCTATGTTCCGATCGTATCATCGCAATAGTATAGAACAATATTTAAGATCTAAAGTTTCAGCCCAAAAAACAGTACATATATAGTTTTTCTTTTTTTAAAAAAATAAAGATAGAAACAAAGAAATACATAATTATTATGCCAAGGAAAATCTACAGTTACTTTTTGTGAAGGAAAAAATGAAAGTAACCACATTCCAAGATGTCCAGAAGCACATACCATCTTCGAGTCAGTTGGTTTGGCATAAAGCCACTGGGGAGACAAAGGTATGCTGCTTTCTGAAACCAGTAAATCTGCAGGAATTGGTAAAAGCAATATAAATCACATAAACAAAATAAATTACAAAACTCATTGCTCCATTCCCACCCAAAAAAACAAACAAACAAACAAAGGAAATATGAATACCTTTGGACTCATCAAGTAACCCACTATGCACCTTTTCCTCACCATTTTCTCCAGAAGTTTCAACTATTAAAGCATCGAAGACATAACAGAATATTATAAGAACTTAAAAAACAATTACCAGTTTTGTTCTAAAGACTCAACTGGTAATTATACTAATAATAACAACAATATCCAAAATCTTAATGGGGGCGTATTATTACTTTTATAATTGCTTTTAATGTTATTATTTTAAATCAAATTTATCAAGCAGGAATGCAGTTGTACCCCTTGGTTCTGACTGTTAAGCAATATTATCACGGAAGTAGTTTTGAGATTTCATAAAATTTCAACCAAGTAAAATGTCACACTCAGACCATCCATTGTAGAAAATGACTCTAATTACAACATTCCTGAAATATATGTCTAATCCAATGTAGTGAAGCAATTTAATTCTCACATGTATGTAGCTATATGCATTAAACTATAATATATCAACATAATCTAACCAACCAAAAAAGAAAAAGATAAGTATATGAAAAAATAAAAATGAATAGATCCCTAAAATATTTGCATGTACTACCACATGTGAATGCATTAATAACAAGTCAAAAAGAACTCGGCACCAAGCAAGTCTTAATACTAAATGAATTGAAGTTACTGTAAACATCTCAGATTACTTCCTCTGTATGAATCCCATGACCAATCCCAGAATTTAAAACACACGTATAAAACTATATAAGAGAATCGATCAGCTAAAATGGATTTGGTTTAGTATGATGATCTTAAATGCCCACTTAATGGCAACATAAGACCTTAAAGCACAAAAATTACACATCAAATAACATATTTATGGAAATGAGATCTAATCCATGCAGAAAATTCAAAATCCGTGTATCTCTTATTTACTTTACTTAGAAAACTTACATGAGAATTTGAGAATTATTAAAAAAAAATTGAACGGATTGACCATAAAAATTCCATTTTAGTTTTATTGCAAACGAAATCAACAAATGAAATGAATATGCTAAAAATTGAAGGTATTCCATGTTTAACTAAGAGGTTTCAGATCAATAAACCTAAATCTCGCATTCGCTTCGAATCCATCGAATTCGCCATATAGGCAATCGAAGCTATAAAATTAAATATAAAAATGAAAGTAAATCAAACAAGAGAATGAAATACCTTTGGAAGTCCAGGACTGGTCGGGCGGTTTAGAATTCGAGGGAAGGATAACGTCCGGTAGATCGAACTTTCGGTCAGCCATCTCAAGAAGGAGCAAGTAGAGAGAGAGAGAGAGAGAGAGAATGATCGATAGAGATAAATAAGAGTGTTCGTTTGTACAAGAAGAGTTGCAGAGTAAGAGAGAGAAGAAAGGGGTGAGAAGAAGGAGAGGAGGAGGGTTTGGGTTTGTTTGGGTTCACAACCAGCCAAAACAACTAATCCAAAAAAAATTAAAAATTAATTTAATTATTCAGATTGCTTTTCTTTTTAGGCTTTCATTTAATTTGGATTATGTTAAATTTTTATTGACTTTGTTTCTCAACCTTATCATTTATTAAAGAGTATTACCATGGGTTAAGACGGTGTTACAACACTATTTGTCTTGATATATTATTATTAGTATTGGTATACTAAATTATACCAATCAAAATTAATATTGGGTAGTATCTTATAACAATAATCTTTATTAAAAGACAAATATGATTTTTTTCGTTGGAAAGTAAGATTGTATTTCAGGTGTTCATACTTTTGTAAGTTTCAATTAATTTTTTATTATTTATGATTTTTTTTAGAGAAAAATAAAAATCTAGTACTATAAAAACTGTATAGGTATAAAATAAACTCATTGATTTGGAATAGGAATATACTTTATTATTTTTACGATTTGGAATTTGGATTTTTTATTCCTAAATTTTAACAATAAAGAAGAATCCTCATAAAAAAAATTCTTAATTTGAGGATGAATTGAATTTGAATTTGAATTTGAATGAGGATCAGATACAAACAAAAATCATAGTGATTAATAATTTGTTTTCCATTGTTTTTTTTAATTAGATTTTGTTATTTTTACTCAAACAAACTCCTTTTATTTGGATAAGACTTTTTTCCTCTTGTGTGGACTTTCTGTAGGAATGCCACAACATTTCAATCATAGCATACCATATCAGTTACAACCCTCTTTTCAAAGCCATATCCAAAAATAACATTTTCAAGCAACACTACCTACTACACACCCCCATGCCCTCGTGGGCTTGTAGAAAAATAATTGTTTCCTTTTAAATTGATTTTGATTGGAATTAGGTTTGTTTTGAAAAAATGTATATAATTTTTTAAATTAAAACCTGTGTTTTGGTCTATAATCTATAATTCTATATCATTCCAAGTAGTTTTTCTTATTATTTCAATATTTTATATATAAAAAAAAATTAATGATAGACACCCCCATGTGGTTACCATCATTTTGACTGTCTAGTGAATAAAGTTTCTCTTTCTTTAAGACAGAAAACGTTTGCAAGATTAGTTTTGATAATATGTATAAAATAAGAAGAAAAAAAACACTTACTAGTTACTTCTAAAATACAATAAAATAGGTTCCTCAAAAAAAATATACAATAAAATAGCTAAGGGATGCACGGCCATTTATGTAAATCTTCATTACTTTTTCACTAAAGGCTCAAAAGTATTGGTAATTAAACTACACATTCAATTAATTTAAGAAGTCATTTGAGGTTGCTTTTTTCAAGATTCAAATTTCCATGTTGAATCATCATCACAAATCATCATCACATCAATTTTATTATTAGTACAAATAATATGATCTAACATTATTATATATACATAATGCATTGGATAACCAAAACTATAATACTGTATACTTTAAATAGTGTTAAACTCATTAATCGAGTCGGTTGGTCGTAAACATGTAATTAAGGATAATTAACAAGTTAGGATTAAAAAATTTGGTCAAAAAAAGTAATCATTTCACTAAAAAATTTAAGTTCGTACATGGGATCCCAAAATAAACAATAAAATGTCATTTGCAATTCAAAAGAATACAACAGGTCGACCTAAGCGGCAAAATTAGGGTTCGACCCTAGTTCCTCTGTGAATCCCTGGACGTGGTGGTCGAGCAAGCTACATGTAACAGCCTAAACTCCAGGGACCGTTACGGTGTGCATTTTAAACAGTGCTAAACTCGCTAATTGAGTCATTTGGCCATAATCGTGTAACTAAGTATGATTAGCAGTTTAGGGTTAAAAAAATTTGGTTAAGATATATCGTTTTACTAAAACGTTTACTGTATACATTGAATCCCAAAAATATAATTTAAAGGTCTATTACAAGAAAATATTTACAACCAGTCAATCTAAGCGGCAAAATAAGGTTTAACCCTAGTTCCTCTTTCAACCCTCAGTCGTGGCGGTCGAGCAGCCGCATATATACATATCATCACCTAAGCTCTCCAACTCAAGGATGATCCAACTTTCTTTTGCCTTTATCTGCACCACATAGCACCCGTGAGCCAAAGCCCAGCAAAAAAACTCAATATGCTCATGAACAGTAATAAAATGTTATCAAATCATAATGTGCATACCTAGCAATAATAGCCTTAATCACGCATGCAAGCAGGTACAAATAAATGTTTATGGAGTCCTGCACTCTGAGTAGATGACTAGTAAGTCTCTCACTCTATGGTAGATGACTAGCAAGTCAATCTCGGTCAGATGACTAGTAAGTCAATCTCGGGGTGGGTGACTAATGGGTCACACCCTACATAGGTGGCTAATGAGTCACACTCTGTATAGGTGGCTAATGAGTCACACTCTATATAGATGACTAATGAGTCTATCTCGGTGTGGATGACTAATGAGTCACACCCTGTATAGGTGACTAATGAGTCACACTCTGTATAGAATACTAATGAGTCTATCTCTGTGTTGATGACTAATGAGTCACACCCTATATAGGTGACTAATGAGTCACACTCTGTATAGAAGACTAATGAGTCTATCTCTATGTGGGTGACTAATGAGTCACACTCTGTATAGGTGACTAATGAGTGATGGACCCAAAACGGGTTTGTTTTAAATATTTATAACTCGCAAGCGCACGAATCGTATATGGAATATAGTATTCGTGTAAGCACGAGATCTGTAACGACCTCATTTCTTAACATACATATATATTATAAAACAAAACAATTTTTAACCTGAATACGACAATACTGAAATTCTGAATTTACAAAAAACTTTATTAAACATTACATAAACTAATGTTCATAACTTTAAACCATACAATACCCACAAACTAAATAAAAACTTTATCTTACATACAAATCTCAATACTTTTATAAATAATTTTTGTGGCGTTACTACACCTTAACGTAGAATTAGAGATGTATCCAACCGATAACTTTAAAAGCTTTATATAAATTACAACGTTCATGAAATACTTTTAAAGCTTTATGTAAATTATAAAGTTCACAAAATACTTTTTATGAAATATAAATATAAAATCAAGTTTCTCGTTTATTTATAAAATAGCATAGCAGAACTCCATTCCCTTCAGGTCAGCCTCATATGTACAGTCATGTTGGCTCCACGTATACTCATCAACCATTTATATTTGGGGCATCTTACCTACAGTACAAAACATTATCTAATGAGCTAAGGCTCAGTAAGTAGAATAACTACCTTATATGCATTAAAATAAACGTGCAACATGCTATGTATTTTCTTTCTTTCTTTCACTTTCCTATCTTTTAGGCCCTAGAGGATGCTGCTGCCGGCATTACATAGGGAATCACATTCCCACCTGAACATAAACATGATAATAGGGAATTTCTCCCTCATAAACATTCATCATATATAGGGAAGTACATCTCCCTCCTTACTTATTTGGGACTTAGGTCTCCCAAGCAGCACCTCTACTTTAACGCTTTCAATAACTTGTTTGTGAACATTAAGCGTGCTTATGCATAATAAATATAACATTTTTTAAAATAACTTATGCATAAGAACATGGCAAGATAACATATAAAGCATATAAATGCACATAAGACACATAAAAGACTTGTATTGTAGATGAGGATTCTGCATACCTTGCGTCTTGATAAAACAACTGAAATTGTTAGCTTCCTGATAAAAACAAAAACTATTAACTTACATAAAATCTACATGATGTAACTTTAGTTTATGATTGTTGTTATTCTATTTTTCTTATTTTATTGTTTATTTTAGGTCTAGGCGTATGGTCATACTATATTTGTCCATGGGAAGGTTCTGGTCTAAAAGTTGTGGTCATGGTCATACGGAAAAGTCCAGGTCATAATACTTGTCCATAATAATAGGGAATAAGGTTATAAGAGTCCATAATAATAGTCCAAAGTATGACCATAGCCTATATAAGTTTAGTATTATGAAGATACATATAAAATAGTTTATATTTCAATTTTAGCATTGTAAATTATAACGACATGGTAAAGTAATCTATATATAAATTTTTGGCATTATAACGGCATAGTAAAGTAATCTATATATAACTTTTGGCATTATAACGGCATAGTAAAGTAATCTATATATAACTTTTGGCATTATAACGACATAGTAAAATAATCTATATATAAATTTTGGCATTATAACGGCATAGTAAAATAATCTATATATAAATTTTTAGACATAGTAGCATAATCTATATATAAATTTTTAGACATAGTAGCATAATCTATATATAAATAATAGCTAAATAATTGAACTGAAAGGCTCGGGAAGGAACTTACCCAAAAAGGTCTTCGTAGGCTAGTGTTACAGACAGAACTTCACCTAGATTTTAGAGATTTAAAACTTTAAAAAAGTGTTAAGAAGAGTTTTAGGCAGAGTGAGAGAAAGAAAGATTTTTCGTAATTCAAAAATGAATTCTGAAAGGCTCTATTTATAGGAAAACATTGGGTTACTATGTTGCATAGTAAAATAATAAAATATTAAAAATACCAAGCATAGTAAAATAATAAAATATTCAAAATATCAAGCATAGTAATTTGCTTAAGTCATCACTATATCACTACTGCATTAACATGTGGGACCCATGGGGTGGACCCCGCTGTGGGACCCATGTAGACCCTACTGTGGGACCCACTATGAATAGTACCCAGTGAATAGTAAAAAAATGAAAATTTCTCAATCTTCTTATATTACTTAGTTTAACATTTTTTACTCACAAACTTTTCTGAAAATATTTTTCTAACACCCATAAATTAATTATTCTCACTTGTTGGTTACTTTAACAACTTAGAATTGTAAAAATCACATAAAAGAAAACAACTATATCCCCAACGGTCAGGATCACTATTCACCAACGGTCATAAACGGCTAGTTTTTGTCCTATAAATACTTGTTCCTTCAACCATTTACTTGCACAACTTATTCATCTCTTAACCTTCTAGATAAAATTCATCATCAAATCATGAATTTCTCTTTATTTTTCATAACTTTTGTGATTGTTTTCTTGTAGCATCATTCTATGGGTATTATACTAATGAAATGCCCATGAATGTTATAGTTGCATATTCATTAGTTATTCTTCCACTTTACTTAATAGCTCTAGCATTCGGTTAGCATTATAATGCACTCAAAAGTATGAATAAAAATATCTTCTCTTATTTTTCATAATTGTTGTAATGTATTTGTAAAAAGAAATGAGAGTTACAAGATCGAACCCAAAGGAGTTGTCTAAAATCGAAAATGAAACTATTTTAAACCAAAATTAACAAATTCTAACCTAGCTCCAAAGATTGAAGAGATTTTTGAATAATGAAAATAAAATAAAAGACAATAATATAGAAATTAAAGACAATATATATTACTAAATTAATAATTGTAAACAAGATGGTAAAATAAGATTATTAAGGATTAGAATCCACAAAATATAAGTTCAATAATATTTTTAAGTATATTGATTCCCAAGTTTTAGTGATAGTTAAAATAAATCAAACTATCATTTTCCAAATAGATTTATAATTTTAAGCACAAATTACTTCTAAAAAGATAAGATTTTTCTTCACTTTTCAAAAAGTTATAATTTCAAAGCATTTAGTGTAAATCAATCTAATGAAATAACAAATAAATCAATGAACATTATTTATAAGGCAAAATATAATATTTTTGTTCTAAACATGGACACAAAGAATATTATGTTTTTGCACTAATGAAGATCAAAGTGTAAATATGTGCTAACAATCCAAAATACATGATATTTAAGATGAAAAAAGATATTTGAACAAGAAAAATCCATAAACTTTGTTGCACAAAATGGGAAATCAATATACAAAATAAATACTATCTAGTTATAAATTGTTTCATCATCACCTTAATAATCTTAAAAAGATTAGAAACACATAACTAGAATAGCAAATACAAACTAAAAATTACAAACATAAATAGGAAAATTTGGAGGATGAACTCCCAAATTTTTGCTCTAAAAATACATGGAAAATAACCAAAAAGAATAAGAAGATTAAGAGAATAGAGAGGTTTTGAAATGTGTAGAATTTTTGGTATGGTAACCTCCTCCCTTTTTTTTGACACAAACTCCCTTATTTATAGCAAAAAAAATGTGTTTAAAATAATCAATTTAAATTAATTAAATTGATTAAATTAAATTTGAAATGATGAATAATATGACATATAGGGGTAAATTTGTAGGAGTGATGATGAGTTTGGGTAAAAATGTGTAGAAAGTGGGGTAAAAATGTGGTATTTTTTTAGACAAAGGGACAATGTGCTTTTGATGGGCTCAAGAGAAAATAAAGAGGGAAAAGGCAGCTTTGGGGTGGATGTTGGTGTGCACTGGCGTGGGCTGGGGAGGCAGCAGGCATGTTGGGTCGTGGGCTGCTGGCTGAGCAGGTGGAGCTTCAGGCGTGAGGTGGAGTGCAGGTGGTGGAGGCTTCGACTGGGTGCTGAAGGAAGGAGTGGCACTGGGCCTTGGGCTTGCTACTTGGGCCTTGGTTGATGGAGTTTCAGAAATGCCAATTTCCCACCTCTTTTTTCAACTTTAATTCTTTTCTTTTCTCTTCTTTTCAAAGTAGCAAAATGCACATTGTTTCCTACAAAATAATCATAAACTAAATTAAAATTAATTATTTTCTCTAATAAAATATATCATATAACTTCCATGAAAATATTAATTAAAATTTAATTTACATAACATTTAAGCTCAAAAAATGCATGTTTTTACTTATAACTTAACAATATTATTTTTAAATAATTAAACTATAATATTTTTCAATAATATAACTATAAAAACACACAAAAATATAGAAAATCAAAATAAACCTAATAAATTCAAAATTACTTAAAAACTTAATAAATCAATTAAAAACTCAAGAATTAAGCAACAATTAGCACATAAAAAATAGTAAAATAACTATATTTTGTAGAGTTATCAATGAGTCACACTCTGAGGTCACATACCCTCCTAGCCATGTGACGTGTAGGTCACCTTAGTCTTTCCGACTCTAGCTCTAAATAACTAGCATTTAGACTAGACAAGCGCTTTTAGTTTTCATTGAACTTGAGGTCGGTCTGGCATTAATGCTCATGATGAGTCATCCAATGCAGATATCGATTAGATCTAATCTTTCATTGGCTATGCGTTCTTAACGCTTATGTCTCTCCTGACTCTTAAGTCAGTAACATACAATCAGTGCTCATTACTGTTGTCGAAGTTGTCGAACTTGACTAGTAAGTCACAGCTTCATAACTAATTCTGACACCATTGCTGATTCTGACTAGTAAGTCAATGCCACGCACAAGTAAACAGTGCTACCAGGCATATATCATATGTCAAATATCCGAATACAGGGCATTCAGCATGCTTACTTAACAATTGCTAACATAATTAGGATCATGCACAAACACAGAGACTCAAGCTCTGATCAATCTCATATTTAACATTCATGGCACGCCCTAACCACATGTTTCTCACGCATCACAAATAAACAAGATTTGCTAAGCATTTAATATGCAGCCAATGTCCACATTTAGACACTCAACATGCCTCAATAATAACCACGCATGTCATATATATAGGGTGCAGTTTTCTTACCTTTGGTCCAAGCATAGGTTACCAATAAATGAGCCACAAGCACGATCTTGATTCCAAGCCCCTAGTAATAACCTAGTCACAACCATAAACAGTGATCCAATGAGTTCAAGTTCTAAAACCCAATCCCGGAACCAAGACCTAGCCTCCGGGACGTCGAATCCCACTAAACCGGGTAGTAGGAACGATCCCGAGGCCTAAGGTTTGAGTTCCCATGATCAAAACATCATTTTGCCCATAAATGGCCTCAAGCGCCGCGGACCCCAGGCCTTCCAGCAACCTCCATCTTCTTCATCGAGCCTGGGCCGTGGCGCCCAAGAACAAGGCTGCAGCCCAACCATGAACCAACCATTTTTCCTCGATTTTACCATTTTAAAACATTCCAAAAACCTATCCAAACATCCCCAAATCCCAAAATCAAAGTTCTCAAACATCCCCATGATCCAAAACCAGCAAAACCCAAACTTCAATTCATTCAAAAACTCATTAAAACACAAAATCCAATTCAAGCTTAAAAACTTTAAAAAACTTAGAACTTAAAACTTGGATTACCTTCGATTAAGTTGTTTCCCAACTATATCCTCCGGCTAATAAGCTTTTAATCTTCCCTAGAATCGTTATGCCTCGATCCTCGCTTGAATCTGAGTCCTAGAACTCAAGTTTCCTTCGAAAATGTGATCGGGAGACGAAAATGGAACTTTGAGGGAGAGAGAATGTTCTGAACGTTCTTTTTATTTCTTAACAGGTTACTTCAAGCTTAGGTAGCCTCAAACAAATCCTAATGCTCGGGGTCTCGAAAACGTCCCCGGGGGCAAAATAGTCAAAACTTCCAGAATTTCCCCCGATCTTACTAACTCCCAATTTATCATCAAATATTGATTCTCATTACCCAATAACCCGATAATGTGCTAAATACCCCCTTGACTCACTCTGAGTAAAGAATAAATCCCATTGTGACTTTCCCACTAGCTTACCTCCTAAGATCGTCTCGTGCTGAGTCACCCTAACATAACCAAATAATAATGAAGCACCACACACATATCACATATATGCCAAATATGCCTAAAATGGCCAAAATATGAAAATCACCCAATTAATCAGAAATGGGTTCACATCCATATTTAATACACATAAACATGCATATTAGCATTAAATAGCATAATAAATCAATTATGGACCTCCCGGCCTCCTAATCAAGGTCCTAAACCTTATTAGGAAAGTTGGGGCATTACATTGCATATGTACACGTCGTCACAGAAGCTCTCCAACTCATGGCTGGTCTAGCTTCCCTTTTCCCTTACTTGCACCACATAGGACCCGTAAGCCAAGGTTCAACAAGAAAACTTAAGCATGCTCATAAGCAGTTAATAACATATTACATAATCATAAATAGCATGTCTAGTAGTAATAACCCTACTCGTGCATGCATTTAATCCAGATAAGTGACTATAGAGTCACACCGGGGCATGTTTCCCTAGATAAGTGACTGTAGAGTCACCCGGGGCCCATTGCCCTATTCTCTATATAACCAACCTTAGGGCTGACCAAGCACACCTGACGCTGTATTTTCCAAGCGACCATAGGGTTGATCAAGCGTATACCACACTCTTGTTGGGGTTTTATGCCCTAATTAAAACTCAATTTCTTTGTAATCTCATTTATTATCAATAAAATAATAGAAATCATTTTTTGACTTGGTCAATCACTTTGCTCACATGTTTTTATTTTCATGATTATTTGTTTAATATAAACTTCTATTAAATCCCAAGCATAATTGTATTTATAGTGACGTAATCACAGTGGAATATAAATATGATTATATGTTAAAATATAAGTTCGTCCTAAGATTAGTCAGTGTACATGATTTATACTGACTTGCCAATCTACGATATGATCTACTTACACATCATAGTATTATGTTCTTTCCAGAACATTAGCAAAGTAGATAAGATCGGATGTATTTGTTACATCGGACTGGACTGATATTGACAGTTGATAGGATAAGTAAATATACTATTATTATATCTTCTAGTCATATCATACAGTTGACCATACGTCAATTCAATCTCAATTCTAAGTAGTTAGTATTCTAACTGATTGTATTATTTGAGTTCTTTGACTTGTTCGTTACCAGCTTACCCTACGGACTAGCCCATACTTACATATTGGGAACTCGGTAGTATAATTGAGTGGGAGTGTTAATCATAGATATGAACATCTATAGCTTATGATGAAGAAGTGAAATGATGGTTTCTTGATTAGTGCTCAAAAATGCAAATTCATTGGTTTTAAAGTGTAAAATAAATTAAGTTTTAATTAATATTTTCATGAATTTATTGTAATATTGTAACGACCCAAATTCGCTAATAAGGCTTAAGGGCCTTGATTAGTGTGCCTGGAGGGCATAATGGGAATTATGTGTGAATTTAATGATTAAGGTGCATGATTATGATTTAAAGCATGTTATATGACTAATTGAATATTTAAGATGCATGACTATGTGTATTAGTATGCATGTAGGCCCTGATTAGGTTAGAGGGGCATAATCGTAATTTTGGCCATTATGGGCATAACTGCTTTGATATATGTGATAATTGTCGAGATCACATTATTATGTGGATATATCTGTGATCTGTGACTCGAGACGATCCTAGTGAGTAGAGTAGCGGAAAAGTCATGGCAGGGATTTATACCCGGCTCGGGGTGAGCTTAGGGGTATAAATGGGAATTTAGCGAATATACTGGAGTTTATTTGGACATTGAGGAATATTATTGGTGGTTAATTAGGTGTCGGGAATTAAGCGGGAAATATTAGAGACACTCGAGGGGTTAGCGGGGATTGGGTAAAATGACTAAAATGCCCCTAAGTGGATTAAAGGGTTTAGAATTAATAGGGAGGGCATTAAGGTCATTTGGCTTTTAAAGATGGGTATTACTGAGGCTTTATGTTAGTGGGATTTGTAGAATATTACAGAAGTCTGAAAAAGAAGGAAAAGGAAGGGAAAAGAAAGAAAAGCAGAGAGAGTTCTCTAAGTCGGTTCATACTTCTTTCACCTGTTACTTGAGGATTTTTGGAGCAAAATTCAGAGGAGAGTTAGTTCAATTAAGCCACAAGGTTACTGAGCTAAGATTGAGGACTTGACAAGGGTTTAGCAAGGTCAGGCCATCACTTGAGGTAAGGTTCTGTAATTTCTTCAGTTGCTGGTTTGGTTTCTGAACTATGGTGTATAAGTTGAGTTTGATGGGGAACTTTGGGGAAATTCAGGGCAAAGGTTAAGGAGAAGCAAGCCAAGGAGGTCTAGAGGCAGTTTGTGGTCGAAATCCTATCAAAGGTATAAAGTCTAAACTCTAACTTTGCTGTTCAATTGGTTTCTGCTGAGTTTTAGTGTTTAGAAATGGCTATGGTGAATTATGAGTTTGTGGATGCATGTGCTTGAGTTCTAGATATTTGGGGTGCTTGGGATGAGTGGAGTATGGTCATAAGGTTGTTTTTGAGGTTGGGGAATATTTGGAAGAGTTTTGGTTGAGGTTGGTTCGAGAAAATCGCAAGAAGAGAAAACTGAAGTTGGTCTGTCTATGACTAGCACTACAGCGCTAGCCTTTGGGCGCTGTAGTGCTAGGCCAGCATGCTGAGGGGTTTTTGGCTTCTGTTTGTAGCGCTATAGCGCCCTCCCATGAGCACTATAGCGCTACCCTGCCTTCTGAAGGGGATTTTAGGGTTGTTTGCAAGGGCTTTTTACCTAGGGTTTGGGGTTTGATTCCACCACCTTGTTTGGTGGAACTAGGACTAGCCCCGAGGCTAGGTTTTGAACTTGAGGATCGATAATGACTTTGACCCATGATTGTGTTTAGGTGAGCGCTAGGGCTCGAGGGGGATCATGCTCAAGGAGTCGAGGGATCAAAGCTAGTAAACTGAAAGGTAAGAGAACTGCACCTGATTATATGTTTGTGATGGGACTAAGTGCTCCCGAGAATTGTATCGTGTCAATGATGGTATTACGCCATGGGACATGTAAAGCGGCCTAAGAGTGCCGTACATAGTATTTGCGCACAGGGCGCGGCTCGGCCACTGGTAGCTGAGAATATTCACTGAGCTCGACTTAAGCGGGCCGGAGTCAGTGGGATAACGGAGGGAGCAGCCTGAGAGCGCTAGCCCTAGTTATCATTTGTGCAGTGATATATGATATGAATTGATATGCTTAGCATGTTGGATACTTGATTATACTGAATGATTATATGTTTGAGAACTTGTCATGCATTGTGAGATATGGGTTTGTTTGTTGATTGCTTGTGCTCTATTGTTATGTTTTCTTGCTGGGCCTTGGCTCACGGGTGCTACGTGGTGCAGGTAAAGGCAAAGGCAGATTGGACCAAGCCTGAGATGGAGAGCTCCGAGGTGGAATGTACATAGCCAGCTGTTCGATCACCATGGTCGAGGAATGGGTCAGGACAGGGATTACCTAACTGTTTGTTTTGCCTTAGTAAGGCTGGTTATTGTACTTGAACCTTGTAACTTTTGTAAACGATCTTTAAACTTGTATTTTGGGATCCCGTGTAAACATATAACGTTTCTTAATGTAAAAGTGGCTTTTGAGACCAAACCATTTTAAACCCTAGTTCTTTTATAGTTCCAGTATCACGATTTTAAACTAAATGACTTGATTAGCAAGTCTGGCACTTTATAAACACACAGTGTAACGGTCTTGGCTATCCAAGGCGTTACAAATATATTTTTATAATTGAAAATATTAATTTTAAATTTAATTTGTGTTTAATTTTCAGGAAATAAATTGCATTTGGACAGTAATAAAAAGAGAGAACAAAAAAATAGTTAAAACTGAAAAAGAAAATGAAGGAAATGGCATTTTTGAAGAAATTTCGCCCAATCCGAAGCCCCCAAGCCTAGGCCCAGCTCTTCCTTCCTCTTTTCCCAACTGCCAGGTGGCGTGCCCTCCTCGCGCCATGCGTCCCAGCAACAGCCCAGCCAGCCACTCCAGCGCGCGCCACGTGTCCAAACTTTAGCCAGCCCTTCACGCCCATGCAGCCTAGCTCCTCCTTCAGCGTCCAGGCCCAATGCACGCCCCACCTCTCAGCCCAAACAAAGCCAACATCTCAGCAGCAGGCCCAACCCAATAGGAACTCTTCCTTAGATTTCTAGTCATTTTCTACTCACTTGGTTGGGCCTGCTGCTGAGATACTGGCTTTGTTTGGGCTGAGAGATGGGACCTGCATTGGGCCTGGACGTTGAAGGAGGAGCTGGGCTGCATGGGCGTGAAGGGCTGGCTGAAGTCTGGACACATGGCGCGCGCTGGAGTGGCTGGCTGGGCTGTTGCTGGGACGCATGGCGTGAGGAAGGCACGCCACCTGGCAGCTGGGAAAAGAGGAAGGAAGAGCTGGGCCTGGGCTTGGGGGCTTCGGATTGGGCGAAATTTCTTCAAAAATGCCATTTCCTTCATTTTCTTTTTCAGTTTTAACTATTTTTTTGTTCTCTCTTTTTATTACTGTCCAAATGCAATTTATTTCTTGAAAATTAAACACAAATTCAATTTAAAATTAATATTTTCAATTATAAATATATTACAATAAGTTCATGAAAATATTAATTAAAACTTTATTTATTTTACACTTTAAAACCAATGAATTTGCATTTTTGAGCACTAATCACAACCCCCAACTAGCTTATTGCTAGTCCCTAGCAATTCAAGCGAAAAATAAAATTATCAAGTTGAATAATCAAGTCAAACCAAGCAAAATCATCTAAGCATTTTCAAAGTATCAGTAAGAAGTCAGAAATTACTATCTAAGCTACTTTAGTTGCGATTCCAGAGTTGTGTGTATGCACCGAACCATATTCTTTTTATCGCAAGTCATAACACAAATAGTATCGAAAAATCTTAAAAGTATAAAAGTCTCAACTCCAAATTCCTCACGGGCAATGAAAATATTTGTATAGGAAAGATTACACTCTTGGAATTGGAAATGTAACAGTTTACACTCAAATGAGAAAATATAAACTTTTTAGGACAAGCAATTTGAACAAGTATTGATCACAGGATAAACATATCAACTTATTGGAATTCAAATGACAAACAACCTTTGTGATTTACAAGAGAAAGCTCAAAAATAAAAATGACAACTAACCTGAAATGATAAATAAGAAAGGGAACTATAATGACAATAATTTTTTTTAATACAATTACACAAAATAATAATAGAAATATTTTCTTTTTCAACAACTACAAAATAATAGAGGAAAGTGTTGCTGATGTTCTCTTTTTTTTTTCATTTATTATTTTTTTTCATCATTCTTTTCCATTTTTTTTCATTTTTTTTACAAGAGACAACACAAAAATAAAAAGGAGAATACAAATAAAATACACTAAATGGAACACAAATTTAAAATTTATTACTGTAAATCCTATAATTGGCATTTTTATAGACATATCTTTTTCTTAAAAGATAAATTGGTGGATTTAGTTGTTTCCCTTTATTAAAATATTCGGAAATGTTTGGTTTCCCTTATTATAATTTTCAGAAATATTTGGTTTCCTTTTTTGTGAATTTTGGTTTCCTTATTGTCTCATTTTGCTTTTAAAGGCAACAAGTATATTGCAAATATTCGGTACTTACCCAAAGTTGTTTTTGAATTATTTGCTTATATATTTTTCGTGCAGCTCAAGGATTGCAATCAGGAAACTGGTTCTTAATGACATTAATGGTTGTTTCCTTTTTGAGCTTGTTTTTGATCCGTCACAGGTCTGAGCTGTCCCCACCGATATCGCATCTGTCGGATCAGCATTTTCTAAAAAAGGCAACTCTTCATCAAATCAAGAATAACTACTATGATTCTTGCCTTTATTAGAAGAATTCTTTCTCAGCCTTTATGAGCACGAAAAATGACTCTATAAATAGGGCTCTAAAGGCAGTGAGAAAAGTGAACTCTTTGGAGCATTATTCGTGAGCTTTATTGTAATATTAGTAAGAGTTACTCTTTGTTTTCAAGATCATAAGTATTCACGTGATCTTGTAGAAATATGTGTGATTAGTTTTTAGTGGTGAGTTTATACCATGTTCGTGAGTGAATACACATTGTAATTTGAACACAACGTTTGTAGTCTTCGAGAGAAGATTTTTTACAAGCCTTGCGTTGGGAGGATGCAAGCACTCCCTGGCCATTGAAGGGAGTTCAAGTGGTTGAGCATTTCAATCAAGATCAGATTAGTGAAGAGAAGTACAACAAGTTGCGGCAAATCTTAAGAGGGAGTCTTGTTTTGTTTAAGTCAATGTTTTTGTACTTGTGATTCTTTATTAATTGGTTTTATTCTCTGGGCGTGGCCCCAAGGAGTAGGTTATCTGAAAGGGTTTTTGAACCTTGTAAAAATTCGTTGTGTTCTTTATTGTTTTGCACTGTCTTTTTATTGTGTTCAGTTTCTGTCGTGACAAGTTTTGTTTCTGTCCTGACAGAACTGTAATCTGTGTAAACAGTTAATTACCATTCCGCACTTTAATTAATTTACTTGGTTTAATTAATTTGGTAATTACTAAAAATGGAATTTCAATTACAAAGACTCATTCTTATATGAAAAACATCCCTCTAGTAAATGTCATGTTTTAAATTCCAAAGATGTGACTTTACCAACTCAAATGATCAATAAAAGTTCAAAAAGTTGTTTTCTCAACTCTCACAACTCACCAAGAAATGAAAAAATTTTAACTTGAAATTTCTTTCAACTATTTGTGTTAACAACCAATTTATTACATGTTTGGAAAGTGCACAAAAGAACTCTGAAAATCACTTCTTAATAGCTAAACATAGAAAGAACATGACTAATCCTATATACTATTAGCATAAGTAAATAAAGATAACAAAATAGAGATGGAGATGAAATAACATAAATAACTCAAATATATTACATTAAGAACATCGTAAATCAAAGTAGCAAAATAACATCACTAGCATATGGAATCATCCATAACCTTCCTAGGAAGATTAGGTCATTATGCTCATGATTCTCACAAAATTCTAAGAAGAAAATATGAGAAGAAAGTGAGTAGAAATTTTGCTATAGTTTCTTTACTCTAAAAATTACATAGAAATTGTTAAGGAAGAATTCATACTCATAGAGGGAGAAAATGACTAAAAAGAAATTAAATAATAAAATGAGGTTTACAAAATAAATCTGAAATATTAATAATAAAATATAATTTTGTAAAATCAAATCTTATTATTAATATTAACCTAGCTATTTTGGTGTATGGTCATTTTTCCCTTTTATAAAATACCACAAAAACATGAGTTTTAAAGCTCAAAATAGTAATGTGCAAGGCCCAATACCCACAAAATATGGGTTGAAGGTGGCTGGTGGCAGAAGTGGGTTTTGACCCATTCCCAGCCAATGGGGAGGCGCCACGTGGCGTTGGCTGGGAGAGGAGAAAGTAGATGGATGCTTCGGATGGGCTACTACTGCGTTGGGCGTGCTGGGCTTGTTGGGCTACTGGGTTGGGCCTGCTGCTGAGATGTTGGCTTTGTTTGGGCTGAGAGGTGGGGCCTACATTGGGCCTGGACGCTGAAGGAGGAGCTGGGCTGCATGGGCGTGAAGGGCTGGCTGAAGTCTGGACACATGGCGCGCGCTGGAGTGGCTGGCTGGGTTGTTGCTGGGACGCATGGCGCGAGGAGGGCACGCCACCTGGAAGCTGGGAAAAGAGGAAGGAAGAGCTGGGCCTGGGCTTGGGGGCTTCGGATTGGGCGAAATTTCTTCAAAAATGTCATTTCCTTCATTTTCTTTTTCAGTTTTAACTATTTTTTTGTTCTCTCTTTTTATTAATGTCCAAGTGCAATTTATTTCCTGAAAATTAAACACAAATTAAATTTAAAATTAATATTTTTAATTATAAAATATATTACAATAAATTCATGAAAATATTAATTAAAACTTAATTTATTTTACACTTTAAAACCAATGAATTTGCATTTTTGAGCACTAATCATTTCCTTTTAGTTTGGTTCAAGGTGCTAAATGATAGATATCTCATTTCAGTAATTAATATTAGTTTACTGAAATATCATTTACAAGGAACTAAGTGTTTTAAGGATAAAATACAATGAGGGGTAAAACGGTATTTTAGTCCCATCTCATTATAGACCATCTATAGAGGATTGAGTGACAATTATGGTTGTAACAATGGATAATTAATAACATATCTATATTGCTTATAGAGTGTTCTATGAATTCAAGAGTGCAATTTCGAGTCTTTAGTGGAGTCACGAGGAATTAATAAATTTCTAAATTTATTTGTTAGATTTATGATAAATTATTGGAGTTTGATTTCATAGGCTCATGGTCCCCACTGTACCTTGGATAAAATCATATAGATACTCTCAATTAATTGATTTAATTATCAATTAGAATTATCAAAGTTGACCAGGTTAATTTCGTATAATTTCACATAGTTATACAATTTAGAGAAGAAAAGAGAAATTATGGCAGATTTATTAATTAAGATAAATTTGCATCTAAAATAATAAATAAATTTAAATCAAGGTTCAAATTATAAATAATTAATTTGATAAAGGATTTGAATAATTATTTAATTAATTAAATCAATAGAAAATAATACAAACCTTCATTTTAAGTCCAACGAGCTTAAAATCAAATGAGAAATTTCACGGGCATAAAGCTTATAATAGTTTCTACCTAGGGTTGTTAATTAGCTATTATTTTATTAATTTTTTAATTAAATAAATGACCTCAAGTCTATAAAAGGAATGCTAAGAGAGAGTTGAAAACATAAGTTGAATCACAAGTTTCTGAGAAGATCAGAAGATCTATTAGGTTTTAGATTATCTCTACTGCATAAGTCATTTTCTAAGCCTCAATTTTTCTCTTCTATTCTTCTTCGCTCTGTATATGTCTCATGTGTTGAGAATTTCCCACCTAGTCTAGATGATTCTAAGGATACTTTGGAAGATTGTGAAGAAAATTGAAGAACGGTTCAGTTTCTTGGTAATACTCTGCAACATAAAGGATACAAGGGTTAGAGAAACTGAAGGAATGACACATTCATTCCGCTGCATATAATGTAAGTGTTCTTATCATTATCTCTGTATGAATTCAATTTTAGAAACATGTTCTAGGTTGTCTTATAATAATTTGTTTAATATAAGATCTACATGAAAATAAACAAGATCCTGTACAAGTTTTCCCAACAACTCCTGGATAGGCTTAACCATATCGGTCTACGCTTAGCGCGCTATTGCCGCCTTTGACTTAAAATTCAAGTCTTTCGGCATGCGCTCAGCGCGCTATTGCCGCCCTTGACAGTCAAGTCTTTTAATTAGATAATTTAAACAAGCATAAATCATCTAACAATTATCCAGATACAGATCACTCAATCATGCTTAATCAAATAATCACAGACATAATCATAATCATGCTCATTCACAATCACATGGGCCCGAGCCCTAATCATAACTCAGGGTGCAGTTTTCTTACCTCTGGTCCAAGCACTGGATAAATAGAAATGACCCTCGAGCACGATCCCCTTCCGGGCCCTAGGGGTACCCTAGTCACAACCATAATAGAGGATTTCCATCAATGTCGAGTAAATAAAGGCTTTCGGATCGAGTCCTAGCCTTCAGGACCTCAAATTCTAGTAAATCGGGTAGTAGAATCCTTCCCGAGCCCTTAGGTTCGAGTCCCCAAAACTCCAAACCTCGTTTGGCTATTCTTTTCAATTAGCGTCACGGCGCACCCTTGAAGGGTCGCGACATGCCTCAAAGCAGAGAGCCTTGGACCTGTTTTCACTAGACACGCGCCACGACGCAGCCCACCAGGCGTCGCGATGCTAAGGCGGTTCAGAAGAACCCTAACGCCCCTGAGTACATACAGGCTGTGGCGCTCCAAGAACAGCGCCGCAGCGCAACCCCGCGAACCCAGATTTCCAATATTTTTCTTCGAGCCAAATCCCTCAAAATTCATCCCAATTAACAACCAAACCCAGAATTGAATCCCAAAACCTCAATAATACACTTAAGGCAACACAAATAGAGCTGTAAATGTGGGCCGCCCGGCCCGGCCCACATTTTTCGTGCCTCCGGTAAATTCGGGCCGGGCCGGGCCCGGCCCATATTCAATTCGTGCCGTGCTCGTGCTGGCCCATTTTTGAAAGAGTAGGCCCAGCACGGCCCATGGGCCCGGCCCATGTCGTGCCGTGCTCGTGCTCGTGCCGGGCCCAAGTCGGGCCGGCCCACTTTCCTTATTCGGGCCGGCCCACTTTCTATATTCGGGCCCACTTTTAGGCCCACTTTCTCTATTCGGGCCCAAATTTGGGCCCACTTTTTTTTTGCAAAAAAATGTGAGGATGGAGAATTGAACCCTCCACCTCCTCTTTCACCATCAATGGACTTACCACCAAACCAAATACATTTCTTTGTTTAAATTATAATTTTAGATATTTTTATATACTTTTTAACAATATTTTACACAAAATTATATCAAAGATAATTATTAGAATTTTAATACCTCCTAATAAATGCTAAAAATTTATCTAACAAATCTTAAAATAAATTAATATAATTATAAAAATATAAACATTGAAAAAATAAGACATATATTATCATTTTAATTTATTAATTATTGACAAATAAAAATTTATTATGATTATTAATGTCAAAATATCGGGTTTTTTATCGTGTCGTGCTTTCGGGCTAGTTTGTTCGTGCTTTCGTGTCGTGCCTTCGGGCTTGTCGTGCCGTGCCGTGCTAAGCCCGTGTCGTGCCGTGCCTGGCCCGAGCCCATATTTTTTCGTGCCGTGCCTGGCCCAAGCCCATATTTTTTCGTGCCGTGTCGTGCTCGTGCCGGTTTCGTGCCGTGCTCAAAAGCCCGGCCCGTATTTACAGCTCTAAACACAAATACACCAAGAACTAAGCCAAAATCTTTCTCCAATTCAAAATTCAAACATTGAATTCAAAACTCATGAACACCTAAAACCGAACCAGAAAGTCATCAAAATAGAGTTTAAAACCTTACCTCAACTGAGCAATCCGACCCTATGCTGCTCCTAAACCCAAATTCCCAGCTCTAATTGTAATGCCCCGAAATCCCTAATGTGGTTTAATGGCTGGATTAGTAGGCTAGGAGGACCATAATTGTTTAATTATGCCATTAAATGATTATGTGCATGTTTATGTGAATTATATTATAATATGATGTTATATGCATGCATGTGGGTCCACATTTGAATATTAAGGTGTTTTGATAATTTGGCCCGTTGAGGGCATATTTGTGTATTTGGGTGCATATTGTGATTTGTGAATGAGATATCATTATTATGGAGATATATTCGAGCTATTCGGCATGAGACGGTCTTATATTATAAATTAGCAGTTTTGTCATAACGGGGGTCTTTTATTGGGATATTGAGTAATGAGAATGTTATTTGATGATAAATTGGGAGTTATTGAGATCAGGAGGAAATTCTGGGAGTTTTGACTGTAATATCCCCGGGGGTGTTTTTGGGACCCCGAGCACTAGGTTTTATTTGAGGTTACTTAAGCTTGAAGTATCTTGTCAGATAGAACTGTACGTTAGAAAACCTCTCGTTCTCCTCCCGTAGTTCATTTTACCGTTCGAAGCATTTTCAAGGAAATCTCGAGTTCTAGGAGTCGGAATCAAGCGAGGATCGAGGCATAGTGATCCTAGGAAAGATTAGAAGCTTCTTGACCAAAAGATTTGACGAGAAACGACCCAAACAAAGATAATCTAAGTTTTAAGTTTTGAGTTTTTAGAGTTTCTAAGCTTAGAATTGGTTTTTGTGAATCGTTGAGTTTTTGGTTCGATTGAGCCTCAAGATTTGATGGTTTTGGATCATTGGGAAGCTTGAGAACTTTGATTTGATGATTTGGAAGTGTTTAGGTATGTTTTGGAGGGTTTGGGATGAAGGAAAACGAGTTTGGGGATGGTTCTAGGTTGGGGGCCGCGACCCTGTTCTTGGGCGTCGCGGCCCTAGCTCGAAGAAGCTGGTGGAGTGATTTTGCCTTTCTGGGCGCTGCGGCTCAAGGTGTTAGGGCCGCAGCCCTTGGACAGGTTTGAGCCCGTTTGAGTGTTTTGGCCCCGGGAACTTGGTTTTAGGCCTCGGGATGGTTCCTACTACCCGGATTAGTGGGGATTGATGTCCCGGAGGCTAGATCTTGGTTTGGGAACCTTTGTTAATCATTTTATTGATGGTGTCCCATATTTGGTTATGACTAGGTGACCGCTAAAGGACTAAAAGTCATATCGTTCTCAAGGGTCGTTCTTTTATTCACTCTCGCTCGAATCAGAGGTAAGAAAACTGCACCCTGTGTATATGACATGCATGATTGTTGTTGAGGCATGTTGGTTGATAAATGTGGACATTGATTGCATATTAAATGCTAGAGGATGTTGTTTACTTGTGTATGGCACTGATTAGTCAAGGACGGCATTGGTCGCGTATCACTGACCTAAGAGTCAGAAACGGCATAAGCGTCCTGAACGCAGGGCCGAATGAAGATTAGATCTAATCGATATCAGCGTTGAATGACTCTAAGGCATTAATGCTAGACCAACCCTAAGGTCGATGAAACTTATAAGCGCTTGGCTAGTCTAGGACTAGTTACTCAGAGTCAGGGCCTAAGGCCTAGGTGACTGCTTGTCACATGGCTAGGGAACGATGTTCCATGGTCATGACTCTATGGTCATGAGGTAGGTTATGTCGATGACTAGTCATCATGCACCTAACCTGTTTAAGCTAGTGAAAGGTTCACTTATCTGTTAAGCCCCGGTGACCCTATCGTCACATGGCTAAAGGGAGTTGTACCCACCTTAGTGACTTTTGCGACTGTCATTTACATGTTTTGGACTGAAAGTCCTGAATGATTATTACGATCATTGTTAATATTATATCATGCTATATTGCGTTTTCTTGCTGGGTCTTGGATCATGGGTGCTATGTGGTGTAGGTAAATGGAAAGAAAAGCTCACCCAGCCTTGAGTGGAGAGCTTAGGTGGTGATATGTACATATGCGGCCGCTTGACCACCACGGCCAATGAGTTCTAAGAGGAACTAGGGGGTTTATCCTATTTTTGCCTCTTAGGTCGGCGGGTTTGTAAATTTGAAACAGTAATGACCATTTTTAGTTGTAAATAACTTGTAAAAGTTTTTGATGGGCCTATGAACAGTTTTATATTTAATAAAATAGGGAAATCTACAAAAATGCACTAAAAGTTAAAAAAAATATGAAAAATACGATATATTACAAAAATACGGAATTTTTGGATAAAAACACGGAGTGACAAAAGTGTAAATACGGAGCGGCTTTTAAATCTTAAATAAAAGCGGTAAAATACAATTTTTTGTGATCAACGTTTACAAACTTGTAAATATCTGTTACGTGTTTGTAAATAATATTTACAAAATTAGTTTTAGAATTGTATTATTTTGTACATAAAACTTACGAACAAAATCGTAACTAATTTTTTTATTTTTGTAACAATAGTTTACAAATCTAGTTTCATAACTAGGAAATATATTTTTGTAACGAACATTTACAAAAATAATTTATAGTTAAGAAATCGTAACCAAAATTTACATAAAAATATTATAATTTTCCATATGTTACAATATTGTACCAAAAAATTACAGTAAACATTAAATTTATATTATACAACTTAAAAATATAAATTTAAGATATTCATTATTTATAAAACACTTTATTATATATATATATTTATGTAAAAATACAGTTAGAGGGTAGTGAATTACAATAATTTTATATACAAGTTTTACATTTTTGTAACAACAGTTTGCAAAACTAATTTCACAATCAAGATGTTTATTTTGTAACTAACATTTACATAAATATTTATAAATTTATTTAACATGATTGTTATAAAAATTTACAAAATTAATTTTTAACTTTAAAATATATTTTTACAACAAAGCTTAAACTTTGACTAGATTAAGATTTTAGTTTAACATTGAGTGTTGATCCCTCTTACTACTATTAATATATGTTACAAAAATTGATGAATATATATATATAATAAAATTGAAAGATCATTTATATCAATTTAAATAAAAACTGGACTGTAAATAAATTAAATATAAAAAGTAATATTAAGGGAGAGAAAAAAAAAGTGAAAAATGACATATTTAATTAGAAATTTTATGTATGATACTAAGATAATAAAATAAAAAAAGTAGAAGATAGTTGATATTATTATTATTAGCACACTAAAAGTATGTATGAATTAATTACGGGAGAAAAAGACAAAAAATAAAACTAAAGTACAGATAATAGAAAGAAAAGAATAAAATATTATCATATATATATATAAATAAATATTCATTTTTCAGTTTAAAAGATGCGTGTCTAATATTTATAATTGTATAAATATATATATATGTAAACATCCATTTATATATATATATATATAATATTAGTTTGAGGAAAGGTGAAGTGATGCATAATTGTGTAGGTGTGTTAGCAAGTAAGCGTGTTAGCCTGAAAGTTAATACCATAAATTTGTAATTATTTTATATAACCGTATATTTAGATTTTTTTGTTCAAACACCGTGCATTTTGTAATTAACCCAATAAAATATATCATTTCCTTTTGATTGGTTTTCCACATTAACCTGTTAATAACACTTAGAAGCACGTTTTTAACCAAAGGACTCGGGTAGCGAGTCAAATTTTCGGTTCACCGTAATTGTTCTGGGGTAACCAGGGCGTTACACTAATGGTCCTCCAAGCTCTTCGCTTCCAAAACTCAAGCAAGCCACACATAAACCCAAGGGATAATGTAACGCCCCATGTCACTTTGGTTGCTTCCTGGAACGACGACTGGCCCTACAAACCAACACGAGTCTTTCCAGCGAGCTTTGTCCTCACTCGAACGCTTCTTGGGAAAACTTCCCAGGAGGTCACCCATCATTAGATTACTCCAGATCAAGCAGGCTTAACTTTGGAGTTCTCAAGTGATGGGCTACCGAAAAGAAGATGCATCTTGTTGGCATAGGTAGTACTCATCAATCCATTTAAGCTATCTTCAACTTTGTAGTCCCATACCTACATAGTCTTAGAATCATCACACTTAACCTTCCCTAGGCAGTGTGAGATTGCATAGCTTTACCTGGTCTTTCCCCTTACAGATCACAGGATACTGACTGTCACAATCACCCACCTTTAGGGGTTCGACGTCCCCGTCGGCCACACTTCCGGCTGGGTCAAGGCTTTGATACCAACTGTAATGCCCCGACTATTTCTAAGACCTCAGACCATTAAACTACTATGATATAACTACTAATTTGAAATACATACGTATGAAATAACATAACTTTATTTAAAACCAAAAATATTGTACCAAATACAAAATATGGTATGGGATCCCATTGTTATAAAACATAAACATTAAATCATTTTTTTAAAATACTAAGTGCGGAAATACATAAAAACATAAAACAAAAGACTTAAAAACAACGTCATCCTCGATCTTCTAGTAGTCCATTCAATCTATTCATCCTCAACATACATGCCAAGCTGCCACGAATCTTTCCTGCTTTCCATGCTCATTTTCTTGCACCATCTAAAAAGAAAGGAATGAGCCTAATGCCCAACAAGAAAAATCTACTAAAAACATATATGTCATAAATCATAAAACATAAGACTATATCATAAAGCATATACTATAAAACATATGACTATAAAAACGTATATCATATAGGGCTACAATATTAATGGCCATTAACTCATTAACGTGGTATGTGATAAACTATCTAGGTCCTCAGTCTACTAATCGAGGTAGGTTAGATCACAACTATAGTATATGATAACCCATCTAGGTCATCCGTCTACTAATCGAGATAGGGTAAATCATAACTCTAAACCACGAAAATGATAAAAATTCTTGGGGCTTGCTATCTAAGCAAGTCATATGCCCAAGGACTACAACATATATCATATCATAGCATAAAACATATCATAACATAAATATGTAAACACACATAATGTAACCTATTTTCCTTAACAAAAACCGGGATATGGAGACAAGAACGGGATTGGAACACTTCTAAAACCAACAGTAAAAACTATGAGTTTTCTAAAGAAAAAGGAGATGAAAAAGAGAACTAAACCATCAAAGTGGAAACTCACCGAAAACCTTAAGTTTCAAAGAACTTAAACACCTAACCAAGAATCATGACAAAGAGTTAGGATCTGAATGAAAAAGAAAACTAAAGAACCATGAAGAACTGTACTTAAGGATAAGAATACCTTGGAAGAACTATGACTTTGATCTACACCTCGATACCAAAATAACACTATATCTTACTTCTCAAGTGTTTAGAAAAGCTTAGATTGGAAAAACTTTTAATCCAAAACCCAAGTGTTTATCTCTATAGAAATCTTAGCAGCTTGGAGGCTCTAAACAATGCTTGAATGATGAGTGAAATGGCTGAGTACTAGGTCTTATTTATAGAGTTCAAGGAGTGAAACTAACCCCTTTTAAGATGAATAAAAAAATTAATATAAAATGAAAAATATTTGAATTTTTGTTCAACAGATGCCTAGAACTCGGTCAAAATCGTTCAAGAGCAAGTCCAAGTGGTTAAGGGTTGTATCTAGCTCAGTTCTACAAATATTTTAAAAATGGCTCCAGGAGCCGATATATCACCATCCCTAGGCGATATATCGCCCATACCTATGCCCCGAGCCTTCGTGCTTTCGTTCGTGCAAAGTCGACGTGTTTTTCGTATCTCCCATAGGCGATATATCGGCCCTTATAGCTGCGATATATCGGCATACGTTGATATATCAAACACGTATTTGCACTTTTTCAGCATATTTTGAATTGATTAAATAGCTTTGACTGAGTAAAACGTGATCCTAACAGCTGCTGAAAGGTTCTAGAGCTTCTAGATCTTTCTTTTAATTAAACTATTCCTCAAAAATACTTAATTCCTTAATAAACATGCTTGTGACAAGTGTCACGCTCTTATTGATTCTATCTAAACCTTAAGTTATAATAAACAATATTTCTAGGACCAACAATATTAATCAAATCTTATATTATAATTAATATTTACAACTATAGGTTAAACTTATAAAATCCATAACTGTTGCTATGAGTTTCCAATTAAGTCCCGGCTTGAACCAAAATCCATGGAAACTAACATACTACAAGTTACTACTAGCTACTACTACTACTATCTAGCTAAGTAAAATTTCGAGATACTACAGATAAAGAGAGTAACGAGAGAGAGAGAAAAATAGTTGCCTTATGTTTCCTCTTTTATTTGCCTAATTCTGAAGGCTTTTAGTGACTAAGTCCATCCATGGGCATGAAAAGACTAAAATGCCCCTTGCCTAATTCCTTAACTCTTTAATGCCCTCAAGGGCAAAAATCGACTTTTACCACTATTTCCCACTAACCTCAATTAAACACCTCATAATTTCCCAATTAATTCCAATATACCCAAGCAATCACCAAATAACTTCTCATTATCCAATAAATCCCAATAATGTACTAAATTACCAAAATACCTCTAGACTCACCCTGAATTGGATATTTGACCCCATTGTGACTAAACCGCTAACTTGCTCACTAGGATCGTCTCATGCCGAGTAACCCAAATATATACACACAATAATTCGGTCTAAATCACAAAATACATATATTTACAAATATACCCTTCTAATAGTAACCGACTCACATACATATTTAATACACTTAAACATGCAAACATATTCATGCCATAATATAACTCACATAATTCACATAATAATATATATATATCACATAAATACATAATTAATCTAATTATTAACCCGATAAGTAAAATATGGTGGAGTGATGACATAGAATTAGAATACGAGATTTTAATTCATATCCTAATTCCCTTACAAAAACAATATAATAAGCAACTTTTCTCCTTTGGGGACAGAGTGTCCATTTCAATTTACAACTCAACATCATTTGTATACCCAATCCAATTAAACAGGTTAAATAATAATAATCAAATAAAATTGTTAAATATCATTTTATAAAATAATATTACTATAAATCTACTAACGAAATAATATTACTATAAATCTACTAGCGACAAATATGTGGAAAAATCCTAATATTTTTTTAATAATGAAATTAGTTGAGTTGAACAGGGTTTTTTTTTTGGCATGATTGAGTTTAACAGGTTGAATAATAATAATAATAATTTTTAAAATCTCATTTTATAAAATAATATTATTTCAATAAAAATAATGGAAAAACTACTTATTTATTAACTATTTTAAGAGACATAACTGAGATTATAAAGCATTATTATTAGCCGAAATAATGTATACTCTTCAACATGTAATAAATTGGTGGAAAATTGTGAATCACATTTTCAAAAAAAGAAATTCTTCACATTTATTAAAATCAAAATTGACATATCATCTTCAACAACTAAACAAACACAAATGAAGATATATTTTATTTGACTATCTGTTACAATCAGCACCACTAATACAAGCACGCCTCATCTTCTTCTTCCTCAGCTTATCGCATATGAAAGCTCTCTCCAACTGCTCAACTCTGTGCGTCAGAGAGCTAAGCAATCTCGTCTGAACTTCATTTCTCTGGTACAGATCAGCCATCAAACCCATCATTTTCTCATTCTCCTCCATCATCTTCTCCAGAAGCTCCTTACTGCTCTTCTTCTTAATCTTATTCTCTTCGTTTTTATCAGCTTCAGCAAACTCCATTGCTGCATATTCTTCTTCTTCTTCTTCGTTATTGTCCACTCCAGTTTCCTCCTCCATATCTTCTTCGACTGGACTTTTATCATCGATTGACGACCCAGACTCACTCATCGTATCATTACTACAATTAGTTTCACTGTCTTTCTTCTCTTCTATCTTCACTTCAGCTTCCTCTAGAGATTCGCCATTACCTTCCTCGGCTATGCTTGGATTAATCACTGGCTCGGCGACAGATTCGCCACTACCTTCTTCAGCTGTGCTCTTATTAACCACTGGCTCAGCGACAGATTCGCCACTACCTTCCTCAGCTGTGCTCCGATTAATCACTGGCTCAGCGAGATTCTGCAGCTCCGAATCGCAACCTTCTTCTTCAATTTCAGGTGCTTGGCCTTCTTTTTCAAGCAATAGATCTTGTTCGATTTCGGAGGAATTCGTACCATCGGCAGACGATTCTGGACTCATATCAGCCACAGCAGATTCAGGTTCCAAGTCTGGTGTATGATCGACGTCTTTGTCATCATCATCAACATCGGCATCATCACCAAGAGATTCACATTCACCAGTTTCTTTGGTCTCGAGAACTTGTTCATCACCACCAGCACCAGTGACGATTGCGTCTATCCTCTCCTGCAATTTGATTGCCTTTTTAATCACAGTCTTTCGGCAATCCCTAACCCCTGAATCCACCCCTTTCACAGAGTCTAACCTAAACAGCAAGCTCATCAGAGACTCATTCAACCTCAACCGCTCCTTGCTGTCTTTCCTGATCAACTCCATCGTCTCTTTCCGAGACATTCTCTTCTCGATCTCATCGACCTCGCCTTTGATCGCAGCAATTTTCTTCAAGCTCCTTCTAACCAAGAACCCGCGGAACACCTTCTGGACTCTCAATGCCGAATCGGATCTGCTCCGTTCCGACCGGACGAAATGGACAGGAATCGAAACTACATTCGGAGACGGCTTCGATGAGGACGGAATCTCTCTAACGCCAGGCGAATAGCGGGGACGTGGCTTGAAGTTGCTCCAATGGTTTCTGAAGAAGGGACTTTCCATTATCGAATGTGAACAGAGAGCAAAAGTAGATATTTTTTTCTGTGTGTGGATAAGTGTTCGGGTAAAGAATGAATGGGATTGATAATATATTTATAAGAAACGAAGATCGAGATTGTTCGAGAAGTGAAAGGAGAGAAAATTCCAGAAGTTTCTGGTGAGATAGTTTCATGCTATTCAGGCAAGTTCTAGAAAACTGTAGATACTTTCCCGCGGCTTAAATGAATCCGTAGCCCGCCATTGATTTTTTTTTTAGGATAAACAAGAATTGGTTTAAGATTTAAAGATAATTTTGAAAATATAAAAAATATTAAATACGTGAGATTTATTTATTTTTTAAATAAATAAAAATATTGGTCATTTATTTTTAAAATTTAAAAAAAATAAATTTACATGATTTTATTTTATTTTTTTACATTTTTTATCTATTTTTAAAAGATTTATATCACTAGAGGCCCTTAATTTTTTTAAAAAAACTATTACTTAGGCTCTCAAATTTTTTCCCCAAACTTGTTATATATGTATCATATATGTATTTTAGTTGGAAAATTATTTATAGAATGTGTAGCATAAAATGATTTATGACCCAGCAAAAAATAATTTATAATCTCAGTTAATTTTTTTTATAATTAACACTCATAAATCAATTTTTATTACGCATTTTGTAAAATATTTTCTAACTTAAATAATTTATGTGATACACATTTAATAAGTTTGAGATTTTCTAACTTAAATAATTTATGTGATACACATTTAGTAAGTTTGGAGACCTAAGTAATACATTTTAGAAAAATTAAGGACCACTACTAATACAAACCCAATTTTAAAAAACAACTAATTAATAAAAAAATCTCAAATTAAATTTTAAACAATATTTTAAAATTTTGATAAAAAAAAATCAATATTTTTAAATTATTATTTCTAAAATATAAGCAAACTCCCGTATTTATTTGGGGATATTTGTGGCAAAGCCCATTTTATTTTGCAAATGTTACACATATGATCCTAATAAAAAAAATTACGACAATAATACCTTGTGTTACTATTTTGTTGCAAACATATCCTTTTAACTGTTAAATACCAGCTAGACTAGTTAAGTGTCAACTAAGACACACTAGCAACATTCTGTTAAGCCATGTTTAAATAATTTAAGAAAAAATAAATTTAAAATATTCAAAAACAAATAAAAGAACGTCTGATTTTAAACTAAATTTTAAACTAAATTTTAAAATAAAATAAACACTCTCCCTCTCGTCTCCCCAAACCCCTATTTGGGCTTCACGTCTTCCTTACTCGCAAGTGGTCAATGCACATGGTTGTCAATGGTGTTCTTCGTCATTCACTGGAGGTCATCGGAGGTGTCAGACGACGGAGGCGACGGATCTTCGATCTTCATCTCTGACGAGCTTGCGGCTAGCCTCTTCGACATAGAACCATGCCCAACCCCCACTGAGGCCCCTCTAGCTCTGAGGACGACACTCCAGCTTCGACGAAGGAGCACACCCAACCCCGACAGAGGACCACGCCCAGATTTGGTCCTTATCAATTGCTACAGGACAAAAAATGGAGGTTGGACTTTTTTTATGTATGAATTTGGGAAAGAATATGGTGTTTTGGACTGTGAATCGAAAAAAGATGGTGTTGTGTGAAATCTAGGTTTCAGTCAAGCTTGGTGGAGCAGCCATGGAGAAAGATAATACCATTTATAGGTTGCAATCAAGCCAATAATTCTACTTCTTCAATATAGTTCGAATGTTCTTAGTAAATGATTTTAATGAAAATCAATTTGTTTTGGCTTTTGATTTTGAACTATGAGTAGGATATTGAACAGATTTTGGTTTTTTATCTTCATTTGTGATGTTATAGATTTTTTTTGTTTTTTTGTTTGTACGTGTTTATCAAAATATGAACCGAAGAACATTAAACTCAAATTTTTAATTTTCAGTTTTGTTTAATTAAGTTTTTTTTTTAATAAATTAAAATCTTTAATAATTAATTAGGTTTTAAAATGTCTGTATAAAATAATTAATTAAATTTTACACTATATGTCCTATATCATACTTAATTTTTTTAAAATGACAACATAACTTACTCTCCCAAACATATGCCATTTCTAATTTTTTAGACAAAAACACCTCTAGCATTAAACACTCTCATCCCAGCCGAACTCTCTCATTTCTCTCTTAGTAGAATTTTCTCTCAACCTCTCAGACCCCTCACATTCTCACCATCTCTCTCAGGCGAAGCTTGATCTCTCGCCACAGCCGCCGTCGCCACCTTCTTCTCCATCGCCGGCAATGGTAAGACAGTTTTTGTGGTTTTTAAAAAAAAAATTGAATTGTAATGTATAAAATTGATGAAATGGGTTTGATTTTTAATCTTTATTTTGAAAAAATGTAGCTTAAAATAGGTTTGATTCTATGTGCATCATTTTGGAAGATTATGTTTAAATTCTGCAAAAAATTTGTGGGTCGATGTTCATTTGATGCCATTTCGATACTTCATCGATGGTAATTCGATGACATACAGTGCATGTGCAGATTTTTAAATTATTGAATAGTAGTTCATCGATGCGCAATCGATGCTCCATTGATAGTATTTCGATGGACCAGTAAATGAATGTGATAGTCCATCGATGCGCAATCGATGGTATATCGATGTCATTTTGATGCTTGCATGGTTTTCATTTTTTTTGTATAAAATCGATGAGATTTCGATGATATGTCGATGCTGACTTCGATGCAATTTCGATTATAGTTCGATGGTATTTCGATGCTTTCATGGTTTTAGTTATATTTTGGTAAATCTATATATTTCGATGCTATGTCGATGTCATTTCGATGGTTGTTCGAGCACATTAATTTGATGGTGATGCATCGATGATTATTCGATGCTATGTCGATGCAATGTCAATGGATTTTATATGTTATCTACTCGAAAGATATTCGATGCTCCATCGATGCTATTTCGATGGTGTATCGATTCCATTTCGATGGCACATCGATAGTTTGTTTGTTTATTTGTAAAATCAGTTTCGATGGTATATCGATGCTGATTCGAGGGTGGCTTGGTCAGTTGTATATCGATGGCATTTCGATGGTATATCGATGGCATTTTGATGGTATATCGATGGCATTTCGATGGTATATCGATGACATTTCGATGGTATATCGATGGCATTTCGATGGAATTCGATGGTATATCGATAGCATTTCGATGGAACATCGATGACAACAACAGGCTAAGTATTTTTTGTAAATTCAACAAATTCTCTTTTTTTTTGAATATTTTGCAGATGCCACCCAAACGTATCCCACCGCTTGAGATTCCTATAGAGGATCATTATGTCAGTCGTATGACCTATAGGGGTTCCAGGAGGTTAACAAAATTGAAGAAAATGTTTGAGGAGCATGGATTGTTGGGGAGGGTGAATGAGTCTGTTTTTGGACTATTCTTCACAGCCCTTGCCTTTTCGTTCTCTGGGGCATTGGTGCACACACTACTTTTGCGGAAGGTCAAGTCTCTGCGTGGCGATGAGGTGCACTTCTTGATGGGCCCAAACTTATGTAAGTTTGGGGTGCACGTGTAATGCCCCGGAATCTCTAATGCGGTTTAATGGCTGGATTAGTAGGCCAGGAGGGCCATAACTGTTTAATTATGACATTAAATGAATATATGCATGTTTATGTGAATTATATTATAATATGATGTTATATGCATGCATGTGGGTCCACATTTGATTATTAGGGTGTTTTAGTAATTTGGCCCGTTGAGGGCATATTTGTGTATTTTGGTGCATATTGTGATTTGTGAATGAGATCCCATTATTATGAAGATATATTCGAGCTATTCGGCATGAGACGGTCTTATATTCTGAATTAGCGGTTTGTCATAATGGGGTTTTTTATTGGGATATTGAGTAATGAGGATGTTGTTTGATGATAAATTGGGAGTTATTGAGATCAGGAGGAAATTCTGGGAGTTTTGACTATAATGTTCCCGAGAGTGTTTTTGGGGTCCCGAACACTAGGTTTTATTTGAGGTTACTTAAGCTTGAAGTAGCTTGTCAGGTAGAACCGTACATTAGAAAACCTCTTTTTCTTTCTCGTTAGTTCATTTTACAGTTCGAGGCATTATCGAAGAAATTTTGAGTTCTAGAAGTCGAAATCAAGCGAGGATCAAGGCATAACGATCCTAGGAAAGATTAGAAGCTTCTTGACTGAAGGATTTGACGAGAAACAACCCAATCAAAGGTAATCTAAGCTTTAAGTTTTGAGTTTTTAGAGTTTCTAAGCTTCGAATTGGTTTTTGTGAATCGATGAGTTTTTGGTTCGTTTGAGCCTCGGGATTTGATGGTTTTGGATCATTGGGAAGTTTGGGAACTTTGATTTTTGGATTTGGAAGTGTTTAGGTATGTTTTTGGAGGGATTTAAAAGAGGAAAAATGAGGTTTTTGGCTGGGCTCGTGGTAGGGCCACGACTCTGTTCTAGGGCGCCGCGGCCTAGGCTCGATGAAGGAGGTGGCTTGTTGTCTGAGCAATTAGGGCCGCGGCGCAAGGAGGAGCGATGCGACGCTAGGAACATGCAGAGGTGGGTTTGGCTTCTTTTTGGGGGCAGGCTGCGGCACAAGGCTGGTGTAGGGCCGCAGCGCTTAAGGGCATTTTTGGCCAAAATTGTGTTTTAATTATGGGAACTCAAACCTTAGGCCTCGTGATCGTTCCTACTACCCGGTTTAATAGGATTCGATGTCCCGGAGGCTAGGTCTTGGTCTGGGAACCTTTTGATTATTCATTTTGTTGATGGGATCCCATATTTGGTTATGACTAGGTGACCGCTAAAGGATTAAAGTCAGATCGTTCTCAAGGGTCATTCTTTTATTCATTCTCGCTCGAATCAGAGGTAAGAAAACTGCACCCTGTGTATGTGACATGCACGATTGTTGTTGAGGCATGTTGGTTGATGAATGTGGACATTAATTGCATATTAAATGCTTAGCAGAGTTTGCTTACTTGTGTATGGCACTGATTAGTCAGGGACGGCACTGGTGGCATATTACTGACCTGAGAGTCAGAAACGGCATAAGCGTCCTGAGCGCAGAGCCGATTAAAGATTAGATCTAATCAATATCAGCGTTGAATGCCTCTAGGGACATTAATGCTGGACCGACCCTAAGGTCGATGGAACTTATAAGCGCTTGACTAGTCTAAGACTAGATACTCAGAGCCAGGGCCTAAGGCCTAGGTGACTGCTTATCACATGGCTAGGGAGCGGAATCCCATGGTTATGACTCTATGGTCATGAGGAAGGTTATGTTGGTGATTAGTCATCATGCACCTATCCTGTTTAAGCTAGTGAAAGGTTCACTTATTTGTAGACCCCCAGTGACCCTATCGTCACATGGCTAGAGGGAACGGAACCCACCTTAATGACTCTTGCGACTGTCACTCATTTGTTTTGGACTGAAAGTCCTGAATAATTATTATAATCATTGTTGATATTATATTCATGATATATTGTGTTTTCTTGTTGGGCATTGGCTCATGGGTGCTATGTGGTGCAGGTAAAGGGAAAGAAAAACCCACCCAACCTTGAGTGGAGAGCTTAGGTGGTAATGTGTACATATGCGCCCGCTTGACCACCACGACCAAGAAGTTCTCAGAGGAACTAGGGGTTTACCCTATTTTTGCCGCTTAGGTCAGCGGGATTGTAAATTTGAAACAGTAATTACCATTTTGAGTTATGAATAACTTGTAAATATTTTTAATGGGCCCATGAACAGTTTTATGTATTAAATAAAATATATCATTTCTTTTTTATTGGCTTTCCACTTTATCCTGTCAATAACACTTAGAAGCACGTTTTTAACCAAAGGACTCGGGTAGCGAGTTAAATTTCCGGTTCACCATTCACCGTAACTGTTCTGGGGTAACCAGGGCGTTACAACTTGGTATCAAAGCGTGCCAAGGTTAGGGTTCCTGTAGACTGGCTGGGCATGTACACACATCACTGAAGTCAAGCTCGACTCATGGTTTGGTAACTATTTATGTAGTTATATGTATAACTGCTTAAATATAGTATATATGCTTTACCTGTATGCATGAGACACCATGTTAAACCTGTGCCCTGAAATATTATATCCTCAGCAATTGCGTGCTAATTAGTACTGAGATATCTGGAACATACTTATTAGTATTGTTGTTTGTGAACTATTATGTGATACATGCTAAGTGCTAAATGCTAAAAACATGTATCTGCTTGTATAATTGTATGACTGTAGAATATGATAATTGTCTGCTTGTTCTTGGACAGTAAGGCGGCAAGAGGTTTAGTTATTACTACCTGACTGGCCGTATTGATCATTATTTCAACAAGGTATCAGTAATAAGAATGAATCCAGCGCAGACCGATATGTCAGCTGGCCAGAGTGATCGAGGCCAGAATAATAACAATCAGGGTCAAGAAAATTACCAAGGACAGGTTCCACAGCCAGCTCCTATAAATTGGCAGCAAATAATCAGTGATCTGCAGGCAACAATGTTGAGACAGAGGGAAGAACTTCGTCTCCTGAGACAACAACAAGCACCTGCAGTGGCCAGTGTATCAGAGGCACCTCCTGTGTCGGTGCCAGCAGCAGAGCAGCTGCCTGAGGTTGGAAATAAATGGGAGCCTCTCTATGAAAGGTTTAAGAAGCAACAACCTCCAATTTTTTAGGGCAGTGCAGATCCTGCCAAGGCAGAGCAATGGATGAGTATGATTACCACCATCCTAGATTTTATGAGGGTGACTGGTAATGAGAGGGTGGCCTGCGCCACTTATATGTTTCGGGAGGATGCCCGAATCTGGTGGGAGGTTATTACCCAGACCAGAAATGTTAATGCCCTGAGTTGAGAAGAGTTTCAGACTCTGTTCAACGAAAAATACTACAATGATGCCATCAAGGCAGCAAAAGCTGAGGAGTTCATTAGGCTACTTCAAGGAGGTTTGTTAGTCACTGAGTATGCCTTAAAGTTTGATCATTTGGCGAAATTTGCCATGGAGCTGGTGCCCACTGATGGGACCAGAAAAGAGAGATTTCTTCAGGGGCTACAGCCCAGATTAGCCCGTGATGTACGTATTACCACTGTGGCTGGGGTTACTACCTATGCACAGGTGGTTGAGAAGGCACTCACAGCTGAGAGTGCAGAGAACAAGATCTGGCGAGACAGTGCTGCCAAAAAGGAGTTCAGGAGGACAGGTCCTCCATTTGTGGGTTCAAGTAGGGGTGGAGGCCCCAGTGATCAGAAGAGGAAGGTTCCTGACACCTTCCCAGTTCTATGTCCTGATAGGCGACCTCGTGGTATTTCAATGGGTCGTCCAGGTGGTAGTGAAGCCTGGAAGTCTTATCCTGAATGCCCTAGATGCAAGAGGCATCATTTGGGAGAGTGTAGGGCAAGAGCCTGCTTCTCATGTGGAGCAGTGGGTCATCTTAAGAAGGATTTCCCTAAGGCAAGAAAAGAAGAACCTAGAAAAGCGGACAGCTTAGCCCCAGCTCGAGTGTTCGCATTGACTCAAGCAGAAGCTGAGGCTTCACCCTCAGTTGTTATAGGTCATCTTCTTAGTGCTGGAACCCCTTATAATGTATTGATTGATTCTGGTGCTACACACTCTTTTGTTGCTAATAGTATTATTGATAGACTGTGTAGACCTTCTGATTTTTATGCTGTGGGGTTTGGAACTTTGTTACCCACTGGAGAGTTAGTGGTATCCAGGAGATGGGTCAGATCTTTGCCAGTGATAGTGGAAGGCAGAGAGTTGTCAGTGGATTTGATAGAGTTGGTTATGACTGACTTCGATATGATATTGGGTATGGATTGGTTGGCAAAGTATGGGGCAACCATTGACTACAGAAGGAAGATGGTGTAACTCCCTGGACAGTCAGGACCGCTACACTGTGTACTTGTAAAGGTGCAGGACTTGCTAATCAAGACATTTAATCAAAACGTGTCACTAAACCATAAATGTGCTAGGGTTAAAATGGTTTTGGTCTCAAAAGATACATTTCATATATTTAAACAGATTTACATATGGGATCCCAAAAAGGAACAGTGTTTAAAAGTTGGTTTACAAAATTTCCAAATTACAGGCTACCATCAACCACTCTAAGGCAAAACAGACATTTATAGCTTTTCTGTTCCTGTTATCCTCCCAACCGTGGCGGCTGAGCAGCTGGTCATGTACATTCTGCTCACAGAGCTCTCCAAGTCAGGGCTGATCAAGTTTGCCCTTGCCTTTACCTGCACCACGTAGCACCTGTGAGCCAAGACCCAGCAAGAAAACATAATACACATCTCAACAATCATAACAAGAGTATAATTCTTTAAGCATGATCAAACACTTAACATTCCACATTAACCACATAGCATGTAATCGGAATCAAAGATGCTACCAATCATTAATAATAGTCGAATCACATAATAACTAGGGCCGACAACTTAGGCCGCATCCTCTGTTTACCCCACCAACTCCAGCCCGCTTAAACCGAGCTCTGTGCATAATAAGCTGTCCTATGCTACCAGTGGCCGAGCCGCGCCCTGTGCGCAAGTGTAACCTTTGGCACTCTTAGGCTATTGGTTTACTATTTACATGGCATAATACCATCCTTTTCAAAGCATACATATTAGGGAACCCTTAGTCCCATTACAAATACACAACCGGGTGCAGTTTTCTTACCTTTGACTTCCACGTGTACTAGTTACAAGCGATGCTCCTTGAGCGCGATCCGATCCCCGAGCCCTAGCTTAGCACCTAGTCACAACCAAGATAAAGGATACCATCAACAATCTTAAATGAGCTTCTAGACAAAGTTCTAGTCTCCGGAACATTGAACTTCACCAATCATGGTAAAAGATTCAATCCCGAGCACCCTAGGTTAAATTCCCAAGCCTAGAATCTCAAAATCCCAAAATCTCTTAAGGGTCGCGGCATTAGCCACCTATGCCACGGCATGGCCCCAACCAGAGGCCTCCTAGTGCCCAAAAATAGGTAAGGGTCGCGACCCTACTCAGACCATGCCGCGGCCCGCCCTCCTTCCTCAGCACCCATCAGCTTCGAAGGGCCGCGGCCCGACCCCTTCGAACCCAAAAAAACCTCCAATTTTTACTCTCAAACCTCATGCAAACTCACTCAAAACTACCCCAAATCCAAAACTCAATTATCCAAAAACTTCCCACAAGATTCCAGCAACATAACCCAGCTGAAACCTAGACTAGAAACCCATCAAAAACCTATTTCAATCACTGAAACTTTCTAACTCAAGAACACAAAATCCAGCCATGGAAACACTATAACTCAGCCATTAAACCTTAAATTCAAGCTTACCTCAACTGCAGAACCAATCCTCCAAGAGCTTTCTGGACTAACTTCCAAGGTTCTAACTTCAATTTAATCTTCAAATCCAAACCCAAAAACCACTTAGAACACACTCAAAATCACATAATTTTCAACAACAGAAAGTGGGAATCAATCCTTACCTTAGTCCTGGTTGAATTCCTTTGCTAAAATTGAGCTAATCCCTTAAGACCCAATCTTAAATCACAGAGCTTTCAGCTGAGTTCCTTTAGACTCCAAGAGTTTCCTTTGAGAAAGAAAGGGAGAAAGAGGAAAGAGTCGGTTTATTATGTTCTACTGTTTTCTACAGCTCCTTAAGTCTATCCTTAGGCAATTAAGCTAATCCCAAAGCTCGGGGTACCGGAAACGTCCCCGAGGGCAAAATAGTAAAATTCCCCAATATTCCCACCTAGACTTCCTAACCTCAAGTATATCTCTAATTATTTATTTTCATAACCCGGTAATCTAAATAACCACATGATACCTAAGATACCCCTTGACTTGTCCAAAGTCAAGCATTAGGCCCCGCTGTGACTTTCCCCCTATCTAGCTCCCTATGATCGCCTCAAGTCGCCCACTGCAGATTTACCCACATAATAATGTGGTTCTCACAAACATAACATTTAACCACATCTATAATCATATAATCATACAAGCATGTTTATCATGTAATCATGGATTGAATCAATAAATTCACACATAAACCAATTATGCCCTCCTGGCACACTAATCAAGGCCCTTAAGCCATATTAGTGATTTTGGGTCGTTACAGATGGTCTCCTTTGAGCCTAAAGGTGAGGATCCTTTTGTGTTTGTGGGTACTATGCATGGACCTCGCATACCTATGATTTTTGTTCTGAGAGCTAGGGATCTATTGCAAGGAGGTTGCCTTGGATTCTTAGCTAGTGTGGTTGATACCACTCAGGTTGTGCCAGTGAGACTAGAAGATACCAGACTTGTTTGTGAATTCCTGGATGTGTTTCTAGAAGATTTGTCAGGGTTGCCATCGCACAAAGAGATTGAGTTCGTGATAGAACTGGCACAAGGGACGAAGCCAGTGTCTAGAGCACCTTACAGAATGGCCTCAACTGAGTTGAAAGAGTTGAAAGTACAGTTGCAAGAACTGTTGGATTTGGGTTTTATCAGACCTAGTTTCCCACCATGGGGTGCGCCAGTTCTATTTGTAAAGAAGAATGATGGTTCTCTGAGGATGTGTATTGATTACAGAGAACTGAATAAGCTAACAATCAAGAATAAGTATCCTTTTCCAAGGATAAATGATATGTTTGATCAGTTGCAAGGTAAAAAGGTATTCTCAAAGATCGACCTTCGTTCTGGTTATCATCAGTTGAGGGTCAAGGAGAGAGACATATCGAAGACTGCTTTTCGTACCAGGTATGGGCATTATGAGTTCCTAGTTATGTCTTTTGGATTGACTAATGCCCCTGCTGCTTTTATGGATCTGATGAACAGAGTGTTCAAGGATTATCTGGACTAGTTTGTGATCGTCTTCATTGATGATATTCTGGTATATTCTCAGTTTGATTCAGAGCATGAGCAACATCTGAGGTTAGTTCTACAAAGATTGAGGGAGCACAGATTGTTTGCAAAGTTTAAGAAATTTGAGTTCTGGTTATCTCAAGTATCCTTTCTTGGGCACATTGTCAGTAAGAAGGGGATTAAGGTAGATCCAGCAAAGATTGAAGCGGTCAAAGATTGGCCAAGGCCAAATAATGCTTCTGAGGATAAAAGTTTCCTTGGATTGGCAGATTATTATAGGCGTTTTGTGGAAGGGTTCTCAAAGATTGCTACTGTAACGCCCTACTAATTAGGGTCAATTACCAAGTGTGTTTAAAACCAGTGCTGGACTTGCTAAACAAGTCATTTGGACTAAACATGTGATTAAGCCACTAAAGGTTTAGGTATTAAAACTTTTGGTCAACTTATAAACATTTCCATTAAGTTAAAAACATGTTCTTTACCTGGGATCCCAAAAACATTAGTTTAAAAGTCAATTACAATACTCAAGTTACACAATAAGCCGACCTAGGTGGCAAAAGCTGGGTTTAACCCTAGTTCCTCTGAGCATCTCGGCCGCGGTGGTCGAGCGGACTGCATATGTACATACCACTGCTAATGCCCTCTGTTATCCCCAAAATTTGAAAACGATGACGTGGCAATCAGAAGTGACAAGTGGCAATACATGGTCCGTAGACGACACATTAATAGTCAATAAATGTATTGGCTCTTCGAAGTTGTGATAAAGTGATCTGACTGACCTGGTAGAGTTTCTGTCTAAGGATTTTTGACTAGCCAGTCAAGTGTCATGACCGACCAGGCATGACCTTTTCCGACCAGTCATATGATTGTCTGCCCAGGCATGACCTTGTCCGACCAGTCATGACCATGTCCGACCAGCCAAGTGCATGTCTGCCCAGCCAAGTGCATGTCTGCCCAGTGAAGGTTTGGCTGACTAGCTTGATTGTGATATGGATCGACTAGACAGAGCAGGGCTACGTAAAAAATCCCATAAACGGATTCAACAAGAATCAGTCTTGGCTTGTGCGGGAATCTCTCAGATGTCCCAGAATAATAACCATATTGTTGTAATATTAGATTTATTTATATTTTATTAATTAAAGTCTGTTGAAAGAACAAATGACCCGATAAAAGGGAGATATTTATGTACGATCCATGAGCATATAAATAAATGGCTCATGGCATCATTTGGGGGATCTGATCTTTTTGGGGGCTGAGAAAACTCTCTCGTTTTGAGATTTTGGGGACTGTTACTTGGAGCATTCTTGGGGCATTTTCTGAGAGGTTAGAGAGATAAATTTTGTATTCTCTAGAGAGAAACTCTATATTTTTCTACTTGTAATCTGCACTGAAGAAACTCAATTGACTCAGGTTCATCTGATCTTGAGTGCAGATATATAATCACAACTCTAAGTGGATTAGGCTATTACCAACACATTGGGACTGAACCACTATAAAAATCATCTGTGTCGTTTATTTCTCTTGAAGTATTTTGTCATTTGGACGTCTACACGTCGTTGGCCAAAAACGCGGTCAACATTTTGGTGCTTTCATTGAGAGCCTGAAGAGAAGAAGCACATGACTATCATATCGAAATGGCGCCCAAGAATACCAATGTGGCATCCAAAAAGTCAGGCACATCAAAGGAGCCTGCTAGATCAGAAGAGCCTGGACCGCAAAACCTAGAGACTGCCCAGGACGTACCGAAAAGCCTCCACTGCACCCCGACCAGCACCGTAGTAGGAGAGAGCAAGTCCCGCATAGTAAGTGTAATGCCCCGAATTCTCCGATGTGTTTAACGGCGTGAATAGTAGGCCGGGAGGGCCATACTTGCTTAATTATGTTATTAATTGATAAAATGCATGTATATGTTGATTATATTATAATATGATGTGAAATGCATGCATGTGAGTCCATATTTCTAATTACAGGGGTGTGATGATAATTTGGCCCGTTGAAAGTAATTTGTGTATTTGGGTGCATGATGTGATTTGTGAATGAGATTCCATTATTATGGAGATATATTCGAGCTATTCGACATGAGACGGTTATTTTTAGTGGATTAGCAGTTTTGTCATAACGGGATCAATTCTGGGGTAATAGAAATGTTCATTTGATGATAAATTGGGAATATTTGAGATCAGGGTGAAATTCTGGAGGTTTTGACTATAATGTCCCCGAGGGTGTTTTCGGGACCCCGAGCATTAGGTTTTATTTAAGGTTACTTAAGTTTGAAGTAGCTTATCAGTTAGAACATACGATAGAAAACCTCTCGTTACCCTTCGTTAGTTCATTTTCGCCACCTGGAGCATATTTGACGAAATCTTGAGTTCTAGGAGTCGGAATCAAGTGAGGATCAAGGCATAGCGATCCTAGGAAAGATTAGAAGCTTCTTAACCGAAGGATTCGACAGAAAACAACCCAATTGAAGGTAATCGAAGTTTAAGTTTTGAGTTTTTCCGAGTTTTTAAGCTTTGAATTGATTTTGTGAATTGTTGAGTTTTCGATTCGTTTGAACCTTGGGTTTTGAGGGTTTTGATGCATGGGGAAGCTTGGGAAATTTGTTTTGATGATTGGGGCGCCGTGGCCCTGCCTTGAAGAAGCAGGTGGAGAACTTGTGCTCCCTGGGCGCCACGGCCCTTGATGGAGGGCGCCGCGGCCGTTGCCTCAGAGAACCTTGGGGGTCGCGGCCCAAGGTGCTAGGGCCGCAGCCCTTGCCCTGTTTTCGTCCCGTTTGCTTGTTTTGACCCCGGAAACCTAGTTTTAGGCCTCGGGAGTGTCCTTACTACCTGGATTAGTTGGATTGATCTCTTGGAGGCTAGATAATGGTTTGAGAACCCTTGATTATCATGATTATTGATGGTATCCTATATGTGTTATGATTAGGTAACCGCTAAAGGACTAAAAGCTAAACCGTTCTCAAGGGTCGTTCTTTTGTTCACTCTAGCTCGAATCAAAGGTAAGAAAACTGCACCCCAAGTGTGACATGCATGGATATTCATGAGGCATGTTGGTTGTGTAAATATGGACATGGATTGAATATAGACTGCTTAGCATATGTTGCTCACTTGTGCATGGTACTGACTCATTAGTCAAGATTTGGCAAAGGTGCTGGTATCAACTGTGAAGCTGTGACTTATTAGTCAGGTTCGGCAGTGGTACTAGGCACTGGTCACATTGTGCTGACTCATTAGTCAGGACGGCCTTAGCGTGTTAACGCAAGCTAACAAAGATTAGATCTAATCGACTATCAGCATTGGATGACTCAAAGAGCATTAATGCCAGGCCGACCCCGAGGGTCGATGAATGAAATAAGCGCTTGGAGGCTAGTGGCTTACCTAGCAGCCACTCTCCCACTTGAAACAGTGACATACTTGTCAGTCACTAAGTATGGTTTGCCAGAACCTGTTGAAGGCTAGTGGCTTACCTAGCAGCCACTCTTCCATTTGATTTAGTGACTTGCTTGCCAGTCACTCTGTATGGTTTATCAGGACCCCATGTGATGTTCACTCATTTGTTTGAAAGCTTTATGCTCAGTGTGATTATAATGATAATCATTTGATAACGTTCATGCAAAGTGTTATGTTTTCTTGCTGGGCTTCGGCTCATGGGTGCTATGTGGTGCAGGTAAAGGGAAAGAAAAGCTCACCTAGCCTTGACTGGAGAGCTGATGTGGTGATGTGTACATATGCGGCCGCTTGATCACCACGACCAAGGAGTTCTCAGAGGAACTAGGGGGTTTACCCTATTTTTTCCGCTTAGGTCGGCGGGATTGTAAATCTAAAACTGTAATGACCACTTTGTACTGAGAACAACTTGTAACTGTTTTGATTAGCTCTGCAGAGCAGTTTGTAATGAAAATCTCCATTTCGTTTTATTAGTTGTATACCTTAACCTGTTAATTACACTTAGAGCACATTTTTGACCAAAGGACTCGGGTAGCGAGTCAAATTTCTGGTCCACCGTTCACCGTAATTGTTCTGGGGTAACCAGGGCGTTACAGTAAGCCCTCTGGAAAATCGAAAAGTACGGTGTTTGATCGGGCAGGAGAGTATGCTTCCCGGAAGGATCTGAGGGACGATATCAGCAACAAGAGAAGGATCGTCCCGGTCGAAGGGCAAAATCTGAATCGCCATGCTTGTCAAGTAGAAATACTTGACGACAGTGCACCAGATGGTAATGCCCGACCAGGCTGTCAAGATCTTGGAACTTCATCAGTTGCACCAGCCATCCAAGCCCAGCTTGATGTGCTAACAGCTGCAGTGCAAGGTTTGTCAAAGCGACCTTCCAGGATAGATGCGATAGACCACCGGAGTGGCAGCCCATTTTGTGCCCAGATTAGAGCAGCCCAGCCACCGGAAAAATATAAAGCACCGGTTCTACCAGTATATACAGAAAAGGCAGATCCCATCAGACATGTTGGGAAGTTCGAGGACCAGATGGAATTGCTCAGAGTGAGTGATGATTATCGGTGTAGAGTTTTCCCGACTACTTTGTCGGATACTGCCTAGGAATGGTATTGGAAGTTTTGTTAGAGAATATATTTTGTAATTGCTCAATGGAAAAGTGGAAAAACCAACATACAACTCTATGCAAAAATTACAATAGACAAGGTAATTGATTAAATAAATATTACAACTCAATTACTCAAAATACAAGTAACTAGAAAGATGTAGAAGAAGAAGATTACAAACTCAATACTATAATAATACAAGTAAATAAGAAGAACAAGAAGAACAAAAGAATGAAAACATAAACAAACTCTCACACAACCAAAGTGTAGAGTAGTAGGGATCACCAACTTGAACAAGGTTCAAGACCTTTGTCCAAAAGCTTATTTCCCCTATTCTCTAAGCACTAAGGGATCTCTCTAGGAAATAGCTCTCTGGAATTATCAAGTCTTTTGGTGAATTTTTCAGCCAAGTGCTTTGTGGATGAAAAATGGCGTGTCATACAAGTGAGCATTAGGCTCATATTTATAGAGTTTGAGATACCCTTTGGATTTTAAATTCCACCAACCCCCATGGCTGTTACCAATGTTTAATTGGATTAATATGGAATTAAAATTGAGATTTGGGAGTTATTTGAGTTTTTAGAACCGTTCAACACATTTGGAAAAACTAAAAATTTTGGCCTGAAATGCACCTGTGGCCGCGGCCAGGGACATTAGTGGCCGCGGCCACTGCTCTCTGTCCCCCAGGCCGCGGCCACCATCATTCAGTGGCCGTGGCCATAGCCCATTTTCAGCACTTGAAAATGTGATGTTTTTCCAAACAGTTCCAAACCCTCCCAAATGATTTTGTAACTCCCAAAACACATTATTGGGGTTAAAATCATATCTCCAACAGCCATATTTCATAATGGCTTTATGAAATCCATTCTCAAATGTGTAACATATAATATACACATTATTGGGTAATATTTAGGAGTTACAAATTTGTAACTGATTTTGTAACTCCAAAATATGTCACATTTGGGCACACATATGTGTCCAATTTTGTGACTCTCAATAATATGTTACAAGGTGTGACAAATCACATTTGTGTGACAAATCACATTTTGTCATATTATTTAATCTAATATTATATTATATGAAATAATATAACAAGTTTAAGCCGAACTCCATTACTTCTTGGGAAGCATTCAGGTTGGAGTTTTGTAGACAATTCAACACAGCCCGGACTCCACCAGTTTATGCCAACCACTTGGCAGATATCAAACAAGGAAAAGATGAGTCTCTAAAGAATTATATACAGAGATTCATGAGAGAAGCCAATAGAGCAACTACTGTAGGAGACGAGGGGAAGATGGTTGCCATATCCGCTAGGATAACTTATCGGAGCCCTTTGTGGGATAGTATACATAGAAATCCAATTTCAACACTTCAACAATTTCTTGACCGAGCAGACAAGTATATGAAATTGGATGATGCAATCGAGAAAGAGGAGAATGGCATAAACAATCCGGGCGGATCAACTGACTCTCTTAGTAATGGTGGAAAGAAACGTGGAAATAACGGGTCTGACCACCCTGAGGAAAAGAAAGCAAAGTTGAGTTCAAGCGAAAAGCCAACCAAGTATGAGCCTCAATTCACTAATTACACCACTCTCTCGGCCAGCCGAGCAGAAATATATCTTGCTAGTCATGAAGAGGTTCCCTACAAGAAACCTCCACCCATCAGGAAAGAGATGAGGAAGAGAGACATGAATAAGTTTTGTCGTTTCCATGGAGATTATGGTCACGACACAAATGAATGCAATCACCTCAAGGACAAGACAGAATTTCTTCTCCGGTTGGGCAAGTTGAGAAAGTACCGGGCAGAGACACCCCAAGGAGAAGGAGGCAGCAGCAATCCTGGGTTCAAACGACAAAGATCTCCACCCTTGTAACCCAGACCTGAGGACTTTACCTTAGACACTATATGTGGAGGTCCACACTTAGCTGAGGATAGCAACGAAGCAAGGGAGAGGTATGCTAAGCGGGAGTGCTAGGATCAGAAACCACTGGAGTGGCGAGCATCGGAGGATATATTATTTCTAAATACCGCTTTCAGAGTGGTAGCTTGATTTCGAGTTGTTTGACTTGTTATTTAAGTTTGGTTTATGAGCTGGTTATTTGCTAACCAGTTATTTTATTTTTGAACAATTTTGGTTGTTTAAGACTCGTTATTAGACATGTTTTGTCCTTTTTAATTTAAGAGTAATAAAAGAGACTACGCGTAGCGTGGTCGATTCTTGCTACAAATATGCATGTATGTTAGTTATCCGAGCAGTGTTCAACTGGTCGGTAAAATCAGACAGTGTTCAACTGGTCGATACGTTCAAGCAGTGTTCAACTGCTCGAATATTTTCCATATATTCTATGTGTTTCACGAGTAATTAACTGCTCGAACAGATTCGGTCAAGTAGCAAGTGACTAAGGATCTTTCAACCCTCGATCACCTAGGTGGCACATGGGGTATACTGGTATATAATTTAACACAGGCAATAAGAGCACGAGTTAATATATAAGTTTTTAGGCTGACTTGTAAATTTTTGAAGTCCAAGAAGGCCATTAAGCTAACTTGTTTGACAAAGCTTAAGTAACTTGGAATTTTTTAAAATTTCAAGTTAGGAGCAGATATTCGTGTGACAATAAACATTATGCTCATAAAATATTAGAGCAATAAGAGTGTGAGAAAGTATACTTAGTACGGACTTATGAAATGTCTAAAATTTCTAAGTTAGAAAACTAAGTACTCATGCGAAAATATAAGGCATACATCAGAGTGACTTTACTATTCACAAAAAACTTATAACTTTTTAAGTCTAAAAAGACTTAGAATGTTTTAAGTTAGAAAAGAAAAGTAAAGTATAAATACCAACAGCTCGACTGTACGAGAAAAATATCAAAGCTGCTAAGTAACAATTGTCTTCACAAGAATAAAGAATAAACTACTAGCTAGGTACAAGGTTTAGCTGATCAGGTGCAAAGCTTTCCTGGTCGGGAGAGCCGATACAACTTCCCTGGTCAGCTAAGCATGTATCACTGATCGAGTAGGAAACTCTGTTGTTTAGCATAAATAACATCGATGAGTCCCTGGAGTGAATCAAACAAACACAAGTAAATGAATGCAAAGTAAAAATACTTACCACACAGTGAAAAAATTTCTTTGAGAAGAGAAGTCAATTTTTCCCCAAGATTGATTGAGAGAAATCAATCTCTCAAAATACTTTTGGGAGATAAGAACAAGGTGCTTTGATGGTTTTTGGTAGGGAAAGTTTTAGGCATAGGCTTAACTGGCTATGCCATATGCCCAAGCGGATGTCGAGTGTGCTGAAGCAGGCCCCCGCGCGTGACCGAGGGCTGGATCCGAGCGATGTTCGAGCAGCTGGGTTGCATCCGCGCGCGCGTCTGAAGGCTGCGTCCGAGCAGCTGGAGGCTGCATCCGAACGGCTGGCTAGGCATCCGAGGGGGAGAGGCATCCGAAGGCTGCGTCCGAGCAGATTGGGCTGCGTCCGATCGAGTGGGGCTGTGTCCGAGCAGCCAGACCCGTGTCCGAGCGGACAGTGGCATTCGTCCGAGCGATTGGTAATGGCGCGCGTCCGAGGAGTCACATCAAGCAAGCTTCTGAGGGGCAGTCACATGTTGGCCCGATCGGATGGGTGGCCAGCTAGACGCGCAGCAAGGATGCATGCGTATGTCCGAGCAGAGGCATGTGTCCAAGCAGCAGTCCGAGTGTCCGAGCGGATGGCGTGCTCCGAGCGGATGCGTGATGTCCGAGTGATGGAGCCCTGATGTCCGAATGATGATGCCATTACATCCGAGCAGACAGTGGCATATTCGAGCGGCTTGGGAAAATATATTTATGGTGCCCTTGGTGATTTTCAAAAAATAATGACCAATTGGCTATAAGGTCCGAAAGGACAATAAATCTCAAGGGCATGGGGCACAAACATATTTTCTTACTCATGGAATACTACCACAAGATCAAAAAATAGAATTTGAAGAAATCAAAAGACAAGTTCAATCCTAGGTTTACGTGAAAGTTATAGACCGAATGGAAGCTTTTGGATGACCTCAAAAGCATTGTGCTAGAAGAAAAGTTTATCATACGAGAAAATCGTATAATAAACTTGGGGGGCAAATGTTATCCCCAAAATTTGAAAACGATGACGTGGCAATCAGAAGTGACAAGTGGTAATACATGGTCCGTAGACGATACATTAATAGTCAATAAATGTATTGGCTCTTCAGAGTTGTGATAAAGTGATCTGACTGACCTGGTAGAGTTTCTGTCTAAGGATTTTTGACTGGCCAGTCAAGTGTCATGACTGACCAGGCATAACCTTGTCCGACCAGTCATATGATTGTCTGCCCAGGCATGACCTTGTCTGACCAGTCATGACCATGTCCAACCAGTCATGACCATGTCCAACCAGTCATGACCATGTCCGACCAGTTAAGTGCATGTCTGCCCAGTCAAGTGCATGTCTGCCCAGTGAAGGTTTGGCTAACCAGCTTGATTGTGATATGGATCGACTAGACAGAGCAGGGCTATGTAAAAAATCCCATAAACAGCTTCAACAAGAATCGGTCTTGGCTTGCGCGAGAATCTCTCAGATGTCCCAGAATAATAGCCATATTGTTGTAATATTAGATTTATATATATTTTATTAATTAAAGTCTGTTGAAAGAAAAAATGACCCGGTAAAAGGGAGATATTTATGTATGATCCATGAGCCTATAAATAAATGGCTCATGGCATCATTTGGGGGTTCTGATCTTTTTGGGGGCTGAGAAAACTCTCTCGTTTTGAGATTTTGGGGAATGTTACTTGGGGCATTCTTGGGGCATTTTCTGAGAGGTTAGAGAGATAAAGTTTGTATTCTCTAAAGAGAAACTCTATATTTTTCTACTTGTATTCTTGTAATCTGCACTAAAGAAACTCAGTTGACTCAGGTTCATCTGATCTTGAGTGCAGATCTATAATCACAACTCTAAGTGGATTAGGCTATTACCAACACATTGGGGCTGAGCCACTATAAAAATCATCTGTGTCGTTTATTTCTCTTGAAGGTTTTTGTCGTTTGGACGTCTACACGTCGTTGGCCAAAAACGCGGTCAACACCCTCCGACTCATGGCTGGTTGAGCTTCTCTTTACCTTTACCTGCACCACAAAGCACCTGTGAGCCAGAAAACTCAGCAAGAAAACATATTCAACAACTTATAGAATAAAATGATTATCAAATAGTAATAACTGTAACTGATGCATTCATTAAACCAAACTGGAGACCATAGAGTCACACAAGTGCATGTTGCACTTACTTTCAAGTTTTGGCATCCGAGCCAGTCGAGCGCATGCCGCACTCCCAGGGTGGCTCAGCCATGGTGGCCTGCACTCCACATGCATTACGCCAATCTTAGCTTATAAACTAAGTTCCTTAAGCCCTTGACTTATAAGTCAAGCCACCACGTACTTCCAACTTATAAGTTGAAGCCTTGAGATTCTCAACTTATAAGGCGAGTCTCCCAAAGTCCATCATATTCTCAACTAATAAATTGATCCTCACTTAACACCCTAATAATACTCTAGTTTATAAACTAAGCTTCACAGTCATAACAAACAGTCACATGTTTCATATAGAATACTTATCAACAATCACAATGCATTATAATACATTCGCGTAGCAGACATAAGCATAATCATAATTACGCACATTACAATGTATCTAATCTGATATTCACAAACATAATTATAATCATGTTCATCACCTTGACTAAGCTCTAATCATGCATTCACATAACAGGTGCAGTTTTCTTACCTTTGGTCCGTATGCAGGTTATTAGCGACGACCCTCTGAGTACGATCCCTGATTCAAGCCCTTAGTGAAAACCTGGTCACAACCGTAATAAGGAGGTTCTATCAACAACAGGTAAATAAAGTCTTCCAGACCAACTCTTAGCCTCCGGGACATCGAATTTCACTTAACAAGGAAGTAGAATCAAACCCGAGCCCAAATAGTTAGGTTCCCAATCTAAAAATCCCATTTAAGCCAAAATTCCCCTTAAGGGCCGCGGCCCCTCACACCCAAGCCGCGGCCCACCTCTAATTCTAGAGGCTCGACCTCCCTGGAAACCAGCGCGCGCCGCGGCGCACCCCTGAGGCGCCGCGGCCTGCCCCTGCCTCCGAGCCCTGCTAGCTCAAAATTCTCTTCGCAGGCCGCGACTCACCAAAAAAGAGCCGCGGCTCAGCCCCACGAACCCATAAATTTCTGGGTTTTTCTTCAACCAAACCCAGCCAAAACCTAACCAATTTCATCCCACTCCTCCATTTTAATTCCCACAACTTATATATACATCCTTACCAGCAAAACCCAACCAATTATCACAGTAAAGCTCATCAAATTACCAGACCCAACCTCTCAATTATCAAGCATGCATAAACACCATAGTTCTAAATAAACCAGCTGAACTAACTTAATAACTTTCAGTTCAGAATCTTACCTCAGCTGAGAAGAATCACTTGAACTAAGCCTCTGTTTTCCCAAAACCTAACACCTTGATTTCCCAAGCTTTACTCTTCAATTTCCCAAAAACTACTCAAACATCCATGGAGCGTAAAGAGAACGTGAGAGAGAGAAAGAGAGCTGCTGAATTTCTTTTCTTTTAGTTTCCTTAGCCTTCTCAACAATCCTAGCTCACCCAAACATTAAACTTAAACCAAAAGTGACCATTTTGCCCCTTGCCCTTAGCCTATTCAACAAGTTCTCACAAGGGCAATTTTGTCCTTTGCCTTAAATCCCGCTATCCATAATTTACATCCTATAGTTCCCGCTACTTCCAATATTCTCACACGGTTACCAATAAATTCCCATTACCCACTAATTCCCGGTAATGTACTAATTTACTAAAATACCCCTAAGCTCACACAGAGCCGGGTATTCAGACCCCGTTGTGACTTTTCCGCTAACTTGCTCATCGGGATCGCCTATCGTCGAGTAACCCAAATATATCCACATAATAATGTGGTCTCAATCACACAAACACATATTTAATATCTCTAACATACAAGCATGATTATATTATAATATAATTCACATAATAACTCAATTATTGCCTCCTGGCCCCCTAATCCAGGCACTAAGCCACATTAGGAAATTTGGGATGTTACAACTATCCCCTCCTTATAGGAATTTCGTCCTCAAAATTTTACCTGAACAACTCGAGATACTGATCCCGCATAGTTGACTCCAATTCCCAAGTCGCCTCCTCGATCTTGCTGATCCTCCATAATACCTTCACTAAAGGTATAACTTTATTCCTCAGGACCTTGTCCTTCTTGTCTAATATCTTGACTGGCTGCTCCTCGAAGGACAAATCTGTCTGTAGCTCCAGATCATCATAACTCAGCACATGACTCGATTAGCGAGGTTAACACTGTTTGCAATGTGCACCGTAACGATCCCTGGAGTTTAGGGCGTTACAATTTGGTATCAGAGCTTGCCAAGGTTTATGGGTTCCTGAAGACAAGCTGGGCATGTACACTCGTCACTAAAGATAGCTTCACTCAGGGAATGGTAACTATTTCTGTAGTTATGCGCTTAACTGCTTAAATAGAATGTAAATGCTTTACCTGCACATTGTATTAGGGAGCATGAGATTCTGATAGAGCCTGACTCTTGACTATATGATTATATGCTCCATGAATATATATATATGAATGTGATTATATGATTACTTGCTCCATGAATATATAATTGTGATATCTGCATGCTGGAGTTGGAGGCATGGTTTGAATATTGGAAGAGCAGGGATTATAGTTGATGTATGAATGCCATGGGCATGTTCATAGCACTGCAAGTGGTTAATGAATGTGGTGTGGTAAGATTTATTTCGTGGGGGAAAGCTCTTGATATGCTCATCATGATTAATGGGTCAAGTTATTGACTGCAGATTCAATCAGCAGGTTTATATCCAAGGCAGATAATGAGGCCTGGTGGTGGTTATATAGAGGCTGGGTATTATAGCCAGGGTTTTAGTTCTTCATATGCTCCTATGAATTTTCAACAGATGTTCACAGATTTGCAATCAAGATTGCAGAGGCATGAGGAAGAGATCAGGTGTCTGAAGCAACATCGGAATCTGTTTGGGGGCACTTCTTTCTTGGTTATGCCAGGAGTGGCATCAGCTTTGGCTCAGCCTAGGGTTGAGAGTAGGTGGAAATTTCTCTATGGAAGATTCTAGGAATATTACCCTCCAGTCTTCGAGGGAGGCCTAGATCCATTCAGAGCTGAGCAATGGATGGGCATGATCAGTTCCATTCTTGATAGTATGGGACTGGTAGGTCACGATCGGGTGGCTTGTGCGACGTTTGTATTGCGGGATGATGCCCTGACGTGGTGGGAAGTGGTATCCCAGACACGAGATACAGTTGTGATGGATTGGAAAGAATTTAGGCAACTGTTCAATGAGAAGTATTATTGTGATGTAGCCAAGACTGCTAAGATGAATGAGTTTGTTAATCTCGTTCAGGGAAAGGCATCAGTAACCGAGTATGTTAACATATTTGATGGGTTGGCCAAGTTCTCTTTAGACATGGTACCCACAGATGTAGCTCGGAAGGAAAGGTTTATTCAAGGGTTGAATCCCAGAATGCGCTTGGTGCAAGAAGCATCATTTGGGAGAATGCCGAGCAAGGGCATGTTTCTTATGTGACATGGTTGGGCACTTCAAGAAGGATTGCCCAAGGTTAAGAAAGGATGAGCAAAAGGGGATAGACAACTTGATTTCAACTCGAGTGTTTATTCTGAGGCAGTCAGAGTCTGAGAGTGAGACTAGTTCCTCAGGGGTGGCAGGTTAGTTTTCTAGTTCTGATTTCTAAGTTATGCTGATTGGCTTTGGTGCCATGTTGTTCCTTTGTTTGTTGCATATAAAGAAGCATAAAGTTAGTATGCAGATTACATGGCTATGTTAAGGGAAGTATAGTAACTCTTGAGCTTGAGAGTGGAAAGCCTCGTGACTGTTGGCACTGTGCATAGATTTGGTATGCTGATGACAGAGAGCTAGAGTTTTATGGCAGAGGGATGCATAGAACTCTTAGCTAGTGTGGTGGATACCACTTAGATTGTGCCAGTGGGATCAGGACAGACTGGATTAGTCTGTGAGTTCTGGATGTGCTTCCAGGGGATCTGCCATGGTTTCCTTTGTGTGAAAAGAATGGAATGGTGATTGGATTAGTGCCAGGGAAGGAATCTAATTTAAGCACCGTATTGATTGGCTCAACATAGTTGTTATAATTAAAAGCTCAGTCAATGAGTAAGGTGATATTCTCTAAGGTGAATCTTGGATCTGGGTGGTACTGATTAGAGATCAGGGAAAAGAATATGCAGAAGTCTGCCGTTATAACAGATAAGGGTACTGGGAGTGCTGAGTTATGATTTGAGAAATTGTTTAATGCCAAGTGTTTATGAGTCAGATGACCAAAGCTATCAAATGTTTATTTGAATGGGATTTGTGATCGTCTTGGACGATGGTTTTGTGGTGTATTCTCTGTGGAAATTTGCCAAGGTTAAGGAATGCCTTAGGGGCAGAAGTGTCCTTGGGTGGTAAGGATATTATAGGTGCCTTGGGAAAAGGTTCAGAGACTTCATGCAGACCAGAATCAGTTAGTAGGCTGTTATGACACCTCAGTGATAGGGAAAAAGGATTGCTTATGCAACATGTTGGTTAAAGGATTTGACCAGAACTGGATTAGAGTTTCTGGGGGGCCAGGTGGCTAGTTTTATGTTTGAGATTACTATCTCAGGGAAAATAAAAAAGAAAAATGACTAAGTGAACCACAGATAAGAAAGATTGAGTGGAAGGTCTTAGCTGGATTAGCTAAGAGTTGTGCAGTGTCAGGTATGGATTTACTGTGGTATAGGGTCGGATTTGGGATCCGATGGATACTAAGATTAATTGGCAGATTCTAGATTAATCTCATGCTATTCTTCTATTCTCTTCATTCAGGCATCATGGAAATGTAACAGGATATGAAAGCTTTATAGTGATGGCTTGAGATGGAGAGGGATGTAATGGGATGCATGATAAAGTTCTTAGCCTGTTAGCAGGTCAGATCAGAGTATCAGAAATTGGTAAGGCCATTGTAGCCTTTGAGTATTTTATAATGGAAATAAGAGAGCATCGCGATGGGTTTCGCGGTGGGATTGCCCAGGTTAGTGGGTCAGTATGATTTGGCATGGAGTCATTATGGACCAGTAGTCCAAGTGAGTTTATTTTTATCAGTAAGGATAAGTAAATAACACAGCTGATCAGTACTCAGATCTCTATGTGAGAGAGATAGTGTGCCTTCTTGAGAATTCAAGGCCTATCTTATCAGATGAAGACTCTATTGTTACTTCCAGGTTATGGTAGGGTTAAAGAAGGCGATGAATGTATAGATGGAATTCAGTATAATTTATTATTCTCTGACTGATGGTAAGTCAGAGAGAGAAAGAGAGAGAGTTATCTAGTATTGGAAAGGTATCTTATGAGATAAGGTATGACAGAGCATGTTTAGCACCAGTTCTTTGGAATGAGATGGGTGAAGTGTTGATTCTGGATCATGTGATGGTTCAGGGGATCATTGAGATTATTAGAGGTTGGAGCTTGGATGCTCACTTCTCAGAGTAAATGGAAAAGTGTTACTGAATTGAAAAGCAGGAACATGGAATTCCAAGTAGAAGATTGTAACTTCTTCAAAAGTATGACCATGGAAATGGATGAGGAATTGAGGGCAAGTTGAGCCTTAGAGTAGTTTAACAGTTTGAATCCTGGATTATTTGACAGTTTGAGTCCTGGATAGGACTGGTTAGGTTGACTTTGGATCGACCTTATTTTTCGCACTGTCAGTTGTATACAGTGTGTTATGTATTTCCATGCTGAGGACATGGGTTAAAGAGAATTCATGAGTTAAGTTATGAGAATCTGGAGATTATGGCTAAGTTATCCTGTAAGGAATAGCCAGTCCAGATATGAAACAGAAAGAATAAGGTTCTGAGGAGAAAAATTATACCTTGGGTTAAGGTATGTTACAAAACAGTGAGGTCAAGGAAATGACCTGGGAAACTGGAGTCAATTGTGCGGAATTCTTATTCCAAGCAAGTCAGATAAATTTCGAGGATGAAATTTCTGTAAGGAGGGGATAGTTGTAATGCCCTAAATTTCCTAATAAGGTTTAGGACCTTGATTAGGAGGCCGGGAGGGCCATAATTGATTTATTATGCTATTTAATGATTATATGCATGTTTATGCGAATTATATTATTATATGATGATAAATGCATGCATATGGGTCCATATTTAATTATAAGGGAATTTTGGTAATTTGGCCTGTTGAGGGCGTGATTGTGTATTTTCATGCATGTGGGTGAATTATAAATAATACCACATGATATGTGGATTGGTTCGAGCCACTCGACATGAGACGATCATGGAATGCAAGTTTTCAGTCTAATCATAACGGGATCAAGTTCGGGGCTCAAAGTGAGTCTCGGGGTAATTTGGTGATTAGAACGTTGCTGGGAATTAAAGGGTAACAAGATATGAATTATTGGTATTTAAGAATATTGAGAATAACAGGAGTTGGAGGGTGTTAATTATAATTAACGAGATAGGCAGGAAGGACGATTTTACCCTTGGGAGTCTTTAGAAGCCTTTATTTGACCTAGGGGCAAAATGGTCTTTTCACCCCTAAGATATATAGATCATCCATTTGAGTTTAGAAAGCTGTAGAAAATGTTAGAGAAAACAGAGCATCATTATCATCCTCATCTCTCCCTCCCGTACATATTCTTCTCTCATTCTTCCTTTTGATTTTTGAGAGCCAATTTGAAGATCCAAGCTAGGAAAGCAAGGCTTGAGGGCTTAGGACCTTGGTTCAACCATTGAAGGGGGTCCAAATCAAGCTTGAGGTGACCGCTAAAGGATCAAAGGATTGATCGTTCTCAAGGGTTGTTCTTTTACTAATTCTTGCTCGAACCCGAGGTAAGAAAACTGCACCCCATATGTGACATGCATGGTTATTCTTGATGCATGTTGGATGCTTAAATGTGGACATTGATAGCATATTGAATGCTTAGTAATCTTGCTCATTTGTATATGGTTATTATTGAGGCATGCTGAATGATTAAGCGTGATGCATGAGAAACATGTGATTAGGGCATGCCATGAATATTGAATATGAGACTGTTCAGAGCTTGAGTCTCTGTGCTTGTGCATGATCATAATTATGCTAGCAACTGTTAAGTAAGCATGCTGAATGCCCTACTTTTGGATATTTGACATATGTTTGGTAGCATTTCTTACTTGTGCATGGTACTGACTAATTAGTCAGAATTGGCAAAGGTGTCAGTATCAATTGTGAAGCTGGGACTTATTAGTCAAGTTCGGCAGTGGTACTGGGCACTGGTCACACAGTGTTGACTTATAAGTCAGGACGGCCTTAGCGTGTTCAATGCAAGCCAATAAAGATTAGATCTAAACGACATCTGCATTAAATGACTCAGAAGAGCGTTAATGTCGGACCGACCTCAAGTTCGATGAAAACTAAAAGCGCTTGTGTGACTTACCCAGCAGTCATTCATCTGTTTAAGCTAGTGACTACTCATCAGTCACTCATCTGATTAGAGCCATTGCAGGAAAGCCCAGGTAACGATTTCGTTACACGGCTATGGGCACCGAGCCCCATAGTGACTTGCTTGTCTGTCACTCAGTATGGTTAACAGAACCTCGAAGTGATATTCACTCATCTGTTTAGGGCTATAAGCTCTGTATGATCATTCTGATCATCATTTGCATGGCTTTGGGTACTGAGCCCCGTAGTGACTTGCTTGTCGGTCACTCAGTATGGTTTATCAGAACCTCTAGTGTTAGATCACTCATCTGATTAGGATTGACTTGATAGTCATCCAATCAGGAGGGCAAGATTTCTTATCCTCGATTCCCCAACATTGTTTGAATTTATTTGCATGCTTAAATAAAGCTATGATGCTAGGCATGCCAGATATGATTTGATATCATGATATGATTGTTCTTGAGCATATTGAGTTTTCTTGCTGGGCTTCGGCTCACGGGTGCTATGTGGTGCAGGTAAAGGCAAAAGAAAGTTGGACCATCCTTGAGTTGGAGAGCTTAGGTGACGATGTGTACATATGTAGTTGCTCGACCGTCACGGCCGAGGTTTGAAGGAGAGGAACTAGGGATAAATCCTGTTTTGCCGCTTAAATCGGCTCGTTGTACATATTTTCTTGTAATAGACCTTTAAATTATACTTTTGGGATCCCAATGTATACAGTAAACGTTCTAATGAAACGTTACATCTTAACCAAAATTTTTAATCCCTAAACCGCTAATCATACTTAGTTACACGTTTATGGCCAAATGACTCGATTAGCGAGTTTAGCATTGTTTGAAATGTGCACCGTAACGGTCCCTGGAGTTTAGGGCGTTACAGCTGGACTTTGGTGGATCTTGGAGCAAGTATCTACCTTTGATAGAGTTCTCCTACAACAACAGTTATCAGTCTACCATTGGAGTTGCACCTTATGAGATGATGTATGGTAGGAAGTGCAGATCTCCCATTCATTGGGATGAGACAGGTGAAAGGAGATACTTGGGTCCTGAGGCAGTTCAAAGGGCTAGTGAGGCCATTGAAAAGATTAGAGCTCGGATGCTCGCTTCTTAGAGTAGACAGAAGAGTTATGCAGATCCCAAGCATAGGAACGTGGAGTTCCAAGTGAGAGACTATGTCTTCCTTAGAGTCTTGCCATGGAAAGGGGTGAGAAGGTTTGGGAAGAAGGGCAAGCTGAGTCCTAGGTTTTTAGGTCCATTTGAGATCTTGGAGAGGATTGGTCAGGTGGCTTACAGGCTAGCCTTGCCTCCGGCGTTGTCAGCCGTGCATAATGTGTTTCATGTTTCAGCTCTTCGGAGGTATGTATCTGATGTGAATCATATTTTGAGTTATGAAGATTTGGAGCTTGAACCAATTCTCTCCTTTGAGGAGAAGCCAGTTCAAATACTTGACAGAAAGGACAAGGTCCTCAGGAATAAGACGATACCTTTGGCTAAGGTATTGTGGAGGAACATCAAGGTCGAGGAAGCGACCTGGGAGCTAGAGTCAGTATCCCGAGCTGTTCAGGTAAATTTCGAGGACGAAATTTATGTAATGCCTCGGAATCCATAATGCGGTTTAATGGCTGGATTAGTAGGCCGGGAGGGCCATAACTGTTTAATTATGCCATTAAATGAATATATGCATGTTTATGTGAATTATATTATAATATGATGTTATATGCATGCATGTGGGTCCACATTTGATTATTAGGGTGTTTTGGTAATTTGGCCCGTTGAGGGCATATTTGTGTATTTTGGTGCATATTGTGATTTGTGAATGAGATCCCATTATTATGGAGATATATTCGAGCTATTCGGCATGAGACGATCTTATATTGTGAATTAGCAGTTTTGTCATAACGGGGTCTTTTATTGGGATATTGAGTAATGAGGATGTTATTTGATGATAAATTGGGAGTCATTGAGATCATGAGGAAATTCTGGGAGTTTTGACTATAATGTTCCTGAGAGTGTTTTTGGGGTCCCGAGGACTAGGTTTTATTTGAGGTTACTTAAGCTTGAAGTATCTTGTCAGATAGAACCGTACGTTAGAAAACCTCTTTTTCTTTCCCGTTAGTTCATTTTACCGTTCGAGGCATTATCGAAGAAATTTTGTGTTCTAGGAGTCGGAATCAAGCGAGGATCGAGGCATAGCGATCCTAGGAAAGATTAGAAGCTTCTTGACCAAAGGATTTGACGAGAAACAACCCAATCAAAGGTAATCTAAGCTTTAAGTTTTGAGTTTTTAGAGTTTCTAAGCTTCGAATTGGTTTTTGTGAATCAATGATTTTTCGGTTCGTTTGAGCCTCCGGATTTGATGGTTTTGGATCATTGGGAAGTTTGGGAACTTTGATTTTTGGATTTGGAAGTGTTTCAGTATGTTTTTGGGGGGATTTAAAAGAGGAAAAACGAGGTTTTTGGCTGGGCTCGTGGTAGGGCCGCGGCTCTGTTCTAGGGTGCTGCGGCCTAGGCTTGATGAAGGAGGTGGCTTGCTATCTGAGCAGTTAGGGCCGCGGCGCTAGGCACAGGCAGAGGTGGGTTGGGCTTCTGTTTGGGGGCAGGCCGCGGCGCAAGGCTGGTGTAGGGCCGCGATGCTTAAGGGCATTTTTGGCCAAATTTTTGTTTTAATTATGGGAACTCAAACCTTAGGCCTCGGGATCGTTCCTACTACTTGGTTTAATAGGATTTGATGTCCCAGAGGCTAGGTCTTGGTCTGGGAACCTTTTGATTATTCATTTTGTTGATGGAATCCCATATTTTGTGTTGACTAGGTGACCGCTAAAGGATTAAAGTCAGATCGTTCGCAAGGGTCATTCTTTTCTTCATTCTCGCTCAAATCAGAGGTAAGAAAACTGCACCCTGTGTATGTGACATGCATGATTGTTGTTGAGGCATGTTGGTTGTGAATGTGGACATTGATTGCATATTAAATGCTTAGCAGAGCTTGCTTACTTGTGTATGGCACTGATTAGTCAGGGACGGCACTGGTCGCATATTACTGACTTGAGAGTCAGAAATGGCATAAGCGCCCTGAACGCAGGGCCGATTAAAGATTAGATCTAATCAATATCAGCGTTGAATGCCTCTAGGGACATTAATGCTGGACCGACCCTAAGGTCGATGGAACTTATAAGCGCTTGACTAGTCCAAGACTAGTTACTCAGAGCCAGGGCCTAAGGCCTAGGTGACTGCTTGTCACATGGCTAGGGAGCGGAATCCCATGGTTATGACTCTATGGTCATGAGGAAGGTTATGTTGGTGATTAGTCATCATGCACCTATCCTGTTTAAGTTAGTGAAAGGTTCACTTATTTGTAGAGCCCCGGTGACCCTATTGTCACATGGCTAGAGGGAACGAAACCCACCTTAGTGACTCTTGCGACTGTCACTCATCTGTTTTGGACTGAAAGTCCTGAATGATTATTATGATCATTGTTGATATTATATTCATGATATATTGTGTTTTCTTGCTGGGCCTTGGCTCATGGGTGCTATGTGGTGCAGGTAAAGGGAAAGAAAAGCTCACCCAGCCTTGAGTGGAGAGCTTAGGTGGTAATGTATACATATGCGGCCGCTTGACCACCACGACCAAGAAGTTCTCAGAGGAACTAGGGGGTTTACCCTATTTTTGCCGCTTAGGTCGGCGGGATTGTAAATTTGAAACAGTAATGACTATTTTGAGTTATGAATAACTTGTAAATGTTTTTAATGGGCCCATGAACAATTTTATATATTAAATAAAATATATCATTTCTTTTTTATTAGTTTTCCACCTTAGCCTGTTAATAACACTTAGAAGCACATTTTTAACCAAAGGACTCGGGTAGCGAGTTAAATTTCCGGTTCACCGTAACTGTTCTAGGGTAACCAGGGTGTTACATCATGAGTTTGCCATTATCACTAGCCTGAGCTGCTCCTGTCCACCACTTGTCGTTGACATTCAACCTCACCTTACTTCCTCCCGCCTAGTTGATACATATTTCAATGTGGAACCCAAGAAAGTCATCAGGTTCAATATGTTGGAACGAGCTTTTAGTATGTGCGATGTACCTGATGATTTGTAAAAGCTCGGTTTGGTTTACTTTGTGGAGGGGATACTATTGGCCGCTGAGAACGACAATGCTATTTGGCGAGATTCATTGTCGATGGTCGAGGATTTAGATTATTTTGAGAAGTATCCATGGGGATCTCTTTCATTCGATACAACTGTGAAACCATTCAATAGAGATATGAAAGCGATTGGTGCTACAATACCTGGTAAGAAGGTGAAGAAGATCACTGAGGTGGAGTCTTCTAAGGGTGTTTAGGTGGAGGCAAAGTACACCTGCAAAGGGTATCCACCAGCCTTGCAATATTGGGCATACGAGACGATTCTTGATTTACAGAAGGAATACGCCAAGCCTAGTGGATTCAAGTTCCCTAGGATGCTACAGTGGGAGAGCACAGGTCAGCCGAAGCATTTGCATTTGAAGGATGTACTTGCGAGGAGACATGTAAGTTATATTAAATTTAAATAATTCAAGAACTTTTGAATTATACTAATCAACTTATGTCGTTTCTAATTTTCTTGTTTTGTTTCCATTACAGTTGTCATGCATTTCTATCATAAGGCCTCGACCAAACGAGCGAGACTTCTTCGATACCATATATCAGAGGACAGAGGGGGATGCTCCTAGGTATGCGATGCTGCAGGGTATGATCCAGCCTGCACCAGAGGATGGAAGACCTTACGATCCTGAGGCAGAGGCTGCTGTGGTGGCTGAGATAGCCGTGGAGGCTGGCATATTTGTGGAGGATGCCTCAACAGAGACTGCTCCGGATACTAGTGCAAAACCTACTTCTGCTCCCGCTCCTGGGGCTTATGTTGTGTTGGGTGAGATGGCCAGACTATCAGGTGGAGTGGACGAGGTTAAGGCCACTCTAGGTATCGTCCTTAAGAATCAAGAAGTCATATTAGAGAAGCTGGCAACACTTGGTGGTATACCTACTCCTGCACCTACTCCAACAGAGGATGTAGAGTACGACATTCTCCCCACATGTTACGAGCCTCCTGTTGGAGAAGCCACACCTTCTCAGCCAGTGCAGACGGTCTTAGGTATAACTAATCCATGAGTTTTTACATGTTTTAAAGAGATTAGATACTAATTGCTCCCGTTACAGGTAAGTGCACTAGATAGAGACCAGTAAGGTACAAAAACTATACTCCAGCAGCCAAGAAACCAAAGTTCAAGGACCCAGTTACGATCCTTCCTGTAACGCCCTGCTAATTAGGGACCGTTACCAAGTGTGTTTAAAACTAGTGCTGGACTTGCTAAACAAGTCATTTGGACTAAACGTGTGACTAAGCCACTAAAGGTTTAGGTATTAAAACTTTTGGTCAACTCATAAACATTTTCATTAAATTAAAAGCATGTTCCTTACACGGGATCCCAAAAACAACAGTTTAAAAGTTGATTATAGGACTCAAGTTACAAAATAAGCTGTCCTAAGTGTTAAAAGTTGAGTTCATCCCTAGTTCCCTCGAACATCTCAGCTGTGGTGGTCGAGCGGACCGCATATGTACATGTCACTGCTATAGCCCTCCGACTCATGGCTGGTTGAGCTTCTCTTTACCTTTACCTGCACCACAAAGCACCTGTGAGCCGATAGACTCAGCAAGAAAACATAATAAACAATTCATAGTGTAATATAACTATCAAACAGTAATAACTGAAACTGGCGTATTCATTATAAAAGTTGGCAACCATGGGGTTATGCAAGCGCGTGTCACACTTCCTTTCAATTTGTTGGTGTTGACGCGGTTCTTCGCCAACAAGTAATTAAGAAAAGAAGAGAAAGGGATTAGTGCTTAGGTTGAACCGAAATAGATAAATGATCTTAGAAATGAAATGGTGACTCAAAATACGTTTTTTCAGTGGTTCAAAGGTTAAAATCCTTCTACTCCACTAGTCAGTATTATTGCTATATACTGGGTATTTGATTACAGGGTGTTTCTTACAATATCGAATCCAACCCTTATTAATTCCCATGGTCTCCATATTTATAGGAGAAGGCACCTGGGAGTTGGTAAGAAGGTTATCCCGTGACCTTCTTACCTATCATGTCAACTCTGTGACGTTCATGATTAATTCCTAAACTTGACACATAAGTGTGGTCAAATCAATAGGTAAGGGGATAATGGGCTGCACGGCCCAAACTAGTCGTGGATGTCTAAATACGCACGTTCCTACTGCGTGTTCGAGAAGTCAGGGGTATATCAGACACGTGATCTCTGATATATGCACGTTTATCTTGCGTGATTGACTTTTTAAAAGGTCACAGCCTCCAACTCCAGCTCGTACCACGAGCTGGATGCTTCCCTCGACCTGTGGTCCTCAGAGCCCAGGCCCAGTCCTTAAGCAATCTTGGCGAACCCTTAGGTTACCTTGAGCTAAGGAGGTAGGATCTTACGACGGCAGCTCCGGTCTTGGGGATGTTCACGTGGTAGTCCTGATCAGGCCGTATCCCAGCTCGCTAATCAGCCCGTGGGAAAATCAGGGCGTACAGTTGGCATCCGAGTTAGTCAAGTGCATGTTTCACTCCCAGGGTGGCCCAACCATGGTGGCCTGCACTCTACGTGAATAATGCCAATCTCAGCTTATAAACTAAGTCCTTTAAGTCCTTGACTTATAAGTCAAGCCTCACATGCCCCCGACTTATAAGTCGAAGCTTTAGGACCCTTGACTTATAAGACGAGCCTTGTGAAGTCCAATATACCCTTGACTAATAATTCGATCCCCTTTTAACATCCTAATAGCCCTCTGGTTTATAAACCAAGCTTCCCAGTCACAACAGACAATCACATAACTCATAAAACATACTTATCAACGATTACCATGCATCATAATACATCCAAACATCAGTCATAGGCATAATCATAATTATGCACATTCCAGTGTACCTAATCAGATATCCACAAGCATAATTGTAATCATATTCATCAACAACGCTCAAGCCTTAATCATGTCTATGTTCACCATTGACTAAACTCTAATCACACATCCACGTAATGGGTGCAGTTTTCTTACCTTCGATCCGAATGCAAGTTACTAGCGACGCCCTTAGAGTATGATCCCCGATTCGAGCCTTTAGCGCAACCTTAGTCACAACCATAATTAAGAATTCCATCAACAATTGGAGAATAAGAGTTTCCAGACCAAATCCTAGCCTCCGGGACGCCAAATTCCACTCAACAAGGAAGTAGAACCGACCCCGAGTCCAAATGGTTAAGTTCCCGATCTAAAAACCTCATTAAGGCCAAAAATCCCCTTAAGGTTCGCGGCCCTAGAGACCCATGCCACGGCCCGCCTCTAAGTCAGAGGCTCGGCCCCACTGGAAAAACAACATGCGCCGCACGCACCCCTGAGGCACCACAACCTGCCTCTACCTCCGAGCCTAGCCCTTCGAACCTAGATTTTTTGGGTTTTTCCCTTAGCCGAACCCAACCCAAAACCACCCAATTCTCTCCCAATTTTCCAACACAATTCCCATACTAACATACTTCCTTCCTGCAGCCAAACCTAACTAAAACACTGAATTAAAAACCCATCAACAACCCAAAATTCTTTCCCCAACTATTAAACATGAAAAACTTAAACTTCAATCAATAACCACAAAAGTTTCATAATTAAACCTTGAATAACATACCTTACCTCTGCTATATTGATCCTCTTGAGCTAATCCTCCAGTTCCCCAAGCCTAACACCTTGATTCTTAAGCTTGACCACCAATTTTTCCTCAAAAATCCTCAAGCTTCATGAAAAACAGAGAGAACGAGGGAGAGAGAGAGAGAGAGCTGCTGAGTCTTCTTTCTTTTAGTTTCCTTAACCTTCTCAGAAATTCCCAACTCACCAAACTCTATACTTCAACAGAAAATGACTAATTTTCCCCTTGCCCTAAGCCTATTCTTCATGTGCCCTCACGAGCAATTTTTTCCTTTGTCTCATATCTCGCTAGTTCACAACTATGTCCTATAATTCTCGTTACTTCAAATATTCACACATGATTATCAAATAATTTCCCATCACCCACTAATTCCTGGTAATGTACTAAATTACTAAAATACCCCCAAGCTCACCCTGAGCCGGGTATAAAATCCCGTTGTGACTTTTCCGCTAACTTGCTCATCGGGATCGCCTCACATTGAATAACCCAAACATATCCACATAATAATGTGGTCTCAATCACACAAACACATATTTAATATTTCTAACACGCAAGCATAATTATAATATAATACAATTCACATAATAACTCAATTATTGCCTCCCAGCCCCCTAATCCAGGCACTAAGCCACATTAGGAAAATTGGGATGTTACACTTCCTTTAAAGGTGTTGGATCAAGATATGTTGACAACTTTTAACCGATGGGTACTCGGTGAAATTGACAACAGCAAACCAAGGAAGTTGGAATGTTGTGATGGGACCCCTGTTTGGTTCTTGAAGTTGAAGGTGGCAAAAGAATGGTTGGCAGAAACTGTAAGTCTTTTATATTTGTTAGAACATTTATGTCATTTTAACAATCCACTCTTCCTTAACGATACTCTATTTATTTGCAGGATCTCGATGCTGCGAATTATCTTATATGGAGACGTCTTTTTGAGTTTCCGAGGATGTACCCCATGAAAGCCACCGTACTTGATTCATCATTTGCACAGTATATTCCTGCTAGATATGAGGACTTCAAGAACAAAAGCAAGACTTACCAATGGGATGAGGACCTTCTTAATTTCATGAAAGGAGATGCTAAAAAATACAATAAGCCTTGGGGTGATTGCAACGAGGTCTACTTCCACTGGAGCTTGGAAAATTGTCATTGGGTCCTTTGCGAAATAAATTTCACTGATTGGATGATCACTGTATTTGACTCAGATCATTCCAACTTTAGCCACAATAAGTTGTCTGAGTTGATCGAGCCTTGGACTATGATGCTTCCATCTTTACTCAATGCTTCTGGTATGTTTAAAGGACACCCCAGGTTGAAAATAGCTAGAACGAAGATCACCGTTCCAAACTTTGATTGGCGACGCATGTCCACTGATATTGTCCCACAGTCTAGAACCAGATATTTAGACGTACTAAATTCAGATTTTCATAACACTGTTCTTGTAATGCCCCGAATTCTCCGTTGTGTTTAACGGCGTAAATAGTAGGCCGGGAGGGCCATACTTGCTTAATTGTGTTATTAATTGATAAAATGCATGTATATGTTGATTATATTATAATATGATGTGAAATGCATGCATGTGAGTCCATATTCTTAATTACAGGGGTGTGATGGTAATTTGGCCCGTTGAGGGTAAATTGTTTATTTGGATGCATGTTGGTGATATATTTTGTGACCACATTATGATGTGGGTTTGTTCGAGCCATTTGGCATGAGACGATTATGGTGTGTTAAATATCGGTTTGGTCATAACGGGCTTAAGCTCGGGGCTCGGGGTGAGTCTCGGGGTGTGTTAATGATTAGAGTGTTACCGGGCATTAAAGGGTAACGGGATGTGAAATATTGGTGTTTGAGAATATTGAGTTTAGCGGGAATTGGGAAGCGTTAATTATGATTAACGGTGTAAGTGGAAAGTACCAATTTTACCCTTGAAGTGGTTTTAGAGGCTTTGAGTGACTTAAGGGTATTTTTGTCATTTGGGTGGATTTGTATGACCTTTAAGTTGGCTTTGGATGGCTGTAGAAACCGTACAGAAACAGAACAAAAACAGGGCATTCTTCTTCCTTCCCGTACGTTCATTTCCTCCACTTTCTTCTTTGGTGTTCTTGAGCTCAAAGTGTGGAATTAAGCTAGGAGATCAAAGGGCTGAGTTAGTGGACCTGGTTTAGCTATTGAGGAAGGTTCAAAGGAGGTTTGAGGTGAGTTTTATCCATTGAGTTTCTGGTTATACTCTGTTTTAGTGTTAGATTTCAGCTTGTGTTTTTATGGAGGATTGTTGGAATTGATGGAAGTTTTAATTGGGGTTTGTCTTGGGTTTTTCTAAGGGTGTGATATAGAACAAATTTAGGGATTGTATTGGAGGTTTGGGTGGTGTTTAAACTGGGTTTGAAGGGTTGGTTCCAAGAGAAAACGCAAGGGAAGAAAAACAGGGGTTTTGGCTGAACTGGAGGTTGCGCCGCGGCATGGCCAGGGGGAGCCGCGGCCCTTGGGGGATGCTGAGTTTGGGCGCCTCTGTTTGAGGGGCGGGACGCGGCATGGACAAGGAGGGCCGCAGCCCTTAGTGGATTTTTGGCCAGAAATGGCTTTTTGGCTCGGGGATGCAAGCCTAAGGCCTCGGGGTTGAACCTACTACCCGGTTGAGTAGTGTTTGAGGTCTCGGAGATTAGGTTTTGGTTTGGGAACATTTTATTGTTCATTTTATTGATAGAATCCCATAATTGGTTATGACCAGGTAACCGCTAAAGGACCAAAAGGTTGATCGTTCTCAGGGTTGTTCTTTTATTCATTCTAGCTCGAACCAGAGGTAAGAAAACTGCACCCCAAGCGTGTCATGCATGGGTTTTCATGAGGCATGCTGGTTGTGTAAATATGGACATGGACTGAATAAAGAATGTTTAGCATATGCTGCTCACTTGTGCATGGTACTGACTCATTAGTCAGATTTGGCTAAGGTGCTAGTATCAACTGTGAAGCTGTGACTTATTAGTCAGGTTCGGCAGTGGTACTGGGCACTGGTCACGTTGAGCTGACTCATTAGTCAGGACGGCCTTAGCGTTTTAACGCAAGCCAACAAAGATTAGATCTAATAGACTATCAGCATTGAATGACTCAAAGAGCATTAATGCCAGACCGACCCCGAGGGTCGATGAATGAAATAAGCGCTTGGAGGCTAGTGGCTTACCTAGCAGCCACTCTCCCACTTGAAACAGTGACATGCCTGATAGTAACTCAGTATGGTTTACCAGAACCTGTTGAAGGCTAGTGGCTTGTCTAGCAGCCACTCTTCCATTTGTTTCAGTGACTTGCTTGTCAGTCACTCAGTATGGTTTATCAGGACCTCATGTGATGTTCACTCATTTGTTTGAAAGCTTTATGCTCAGTGTGACTATAATGATAATCATTTGATAATGTTTATGAATAGTGTTATGTTTTCTTGCTGGGCTTTGGCTCATGGGTGCTATGTGGTGCAGGTAAAGGGAAAGAAAAGCTCACCTAGCCTTGAGTGGAGAGCTGATGTGGTGATGTGTACATATGCGGCCGCTTGACCACCACGGCCAAGGAATTCTCAGAGGAACTAGGGGGTTTACCCTATTTTTGCCGCTTAGGACGGCGGGATTGCAAATCTGAAACAGTAGTGACCATTTTGTACTGAGAACAACTTGTAAACGTTTTGTTTAGCTCTGCAGAGTAGTTTGTAATGAAAATCTCCATTTCCTTTTTATTGGTTTTATACCTTAACTTGTTAATCACACTTAGAGCACGTTTTTGACCAAAGGACTCGGGTAGCGAGTCAAATTTCTGGTCCACCGTTCACGTTATTGGTTTTATACCTTAACTGTTCTGGAGTAACCAGGGCGTTACAGTTCTCCTTTAATTTTCAATACACTCACAAATGCGATTTCTTGGTTTCAGCGGAGATTGCAGCATATTCACCATCAAACACTTGGAGTTTATTCTTGGAGACATTCCCTTATCATATGCCATCGAGGACCACATTTTGTACTTCAGGGATAAATTATGCATCGACATTTTTTATGAGAATGTGTACCCTTGACTTTTTCTATATGTTAGAACATTTATTTTGATTTCTCCTTAGATTTGTATATAAACAATGTCATTTCGATGGCTATTTAATGATACACAATAGTATATTTCTCCTTAGTTTTGTATATAAACAATGTCATTTCGATTAACAAATAAAAAGACTAACAAAGTCCATTAATACACAAATAAAAAGATTAACAAAGATCATCAGTACCCAAATAAAAAGTTTAACATCGATGCCATAAATTTCAAACACGAACTTTACAAGTTGTCCTATTATGACCTAGACCTCCACATATGCTGCACTTGCGTTCTACAACCACTTTCTTTCCATTGGAAGGATGGCCTTTCTTCTTAGGCCTACCTTGTTCTTCTTTGGATAACCAATTGAGTTTTTTTGCGCAGGTGTTCTCACTTTTATTGTCATAATATCATGTGGAACAATCCACTCTTCCTCGTTACCAGTATGATATATAGATTCTGTGTAAGAGGACCTTCTTGTCTCAATTTTATAGTAATCTGAACACAGTGAATAAAAGTTCACCCCTCGCTTAAGGGATCCAGATAGTGCATGAACACATGGGATACCAATAAGCTGAAACACGCCACATGTGCATGTCTTATTTAGGAAGTCGACTTCACCATTCAGTTCACCATCTAACACATGGAACTCATGCCTCCCTATTGCATAAGGGATCAAGAATCAAGCTTTCTCAGCCATATCCACCAAATCTTTCTCATAGGTCGGTGCAAGAGTTGTAGTTGTCTTCTCGCTAGTTTCTCTCCTATCACAGAACCAAGACTGCAATGTGAAGCGAATAAATTTGATGAATGTAGTTATCGAAAAGCTCCTAGCGTCCCTGGTCTTATTGTTAAAACTTTCAGCGTAATTGTTTGTCATTATATTATACCTAGTATCCAGGAAAACTAACATTTAATAGTAATGTACATTTAGAAGATTTCATAAATTAAAATACAATTCACAATGACATATCTATTTCCAGGAAAGTAAGCACGGGACCACTTATCAAAACCCATGCCTTCTAGGTATTGAGCAATAGCTGGGTCTTTTGATTTGATTTTTTCGAAGTTAGCATGGAACTCAGATTTCCTAAAAGAATATGCCGCATTATACATCAACACATGACAATGATCAGTCTTGAATTTAGCAACCACATTCATACTAATGTGGTGGTAGCAAGCACCGTGATAGGCATCGGGGAAAATAGTTTCCAAGGCATGTGTAATACTTGCATGCTTGTCAGATACAAACGCCAGGTCCTCAACTTCCCCAATCGCTTCCTTTAGCTTTGACATGACATACTTCCAAGAATCATGATTCTCACTATCCACAATACCAAATGCAACTGGATATAGATGGTTATTTGCATCTAGCGCGACTGCACATAACATCTGCCCACCGTATTTTGTCTTTAAAAAAGTGTCGTCCACACATAACACAGGACGACATGTACGAAACCCTCTTCTACTAACTCCGAGTGAGAAAAAGCAATATTTGAATTGATCTTCCTCAGTGACAAAATCTGTCAACGTCCCGGGATTTTTCTGTTGAAGCATGAACAGGTACGATGGTAACTTCTGGTAGGATGCTTCCAGTGTCCCTCTGACATAAGAAATAGCCTTCTCACGGCATCTCCAAGATTTTCCATATGACAACTCAATGCCATAATCATTCTTAATGTATTCTCTTATGTTGTTTTCCATGTACGCATTCGATCCAGTCTGATATTTTTTCTTTATGCAATGACTAATAACCCAAGGTGCAGCTTGGCGATGGCCTTTATGTCGGAGGTCAAGTGAGAAAGTGTGTTTATTGGTGAAATGAGTTATCTCGAACATATCAGATTTAGGCATTCTCTTCCCCCTCAATCTCCACCCACAATCTGTTAGGAAAAAATAGACTGCCTCAATGGAAATGGTAAGAAAATACAACTCTATGCAATATATTACAAATAAATAATGATAGATTAAAAGGAGTGTTACAACTCTATAACTGAAAATACAAATAAAAGGAGAAGGAGATGTAAGATGATAGAAATAGAAAGTACAACTCTATTACAAAAGATACAAATAAACTAGAAGTGTTTGAACAAAGGAAATAAAAGGATTACAACTCTTAAACAAAAGTACAAGTAAATAGAACAAGAAGAAAAAGAAGAAAAGCAATAGAAGAAAATAAGAACAAGAACAAAAACAATAAACTCTCACTCACACAACCAAAGTGAAGAGTGTTGGGGATCACCAACTTGAACAAGGTTTGAAACTGTAACGACCCAAATTCGCTATTAAGGCTTAAGGGCCTTGATTAGCGTGCCAGGGGGGCATGATGGGATTTATGTGTGACTTTAATGAGTAAAATGCATGGTTATGATTTAAAGCATGTTATATGACTATTTGAGATGCATGACTATGTGTATTAGTATGCATGAAGGCCCTGATTGTGTTAGAAGGGCATAATTGTAATTTTGGCCATTTTGGGCATAACTGTATCGTTATGTGATAATTGTTTTATGTGATTTGTACCACGTGAGTGTGGTGGTATTATTGTGATGCACGTGCCAAGACGGTCCTAGAGAGCAAGTTAACTTAAAAGTCACAACGAGATTTTTATATCCGGCTCGGGAGGAGCCTAGGGGTACTTTGGGAATTTTATGGTTAGGTAGAGAATTAGCGGTTAATGGTTATTGGTGATTGAGTAACCTGGGTAACCATTAGTTACTGCTGAGAGTAACACGTTTAGGTGAAAGAAATGGTAGAATTGCAATATAGGAGAAATGACTAGTGTGCCCTTGAGGTTTAGTTAGCAAAGGGTTTTGATGAAGGAGTAAAATGGTCATTTGGCATGAGTTTAGGTAACTTTCAGCTGGGATATAGGGGGGTACACGGTTTAGGCTTAGACATATTATGGGTTTTATAAAAATTGAAAGAAGAAGAAGAAGAAGAAGAGGAGGAGAATGAGCTGAAATTGGAGACTTAAGAGATGAATCAAGGAAGCTTAGGGTTGGATTCTTCATTCAAGGTAAGGATTCTATGTAAATTTAAGGCTTGTTTCTGTTTTGGTTTAAGAAAATTAAAGCATGAGTTAAGCTTTTAGGTTTTGTATGAGTTGCTGAAATTAGAGATCAAATAGGTGGATTTTGGGTGTGATTGTGTTTTTGATCTTGATGATAGTGTCTATAGGTTGTTAGATGGTTCATTTGAGGTTTCAATTTGGTTTTGGGGTTGAGATATGTGTTTGGGCTGGTTTAGAGGTGTTTTGGATGGGGGAATTGAAGGAGAAAAACCCAGAAATTCTGAGTTCGCGAAGAAGCGCCGCGGCCCTGTTCTTGGGCGCCGCGGCGCGAGGCTGTTTACAGTCAGGGGAACTTTCTGACTTCTCTGGGCGCCGCGGCCCTTGCGGGTAGCGCCGCGGCGCTACGCCTTTTTTAGGATGGGAAATTTTGCAATTTTGGGCATTTGTTCCGGGGGCTCGGGGGATGTTTCCAATGAATTGTTTTGGGGAATTAGAGGTCCCGAGAGTGCGGGATTGGTCCCGGGAAGTGGTTTTGGGTTGGTTAGTATTAAAAAGTGTTTTATGTGTGTTGTGACTAGGATTTCGGAGAGGCTCGTGCTAGAGGACCGTGCTTGTGGCCTTGGTGCATCGGAAAGCTCGAGATACAGGTAAGAAAACTGTAGCACCTGAGAATAGGGCATGGGCCCATAGTGTAATTACAGGGCGTGGCCCTAGATTGTATTATGTGCTAATGTATAACCTTGAATGAATTATTATATGTTTGAATGATTATTTCGAAATGTATTATATGTGTGATTATAGTGCAATGAGCGGCTAAGGCCGAGAGCGGCAAGGCCGAGAACGGCAGCGAGGCCGGAAGTAACACTTAGCACATGGGATGCTTACAGTCAGGGTAGGACCCAATGGATACATGAGATATCCTTACGGTGAGGACCGAGACCCCAGGCTTTGGTAAGGCTTCTGGGGCAGCATGGCCGGGTTGCTTAAGTCTAATGGTTGACATGTTTACCTGTGGACTATCTGATATGATTAACTGTATATTTTGCATATGTTATGAACTGCATGAGTTTTCTTGCTGGGCTTCGGCTCACGGGTGCTCTGTGTTGCAGGTAAGGGCTAAGACTGAGTCAACCAGCCATGAGTACGGAGAGAGTGAAGCGACGCGTACATGTTTGGCCTGCCCGACTGCTTTGGTTGGGGGTATTTACGAAAAATGGCTGTAATAATCTGTGATTTTAATAACTAATCAACTGTAAACTTATTTTAAGTGGTAAATAGTTTTCAAACCTTATTTTGGGATCCCAGATGTTGTATACTTGATGTTTTCAATAAAGTAAAGCATTTTCAAAGGATTACAGCCTTAACTTTTACTTAATCACACTTTGGTTTTAAAAACCTCGGTTAGCGAGTTCTTTGCACAAAGTTTCTTTTAAAACTCACTTAGTAACGGCTCTAAGGGAGTAGGGCGTTACAGAAACCTTTGTCCAAAAGCTTATTTCCCCCTAACTCAAGCACTAAGGGATCTCTCTCAGATATTGGAAATGCTTTATGGAATTATCAAGCCTCAAGGTGTTTCTAGCCAAGCGCTCTAATGGATAGAAAATGTTGTATCTTTCAAGTGAGCTATAGGCTCCTATTTATAGAGTTTAGAGACACCCTTTGAATTTCAAATTCCACCAACCCCCATGGCTGTTACCAATGTTTAATTGGAATAATATGGAATTAAGATTGAGATTTTGGAGTTATTTGGGTTTTTGGAACCGTTCAACACATTTGGAAAAAACTGAAAAATTGGCCTGAAATGCACCTATGGCCGCGACCAGGGACATCAGTGGCCGTGGCCACTGCTCTCTGTCCCCCAGGCCGCGGCCACCATCATTCAGTGGCCGCGGCTACAGCCCAGTTTCAGCACTTGAAAATGTGCTGTTTTTCCAAACGGTTCCAAACCCTCCCAAATGATTTTGTAACTCCCAAAACACATTATTGGGGTTAAAATCATATCTTTAATAGCCATTTCACATATGACTTTATGAAATTCATCTCAATATTGTGTAACACCAAATTTACACAATAAAGGGTAATATTTGGAAGTTACAAATTTGTAACACCAAATATGTTACATTATTTGGATATATCTCATATATCTAAATATTGTAACTCTCAATTATATGTTACAATATGTGACACTCTTTGTCACATTTATTTAATCTAAAACATTATATTATAATATAATATAATATTACATTATATTATAAAATAATATAACACAATCAGGATCCTTGCAAGTGATATACCAAACTTCAATACTTGACTTCTTCACCACAAACTCGAAGTTCTGCTTCATTGCATACAAGTGTGCCTTCGTCTTCAACTCTAACTTGCTCTCAAAAACTTTCCCAACTTCTATTACTCCACAACTCACTCCAGATAACGTGGGGATAGCATAAGAGGGGCATGGGATATCTTCAGCAGTATACGCCGGAGAACTCCATCTATTTCTATCGTCTTGTGTAGTTGGACGACTGCTCTCTGAGCCAGCAGTCCTCCGCCCTTGGCTTTCTTGACGTCTTGGCAAGGGTCGTACATTTAAATTATCTACTTGAAATACAGGTAGCATCGACAACCGATCCTCTGAGTTATCATCAGAACTACTGCACCTCTCAACTCTTTCATCATCATCACCAAAATGGGCAACTGGATCGTCATTGACATAAGGCTCATACTCATACCCATCATCATGTTGAAGATTTGTTGGGGGAAAAAAGTTTCATTATGACTAGAACCTCCCATGCATACACTTGGCCCAGGAGTTGTATGTGGAACAGCCGTGCAAGATTGATTATGATTTTCCATATTAACACTCGCTCTAGGAGATGGATCAATAAGAGCAATGTTCTTTGCAATCGAACTAACGCATAAAGGAACTCGATATCTTAAGGGGTTCAAATTGTCAAGAATAAGAGCACTAACTCCTTCATCATCTGTGATTTCAATGGGATCTACGCTAAAATCATTACATGTAAACGGCACTTCCAACTTTAAGTCAAACAATGACCTATCCACTTTCAGCTTTGAATACAACTTCTCTAATAATTCTATGTAACCAACATCAATTTGTACGTGTATTATAGTGTTCAAACCAGCTTTGAAATTCCATTTCTCTCTTTTCTGTTCCCAAACATCGTTGTAAGAAACAATTATATTAACTCTGGAACCTGCAAATTTACAAAAAAAAACATAAGAAAATTATAAAAATAAAGTGTAATCGATGAAGAATCGATGATGAATCAAATGCCTATGAAAATCTGTATTGCAGTTCAACATCGATGCCACATCGATGACATTTCGATGCATAATCGATGTTGATGGTTGCCATATGTACGCGGTTCCATTTCGATGGTATATCGATGCTGAACCAAATCAACATATATGACATCGATTCTGCATCGATATACCATCGATATTATATCGATTATAACATCTAAATTATATGTTCTCCCCAACATCGAAGTTTCATCGATGTACCATCGAAATGTCATCGATGTATAATCGATGCTGATGGTTGCCATCTGTACGCAATTCTATTTCGATGGTATATCGATGCCATATCGACGCTGAACCAAATCAACGTATATGGCATCGATTCAACATCGATATTATATCGAAAGTAACATCTAAATTAGATGTTCGCCCGAGCATCGACATTCCATCGAAATGCCATCGATTTACCATCGATTTTGGAATGGCACCCACATAATTCCATATCCGAAGAACAGATCAAAAAATGCATAAAAAATACCACAATCAACTACGGAACAGTTCGAATCTAATATCTAACCATGACATTTCATATTCACAAGTAGATAGAATGAAATAATACTTACCCATGATTTTTTCTCTTAAAAAACGCCAAGAGTGACAATTTCTTCACTTGAAATGAAACTTCCAGATCCGAGCAGTCCAATTTCTTCACCGATTTGGTTGTGAAAATCGACAATGGGTTGCTGTGAAAATGGCTGTAAATGATGGATAAGAGAGAGAGATAGAGAGAAAAATGTGTGTGAAGTGTTAAATTTTACTGATGAGGGTATTTTTGTCCAAAATAGGAGAGAGGCACATTAGTGGGAGAATTTTTATAATGGCATGTTAAAAAATTTAACTATATTATGATGCATATAGTGTAAAATTTCCCAAATGTTATCACTTGTCTCCTATTTGGCACTTAATAGGTCTAGTTGGCATTTAACAGTCAAAAGGGTATATGTATGCAACAAAACACTTATGGCTGTCAAGATTTTTTATTGGGATTATACGTGTAACATTTGCAAAAGTTAAGAATGTTTTGCCGCAAATATCAACAATTTTTTTTTATCTATCCACAATAAATATTTGTGAATCTTTTTAAAAAAAAAAAAAATATTTGTGAATAAATTTAATCCTAATTAAATATTTTCATTTACTAATGATAAATGCCCAAGAGAAAATCTTACAAAGCATTAAACATAAAATATCATAACAATTAAAGCAATTCCAATAGATATACAAATCTTTGATGCATTACTAAAATATAGCACATTTAATAAAAAAATTCTCGAATAATATACTAAAAATCGATCCAAATTTAGATCATAATATAACATGATCCAAATTTGGATCAACAATTAATTATCATTTTATATTTACTTTTTTGCTATTAATTATAATTTTAATATTAGTAGTATCTTATTTATTATTGACTCTAAAAATTAAAAAAAATTATTATTTATTATATTTTCATTTAATATTTACTCATCATTGATTGAATATTCATTTTTATATCACTTTTGGAGCACAATAATAAAAGTTAAAGAAAATATATTATTTCTTAAATTTTTGTGTTAAATTTAGTATTATTTTTGCATTTTCCATTCGAGATGATCATTGAAGAATGACAGATATATGAGCTAGATGATGAAAAGATAATCTAAAACAACCAATTAAATTTCATAGAAGCATAAACAAGTAACTGAATAAGTATAAGTGATGTTCTAACAATTGTATTTATAAATTATAATTTGTGGAACAATATAAGAAGAATTGTTTACAATGCCAATTATAAGCGAACCAAATTGTCATCCTGCTAACTTAACCTATTATATTCCCCTTAAAAAAACTTATTTTAATTGGTTGCTGTTTTATAAAGTTGCTTGCTCATCACTTTTTTTTTTTGGAAGCCCCAATAATCAAACAGTAGCTTGCCCATGTTGATACTATTATGCTCTAATACTATATTTGATATAGATGAAAGAAAAAATAAAAGAAAGAACGTATTTTAAGATGAAAAAAAAATAATGTTTTCACTTGGTAGAGGTGAAAGAAAAAAATAATGACATATTAATAATTTACTCTTATCATCAACTTAAAAAAAAAATGAAAAGAAAAATATTGAGTAGTGTCACTACTATATTTACTCCTCTTTTCTTTCTATTATATTTTCTTTCCTACAAAACATAAGGTTATACTATGTTTGGTAGGTGGGAGAAGTAGGTGAAGGAAGAGGAAAGGAAGGGAAGAAGGGAGAAAGAAGGAAATGATAATTATTTTATTAGAGTAAATTGGGCCTAAAATACATAATGTTTTAAAAATATTATACTTTTATATTCATTTTTTTCGGCAGTAAATATATTCAATGTCTTCAAAATATTACATTTTTATACCTAAAATTTTTTTGCGGTAAATATACTCAATGTTTTAAAAATGTTACACTTTTATACCTATTTTTTTGAGAAATAATAGGAAAGTGTTAGAAAAATGTAGGGTTTTAATTATATTTTAAATTTTAAATTATTTTCACTTCCTTATTCTTTCTCAAAATAAAAAAATAAAAAAATCATTTATGATTTTAAAATTAATCAAAATAATTAAAACTTATATTTTTTGGTGAATATTCATTTGGTACCATGTGTTTTATCGAAAAACATAAATGGGACCCTATGTTTATAATAATGATCGTTTGATACCCTATGTTTATAATAATGATCGTTTGTTACCATCTGTTTGCAATTCATACCAATTTGGTACCCTCCACTAGAATGTGGTCCATCCATTTGTCAAATATGATCATTTTGCTCATCTTTTTAATGATTTATTTGATTTTCTTTTGATTTTGTTATTTTAAAATGATTCAAAAATATTTTTTAAATTAATAAAATAATTTTTTTTATAAAATGAATCAATTAAATGTAAATTTTTAAATAAAAAATAATTTTAAAATAAAAAATATTTAATAAAACTATTTTAATTAATTAAATAAACATAAATATGTTTAATTAGATACATAAATTAAAAAAACTAAAACCAATATTTCTAAATTATTTAAAGTAAACTAAAAGCCTAATAATATTTTAAATTTTAATTAAACTATTTTTGTTTGAATTTATTTTAAAATTTTGGCTTTTAAGTTTATGGTGTTGATTTTAATTTTTTGGTTTAAGTTTAGGTGTTATATTTAATTTTTTATTTTGTTTATTTAAATTATTTCAAAGTTTTAATTATACATTTTTTTAGTTTTATTAATTCAAAAAATATTTTTAAAACATTTTAAAATAACAAAAACAAAAAGAAAATCATATAAATCATTAAAAGATTGGGCAATATGGTCATATTTGATATATGAGTTGACCAGATTGCAGCCAAGGGTACCAAAATAGTATGAATTGCAAATAGAGAGTATTGAATTATCATTACTATAAACATAGGGTACCAAGTGTGTATTTCGATAAAACACAGGGTACCAAATGAATATTTACCTATATTTTCCTTCACTTTTTTAAAAAACTTATATTTTAAATTGATGGAAAAAGTATTTTTTTTAATTATTTTAAATCATTGTTTTATTAATTTTAATAAAATATTTATTAATTTAAAATAGTTATTTTGAGGAATAATAAGAAATATAAAATAATTTAAAATTTAAAAAAATAATGAAAAACTTATATTTTTCTTAAATTTCTTATTATTTCTCAAAATAATTTAAAAAAAAGTAAGTATAAAAGTGCAACATTTTAAAAATATTGAGTATATTTACCGCAAAAAAAATTAGATATAAAAGTACAACATTTTGAAGACATTGAATAATTTACCGTCGAAAAAATAGATTGGATATAAAAATGCAATATTTTGAAAACATTAGGTATTTTAGCCACAATTTACTATTTTATTTAACAAGGAAGATTAAATAAGTAAAAGGAGAGATAAGAGAATAGCAAATCTTCTCAAACATCTCCATCTTCATTTGTTAAAAATTATTAATATTCCATCTTTTAATATTATTAAAAAAAAAATTATAAGAATAATATAATAATTTTATAAATAAATAACTATTTATGTTTCTATTACTCTATCTCTTCTACCAAACAATGTTCGATACTCTCATTGATGGACTTAAAATGGGTATGCTTTAAGTATGTAAATCGCAAGTGCATGAATCGTATATATAGTATAGAGTTCGTGTAAGCAAGGATGTCGAATCTAAATAAGTTATCTAAAATAAAAAATAAAATAAAAACTATTCTAAACCAAAATTAAATAAATTCTAACATACCTCCAAATATTGATAAGATTTAATGTCAAGAAAATAAAATAAAAGGTTGAAAGAAAGATATTTAAGAGAAGACAAATAAACCAATTATAATTTGTAAATAAGTTGTAAAAAAAAAATTATTAAGATACTAGAATCCACAAAATGTAAGTTTAATAATATTTATTAGTATATTGATTCCCAAGTTTTAGTTATAGTTAAAATAAATTAAATTATCATTTTCCAAATAGATTATAATTTAAGCACAAATTATTTATAAAAATATAGAATTTTTCTTTATTTAAAAAAATATATAATTTCAAAGTATTTAATGTGAATTAATTTAATAAAAAAAATCAAATAACATTATTTATAAGACAAAACTTAATATTTTTATTATAAGTATTGGATGTGTACAATTTAATGACATTTCTTAATAAAAGAATATTATGTTTTACAAAATGAAGACCAAAGTGTAATATTATCTAACAATCCAAAATACAAGATATTAAAGATAAAAGACATATATGAAAAAGAAAAATCCATAAATTTTGTTACATTACAATGTAAATCAACATACAACAATAAATACTATCTAATTACAAGTTGATTCATCATGTCTTAATAATCTTATGAAAAATATTAGAAGCATATAACTAGAATCTAAAATATATTACAAAAGAAATACATACTTCACTCAAAATGGTATTCCAAAAGAAATAGAGAAAATATAGAGAGAAAGTGTAGAAAATATGATAGTAACAAAAAAATTAAGCACACCCAAATTGGTCTTGAAACTACCTATTTATAGCCAAATGTAATAATTAAAATAATCAATTTAAATGAATTAAATTTTAAATAAATAAAAATATAATAAGCAGAAGTAAATTTTATGGTGTAATGATAAATTTTGTGTTAAAATATATATAAAAGTTGGGTAAAATATATAGAAGTAAATTTAGACCTTACCGGACAAATGGACAAAGGGACAATTGTGGGCTCAAGAGAAAAAAATTGCAGGCAACTGGGCGTGGGGGGGATTGGTTGATTGCGTGGGCCTGGCTGGGAAGGGAAAGGCCCAGGGAGCAGCTGGAGGCGTTGGGTCGTGGCGGGCTGGGCTAGCGTCGTGGGCCAATGGAGGAGTTGAAGGCTTCGGGCCCAGGTGGAGGAAAAAGACGCGGGACCAGGTGCCGGGCCTGGGGAGCTGGCTTCGGACTGGGCTTCCAACTCATTTTCTTTCTTCCCTTTTTCAGATTTGCCATATTTTTTTTCTTAAGTTTTAATTTTTTTTTTGAATTTTCAACCAAAAAATGCATCATAATTCCTACAAAATAAACATAAGAAAAATTAAAACTAAACATTTTCAATAATAAAATATACAACATAAATTTTACGAAAATACTAATTAAAACTTAATTTACTTTGACATTTAAGCTCAATAAAATCACATTTTAAAATTTTAATCTAATAATACTAATTTCAAATAATTAAACTATAATATATTACAATAAAATATCTATAAAAACATATAAAAATATAAAAAAATACAATAAGACTAATAAATTCAAAATTACTTAAAAACTTAATAAATTACTTAAAAGCTTAAAAACTAAGCAACAATTAGTATATAAAATATGATAAAATAACTTTATTTTGTTAATTTATCACTCATCTCCCTCTCCTATATTCTTCATATTTCATCCACTCATATCAAATGAAAAAAGAAGAAGTTAATTTTATTATTTAAAATAAATATATTAAAAAATCTAGCCATTTTAATTATTTAGAAGAAATTCTCATTTTTTATCATAAGAATTATTTTTTGTAACACTTATTAAAATTGGCAATCTATAATCATTTTTTCTCCTTACTTTTCTTCTTTTTTACTTAACATAAAATCATTTCACATCTCTTAATTTTTTTTCTCTCTAATTCGCCATACCAAACAAAGTGTAAATAATAAGGAAATATATCAGAAAAACTACTTATTAAAAAAAAACTATATTAAAGCAACATGAAAAAAATACATATTTTGCAATTTATCTTTTACAATTTTTTTATTTTTTGATTTTAAGAATGAAGTTATCGAGTCTTCAAATTTTCTATTCACCCTAACTGAGACTATAAAGCATTATTAGCACATTATTTATTTTCTTTCTAATTTTAAAACAATCAGCCGTAATAATTAATACTCTTAGGTGGTGTTTGGTTGTAAAACAAAAATTGAATGGTAATGATAATGATAATATGAATGGAAAGGAATAGAATTTTAATTTTTTTGTTTGGTTGAGACTTTGGAATCAATAACAGAATAATGATTATTATGTTTGATATAATATGAAATAGAATGGAATAAAATTTATATTATTTTAATCAAAATACATTTATTTTTATAAATAATTGTTAATCAAATTATTATTTTTTAATATTAGATTTTATTATATACCAAATTATCATTTTCATTCTAAATCATATTTTTTTATTAAATTATCCTTATAAACAAAAATATTTTGTAGAAAAAAGTACAATAAAATAACATTAATACTTAAAAATTATACTTAATTGAAAGATAGTGTTTTTTTTATTAAAAATTTATGAAATCTAATTTTATTTTAAATTTTAGTAAGATATATATATATATATCAATTTTAATAATTTGAAATTGATGTTATATTTTAAATAATTTAAAATTTTAACCTGACTTCTTAAAAAAATATATATTTATATTATATATATATAATTTAAGCATATAATACATATACATATATATATATAGTATTTTTCCTGTTTAAAAATTTACAAGTTATACATACACAGTAGAAAAAAAAAAGATATAATACCATTTCAAGCTTGATGTATATATAACTTTATTATCATATTTTATTAAAAAAAATATTATATAATATATATATATATGAAATAATGACTTATTTCAAATATAATAAAAATATTGTTAACATAAATAAATGGTCATAATGTAATTGAATAATATTTTTTTAGTAATATAAAAATAATATAATAATGTAAATGATGGAATAGAATGGTTTTTCCACTCAATTTTGAGTGTAATAACGATTCTATCAAAATGTGTAATGACAATTCCATTGGAAAATCCTTTTCTATTTCAATTTACCAACCAAATAGTGGAATGTAATAAAAAGGCATTTCATTTCATTCCATTCCTTTCCCTTAAACCAAACACTACCTTAGGGTTATCTCAGCCGTAATAATTAATACTAATAGGAGGTGTTTGTTTTGAATAATTGAGTTGACTTGGAAAGTATATAGTAATAATTAATACTATTAGGGGGTGTTTGTTTTGAGTAATTGAGTTGACTTAGAAAATATAGAGGGATTTAGGATGGAGGTAGTATTAAACTCTTGTTAATAAAAGAGTTCACTTTATCCTTCCTACGTTTGATTCAAATTTTAAGAGGTAAAGTTAATAATTTGTATGAGCCTCACATGTATTTTAAGAGTAAAGTAAACCCTTTTGTACACAAGAATTTAATAGTATTTCCATTCTAACTCCCTCTACACTTTCCAAGACAACTCAACTACTCAAAACAAACACCCCTTTAAAATTCATGTGAGGCTCACACAAATTATTAACTTTACTTCCTTAAAATTTGAACCAAACATAAGAATGGATTTAAATTCTCATTACCACATTTACTTTACCCCATACCAAACACCCTCTTAAATTTACCTCTTATTACGTCATATTATATTAGTAACTAGTATTATGTGATACTGTATTATAATAAATTATATTTTATAACATATATTAATATAATATTATATTTTATTTTTATATTTATGTATAAAAGTATAGGGATGATTCTATGGTAGGGGGTTCAAAAGGAATGAATATATTGTATTTCCAATTCATGAATAATTTTTGGTGTGATTTTTTTTTATAATTGTATATATTATAGTTATTTAGAGCATTTTGCAACAAATTTTAAAAAAATTATGAATAATTTATAGTGTCGAAAATTAAATTCAAACATACTAAATTAATCACGCGTGTAACAATCTATTTTTAAACTAAATTTTGATATAGATACTCTAAAAATCTAAAGAATACACGATCATAAATAAAATAACGGCAAAAAGTTGAGAACACAAAAAAATTCAATCGGTTGGGCTCATTTTGAAAGTTGGGTTCTTTATGAAGCTTCCTATGGAAATTTCCAAAAGGAAAGTATAATATTTTAGTAATTATAAAAAACAATTCGTATATTATAAAACACAATATAATCCAATATAATATACCGCACGTCAAATGAACTCTTAATAAAATGGTGAAAATTGTAAATGACACATTTTCAAAATCAACGGCTTCACATTTATTAAAATCAAAATTTACATATAATTTTCATAAAGATTATTTTATGTGACTATCTGTTACAATCAGCACCACTAATACAAGCACGCCTCATCTTCTTCTTCCTCAGCTTATCGAATATGAAAGCTCTCTCCAACTGCTCAACTCTGTGCGTCAGAGAGCTAAGCAATCTCGTCTGAACCTCATTTCTCTGGTACAGATCAGCCATCAAACCCATCATTTTATCATTCTCCTCCATCATCTTCTCCAGAAGCTCCTTACTGCTCTTCTTCTTCTTAATCTTATTCTCTTCGTTTTTATCAGCTTCAGCAAACTCCATTGCTGCGTATTCTTCTTCTTCTGCGTTATTGTTCACTCCAGTTTCCTCCTCCATATCTTCTTCGACTGGACTTCTATCATCGATTGGCGAACCAGACTCACTCATCGTATCATTACTACAATTAGTTTCACTGTCTTTCTTCTCTTCTGTCTTCACTTCAGCTTCCTCCAGAGATTCGCCACTACCCTCCTCAACTGTGCTCGGATTAATCACTGGCTCAACGAGAGATTCGCCACTAGCTTCCTCAGCAGTGCTCGGATTAACCACTGGCTCCGCGAGATTATGCAGCTCCAAATCGCAACCTTCTTCATCGTCAATTTCAGGTGATTGAACTTCTTTTTCAAGCGATCGATCTTGTTCGATTTCGGAGGAATTCGTACCATCGGCAGACGATTTTTGACTCAATTCAGCCTCAGCAGATTCAGGTTCCAAGTCTGGTGTATGATGGACGGCTTTGTCATCATCATCATCAACACCAAGAGATTCACACTCACCAATTTCTTTGGTCTCAAGAAATTGTTCATCACCACCAGCACCAGTGACGATTGCGTCTAGCCTCTCCTGCAATTTGATTGCCTTTTTAATCAGTCTTTCGGCAATCCCTAAAGTGAAGAAAGCAGAGTATGTAGATAATGATGCAATGACACAAAATTGGGAATGAATATTTCTCAGCTCAAATTTCATGAGAGCTTGTATTGCCTTTTATATATGTATTGTAGTACAATGATGACTAATGAGAATGATACACTTGTCAGCTAATTACAGAAGGAATATTACACAGAAATCAATGTAACAAATTGCTAAAATCTATGCTAACAACTTGTACGGTATAACAGAACGAATTTGTCAGTAATCAATACAAAATGGATTGCCAGCATGTCAGCCAAGTCACCATCATATCTTGACACCACCCCTCAAACGACATGGTGACTCTCTCACCTGAAGTTTGTTAATCAGAAATTGGAATCTTGTTGGTGACAACCCTTGAGTCAAACAGTCGGCCACTTGATCATGAGAAGGGATGTATCTGATTTCCAATTGCTTTTGCAGGACTTTATCTCTAATAAAATGAACATCCAATTCTATATGCTTTGTCCTAGCATGATAGACTGGATTAGAGGCTAAGGCACTAGCACTTAAGTTATCACACCAAATAATAGGAACACCTCTGACTTGCACTTTCATTTCCTTCAGTAAACCCTGCAACCAAGTTAACTCTGCAGCAAGTTGTGCTAATGCTCTATACTCAGATTCTATACTAGACCTGGCAACCACGGTTTGCTTTTTAGATGACCATGAAATGAGAGTATCTCCCATGAAAACGCAATAGCCAGCTACAGATTTCCTATCATCTGGGCAGCAGGCCCAATCTGCATCAGAAAATCCAATTAGAGATAGATTAGCTGCTGGTGATATGTGAAGACCATGATACATGGTTCCCTTTAAGTATCTGAGTATTCGTTTTGTGGCTTTCCAATGTGCAGTTGCAGGAGCTCTAAGAAACTGGCTCAGTTTGTTAACCGCATAGGATAGATCAGGTCTAGTGTGACTCAAATATTGTAAAGCTCCAATGATGCTCCTGTAATGTGTTGGTGTGTCAAGTAGATCTCCATCTGTTATTGACATAGGTTTACCAGCCACCATAGGAGTAGGTGCAGGCTTTAGATTTTCCATCTTAGTTCTTTGCAGCAGTTCTGAGATATATTTACCTTGAGAAAGATAAATGCCTGTGTTATCTCGGTATACTTCAATTCCCAAGAAGTAATTAAGAGAACCAAGATCTTTGAGTGAGAAAATTGTGTTTAACTTTGTTATGAATCTGTTGAGCTCACTGGAATCATTCCCTGTAATGATTATGTCGTCTACATAAATCAGCAGCATAATTACAAACTTTGGTTGCTTCAGCACAAAAAATGAAGTATCAGCCCTCGAATTTTCAAAATTCCAGCTTCTGAGTGTATTTCGAAATTGATCAAACCAGGACCTTGGTGCTTGTTTGAGGCCATAAAGTGATTTGTTCAGTTTACATACGTGATGAGGTGACTTTGAGGATTCAAAACCTGGTGGCTGCAACATATATACATCTTCCTTTAGCACTCCATTTAGGAATGCATTGTTCACATCAACTTGCCTAATCTCCCAGTTTTTAGTCACTGCTAGAGTAAGAACAACTCTGACTGTTGGTGCCTTTATTACTGGACTGTAAGTCTCATCAAAGTCTACTCCAGGTCTTTGGTGAAAGCCATTTGCAACCAGCCTCGCTTTGTATCTCTGAAAAGTGCCATCAGCATTATACTTTATTTTGAACACCCATTTACACCCTACTACATTGTAATCTGAACCAGGTGGTACCAAAGACCATGTATTGTTTCTTTTCAATGCTGCAATTTCTTCAATCATAGCCTGCTTCCAACCATTGTGTTCGAGTGCCTGCTTCACAGTAACTGGTTCATGATTGTTTAGATCAAACTTAGCTTCCCCCAAATACATTTTTGGTTTAAATATTCCAGCCTTAGCTCGTGTGATCATAGGGTGAGATACTGGCATATTGACTTCACTTAGCACTTGTTCTTCAGATTCATGCAAAGTTCCTGGAAAATCTGTATCAACAGCTCTAGAGTTTTCTTGTTCAGTCGGAATAGGAATATTAGTGTTAGGTGAAGAAAGTACCTCCATGTGTGCTTCAGAAGATAGAGTTGGTGATTCTGATTGGGGTCTTGCAGGGCTAGATTGTGGCTGAGTTAGGAAGTTTGTTGACTCATTTGTGGCAGCAGCAGATGGAAGAACAAACCAGGAGTGAGGAGTCTGCATCGTTAGAAATTTTTCTGGTTGATGGTTATTTAAGAACCCGGTTTGAAATGGAAATTCCTTTTCATTAAATATTACATTTCTTGAAATGTAGATTCTTCCGTGTGGACTCAAGCACTTATATCCCTTAAAAACTTCACTATAACCCAAATTGACACACTTAATTGAATGGAACTGGAATTTGTGTTGCTGGTAAGGTCTTATACAGGGAAAGCAGGAGACACCAAACACTTTTAAGAGTTTATAGTCAGGCAGTTTTGAGTTAACAATTTCATAGGGAGTTTTACCATTTAAAACACTTGTGGGCAATCGATTAATCAGATACACAGCAGTTTGAAATGCATCTGACCAATACTTTAATGGCATAAATGCTTGAGCTAATAAAGTCAACCCCATTTCAACTATATGCCTATGTTTTCTCTCAGCTCTTCCATTTTGAGCTGAGGTGTGAGGACATGAATGTTGCAGCTCTATTCCACTTTCTTTTAACAAATCCATGAAGGATTGAAACTCCCCATCTTTGTCAGTTCTAATTAGCTTGATTTTCCTATCAAATTTGTTTTCAACTAGAGCTTTAAACTGTATGAAAGCTGACAATGCATCTGACTTTTGTTTTAAAGGGAAAAACCAGGTATACCGACTATGATCATCAACAAAATGGATATAGTATTTATAGTTTGAATGTGATGCAATTGGTGCTGGCCCCCAAAGGTCAGTGTGAATGATTTCTAACAATGCATTAGCTCTACTTGTTGAATTGTTAAAGGGCAATGCATGAGACTTTCCAAATTGGCATGCATCATAGAAACAAAGTTTTTCATTGACAGAACAGTTTACATTAGACAACTTTAACACTTGATTTAACACAGATAAAGAGGGATGACCTAGCCTTCTGTGCCAGGTATCCTTTAGGGAAACTGAGCTTTCTTTGCTGGATGGCTGAACTTGAGCTGAATAGGAAGTGAGTTTTGAGTTGACAGAGTTTTTGATTGAACTTGGACTGTGATCAAATCTGTAAAGCCCATCTCTAAGAACCCCTTTCAGAATCACCTTCCCTGTTGGATCCTTCACACAACAAAAGCCAGCAAAAAATTCAACAGAGACATTATTATCCTGAGTTAGTTTCGAAATGCTCAACAGATTCTTTGCAATGTCAGGCACATGTAATATCTCTTTCAGAAGCAATGGTGATTTAGTGAGAGTAATAAGATTGCTATTTCCAACATGTGAAATTGATAACTTACTGCCATCACCGATAGTCACTTTCTCCTTACCACCATAGTCACACTTGTTGTTCAGCTTGCAGGAGTCAGAAGTAAAGTGGTTGCTGGCACCACTATCAGCATACCACCCCTCATCATTGATCATCTCTGGAGTGGCTGTCATGGCAAATTGCTGCTGTTTGTCTTGTGAAGAATCTGAGTTGGGTGGTTGTCCAGTGTAGCTTTCATCGTATCTATTGTAACATACAGCAGCTGAGTGTCCAAACTTGCCACACACTTGGCAAGTAGGCTTAGAGTTATTGAACCTTCCGCCTCTTCCTCTGCCTCGTGAGCCACCTCCTCTTGAGAAATTTGGATTTCCTCGGCCATTAGTGTAATTGTTCCTTCCAGGGGAATTTGGGTTGTAGTTTGATGAAAATGGCTTCTGAGCCATGTTGGCAGTAGGAACATCAGGATTCCTGGAGTTTGTAGAAAATGTTCCCAACCTTTCTAGCTTACTATCGAAGCTAAGAAGTGTACTAGAGAGTTCCTGCCATGAGAGGGTTATCCGAGACTCAAGAGGAATAACAATTGACAAATACTCTGCTCCTAGGCCTGATAGAACATTACCTCTCAATAGATTGTCAGGATATGGTTCACCTGCTAAAGCCAGTGTGTCTGCCCACATTCGTTTTTGTCTCAGATATTCAACCATTGGTTGTGCTCCTTTGCGAGTTGTTTGTAGTTTGGTACGCAGCTCGTCCATATTAGCCCGTGAATGAGCGCCGTACAGATCTTCTAGTGCAGTCCATAAGCTGGCTGCAGAGTCGCATCCCATAACTTCGGATGCTATTCCTTCTGTCATTGACCCATATAACCACCCCATAAGGAGCTGGTCATGGGTAATCCAGGAATCATAATATGGGTTTCTTTCAGGTACTCCTCCTTCTTTGTTACCTTCAGGAGATAGAAACTCCGGTGGACATGGTTTGGAGCCGTTGAGAAAAACATCAAGGCGATGTCCTCATATGATAGTTGAGACCATGGTTTTCCATAATGGAAAGTTGTGTCGATCCAACTTCAAGGTGAAAGGCTGACTTAACGTGTTGCTGAAAGGTGTTGCAGGGATAGCTGGGTTGATTGCTGAAGACCGAATCGTGTGGATGCCAGAACTAGCTTGCTCTTCTTCTGGTGCAGGTGACCGAGCTAGAGTCTGAGATTCATTGGTAGCCATAGCTCTGATACCAAGTGAAGAAAGCAGAGTATGTAGATAATGATGCAATGACACAAAATTGTCAGCTAATTACAGAAGGAATATTACACAGAAATCAATGTAACAAATTGCTAAAATCTATGCTAACAACTTGTACGGTATAACAGAAAGAATTTGTCAGTAATCAATACAAAATGGATTGCCAGCATGTCAGCCAAGTCACCATCATATCTTGACACCTAACCCCTGAATCTACCCCTATCACAGAGTCCAACCTAAACAGCAAGCTCATCAGAGACTCATTCAACCTCAACCGCTCCTTGCCGTCTTTCCTGATCAACTCCATCGTCTCTTTCCGAGACATTCTCTTCTCGATCTCATCGACCTCGCCTTTGATCGCAACAATTTTCTTCACGCTCTTTCTAACCAAGAACCCGCGGAACACCTTCTGGACCCTCGATGCCGAATCGGATCTGCTCCGTTCCAACCCGACGAAATGGACAGGAATCGAAACTACCCTCGGAGACGGCTTCGATGAGGACAGAATCTCTCTCACGCCAGGCGAGTAGCGGGGACGCGGGTTGAAGTTGCTCCAATGGTTTCTGAAGAAGGGACTTTCCATTATCGAATGTGAACAGCGAGCAAAAGTAGATATTTTATCTTTGTGCGCGAATGTGAAGAGTTTTTTGGTGTAGAATGAATGGGTTTGGTGAGAAATTTATAAGAAACGAAAAACGAGATTGATCGAGAAGTGGAAGAGGAGAAGATTCCAGAAGTTTCAGGTGATATAGTTTCAGGCTATTTTGCCAAGTTCTAGAAAAGCGTAGCACTTTCGCCCAGCTCAATAGCCCGCCAAAAAAAATCAATTTCATACGTGGACATTTTGATTTTTTTTTTTTGGATAAATATGAGATGGTTAAGATTTAAAAATGATTTTACAAATATAACAATAATAAATTTGTGAAATTTATTTTTTAATAATTGATTAGTTATTTCTTATTAAAATCGGAAAAATGAAATACAAAATTTTTTAAAGAAAAATTTGCGGCAATAATGACTATGTAGTTAAATTTGTTGCACTTAAATGTTTATGGAAAAATTTTGGCAGCAATAATACCTACCATTAGGAATTTGGGTACTAGTTGGTCCCTGACCGCCAATTTTAGTTTATACAAGATTTCTATTTAATTTCATGTATATCTAATATTAAACAAATTAATACGATATAGTCTAAAATATCTTTTGAAAATTGAATTCAAAGAGAAACAAAGAATTGAATACTTACAGTATACGCAGCGGAATTAAAGAGTCACTCCTTCAGTTTCTCTAACTCTTGTATCTTTTCTGTCGCAGAGTATTATCAAGAAACTGAACTGATCTTCTATTTTCTTCACAATCTTCCAATGTATCCTTAGAACCACCTAGACTAGTGTGGACAATTCTCAACACATGAGATAGATATAAAGAGAAGAAGAGAAAATATCAAAGAGACTTAGAAAATGACTTGTGTTTAGAGAGAATCTAAAACTATCAGAAAATCTGACTTGGGACTTATCAAACTTCTGTTTTGACTTCTCTCTAAGCACCCTTTTTAGATACTCAATTAGGTCATTTAATTTAATTAAAAATCAATAAAATAATAGTCATTTTAAACCCTAGGTCGAAATTATCATGGGCTATAGGCCCGTGAAATTTCTCATTTGATTATAATCCCATTGGACTTAAAATTAAAGCATGTATTATTTTCTATTGATTTAATTAATTAAATAATTATTTAAATCCTTTATCAAATTAATTATTTATAATTTGAACCTTGATTTAAATTTATTTATTAATTTAGATACCAATTTATCTTAATTAATAAATCTGCCATAATTTCTCTTTTCTTCTCAAAATTACACAACTCTGTGAAACTATCCAAAATTGACCTGGTCAACTTTGATAATTCTAATTGATAATTAAATCAATTAATTGAGACTATCTAAATGATTTTATCCAAGGTACAATGGGGACCATGGGCCTATGAAATCAAGCTCCAAAAAGTTATCATAAATCTAACAAATAAATTTACTAACTTATTAATTCATCGTGACTCCACTATAGACTCGGAATTGCACTCTTGAATTCATAGAACGCTATATAACAAATATAGATACGCTATTAATTATCCATTGTTACAACCATAATTGTCACTCAATCCTTTATAGACAGTCTACAATGAGATAAGACTAAAATACCGTTTTACCCCTCATTGTATTTTATCCTTAAAACAGTTAGTTCCTTATAAATGATATTTCAGTAAACTAATTTAATTACTGAAGTGAGATCTCTATCATTTAACACCTTGAACCAAACTAAAAGGAAACCATCGTTTCCCTTCTTCATCAGAAGCTATAGATGTTCATATCTATGATTAACACTCCTACTCAATTATACTACTGAGTTCTCAAGATGTAAGTATGGGCTAGTCGGTAGGGTAAGCTGGTAACGAACAATTCAAAGAACTCAAATAATATAATCAGTTAGAATACTAACCACTCAGAATTGAGATTGAATTGACCTATGGTCAACTATATGATATGACTAGAATAGATAATAACGGTATGTTTACTTATCTTATCAAATGTCAATATCGGTCTAGTCTGATGTAACAAATACATCCGATCTTATCTACTTTTCTAATGTTCTGGAAAGAACATAACACTGTAATGTGTAAGTAGATCATATCGTAGATTGGTAAGTCAGTGTAAATCCGGTGCACTGACTAATCTTAGGACTAACTTATTTTGAATATATAATCATATTTATATTCTACTGTGATTACGTCACTATAAATAAGATTAGTTATATGCTCGGGATTTAATAGAAGTTTATATTAAACAAATAATCACGAAAATAAAACATGTGAGCAAAGTGATTGACCAAGTCAAAAAATGATTTATATTATTTTATTGATAATAAAATGAGATTACAAAGAATTTGAGTTTTAATTAGGGCATAAAACCCCAACAACAACGTGGTAGCCATGTGGCGGTACCTGGCTCATTTTTTTTTAATTTATTAAATATATTAAAATAATTATTTTTTAAATGTAATTAATTACAATAATAAAAAATTAATAAATTAAAATAAATCAAGTAGAAAAGTAAAAACATAAATTTTAACTAATAAAATATTTGAGGTTTCAAAATTAAACTAAAAAATTCTTAAAAGCTAAATCTGAAGAAAAAAAAAGAAAAAAAAAAGATTCATCTTCACCTCTAGCGCGCTCTCACTCCCCCAAGCGTGCAAAGACCCCTTCTTCTTCCTCCCGTACGTTCCTCTTCTTCTTCTTTTCCAGTAGCAAATCACAGCGACTTCGACTTCTGGGCAGATCTCAACGGAGCTTTGAAGGGTAGTGACTCCTGGGGAGATCTCAACGGAGCTTTAAAGACCAACGATTTCTGCGCAAAGCTTTGAAGGATGGCAAGTTCGACTTCTGGGCAGCGTGCTCGGCTTCAACCTAGATCGAGGTAGGAACAAGTTTTTTTTTCTTGTGATTTTCTTGTTTCCCTAGCTGACTGGGTTTCAAACAGGGTTATTGTGAGTCTTGGACTGATGGGTTTCAGGAGATCAGGGGAGATGAAGGAGTTGAAGGGTCTGGGTTTCAATGCTATGGAGGTCAGGGGAGATGGAGTCAGTAAAGCAGGGGTATGAGAGGTTGAAGGGGACCCTTTTTTTTCTGGGTTTTGGGAATATCAATGAAATGGGGGGTTGGGCCTGAGATGAATAGCAAAGCAAATATGATGATGATGATGGTCTGTTATTTGAGTTAGGGGAAGAAGAAGACGAACATGAGATCTAGTATTTGAGATTAGGAAAAGAAGAAGATGAACGATTTTAGTTTTAGGTTTAATTTAATATCAGTTCTTAAAATGATTTTTAATTAAGTTTTATATTAATTAAAGAATTAAAACTAGTTTAAATTTATTTTTTAAATACATAAAATAAAATTTGATTATTTTAATTATTTTTGGATTTTTTTTAATTTGAAATCATTTTTATCTATTTTTAAATGATTTTTCTAATAGTTTTTTTCTTTTCAATTAATTTATTTTTTATATATTTAATTATTTCCAACAAATTAGAAATTGACACGTAACCTTCTTCAAAGTAAAACTTAACTGAGACATAACGGTGAGACATAACGGTAGAGACTAACTAGTGCACCAAATTCATTACGATAGATATTATTGCCACAAATTTCCCATTTTCAAATCTATTTTTAACTAATTAATAAAAAAAATTAAAAAAACTGCATTTTAATTTTCAAACAATATTTAAAAGTTATTATTTTACATATAAACCAAATGAATTTATTTTATCTATCCAGAAGAAATATTTGTAAGTAAATTTAATCTAAATCTAATTAGATATTTTCGTTTATCATACATCATAAGAATTAATGTAAGAATAAATATATGAGCTAGATCATGAAAAGATAATCTATAACTGTCAATTAATTTCATAGGAGCATAAACAAATAACGGAATAACTTAACATAATATATAACAATTGTATTGATAAATTATAAGAAGAATGCTTTTTTCTTATTTTGAAAAAAAAAAAACAGAAGAGTGTCAATCATAGAAAAACAAAAGCTAATTTTACACTAGGTTTGGTATGGAGGAAAGAAAATAAGAGTGAAAAAAATATAGAATAGATAAAAATTAAAGTATATTTATTTGATAGTTGTTAGGTATGTGAAAAAAAAATTATGAAATTATTCTTAAATTATTAATATAAAAAATAATTTAGTAATTTATATTTCTTTGAATTTATAAACTTTTATCTTTTGATTTTGATTTGATGAGGAAAAAATATTAGGAATGTTTTCTGTAGACTGCATTTTTCGCTATCAACCTAATTTAAGAACTTAACAGAAAATATAAGAAAATAACACAGATGTTTTACGTGGTTCAGGCTATAAAAGAGTCATAGTCAACGAGTTTTTTGTATTTGTGAGTTTGAAGCTTGTTTGAAAAAACTTCAATGGAGTCTCAAGCAAGGTATATATTGCTATGAGTTTACAATGCTTAACTAGCAAAAAATCTGAACCATTTACAAGGAGATATCTTAGCCCTATTTATAGGGGATTGGGTCATTAATATCCGTAATGGACAATTAATACAACATTCCCCATTATTTGGGGATTAAAATGCTAATTAATTACATATGGATGCACTAATAAAGGCCATGGACCCAGGCAGATTGCACGGGGCCCATTTGCATAAAGTTGTCCACCAACTTTATGGGGAATAGGTATCCTGACAGTGTCAGGATGCGGCTACACGTTCGCCCATGTCAGGTGGCGTTGTGGGAAATGTCAATTGTCAAGTGTACGAACTTCACACCACTACCCGAGGCTCACCAAAAGTTGTTAGATGAACTTATGGTGGGCCATAGCTGCAGCGATTGACACATGGCAGCTACTACAGGTTTGAAGACAAGAATCCTAGACCTGGGGATTGGTGAATGAAGAAGGCGAGTGGACCACCTAAACGGTCCTCGGGGCGTGGCCTTATGTGGAGACATACATGCCTTGGAAGCAGACCATGAGACGTGGCCTCGCCTGGAGACATCTGCGCCTCTAGGACAGACCTCGAGGCGTGGGCTCACTTGGAAACATCCACGTTTGGCCAGACCACAACACTCAGAGTTTTAAACTCTAAGGAGCTCTACGTGAGTTGTACTAATCCTCATTAACGCTCGAGGAGCTTAATTACTCCTCTAAAGATTGCCATGTGTCCAGTGGTGAAAACACGGACAACATTTGCCCCCCCCCCCCAAGTCTTCGCTCGTCCTCTGACAGTGGAGACTTAAATGGAGAAGAGTAATTCGAAAGGTCTTCGGGAGGAGACGCTTGGGCTCTTCATGACGTCACTCTCTTGAAAAGGTAGTGCCACGCATCGACTCCCTATTTCTAGGCCCATCAATCTATGCCTTTAATGATGAGTCCACTCCATGACTCAAAACATCTAATCCGTACCCTAGGTGTCCTTTCGGCCCACACCCAAGGCGTCTTTTCCCATGCTAATGATCACGATCTAGGCCTTTTGGATCCCGACCGTTGGATTACTCCCGAGTGCCTATGTCGCAGGTAATCAATGGCCGGGGTGGAGTTGCTTCCACCCCAAGCTCTTCAGGTATAAAGCTCGAGAACCGCCTCTCAGAAATTACTTTTAGCATTCGAAATTCAAAACCTCAGAACCTTCAAACCCTATTTTATTCTTCACTTCATAGCATCCCAAATCTCCCCTATTTTTTGAGTTCTCGACACTCTAGACGTTTGGAGAGAATCATCCTACTTCTGGCCAGACAGCGAACAATTTTTTAAAGTCCGGACTCACTTCAACACATACAAGCGCTTTATCTCGAGTAATTCTTTACTTCTCTGTTTCATGTTTGGCTTTGAGTTTATTTTTTTAATTCTATTTGAGGGTTTTAGGTGCATGCCTATGATTTTGAATTTCTGGTACTTCAGAGGTCATTTTGACCTCTTTTAGACTTCTCTGAGCTGACGCTGTTTGAAATGAGTTTCAGTTTTATTCTGTACAATTAGCGCCCCAACACTAATATATAGCACCCCAGTGCTGTCGAGTAGCAGAGAGCAGAAATTAATGCAGGTTGTAGCGCCTAGGCGCTACATTTCAGTGCCCCAATGCTATCTGCTTTCTAGAGAGCATGTTTTGCGATTTATCTATAGCGCCTCAGCACTATCTCGTGGTGCCCTAGCGCTAGAGTCCGTACAGAAGCAGAATTTAGGGGAATTTTTAGGGGCAATTTTGTCTTTTCATGCAGAATTAATTAGGGACTATAAAAGCTTCCTTAATGACGTTTTTAAAGAAAGAAAAGGAGATGAGATTAAGCAAGAAGGAGGCTAGAGAAGAAACAAAAACCTAGAGTTCTTTTTCTTTATCTTTTGATTTAGACTATGTTAAATTATATGTTTATGTTTGATTTAGTCATGTTTATGAACTAAATTTCTGTTTAGGTTTTCTAATTGACTCTCTTGAAACTCTATTATGATTTAATGCATTTATCTATTTCTTCGTCATCTGAAATTTATTCAATTTATGTTTATTGTGTATGTGATTGACTGCGCACATTTTACATACGATTTATGAATTTGAATCAAAATCTGAAAAATGATATTTAAATATGCTAAAATTGAATAGACATAGATTTCAATTTAGAACGAGAGTAACAAATTGGTTTTTGTGATTTAGGGCTGTATTCATTTCTTCCTATTGTTTGAATTGACCATAGAAATATAGGAAATTCACATTAGGCCGAGTTTTCTATTTCTTAACTTGAATAGTTAACACTTTTGCATGCCTATCATTTCAGTGAGAAGAGTTTCAGTAGTAATTGCATTAAAGAATAATAGAGTTGATAGTAGAGAAGATTAGGATTTTTAATTGTTTCATAGTGAATTTAATCCTTGTGTTCTTGTTATTATTTGATTTCTGCAATTTTCATTTATTTATGTTTTCAAATTTCACCAATCCAGTTTTCATTAGCCAAATAGAAACTAGAAATTAATTATTTGGTAATTGATAAATCAGTCTTCGTGGGACGATACTCGTTCTTATCGAGATTTATTACAAATTGCGAGTACGTATACTTGCGTAGCTATAAAATCTGCAACACGAGGGTGGACACCAGATACATGCAGGTCCGCCTGCCTCGGGAGGGCGAGAGAGTGCATGAGAGCGTCCTCGACCTCAGGGCCTGGAGCGCATCTCACCTCCAAGCTGGTGAAAATTTGCCACTGCACTAGTAATATGTCGATTTTTTGAAGTTTGTCGGCATAACTCCATTCTAGCTATCCCCTAACTAATATCAGGTGTTGGCTAAGCTATTTGTTCTGTACAAGAGGCAGAACTGGCTCGTTCCTTCTCAAGCTGAGATATTGTATATCTATAGCTTCCGACAATGCTTGAGGAAGGATGAGTGGGACAGGTACTACACTTTGATGAAGCATATGTACCCTGGAATGAAGTACAAGGATTCGTGCGGTAACAAGAACCATGTGGGGACTGTAAGGACCACTTATTCTGGGCAAGTGCTTTCCCACGCGGACCAACCCGACTCTTTTCCTCGACTTTGCCAGGGTTGGTAATTGTTACTCCTTGAGTCATTTAGTTTATTGGTTCTCCGCTCGTGGTTGCTTCTTAGTGTTAACCGTTTCTTTTCAGGTCATTTCTACTGCACACCTTTCATTGATGCCTACACCAAAAGGTTCAAGAAAATGAGCTCAATACGAAGTATATTGCGATGAAAGCTCAATACGAGTACGAACAACGTCTTCACCAAAAGCACATAGAGAACGTACTCACAATCAAAGTCGTCACGGAGGCGAAAGAGGACGAGGAGCTCAAGGCAGAGCTCTATGCCTCAAGGTAAATCTCCAATCTTATTTTACTATGCCCATCATGTAGGGGAGGGAACTAGTCCCGACCACTCTTTATTCTCGCCATCACTCCTTGAGTGTGGGAAAATCTCAGGGCGTCCTTGGACTGATGAGGAGTACCAGGACTATCAAGAACTCATCGACGTATTTCTCTATCATCCGAAAAGGAGGAAACACCCCCAAGGGTTTGTGCCTCTGGACGAGGTGACGTCTATGCACACGATATGGTTTTGTCAATATGAAACCAACACGACACAAGAGATAGGCCAACTCGTCTGTGAGTTTGTCCATTCCATTCTCCACTCAGAGGAGGCTTATTTTGGTAGGGCTTCCGAGGAGACTTCTTTTGTTTTGCATGCATATTTTTTGCCCTTACAAATTATCTATTCTTTCTTTTCCCTTTGAGGACTAACCTGATCTATTTTTTTTGTGCAGAAAGCATGGGTCTGTCCAACCTGGTAAGGCGAAAGCACAAGAGGGTGAAGGGACCCTCTCAAATAGACACCCTGGATGCATCGGTCGTGGTGTTTCCATCCCCAGCTGCTATGCCTTTAGCATCGGTGACTGCACCTCCAGCCCTGGTGGCTTCTGCAGCTCCGGCAATTGCTGTATTAGCCCTCCACATCCAGCAATCACCGATGAGTTCATTGACCTTGAGGCCTCCCCTCCTCGAGATAAGGGAACCTCTTGGAAGGGAAAGGAAATCCTTTCTAAGGTGTTTGACTGTCCTCCGGTCAGGACACCTCGCCATGTGGTCTTTCCTGAACACTTCGAGGGAGAGGACTTTGAAAGGCATAGACAGGTGGTTGAGTATTTCAATGCCCGTATTGACGAGGGCAACGAGGACTTCAACTTCTCCGTCGAGTACCTGGGGGAGGAAAAACTGCATGGTCCAGTCGCTCCTCCCAGCAGTGAGGAGCTTGAGCCTCTCCTCGCGGGGAGAGTTGGAGAAAGGAAAGCTCCGCTCACTGCGGAGCTGCTCCAGGGATTGGCAGGGTCCCTATGCAACATGCATTTTCGCAGCTTTGCTCATTGTGGCAGCAACAACAAGATCTCGTTGGTAGCTATTAGTCACCACATTTCCTTGAGGGTAAGTCTTAATTCTCTAACTCCCATTTTTTTTCTTTATCTAAGTTCTTCATCGATCTAACAAGAGTTATTTTGGTGCAGAATGCGGCCTTCAACCAACGACTCGGGGACATTGTTATCATCAGGTCCTTCGAGCTGAAGGAGCTGAAGGAGGAGATGGTACAACTCAAGGAGACTGCGGTCTCACTTGCAGAGCACTCGCGACTCGTAAAGGAAATGGAGGATATCAAGACTCATGTCCTAGAGTTGGAGACCCAGCTGGCCACGGAGCAGTCAACGCTCAAGGATTCTTCAACAAAGTTGTTGGAAAATGTCGTGGGTCAAACTCAAACCGTGGAGGAGGCCAACGACAAGCTGTCGGCGGACCTCACAGTCGTTTGCGAAGAAATTTGCCGGAGCCGGGAGAAGCTACGCCTAAGCCGCGAGGAGTCCTCAGCTCGCACAAAAGAGCTGGCTAGAGTCTAGGAGAAGGCCACCAAGACCAAGGAGGAAGTTGCAAAAGCCTCTTCCCCTGTTGAGAACCTCGTTCAGGAGAGCGAACAACTCCGGCTTCGAGCAGAGGAGTTGGAGAGGGACCTCTACGTGATGGCGGATGACACCCTGTTTGTGGCGTGGCAGAACAACAGGGACATGGACTTGTCATTCACGGAGGAGCCAAACATGCGGATGATGCTTGAGGAGCATCTTCTGGCCGAGGAGGCCAAGGCATCTCAGGAAAAGGAAGTTGTGGCGGTTGGTCGAGCTCCCAAGACGGATCCCATCATCGAGGTGGTAGCGGAAGTTCCTCTGGGCGAGGGTCCAAAGTGATTTTGTTTTTCTTTGTTTTAATTAAGTAGGCATGCATGCCTTTTGTTTATTGGTGTATAAAAAATTTAATGCTTGAGCCCTGAGCACTATTGTAAATACTTTTATACAGCTTGCACTACTTTTCTTGCCATTATTATCATTTTACTAACATGCTAACACTTGGTTATTACGCAATTCGGTCTTACTGATTTGACTGGGTTTTAACGCAACTCAACGTAACATAATGCCTTAGACAGTTTTAGGAACTTAGTGCTGCCCCCCAGGCTCGTAGTCCTCGTGAGTAACTTTTAGTGTGAATCCCAACAACTTGGGGCCTAGGCAATCCACCATACTTAGAGCTTGATGATCTTCCTTTTAGTGTTTAGATGCTTCAGGCGTTTAGTGTTATCCCCCAGGCTCACAGTCCTTGGGAGTAAATTTAATGTCGATCCTACGCTCTCGAGTCCCAACAACTCGGACCATAAGAGGTCTATTGCACTATAGGGTTTTATGGTTTTCATCTTAGTACTGACGATTTGGACATTTAGTGTTGCTTCCTAGGCTCGTTGTCCTCAAAAGTAACTTTAATGTTGTTCTGTATCCTTGAGTCCCAACGACTCAGGCTTTAGGAGGTCAAATGCACTAAGATAATCGCTCCCCAGGCGCATTGTCCCCGGGATGTTATGTGGAAGTTTTGAACTCGTTGTCCCTGGGCTCTAAGTCCCCGGAGCATGCAACCGATTTTTCCCCGCTTAGGCTAGGCTTCGCGATGCTCAAGTTTTATCACCTTAGATTTTTGTTCACACCTTGAGATTTAGGGACTTGGTTATCACTCCTTGTGCACGAAGTCCTCGAGAGGTAACCTTAAGTCAGCACTCGCGTTACTTGGATTTCTCATCGCTGGGGTAACTGTTTTGGGATTGTGCCCGAGTACAAACGATTCAGGCTTCCGTTCACATCTAAAGGATTGGGACCTGGTTTTCATTCCTCGAGCGTGCACTGTCCTCGGGAGAATACCTATAACGACCCAAAATCACTAATAAGGATTAAGGGCCTTGATTAGCGTGCAGGGAGGGCATAATTGGTTTATGTGTGATTTAAATGATTAAATGCATGATTATGTGATATGCATGGTTATATGATTATATGAATGTGTGAAATGCATGTGGGCTCTGTTTAGCTCATAGGGGCATATTTGTCATTTTGGCTGGTTGAGGGCATAAATGTGATTGTTTGTGGTAAATTGTTGAGACCACATTATTATGTGGATATATTCGCAACATATGGCTCGAGACGATCCTAGTGAGCGGTTTGGTGAAATAGTCACGGCGAGGATTTATACCTGGCTTGGGGGAGCCTGGGGGTATTTTTGGGAATTTAGGAAATATATTGGAGATTATTAGACATTGGGTAAATAATTGGTGATTAATTGAATGATGAGATTTAAGTGGTAAATATTAGGAACACTCGAGGATTTAGTGGGAATTGGGAACAAATGATTATTATACCCCTAGATTAAGTTATAGGCTAGTTTTATTTTGGGAGGGTAAAATGGTCATCTCCTAAGACTAAGAGTATACTCAGCCTTTTTGTTAGAACAAAGCAAAAGATTATAGAGTGATCTAAGGAAATAAAGAAAGGAAAAAGTCTCAGCTCACTTATTCTCCCATCCCTCACGTTTTCTCTGTCTGTCTGTCTCTCTCTCATTCTCCCTCATTGAAGTTGAAGCTAGGCTTGGGGCTGGGAAATTTTCAAAGGAATTGAAGAGGATTTAAGATAGGAGTTAAGGATAAAACTTGTGTGGAATCAAGCCATAATTGAGGTAAGTATTGGTTTGTTATTTTGCTGAGATTAAAGCTTAATTTGTGTAAGAATTGGGACTGAGTAATTTAAGGGTAAAACATGAGAGAGTATGGGGTTTGAGTAGAGTTAGACTTGAGTTTGGAGTGCTAAATTCTGGTTAAATTGAGAGGGTAGTTGAAGTATAATTGTTGAGTTTTTGGGTAATTAAAATGTGTAATTTAGTCTGAATTCGTAGCTGAAATTGGTGTGGAATTGGGGAAGTTTTTGAGGAAAAATTATGGTAAGTTTGAGTGTTCTTGGCTGGGAGATGGAGGAGAAAACCCAAGTTTTCTCTGGGTTCGCAGGGCGCACCGTGACTCAGCCTGGGGGGGCCGCGATGCGTGTGGCTCTTCTGGCCTAGGAAGCTCTCTGACTTGGGGGCGCGCCGTGACTTGCTTGGCCAAGTCGCAACCCGCCTCCCCTTTGGCTTGGCAGCTTACTCTCTGACTTGGGGCAAGTCGTGACTTGCTGAGCCAAGTCGCGACCCGCCTGGGAATTTTAGCCTTGGAAGTGTTTTAAGATTTGTTAGGGCTCGGGGGTTCGAACCTAGGTACTCGGGACAATTTCTACTACCCGGTTTAGTAGAAATTGAGGTTCCGGAGGCTAGTTTTGTTCCCTAGGTATTTTATTTCTGACTAGAAGTTGATAGATGTCAATGACCCTTGTGACTAGGTTTATTGCCGAGGCTCAAGGCTAAGGATCGTGCTCAGAACCAGTTCACTTTCTCCGCTCAGAATCAAAGGTAAGAAAACTACACCTGTTTGTGTGGCTATGTTGGGACTAAGGGTTCCCTATATTTGTATACAATGCTGTATGATTGTGTTATGCTATGCGAGCATGAAATAAATGACCTAAGAGTGCCGGAATTGATACTTGCACACAAGACACGGCTCGGCCATTGATAGCTGAGGTTAACTATATAATTACTAAGCTCGACCTAAGTGAGTTGGAGTCAGTGGGATAAACAGAGGGTGCGGCCTAAGGGCGCCGACCTTGAGAATTGTACGATTTATTTACTGTTGTTAAACTGATGATTATGGCATGTTAATTACCTGGATAATAGATTGTTGAATTGTTGATTGATATCACTGATTATGTGAACGATATGGTTTGCTGAATATCTGGTTAATGTTTTGTGAATTATTTGATTACTGTTATTGGTTATGCTTTGTATTATGGTTTTCTTGCTGGGTCTTGGCTCATGAGTGCTACGTGGTGCAGGTAAAGGCAAGGGTAAGCTGGACCAACCCTAAATTGGAGAGCTCTGGGGGCCAAATGTATATAGTCGACTGCCACGACCGAAGGATGTTATAGGGACAGGAGAACCTAAAATGCCTATTTTTCCATTAGAGTGGCTTGTGGTTGTACATAACCTTTGAAATTTTGTAAACTGTTCTTTAACCCTGTTTTTGGGATCTCGTGTATCAAATGTTTATTTAAATGAAATTTATTTTTTATGACCAAAATCTTTTAACCCTAGTTCGATTATGGTTTTAATGTCACAATTTTATCTAAATGACTTGATTAGCAAGTCTTGCACCTTTATAAACACACAGTGTAACGATCTTGGTTATCCAAGGCGTTACAACTTGGTATCAAAGTGGTCTAGGTTTAAGGGTTCCTGAAGACTGGCTGGACATGTACATTCGCCGCTAAAGACAAGCTCGACTCAGGGTTTGGTAATTGTGTATTCGTGTTTATATGCTTAAGTGATTGGAAAGAAATATGAATGTTGTTGTCTGTTTGATTAATAGGGAGCATGAGATACTGATAGGGCCTGGCCCTTAATTGCTGTATGATGATATTGAGGCATGCTTATTAGGGAGGTGTTACACGCATAGGGTTTCCTGGACAGCCCTATGTGTAATGTCCCAAAATCCCTTATGTGGCTTAGAGCCTGGATTAGGGGTCCGGGAGGGCCATAATTGATTTATTATGCAATTAAATGATTATATGCATGATTATGTGAGTTATATTATTATATGATGATAAATGCATGCACGTGGGCCCACTTTTCATTATAAGGATATTTTGGAAATTTGGCCCGTTGAGGGCATATTTGTATATTTTCATGCATATTGGCGATTTTTGAATGAGGCCACATTATTATGTGGATGTGTTCGAGCTATTCGACATGAGACAATCTTAGAATGTAAGTTAGTGGTTTAGTCATAACGAGGTTATCTACTGGGCTCGGGGTGAGTCTTAGGGTAATTTGATGTTTAGTGCATTACTGGGAATTTTAGGGTAATGGCATATGACTTAATTACTATTTGAGAATATTGGGAGTAATGGGAATTGGAGGACGTTAATTATGATTAACGGGATTTGACAGGAAATGAAGATTTTGCCCTTGGGGGCTGTTAAGAAGTGAGATAGGCATGGGGAGCATTTTGATCATTTTACCTTAGGTTATATTTAACTAAGGAAGGTTGTAGAAGAGTAAAGCAAAAACAGAGGAGCTCCTTCTACCTCATTATCATCACCTTTTCTCACTTTTCTTTTGAATTTTGAAGCTGAGATTGAGGGTTCAAGCTAGGAGATTAAGGCTTGAGGTTCTAGGATTATGTTCAGCCATTGAAGGGGGTTTAATTCTGAGTTTAAGGTAAGGTTTCAGTTCAAGTTTTCTGGTTTCTTGCTCTATTTTTGAGTTAGTTTTGAGCTTGAAGTTTTGGTTATGACTAGGTGACCACTAAGGGACTTAAGGACTGATCGTTCTTTTATTATTTCACACTCGAACCGGAAGTAAGAAAACTATACCCAGTATGTGACATGCATGGTTATTGATGAGGCATGTTGAGTGCTCTATATGTGGACGTTGATTGCATTGTAAATGCTCAACAATCTTGCTTATCTGTGAATGGTACTGACTTATTAGTCAGAAACGGCAACGGTGTCAGTATTGACTGTGAAGTTGTGACTTATTAGTCAAGTTCGATAGTAGTACTAAGCACTGGTCGTATGGGATTGACCTATGAGTTAAGAATGGTATTAGCGTGTTTAACGCAAGCCAAAAAGATTAGATCTAATCAACATAAGCATTTTCAACATAAGCATGAAATGCTTGATTGACCTTAAGTTCGATGAAAACAAAAGCGCTTGTCTAGTCTAAAGGTTAGTTACTTAAAGCGAGAGCCAAAAGGCTAAGGTGACTGAAACGTCACATGGCTGAGGGAGCGGATCCCAGAGATGTACTTATTAGCCATCTATTTAAGGAGCAAAACCCTAGAGATGAACTTATTAGTCATCTATACAGGGGACAGATCCTTGAGGTAGACTTATTAGTCACCTATCAAATGTGTGACTCATTAGTCACTTAAACAACGTGTGATTTATTAATCACTAATCTGATTTGGGCTATAAGCCCTAGTATGATTATCATAGTCATTCATTGATATTGTATACATGCAGTAATGAGTTTTCTTGCTGAGCCTTGGCTCACGGGTGCTATGTGGTGCAAGTAAAGGGAAAGAAAAGCTTACCCAGCCTTGAGTGGAAAGCTTAGGTGGCGATGTGTACATATGCAGCCGCTTGACCCCTACGGCCAAGGTGTTTCTCAGGGGAACTAGGGGTTAACCCTATTTTTTGCCGCTTAAGTCGGCGGGTTATAATTTGTACACTGTAATGACCATTTTAGATTGTAAATAACTTGTAAACGCTTTTATGGGCAATTTATCTATTCTTTTTAATAGAGATTTTCACCCTGGCCTATTAATAACACCTAGATGCACGTTATTAACCTAATGACTCGTTTAGCGAGTTAAGCAATATTTAAAGTTCACAGTAACGGTCTTGGAGTAACTAGGCATTACAACTTGGTATCAGAGCGTGCCAAGGTTTAGGGTTCCTGTAGACTGGCTGGGCATGTACACTGGCCACTGAAGACAAGCTCGACTCATGGTTTGGTAACTATTTACGTGGTTTTGTGTTTAACTGCTTAAATAGGATATAAATGCTTTACCTGCTTACATGAGATATATTGATAAGGTTGGGCCTTGAATACTGCATCATAAGAAAGAACGTGCTTATTAGTACTGATATTGCTATAACATGCTTATTAGTATTGTTAATCATTGAACTATTAACTGATAAGTGCTGAATGCTAAATGCTATGATCATGTATCAATATGTTTATCTGCATGATTGTGGAACATTGAGGAATATCTGTTTGATATTGGACCGTGAGGTGGCAAGAGGTTTAGTTATCACTGCCTAACTAGCCGCATTGATTGTTTCAGCACAATATAAGATGTAGTTATGCTTCCAAGATAGATAGATTCATCAATTGGCCAGGAAGATCAGGGCCAGAATAACAGACAGGGTCAAGAGAATGACCAGAGTCAGATTCCACAGTCAGTTCCTGAATACTGGCAGTAGTTGTTTACTGATTTACAGGCCAGAGTTATGAGGCAGGAAGAAGAATTCTGCCTCCTGAGACAACAACAGGTTCCTGTAGGAAGTGTTTTACCTGAGGCACCACCTGCAGCGGTGCCAACAGTTGAGCAGCTGCCAGAAGCTGGAAGCAAATGGGAACCTCTTTATGAAAGGTTCAGGAAACAACAACCTTCAGTATTTTAGGGCAGTGCAGATCCAACGAAGGTTGAGCAGTGGGTGAGTATGATTACCACCATCCTTGACTTTATGAGGGTGTTTGGTAACGAGAGGGTGGCTTGTGCCACATACATGTTTCGAGAGGATGCCCGAATTTGGTGGGAGGTTATATCCCAAACCAGAAACATCAATGCCCTGAGTTGGGAAGAGTTTGAGACTCTATTCAACGAAAAGTGTTATAATGATGCCATCAAGGCTGCAAAGGCTGAAGAGTTTATCAGATTATTTCAGGGGAGTTTATCAGTGACTGAATGTGCTATGAAGTTTGATAGATTGGCAAAGTTTGCCATGGATCTGGTGCCCACTGATGGGACCAAAAGGGAGAGGTTTCTCCAGGGGCTACAACCTAGATTTGCCTCGGATGTTCGTATTACCACTGCGGCTGGGATTACTACCTATGCTCAGGTGGTTGAAAAGGTGCTCACAACTGAGAGCGCAGAGAACAAGATTTGGTGGGACAATGCAGCCTGAAAAGAATTTAGGAGGGCAAGACCTCCATTTGTGGGTACAGGTAGGGGCGGAGGCCCCAGTGATCAGAAAAGGAAGGTTCCTGATACCTTCCCAGCTCCAGGTCCTGACAGGCGACCACGTGGTATTTCAGTTGGATGTCAGGGTGGCAGTGAGGCTTGGAAGACTTATCCTGAGTGCCCTAGGTGCAAGAGGCGTCATTTGGGGGATTGTAGGGCAAAGGCTTGCTTCTTATGTAGGGCAGTGGGACATTTCAAGAAGGATTGCCCAAAAGCAAGAAAGGAAGAACCTAGAAAGGCGAACAGCTCGGCCCCAACTTAAGTGTTCGTATTGACTCAAGCAAAAGCTGAGGCTTTACCCTCAGTAGTTATAGGTCAACTTCTTAGTGCTAGAACCCCTTATACTGTTTTGATTGATTCTGGTGCTACACATTCTTTTGTTTCTAGTAGAATTATTGATAGACTGTGTAGACCATGTGATTATTATGTTGTGGGGTTCGGGACCTTATTACCCTCTAGGGAGTTAGTAGTATCCAGGAGATGGGTCAGATCTTTGCCAGTGAGAGTGGAGGGCAGAGTGTTGTCAATGGATTTGATAGAGTTTGTTATGACTGACTTTGACATGATTCTAGGTATAGATTGGTTAGTGAAGTATGGGGCAACAATAGATTACAGAAGGAAGATGGTCACCTTTGAGCCTGAATGTGAAGATCCTTTTGTGTTTGTTGGTACTGTGCATGGACCTCGTATACCTATGATATCTGTGTAGGGTCTGCCAAACACTCCGATCTGAGTTTACTCCCAATTTATATATCTTCGTGCTTGACGAATGAAGTCGTTGAGCCTGCGACATCCCCTCCGCTGGAGGTCATCCCACAAAGGAAACCATGTACAGACGCCTGCCTGCAAGGCCATAAACTACCGGTCGTCGTCGAACCTCTTAGTCCTAGCAGCTTCCTCCTTGAAGCGCTTGATGTAGGCTTTAAGGGTTTTGAGGGGTCATTGCTTTATGTTGGCCAAGGCGTTGACCTCAAAGCTCACATTCCTAGCCATTATAAATTGTCTTAGGAATGAGGACGAGAGCTGGTGCCAGGAATGAATGGACCCTGGTTTATGCTTCTTGAACCACTTTTCCGCCATTCCCGTCAAGGTCAATGGGAACACGTGGCACTTCACATCCTCGGAGACACGATTCACCGACATCAATCGGTTGAACTTCAATAGATGGCCAATGGGATCTGTGCTAGCATCTTTAAGCCTCATGGTAACAGTTCTTCCACTATGTAAGGAGCACACGACTCCCCATCCTCATCCTCCGAGTCGTATTCATGGTCTTGTCTTCAGGCCATCCTGAGCATAATCTTTTTTAAGCTCTCCAATTCTGCGCAGAAAGGGTCGTTGTCTTGATTGGCACTCTGTGCTGGGTGTTCTTGTTGGATTAGCTTATACAGGATCTTTATTTATTTTCATGTACAATATCTACTATTAAACAAATTAATACAAGATAGCCTAAAACATGTTTCTAAAATTGAATTCAAAGAAGAACAAATAATATAATACTTACAGTATACGCAGCAGAATTAAGAGTCCTTCCTTCAATTTCTCTAACTCTTGTATCCTTTCTGTCGCAGAGTATTATCAAGAAACTGAACCGATCTTCTATTTTCTTCGCGATCTTCCAATGTATCCTTAGAACCACCTAGACTAGTGTGGGAAATTCTCAACACATGAGATAGATATAGAGAGAAGAAGAGAAAACAACAAAGAGGTTTAGAAAAGGACTTGTGTTTAGAGAGAATCTAAAATTATCAGAAAATCTGACTTAAGACTTATCAAACTTCTTATTTTGACTTCTCTATAAGCACTCCTTTTATAGACTCAATTAGGTCATTTAATTTAATTAAAAAATCAATAAAATAATAGCTATTTTGAAGCCCTAGGTCGAAATTATCATGGGCTATAGGCCCGTGAAATTTCCCATTTGATTATAAGCTCATTGGACTTAAAATCAAGGCCTGTATTATTTTCTATTGATTTAATTTATTAAATAATTCTTTAAATCCTTTATCAAATTAATTATTTATAATTTGAACCTTGATTTAAATTTATTTATTAATTTAGATAGCAATTTATCTTAATTAATAAATCTGCCATAATTTCTCTTTTCTTCTCAAAATTACACAACTATGTGAAACTATCCAAAATTGACCTGGTCAACTTTGATAATTCTAATTGATGATTAAATCAATTAATTGAGACTATCTAAATGATTTTATCCAAGGTACAATGGGGACCATGGGCCTATGAAATCAAGCTCCACTAAATTATCATAAATCTAACAAATAAATTTACTAACTTATTAATTCCTCGTGACTCCACTATAGACTTGGAATTGCACTCTTGAATTCATAGAACGCTCTATAACAAATATAGATACGCTATTAATTATCCATTGTTACAACCATAATTGTCACTCAATCCTCTATAGACGGTCTACAATGAGATAGGACTAAAATACTGTTTTACCCCTCATTGTATTTTATCCTTGAAACACTTAGTTCCTTGTAAATGATATTTCAGTAAACTAATTTAATTACTGAAATGAGATATCTATCATTTAACACCTGGAACCAAACTAAAAGGAAACCATCGTTTCACTTCTTCATTAGAAGCTATAGATGTTCATATCTATGATTAACACTCCCACTCAATTATACTACCGAGTTCCCAAGATGTAAGTATGGGCTAGTCCGTAGGGTAAGCTGGTAACGAACAAGTCAAAGAACTCAAATAATACAATCAGTTAGAATACTAACCACTCAGAATTGAGATTGAATTGACCTATGGTCAATTATATGATATGACTAGAATAGATAATAACGATATGTTTACTTATCTTATCAACTGTCAATATCGGTCTTGTCCGATGTAACAAATACATCCGATCTTATCTACTTTGCTAATGTTCTAGAAAGAACATAACACTGTAATGTGTAAGTAGATCATATCGTAGATTGGCAAGTCAGTGTAAATCCAGTGCACTGACTAATCTTAGGACTAACTTATTTTGAACATATAATCATATTTATATTCCACTATGATTACGTCACTATAAATAAGATTAGCTATATGCTCGGGATTTAATAGAAGTTTATATTAAACAAATAATCATGAAAATAAAACATGTGAGCAAAGTGATTGACCAAGTCAAAAATGATTTCTATTCTTTTATTGATAATAAAATGAGATTACAAAGAATTTGAGTTTTAATTAGGGCATAAAACCCCAACAGTTCTCACTTCCAGGCATTAAGATTGTTTCAGAGATCTATATGATCTTTCTTCCCAGGGTTGCCCCCGGGAGCTGTTATACCCCTATGAGCATTTAAGCAATCTTGTAGGTCTGGTTGACCCAGGTGGCAACTACTGTCCTCAGGATATCCTCGGTCTCCCAGTCGGGCTCAATGTTTTCGTTATAAACCGAGATGTTGAAGCCTTGCTCTCGGTTAACGGAGACACTCCCTGGTTGGCCCCTTGGCCAGGGGTTCTGCAAGGCTGGCGAGGTGTTGGGGGCACACCACCTCCAGGCCTAGCGCGGTCCATCTCGGCATGCCTAGGCGGAATGCCTTCGGCTCCACGGGCGCTGGTGGCATGGCGATCGCAAACGCATCGTTATTGCATCGTTAGGCATCATTTTGGGCTAAAAATCATATTTTTATGTCACCATCACAACCACATCGTTATGCATTGTTTTGGACTGAAAACCATGTTTTTAAGCCATCATCACAAACACATCGCTACCGCATCATTTGATAGTTTTGTCCTAAAAACATGTTTTCAAGCCATCATTGTAAGCGCATCGTTTTGGCCCAAAATTCATGTTTTTAAGTCACCCTCGCAAACACATCGTAAGGCATTATCTTAAGCCACCACCACAAATGCATCGTTACTGTATCGTTAACGCATTGTTAGGCATTGTTTTGGCACAAAAACTATGTTTTTAAGCCACCATCGCAAACGCATCGTTTTTCTGCAAAGTATTAAGTTTTAGTTCTAAAAAAAATGCAAACAAAACAAAAAAAATTGTTCATAAGTGTTCAAAATTCATAAATTTGTGTCCTATGTCAATGTTTTGTTCGATTTAAGTGTTGGATTTGATTTTTCATTATTAATTTTAAAAAAATGAAGAAAGAGTCAATGGTGGTAGGAGGTGGGAACTTCAATAGTGGTGGGAGGTGGAGGCGTCATTGGTGGTGGCAGCGTGTGGGGATGGTTGGCTCTGCCACCGTGGGGAGGTGGTGGTGGTGGTAGAGAAAGTGAGAGGGATTGAGAGAGAGAAAATAATGGGTAAATGGAAGGGGTATTTTTGACCAAAAAATAGTTAGTGGTATATATATATATATAAGAATTATTAAAGTTGGTATGTTGAAAAAATACACTATATGAAGCGACATAATTTATCAAGTTTTCCTTTGAAAAGTAATATATCTAAAATGGAAAACTTCACGAAATTTGAAATTTTTTATTTTTTTTGAATTTTTAGTTATAATATTTTGACTACTTACGATGTTGATAACACATCGTTAATTTTTCATAAAAAGCTTCATTTTTAGGCCATATTATTTCATATACATTTTGATTAACACCAAAACTTATTTGTATAAAATTTGTTATTTTTATATAATAATTAGTGATTTTTAAGTTATATTATGGTGTGATACTTTCACATCTATTTTAGAAACTAGTTACCATATAACATATTAGCAAAATTTACTTTAGTGTAAACTACATAGTAATTTTTAAATGAAGAATTTTAACACACTTTTAATAATAAAAATATCTTGGGTTATTTTTTAAATTAAAATGCAAAAAAGTGTACTAGTACTACAATCATTTTTTCTCTTCAAACCATTTTTTTTGACACAATGTGACAAGTGGCCTCACCTACGTATTAAATGCATATTTTTCCATCTGTGCTAAAATATTCTCATTTAAACCTAATCGATTAACTTTGTAATTTTTGCACTTTGACTTTAAAGCATGCGTTTATAATCAAAATATCCGAGTTAGAACATTTTGTTTAAAAAGTTACGAGTGAAAATATAATAGAAGAAAAGTAACGATCGTTGATTGTGTATTGGTCAGTTTAGGTCCCCCTTCCACCAGAGAATTAAATTTGTAATAAAGAAAATAAAGACAAAAGAAACAACCTCGTGGCTTGTGTACAACTAACTCTATCGACTATCATTATGGACAGGCAATTTCGCCGTACAACCCCTCCAATTTCCACCATATCACTAAGATGGCGGAGGGGGAAAGAAAAAAAAATAAAGAATTTCCATGAGAAAATACTTTACACTGAAAACCTATAAACCTATAATGTAAAAGATAATAATACAAAGAAAAAACACAAAAATGGTGGTTGTTATCAAACTTCTAATCATCTGCTCGTTGTATTTCACCCATCATTATACGGTTGCTGGTGACTTTGAAGCCGAGGAGAGCAGGGTCGATTTGCCTCCCTTTCTTTCCCTTCCTTTTCCCACTTCGCCCTTGCGTTCCATCTGATGATTCAGATGTAGAATGGACATCTGGCGGAGCTGCCTTCTTTGCAGTACTCTTTAGCATGTCCATGAAGGATGCTTCTGAGACATCTGCATCACTGCCAGATGAAGATCGGCGGAAGCGCATGTCCCTCTTGGAAGAGGCTGGTAAGTCTGAAACTTGGTTTATTGAATTACTCGTTGTATCTTGACAAACCCCTGAAAATGACACCAGCTGTAATTATTACAACAAATATAGTTTTACAAGCCAAATGAAAACGCATAAAGGATAGATGTCAACACACCATCAGGCAAGCCACTCAAAGAAATTTTTCCCCTAGAAACTGGATCAGGTGCTAGCTCAGACAAACCATCCTGTGACGAGGGCGTACGTGACGAAGGAGGACGTCTCAGCAGAATACTTTCTTGCCCTTTGATCGAGAATGCCCTGTCATAAAGAGATCCAAAATAAGAAATGAACAATGAAAATATGTTACAATGTGTATTTATCAAGATTACATGTTCACATTTAATTAAGACCAAATGTCCGTATAAAGATGTCAATCAAAATAAGAAAAAGCTGAATATGCACCATTTCAGGTATTGGTTGTGCTGCATCTTAAAACAATATTCAACCTTTCAGGATCAACCAGCTATTCTGGTTTTCAAACAGGCCTATGTGAATTAGACGAGCTCTCCTGTAGTACATATACACTACAGAAATGGAACTTACTTATCTTTTGCAACATCGTCCAAAAATGAATTATAAGGTCCAAACTTGTTATCATAAATGCCGCCACTTCCACCTGGAATGTATAAAAAAAATTCGAAAAAATATACGCAGGGGATTACAAAGAAGCAATAAAAATAAATGACCAGTTACAGCCAAAGGGAAAAGAAAAACAAATTACCTGTAACCCCAAGGGAGGAATGCCTGCTCAAGACATCCATTGATCTCTCGTGATCTAGAGCTTCAAAGCCTGCTTGCTCCACCATGCTTTGTGGGGTCTCGAATTCCCGACCTTTCATCATACCCTCACTTTTCAACCCTCGCAACTCAAGCTGCTGTTTGTGCAGAGAGGATACTCCAGAATCAGTGCTCTCTTCTTGTGCTGGTTCACATCGACTTGAACCATAAATGCCCACCCCAAATGAATTATTTAATTTAGCTTCTCCATCTGGAGGCGAAGTGAGAGATAGTTCTGATGAGTTTGACCTAGCATACTGATTGCCTAATACCTTTTTCTCAAAAGAGGTTTCATTACCCACATCCGATGATTCAGAAATATAATTGCCTGATTTCTGATTGAGCAACTCCATCAATAATCTCTTTGACTTCTCATCATTTGACATCCATAAAGTAGAATCGTCAGAAGTCATTTTTGCTTCAGACTCCATTTTCTGTCGCTCAGTGATATACAACTGTTGAAACCGAGAATCAACAAAGTCATTTTCAAGCTGCTCATTTTTCTCAGACCAACGGTTCTCAATTCCATCCATATGTGGAACCTGAAATTGATTAGCAACTAACGGGTGCTGAGGACCAACACCATGAACTCCAGAAGGAAATGGTCCCACTTGATTGGAAGATTTCATTCGTGCACTTGACTCATGCATATCCAAACCATGAGCATGAGCCATGGCATTTACAACATCCAAATTCATCCCTGAAGCTCCCTGAGGATAAGACATTGACCGCTCAAATGACAGCGAGCCAGGCTCAAAAATCCCTTGCTGAAGTCGTTCCTGAACAGAAAGATTCCTCTCAAGATGGCTCACCTGCTCTTCATGAGTTGACCTTTGTTGCCGCTGATAAGCATCTAAAGGACTAAATCCAGAAGAGTGAGCTCGGTGACTACCAGCATGGGCCCTGAAGAACTGATTAGATTCATCAGATGGCCAAACTGAATTGACATGCATCTCTTCTTCCATACTTGTTCGCTGCCTCAACCCCATCGACATCTGCCTTGCTTGCAGCAGCTCCTGCTGAAGCATCTGTTGCTCTAAAGATTGTCGTTGTTCATGCTGTGCACGGGATAGTGCATCATATAAATATCTTTGATGTTCTTGTTGTGAGGTCTGACCAAACTTTGCTTGAAGGAGTTGCTCTAAAGATGGATCTACATGCCTAGGAGTGTGATGAGACTGCTGTTGCAGTTGATTTAAAAGGTGCTGCTCTAAAAATACTTGATCCAGAACATTATTGGCTCTCACAGGATCAAGATGTGGCTGTCCAAAACCAGCTTCATGCATTTGACTATGCAACAACTGTTCAAGAATCAATTGGCGTGCATGAGATTGCTGTTGTTCCTGCAAAAGCTTTTGCTTGTGATGAAATTGTTGTTGCTGCATTTGATGCTGCTGCTGCTGCTGCTGCTGAAGCTGAAGCTGTCGATGCTGATGCTGATGCTGTTGCAGCTGAAACGTCTTCATAATATGATCGAGTTCTGGTGCAGAAAGGTTCGCCAATTGCTGGGGATGAATAAGACTTTGATTTGGCAAATGCTCTAAAACAGAGTCATTTAACTGTGCAAAATTAGATAATACATTTCTCTGTTGGAGTTTCTGTTGCTGCAACTGTTGTGACATCAGCTGGTCAGCTAAATCAAGATGGCTGGGTTCGTGTTCCATGCGTGACAAATTGTGAGCAGTCATCATATCTTGATACGGGTTGGGATCAGAAAGTTGTTTTTTCCCATAAACATCAGACCAAGAGTCAGCAGCAAGAGCTGGATCAGTCACACCACCAAAAGAAGCAGTCCTGCCCATGCTAGAAGACATGCCAGATGACTGTGCATAGTTAGTTTGAGCACCTTCGAGCTCAGACCACAGCAAGCCAAAAGGATGCAACTTAGTTTCAGTTTGATTTCGCAAGCCAGGTTCTGTAAATTCAGGCACAGGAGGAATGTGGCTACCCGAACTTGCCAAAGAATCGTGAGGGTTAACAGAAGATTTTGCAGTAGGATAGCCAGTGTTCATTGGTCTTCCTGGAAACAAAATTTCTAGAAAACAGAGAGTTATTAGGATGCAATAGAAAGAAAAACCCACAAAAGCAATAAATCACACAAGTTACCTTCGTCTCGTCCATCAAAACCGTGAAAGCTTTGACCCTGTAAATGTGGTAGTTGTGGATTTTCAGCCTCAGATATTCTTAACTGAACAAGCTCATCTGGGAGGCTGTTGAACTCAGCCAACGATGAGCTGGGTTCGTTTCCAATAGATGAATCGGCGATTCCAGAAGCAGGAGCAGAAGGTAATTTAGTCCCCAAAGTTACTCCAAAAGCTCCAGAGTCTTCAGGCTCCAGGTTTTGATTAATATTATACCCTTGTCCATCCCATGCTTTCAAATGTGGCATGACCTCACCCAAATCTTGAAAAGGCGTTCCTTCAGGAGCATCTGCCAGGCGGACTGGCAAGTCTGTTCCAAAAAAACCTTGCTCAAACCATGAGATGATATCAACCCCCAGATATGGTCCCTGGGTCATTCCTTGTGGATCGAGGTAACACAGGCATAAATCTTCAGGTGAGACGTCCTTGTCCAACCCATTTGCCACAATGGTGGTGTCCCCATTCTTATTGTCCTCGGTAAAAGGCAAAATACAGTGAGAACCTTGATTGTTAGGCAGCATGGAACTAACGTCAGAATCAACAGAACCAATGTTGTCAACACAAGAATGACTGGTGAAAGAAGAATCTAACTTCTGACTATTTGTATTGACATTATGCTGAAACATGTTATGGTATGCACCACCAATATCGACATCACTTCCGATACCAATACGTTCTGAAATAAAATACCAACCAAAGATAATTAGAGAGAGAAATGAGGGGGTTGTAAGGAAAATGTATATCCAGAGTAATACAAAATTCCACCCACCGTCTGTCAAAGTACTATCACCATTTGCAACCTCTTGAATGGCATCATTAGTCTCCTCAACAAGGGTTGAGGGCAAAATGTCCACAGCTCCATCTACTGATTCAAGGTCTCCAACACCTAGACAGTAAACACCATTATAAATAAAATCGACAATTATTATGAGCAGAGGACAGTGCCCACTTAACTAGAAATTACCTGTCATATTTTCAGTTGATCTACCATTTTTATATGAATTATACACCACACCACTACTCGTCATCTTTCCCTTCCATATATTGCTAAGGGTGGCCTGTTATGGTCAAGTTACAAAGATAAATTTCAGTGAAACAAAAACAAAAATTACATACAGACAGCTATACAGAAAATGAATGAGCTCATTGCAAGAATCTATTTGCTACCTCCTCTGCAGCATCAGGGGCAACAAAAGCCAATGGTTCAACTAAGCCTACTTCCGTTATAGGAGGTGAGTCCTCCATCTCATTTGGCATTGTAACGAAAGATGGATCATGCTGATTCTGACGATAAAGGTCAAGAAGTTTTCCCCTTGGATAGCAAAACCTACCAGCTGAGTACCTTGGCTTTCCAGGAACACTTTCAGTTCTGTCAGAACAAGTAGCATTAGTGGGGCCTATACAAGATGATCTGCCATTAACATTTGGCCTTCCTCGACCCCGGGCAAATCCTAAATTTGAACCCTCTACCTTTCCTCTTTCAAGTCCAAATCCAGGTGCAGCGCGGTATGTAGCTGAACCACTGGGGTGAACTTCCATTCTATGGCGTGGCCTCCATTTATCACGAGAATCTGAGTCACGCTCAGCAGTGGAACGGTTGCTACCTACAGTAGTCTGGCTTTCACTGTGAGTATCTTCCTTCTCCACATCCGTTCTCTTCTCATTTCGAGGTTCCTTATCTTTGTCTTCAGGACCCCACCTAGATGACCATTTGCTGTCGCGTCTGGTTTCATGTGTAGAGTTACGACCATCATTCCATCGCTCAGAATTAGGCAATACCCTATTGTCAGCCGTTTCTCTCATTGAAGTGTTGTCTCGACGCTCCACTTTCCTGCGATCTCTTCTACCACCAAGTAAGCTAGTTTCTCTTTCCTCTTCACGCCAGCGGCGACTACTTTCACCATCAGTGTTAACCCGCCTTCGGTCCTTTTTGTCCTCCAACCCTTCCAAACGCCAACCATCCTTCTGGTTGCTTTCTGTGGAGTTTCCTAGTGAACTTGAAGGACGTAATTCCTGTCATCATATAAAATAGTGGGATGAACAGGGCTCCAAAGTCATTAAAAGTCAAGTGACCACAGCTTAGGTGAATAAATATATATTACATTGAGTAAAAAAAGTGAAGAAATGACACTCTTGAAAATCGGAACCTCTCAAAACGAGAGAACACCAAGAAGAATTAGCATATAATACACTGGTTTCTTGCTTTGTGACATTAGGAGGCCTAAAAGCCGAAGACTTTAAATCACCATAGCAACTAAATATTGGGGTCAGAACCAAGTTAAAATACTAGTAGCGTATAATTATGATATCATCTATGTTCGGATGGTAATAGTATAGAACCATATTTAACATACAGTTCAGCCCAAAAAACACTGCATACATAGCTTTCTTAGCAAAAAAAAAGATAGAAAGAAAGAAATACATCATTATGCCAATGAACAACTACAGATAATTTTTCTTGATGGAAAAAAGAAAAAAATAAAATAAAATTGAAAGCAACCACGCTCCAAGATGCTCTGAAGCAAGCACATACCATCTTTGATTCAGTTGGTTTGGCATAAAGCCACTGGGGAGACAAAGGTATGCTACTATCTGAAACCAGTAAATCTGCAGGAATTGGTAAATCAGCACAATAAATCACATAAACAAAATAAATTCAAATTTCATTGCTCCATTCCCACCAAAAAAAAAAAACCAAGGAAATATAAATACCTTTTGACTCATCAAGTAACCCACCAAGCACCTTTTCCTCACCATTTTCTCCAGAAGTTTCAACTATTAAGGCATTGAAGAAATAACAGAATATTATAAAACTTAAAAAACAATTACCAGTTTTGTTCTTAACAAAAAAAAATCCAAAATCTTTATGGGAGAATACCATCACTTATATAATTGCTTTTAATGATATTAATTTAAATCAAATTATTGCATGGGAATGCATTTGGACCCCTTGGTTTTAAGTGTTCATCATAATTACCACGGAACTAGTTTTGAAATTTCATAAAATTTCAACCGGGTAAAATGTCATAGTTACTAAACAGTAACACCTGAGGTTACTTCCTCAGTATGAATCCCATGACCAATCCCAGAATTTAAAACACACATATAAAACTATCTATAAGAGAGTCAATCAGCTAAAATGGATTTGGTTTGATAGGAAGATCTTAAGTACCCACTTAATGGTAACATGGGATAAGACCCTAAAACACCAAAATAACACCTCAAATCACATATTTACAGACATGAGATCTAATACCTGCAGAAAATTCAAAATCGTTGTATCTCTTATTTACTATACCTAGAAAACTTATATGAGAAATTGTGAATTATAAAATTTGAACTGATTTACAATAAGAGTACAATTTTATTTTGTTTCTAGTAAACGAAATCAATAGTGGAAAGCACGAGGGGGAGAAAAAAAGTGATCCGAAGCTTAACCTACATATGAAATGATATACTAAAAACTAAAGGTATTCCCTGTTCTACTAGGAAGTTTCAGATCAATAAACCAAAATCTCGCATTCGCTTCGAATCTATCGAATCCGCCATCTGAGTAATCGAAACTAGCAATTTATCAACACCAAAAAATGAAAATAAATCAAATAAGCAGAGGAAGAGAACGAAATACCTTTGGAAGTCCAGGACTGATCCGAGGGTTTGGAATTAGAGGGAAGGATAACGTCCGGTAGATCGAACTTTCCGTCAGCCATCGAATAAATGAACAAGTAGAGAGAGGGGGGGGAGGATCGATAGTGAGAAAGGAATGGAAGGAGAGTATGAGAAAGAGCGGAGTTGAAGTTGCAGAAGAGAGAGCTAGGGTTTGAAATAACAGTCTTCGTTTGTACAAGAGTTGCAGAGTAAGAGAGAGAAGAAAGGGGTGAGGAGAAGGAGAGAGAGCGAGGAGGGTTTGTTTGGGTTTGGGTTTGGGTTTGGGTTTGGGTTTGTTTGTTTGGATGGTGTTCGCAATCACAACAGCCGAATCAACTAATCTCAAATTCTCAATTTTCTTCTTTTTTTTAAAGGAGCTTATATTAATATTATTATTTTTATTCACGTTGCTTTGTTTAGGCTTTTATTTTATTTTGTCAATTTTTCCACAACTTTCTTTCTCAACCAGATCATTTGTAGGGGAAAACAAAAAATGACAAAAATATAACCTAAACTAATCGATTAACTCGAATAATTTTATTTTATTTTTAATTTTGAAATTATATATGTATAAACTAAAATCTAACAGTAATTTAAAATATAATATTGATATATTATTCAATTGGAAAATAGAAAAGAAATCTAATAGCGATGATGCCAGCAATATGTGATAAAACAATGATGCAGATATTATAGAATATTTCTTATTTAATTATTATAAATTCAAATCAAATTTTTTACAAAATTAAATTTAATTATTTATTATATGACCAGATAAGATATTTACAAAATATCTACATCTTCACCTTTAAATTGATCAAACCAAACTACTTCCTGTTCTATTATAGACACAACATGAGCACAAAATAAGCTCTACACAATCAATAGATGCTCACAATCAATCCAATAACACATTTTATTTAGAACATTAATTAGACAATAATAAAAACATACCTCTCATATTATTAATCTCATCTTGAGTCATTTCCCCACTTCAAATTTCCTGAAATCAACACACAAAATCAAGTACAATAATTTTAAAAAACCAATGGAGAGCAACCACTTCTATCAATTTCCCTAATACCACTCACACACACTTATGTTCTTCATATTCACCATTAATACCCTAAGGGATATTATTGGGCTCTTAGGCCTAATGAGCCTAGTGAATATAATAGTAGTGAACTAAAGCTTAATGAATCAGCTTATAATTATTGGGGTGCCACTGTATGCCTCTAATGTAATTAATAAGTTTTAACCATTCCATTGTGGTTATTGACAGTATTAGACACTACAATTAACAGTTGTAATTATGGAATAACGTTTGAGATTATATTAGTTTACATAAAATTATAACAGTCTCTCACTTATACAATATAATCAAACAATCATAATGTTGTGCGTCTCATAAAGTAGTCAAATAAATCATACATAACATCATATCGATATGATATATATATTACATATGACTTGGCCTTGAAAATATTTATATACAATAACAACCATTAATTATCAAAACAAACATGCATGAGGTACAACAAATTAAGACTATGCGCATTTGTCTCCTTTTTATACCTGTCAGTTCGATAAACAATGATATATATATAATAACAACAATGAGAAGTGACTTCAAATATCATAATGCATGTTCAGAACAAAACACAAGCTATAAGCAATCCATACAAAATACTAGCATGTTCAATAAATAAATAATAAAACTCCCACCAAGATCAACGAGCTAGGCTCCTGACAATCTCATTCGGGCAACATGCTCTAAAAACACACATATAGGTAAGCATTTCGTTAGTGGGTCTGCCAACAAGCTAGTGGTAGGTGTATACTCAATAGAAATGAGGGACTTAGCGACTTTTTCTTTAACAAAAAAGCAATTTATTTTAATATGCTTTGAGCGAGAAGTACTCCTAGTGTTCTTAGAGAAAGTTACTGCTGCGGAGTTGTCACAATACAATTTCAGCGGTCTCGAAATAGAGTCTACAACACTCAATGCTGAAATGAAATTCCGCAGCCATATTGCTTGACAATTAGCCTCATAACATGCCATATACTCTGCCTCCATCGTAGAGGAAGTTGTGAGTATCTGCTTAACATTTTTCCATGAAACAGCTCCTCCAGCCATCATATAAATGTAGCCTGAAGTGGACTTTTTATCATCTGCGCATCCTATATAATCGGCGTCACTGAACCCAACTATTTCAAGAGTGTCAACTCGCCGGTAAGTCAACATTTGATTCTTATTACCCTGAAGATACCTCATGACTTTCTTAGCCACTTTCTAATGGCTAAGTCCAGGATCACTCAAATATCTACCCAACACGCCGACAACAAAAGCAATATCAGGGTGTGTGCATACTTGAGCATACATCAAACTACCAACCAGTGACGCATAAGGAACGACTTTTATTTCATCTCTCTCTTTATCATTTTGTGGGTATTGAGCCTTTGAGAACTTGTCACCCTTCACTATTGGTGCCTTCCCAAGAGAACAAGCATGCATATTGAATATTTTCAAGATCCGATCAATGTATGTCTTCTGAGACAAACGAAGAATACCATTAGCCCTATCCTAAAGAATCTGAATCCCAAGCACATAGGAGGCCTCACCAAGATCTTTCATATCAAAGTGGCTAAACAACAGTTGTTTTGTCTCAGACAATAGGTCGGAATTATTAGATGCAAGCAGAATGTCGTCAACATATAATACTAGAAAAATAAAGTTGCTCCCACTAACCTTCATGTATATACATTGATCTACTACATTCTCATTGAAGCCATTTGCGGTGACAATCATATCAAACTTGAGATACTACTGCCTTGATGCTTGTTTAAGCCCATAGATAGACTTCTTGAGCTTGCAAACCATGTGTTCTTTGCCAGACATCTCAAAACCAACAGGTTGAGTCATGTAAACATCTTCAGACAGATGTCCATTCAAGAAGGCAGTCCTCACATCCATTTGATTGAGTTCTAGATCAAAATGAGCCACTATAGCCATAATGATTCGCAACAAATCTTTGGTAGAAACAGGGGAAAAGGTTTCTTTAAAATCAATACCTTCTCTCTAGCTATAGCCTTTTGCCACAAGCCTAGCCTTATACCTTTCCACTTGCCCATTCGAGTCACATTTGATCTTATACACCCATTTGCATATAATGGGTCTGCAACATTTGGGTATTTCAACCAACTCCCAAACTTCATTTTGTGACATAGAACTCAATTCTTCTTTCATTGCATCCATCCACAATACAGATTTAGGACTACTCCTGGCTTTTTGATAAGTGACTGGCTCAGAAGTGTCTCTCACATCAAACTCATGTTCCTGCAAATAAATAAGGTAGTCATCAGGAATAGTAGGCCTGCGGGTTCTTTGTGATCTTCTCACCATAACTTCATCATCCCCAACATCAAGATTTTCACCTTGTTATTGATTCTGAGGTTCATCATGAGTTTCTACTGGAATCTGTTCAATCATAGGGTCATCAATGTAGCACCCACATTATTTTGATATAATATAGCCAATAATCACATGATCGCATTGCATTACATTACATATCATACAATATGTATAATTTGAGGTTATGCAATGTAACTCCCATTTCTTTTTACAAATACATTACAACAATTATGAAAAATAAGAGAAGATATTTTTTATTCATACTTTTGAGTGCATTATAATGCTAACCGAATGCTAGAGCTATTAAGTAAAGTGGAAGAATAACTAATGAATATGCAACTATAACATTCATGGGCATTTCATTAGTATAATACCCATAGAATGATGCTAAATACAAGCAAACAATCACTAAAGTTATGAACAATAAAGAGAAATTCATGATTTGATGATGAATTTTATCTTGAAGGTTAAGAGATGAAGAAGTTGTGCAAGTAAATGGTTGAAAGAACAAGTATTTATAGGACAAAAACTAGCCGTTTATGACCGTTGGTGAATAGTGATCCTGACCGTTGGGGATATAGTTGTTTTCTATTATGGGATTTTAACAATTCTAAGTTGTTGAAATAACCAACAGGTGAGAATAATTAATTTATGGGTGTTAGAGAAACATTTTTCAGAAAAGTTTGTGAGTAAAAAATGTTAAACTAAGTAATATAAGAAGATTGGGAAATTTTCATTTTTTTTACTATTCACCGGGTACTATTCATAGTGGGTCCCACAGCGGCGTCCACCCCATGGTTCCCACATGATGATGCAGTAGTGATATAATGATGACTTTAGCAAACCACCATGTTTATATTTTGAATATTTTATTTTTCCACTATGCTTATATTTTAAATATTTTATTAGCATAGTAACCCAAAATTTTCCTATAAATAGCCATTCCAAAACTCATCTTGAATCACAAAAACCTCATTTTCTTTCTCTTACTCTACCCAAAAATCTTCTTAACACCCTTCTAAAGTTCTAAACCTCGAAGATCTAGGCGAAGTTCTGTTCATAACGCTAGCCTACAAAAACTTTTTAGGTAAGCCCTTTCCCGAGCCTTTCATTTCAGTTATTTAGTTATTATATATGTATAGATTATTTTACTATGCCGTTATAATGCCAAAATTTATATATAGATTAATTTACTATGTCGTTATAATGCCAAAAGTTATATTAGATTATTTTACTATAATGCCAAAATTTATATATGGATTATGTTACCATGTCGTTATAATGCCAAAAGTTATATAGATTACTTTACTATGCCATTAAAATGCTAAAATTTATATATGGATTATTTTACCATGTCGTCATATTTTATAATGCCAAAAATTGAAATATAAACTATTTTTGTTATGTATCGTTATAATACTAAACTTATATAGGCTATGGTCACACTTTGGACTATTTAGACTTTTATTATATGACCTTATTCCCTATTATTATGGACTGATACTATGACCTGGACATTTCCGTATGACCATGACCACGACTTTTAGACCGGGATCTTGCCATAGACAATTATAGTATGACCATATGCTTGGACATAAAATAAACAATAAAATAAGAAAAAAAAATATAGAATAACAACAACTATAAACTAAAATTACATCATGTAGATTTTATGTAAGTTAATAGTTTGTATTTTTATCAAGAAGCTAACAATTTCGGTTGTTTTATCAAGACGCAAGGTAAGTAGAATCCTCATCTACAATACAAGTCTTTTATGTGTCTTATGTGCATTTATATGCTTTATATGTTATCCTACCATGTTCTTATGCATAAGTTATTTTCAAGAATGTTATATTTATTATGCATAAGCACGCTTAATGTTCACAAACAAGTTATTGAAAGCGTTAAAGTAGAGGTGCTGCTTGGGAGACCTAAGTCCCAAATAAGTAAGGAGGGAGATTTACTTCCCTATATATGATGAATGTTTATGAGGGAGAAATTTCCTATTATCATGTTTATGTTCAGGTGGGAATGTGATTCCCTATATAATGCCGGCAGCAGCATCCTCTAGGGCCCAAAAGAAAGGAAAATGAAAGAAAGAAATAAAATACATAGCATGTTGCACGTTTATTTTAATGCATATGAGGTAGTTATTCTACTTACTGAGCCTTAGCTCATCAGATAATGTTTTGTATTGTAGGTAAGATGCCCCAAATATAAATGGTTGATGAGAATACGTGGAGCCAACATGACTGTACATATGGGACTGACCTGAAGGGAATGGAGTTCTGCTATGCTATTTTATAAATAAACGAGAAACTTGATTTTATATTTATATTTCATAAAAAGTATTTTGTGAACTTTATAATTTACATAAAGCTTTAAAAGTATTTCATGAACGTTGTAATTTATATAAAGCTTTTAAAGTTATCTGTTGGATACATCTCTAATTCTACGTTAAGGTGTAGTAACGCCACAAAAATTATTTATAAAAGTATTAAGATTTGTATGTCAGATAAAGTTTTTATTTAGTTTGTGGGCATTGTATGGTTTAAAGTTATGAACATTAGTTTATGTAATGTTTAATAAAGTTTTTTTGTAAATTCAGAATTTCAGTATTGTCGTATTCAGGTTAAAAATTGTTTTGTTTTACAATATATATGTATGTTAAGAAAGGAGGTCGTTACATGCAAATTCTTATAAGTGTTTCCATGTATAAGTATAAAAGTTATGTATATGATGTTTATATGTATGTTCAATATTATTAACCTTGTGGCGTTTGAGTTGTCTTTTATGGGTGTTCAATGTGATCAAGATATAATAAGGTATGAAAAATATAGACAAGGCATGAAAGCAAGTGAGAAAAGTGAGATATAGAAGGCAAAAGATGTTAAGCAGTAAAAAATAGTACAATACCGATTACTAGTATTTCAGTGTAAAATTGAGTATTAGTAGATTTACCAAATAAAATTGAGGTATGATTAAGGTCTCATTGATAAAGTCAAAATTATTTTAGAACCATTAGATCAAGTCTTGATGGGAGATATACATAATCAGTGGTGTTGATGCAAAGTCAAAATGAGCTTAGCATAAGTGCGCTACGCTCAATCGGGTAAGCATAACTATTGGGTATGAACTCATATGGACCTAAGGTTTGGTGTGAGTATTTCACACATAAGGAGAATAGGCCTAGCAGATGATTAAGTCAAAATTATTGAAGTGAGAAGGTTTTCATAAGTCAAAAAGTGAAATAATAAGGTGAAAGGTGTCAAATTTTGATACAATAAGGCCAAATCATTGAAAATAAAGGATTGTCATCAACTTTATCACTTCCACGACCAAGACTCTGAAAAATAGAGAGAAGAACAATCCAAAAACATTTCTTGGCTAGCTTGAAGAGATTCTAAGGAGATCCAAGTTAAATCAAAGCCAAATAAGTGGATTACGCTTAGTTTTGGCCTTTTTATGGTAAGTTCTTGTACTTGGAAGTTAAACCACAGTTTTGAATTTTGCTGAGAGCTTATCTATGGTGTTTTATATTTTTTAAGATATTTCTTTGCTGTTTTCAAGTGGTTTGAGGTTTAGAAAAGCTAGAAGAGATTGTTTTCGCCGAAAAGTTGCTCGGTAAGTGAAAATTTTTGTTTTATGAGGTTTTTGTGGTTCTTGGAGTACAAACTGATTTTTGGTTATTTGATTGAGTTTATAAGAGGGTAGATATGTTTATAAATGTTTGAATATACATGGAGACTCATTTAATTTGGGTGATGATCTTTGAAATTATAATTTTATCAAAATCGATATATGATAACTTTGTGATGAATTATGTTGGTATTTGGGATATGTGGTTATGGCAGGTTATTTGATGTTGATTACTGATTGATTTTGATATTTGGGGATAGCTAAAATTAAGGGGAAGCTCTGTCAAAATTTCTCCAAGTGTCTAAGATAAATCTAACGCTCGATCTAAGTGGTTTAAGGCATTTTAGGCATGATTTGGATATGAAATTTGATATGATGTTTTATGGATATTTTTAAATGATAGTTCAATGTCTTACTGCCATCATTATGATGTGAAATTCATGCCATTGTCAGGATAAGCACATCAACACCTAAGACACCGCACTACTACAAAAAAGGCTTTTCTCTGCGGTTTTTTTACTTAATACACTGCGGCTTTTCACCACTTGTTACACGGTGAAATATATTTTGGACACAAGGTAAGTATAGTACTCAACTGCAACACAAGAATTACATGTTATGTGAAAGTATGCATTATATGAATATGTTGTGAGTAAGTAGTATTAACATACATTGACACTTCATCATAAATTTGTATGCATGGCATAATAGTGATATCGTGAATTATTGTATGATATAAGACCATGCATGATATTATGATGATTAATTATGTGATGCCTTAGCAAGTTTTATGCAATATAAAAGTAAGTTGTAATAAGAAGTTTAAGTTCAGTGCCACTATTTTGAAAAGGCAAATGAGAGTGTAAGTAAGTGTAAACGGAGGTCTATTGTTAGGCTCATAGCGGCAGCCCAATAATTTGGGCTAGGTTTTAATTGAACCAATTACATTGTTTGCCATGTTCCTGTTTTTATTTCTCCTCCATATGAGTTATTGTTATATGTATTGACACCACAGTGTGTGGCTGCCTTAACTCTTGAGCTCGACGGGGCAACGATGGAATGAGATTTTTAATGTACCCTACTGTGGTGATGGCTAGCCAGAGGAGAACCCATGAGATTTTATATTATATGTGTAACAAGCCCTGCAGGCACTAGCCTAATCAAACAATGCGCACAATATTAATGGGCTCAAAATTTAAAAAGAAGTTGTGTATGCTCATTAACATTGGGTAATCATTAGAATTGCATGCACTACTTTTCTTACTGATCTTTAGGCTCACAGTTGTCTTGTGTTGCAGGTAAAGAAAGAAATGAGTGAATGACAAATGAGAACTGAGGCATGGTCCTGACCCTGATTTGTACATATGAACATATCAACCTTTTGTGGGTTATTTCAGTTTATCAGTGTGTATGTTTGTAAAAAAGTGTGAAGTTATGTTTTGAAAAAAATTGGATTATTTAATACTTATGTATAATATGTTTGAGACACTTTATTTTTAATGTAAATAATGTGATATAAGTTTTCTTTTAAACAAAAGAAGAAAAAAAATTCAAACTTCCGCTAAAAGTAATTATGATATAGTTTTAAAACGTAACACCTCAGATGTTGTTTTAACTAAAATAAGTGAGGGTGTTACAAGTTGGTATTAGAGCTATGGTTAAAATGTTCTTGTAGACCATTCATATGTACACATTGAGGAAAAGATAATGCTCAATTCACCTGTAAGTTTTATGTGTGCATTATTGACTAAATGACATAAGTTATGGGCATTTTGTCTTAATATATATATAATAACACATATGGATCGTGAGCATGCAATGGGGGCTATTGAAGGCTTTTGAAGTAATAAATATGAACAAGAAATGGCTGAACTTTGAGCGGTAGTAAATAGACAAGCTGAACAAATTGAGAAATTGTTAGCAGAACAACGACAAAGACAAGCACCATCACCACCTATTGAAACTCCAACACCACCACCTCCACCTCCACAAGCCCCACCTATAGTGCACCCCATGGAACCACTATATGAATGTTTTTGAAAACAACACCCACCAGTATTTGAATGTAGCATTGACCCACTTGATGCACAAGACTAGAAGAGTTCCTTAGAAGACATCTTTGAGTTTATGCAACTAAGTGACATGGAAAAGGTTTCTTGTGCTGCACATACACTAAAAAATGATGCTAAGATTTGGTGGGAAGTGGTTAAGCAGACTAGAGAAGTGAATCAAATGACTTGGGCAGACTTTGAACTAGTCTTCAATGAAAAGTTTTATAATGAAGTTGTGTTGACTGCTAAAGTAAGTGAGTTCACTAGATTACAATAAGAGAATCTTTCAGTGGTTGAGTACACCAGGACATTTGACCGGTTAGCCAAGTTTGCACCAAACATGGTTAACACTGAAACTAGTAGAGTGAATCGCTTCCTGGAGGGTCTGCAACCAAAATTGGCTAGAGATGTGGATATGGGACGTACAGGGCCTCTTTCTTATGCTCAGGCTGTGAAGAAAGTTTTAAGAGCTGAACACAAAGAAGAAAAGATAACAAAAGCTAAAGTTTCTACTAGCATGCCTCGTAGAGACACTCTATTCAATAAATAACAAAGCCGATTTCCCAATAACAACAAAAGAGGGGCCCAGAATTTCCAATTTAGACAAGGACAGAATAAGAAATTTAAAGGAGGTCAGCAAAATAGGCAATATGGATTCCAACAACAGTCGCGATATCAAATTTGTGGAAAAAATCATTTCTGGAAGTGCAGGCTTCTAAGTAAGAGTTGCTTCAAATGTGGCAAGGGGGGTCATGTTATCAAAGATTGTCCATTGATGAAGAACCAACAAAAAAAGGATAAACCTCAAAAGACAAATGCTATGGTGTTTACGATTACTCAGGCTGATGCTGATACCAACAACTCAGTGGTGTCAAGTGATATTTTTGTATCTGGTATTCTCACTCATGCATTAATAGATTCAGGTGCCACGAATTCATTTGTATCCTTGACATATGTAAAAAGGTTGGGTAGATCATGTGAGAAATTGTCAGAAGATTTTAGTACAATGTTACCATCTGGAGAGGTTTTGTATTCTACTCATTGGTTGAGGGAGGTTCCTATTTGCATTGATGGTAGGGAATTATATGTTGATCTAATAATGTTAGAGATGCACGATTATGAGATGATTTTGGGTATGGATTGGCTTTCAAAGTATACTGCCACTATTGATTGTAGAAAGAATACAGTAATATTTAAGCCTTCGAAGGAAGATGAGTTTATGTTTATTGGAACGACATCAAAAAGTTGCATTCCTTTAATTTCTGTTATGAAGGCCAGACGACTGTTGGAAAGTGGATGTATGGGTTATCTCTACAATGTGGTTGACACTTATAAGTAGCAAAAGTTAAAATCGGAAGATATACCGGTAGTTAGAGATTTCTTATAAGTGTTTCCAGAAGATTTACCGAGATTGCCTCCAGACAGAGAAATTGAATTTGTGGTCAAGCTACTTCCTGGTACAACTTTTGTGTCCAAGGCACCTTATAGAATGGCACCAGCAGAACTAAATGAATTAAAGATACAGTTGCAAGAACTCCTAGATAAAAAATTTATCAAGCCTAGTTTTTCACCATGGGGAGCTCCGGTACTATTTGTGAAGAAAAAGGTTGGGACAATACGAATGTGTATTGATTATAGAGAATTGCACAAGTTGACAATCAAGAATAAGTATCCACTTCCTATAATTGATGATTTTTTTTATCAATTACAAGGAGGAGTATTTTCAAAGATTGATTTGAGATCTGGGTATCACCATTTAAAGATTAGAGAAGAGGATGTACCAAAAACCGCATTTCTAACTCGGTATGGCCATTATGAGTTCCTTGTGATGCCATTTGGATTAACTAATGCCCCAGCTGCATTCATGGACTTAATGAATCAGGTGTTCAAGGACTACCTTGACAAGTTCGTAATAATGTTTATTGATGATATTTTGGTGTATTCTTGGTCCAAAGAAGAACATGAGGAACATTTGAGGTTGATGTTGGAGAAATTAAAAGAAAAATAACTCTATGCCAAATTTAAGAAATGTGAATTTTGGCCAGAGAAGGTGGCATTTTTGGGCCATATAGTCTCAAAAGATGGTATTTGGTGGATCCATCAAAGATTGAAGCTGTTAGTAAATGGAATAGACCAACAATTGTTTCAGAAGTAAGGAGTTTTCTGGGATTAGCAGGCTATTACAGAAGATTTGTTGAAGTATTTTCCAAGATAACAATGCCATTGACACAACTGACGAGGAAGAATCATAAGTTTGAATGGACTAAAGCTTGTGAGAAAAGTTTTCAAGAGTTAAAGCAAAAATTAGTTTCTGCTCCAATACTTACTATTCCATCTAGATCAGGAGGACTTGTGATGTATAGTGATGCTTCAAAGAAAGGATTAGGGTGTGTGTTGATGCAGAATGGAAAAGTCACAGCTTATGCTTCTAGACAATTGAAGGACTATGAACAGAAGCATCCAACACATGATCTGGAGTTGGCAGCAATTATTTTTGCACAAAAGATTTGGAGACATTATCTGTATGGTGAGAAGTGCAAAATATATACCGATAATAAAAGTTTCAAGTATTTCTTTACTCAGGAAGAATTAAATACGAGACCAAGGAGATGGTTGGAGCTAGTGAAAGATTATGATTGTCAAATACTTTATCATTCGGGAAAAGCAAATGTAGTTGCAGATACATTGAGTAAAAAGTCTCATGGTAATGTGTCATTTTTTAGGAAATTGACAAGACCACTTCAAGAGGACATGTGCAGAGCGGAGATTGAGGTAATCATAGGAAGATTATCAGTAATGACTATTTAGTCTACCTTGTTAGAAAGAATCAAATAAGGTCTGTAACGCCTTGGATAACCAAGACCGTTACACTATGTGTTTAAAATAGTGCTTGACTTACTAAGCAAGCCATTTGAACCCAAATGTGTAATTAAAGACTAAGTCAAGGTCAAGTATTAAAATATTTGGTCAACAAAATGGTTATTTTTCATTAAAATATTAAGTTTATACATGGGATCCCAAATTTAGTTTACAGACTTGTAAAAGACAAATAAATACAGTTTAGTCGTCCTAAGCGGCAAATCAGGGTTTGACCTTAATTCCTCCCAAGCAATCCCGACCGTGGCGATCAAGCAGGCCGCATATGTACACACCGCCCCTAATGTTCTCCAACTCATGGCTGGTCCCGCTATCTTTTTCCCTTACCTGTACCATGTAGCACCCGTGAGCCAAGACTCAGCAAGAAAACTTAACTAGCATGCACAACTAGGCAATAATATAAAAGCAGTAAACATAAATCATCAAACTCAATTAACAATAGGATATAAATAACCAACTTGCAGTGTTATTCAACTCAGTCAAATATATAAACCAAACTCATCAATCAATAAAAATGATTAAGTGTGAACCACACTTCTGTTTATGGTATAATATCCAGGCCTGACACCCTTAGACCGAGTTCCCTGGCCTCTTAGCTGACCCCGTCACCCTTAGGCCGGGCTGCGTTCCGCACACTTGCTATCGACCCCCGACACCCTTAGGTCGGCCTGCAAACACATATATTCACAAATGCACAATACATAGCAAGTAATAAATGGCAGCGTATACAAGCATGCCCATTTAGATATTCTCAGTTACAAATATGTTCACATTCATAATATATTCATATAAGGGGTTTAAGCCCCAATCACAACTCGGGTACAGTTTTCTTACCTTAGGTCCCGAGCAGCTAGCATATGGCAACCCTGAGCACGATCCCTAATTCTGAGCCCTTGCGGTGTAACCTGGTCACAATGCGATTGTGGATAACCATTAAAATCCTAAAACAATTAAAAGCTTTGGAATAAAATACAAGCCTCCGAGACCTCGATTTCTACTAAACTGAGTAGTAGAAATCATCTCGAGTGCTTAGAATTAGATCCCCGAGCCCAAAAGCCTAATTTGGCTAAGGCTGCCTAGGCGGGCCGCGACCTGGCCCTAAGGGTCATAGCACACCCCCTGACCAGAGGCGCTAAACCCCAACTTCTACAAGCATGTGAGTCGTGACCTAGCCCTAATGGTCGTGACGTGCCTATGAAATAGAAGTCCCCCCCAGGCTCCTAGGCCACGCGGGCCACGACGCCCATGAACAGGGTCGCGGCGCGCCCCCACAAACCCAGAAAACCCAACTTCCTTCTGCATTTTCTTCGAGATAAACCCTCCAAAATTCAACCTAGACCTAACCTAAAACCAGAATCAAGTCTCCCAAACACCATAAACAATACAGCCATAGTAAAAGGTAGGCCAAAACTCCCTCACAACCCAAAATTCATCTCTTGAGTTCAAAACTCAAGAACACCAAAATAAACAAATCAAACATAGTCAGCACCAAGAATTGAAGCTTAGCTCCTTGAGAATCACGACCTCTGAACTGAACATCAATCAATCCCAGCTCTAGCCTTCAATTTCCTAAGCCTTCAGCCACTAATCCCCCCTTAGCTTCCTCAAGAATTCCACCAGCCTCAATGCACACCAAGGGTAGAAGTGCAAACCGACTAGGGAGAGAGAGAGAGATGTATATATATTCTGCCTTGTTTCCTTGTGTCTACAGACTTCCAATGAGCTTATCCTCTTACTAAAAAGACTATACTGCCCCCTTAGTTTATTCCTATCTTCTAATGCCTCCGAGGGAAAAAACGCCAATAGGCACTTTCCCCGCTGATCCTCGAATTGTCCTATAATTTCTCATTTAATTCCCAACGTATCCAATTAATCACCAAATACTTACCCATTACTCGATAAATCCCAAATATACATTAAACTTCCCAAAATACCCCTGGGCTCACCCCGAGCTAGGTATTAAACTCCGCTGTGATTGTAACGCTCTGGTTACCCCAGAACAGTTACGGTGAACGGTGAACCGGAAATTTGACCCGCTACGCGAGTCCTTTGGTTAAAACGTGTTCTAAGTGTTATTAATAGGTTAAGGTGGAAAATCAATAAAAAGGAAATGATATCCTTTATTAAGTACATAAAATTGTTCATGGGCCCATAAAAACATTTACAAGTTATTTACAACTCAAAATGGTCATTACTGTTTCAAAATTTCAAACCCGTCGACCTAAGCGGCAAAAATAGGGTAAACCCCCTAGTTCCTCTGAGAACTCTTTAGCCGTGGTGGTCAAGCGGTCGCATATGTACACATCACCACCTACATTCTCCACTCAAGGTTGGGTGAGCTTTTCTTTCCCTTTACCTGACCACATAGCACCCATGAGCCAAGGCCCAGCAAGAAAACACAATAAAACATGATATAATATCAACAATGATCATAATAATCATTCAGGACTATCAGTCCAAACAAATAGATGACAGTCGCAAAAGTCACTAAGTTGGGTTCAGCTCCCTTTAGCCTTGTGACGATAGGGTCACCGGGGCTTAATAAATAAGTGAACTTTTATTAGTTCGAACAGGATATGTGCATGGTGACTGGTCACCAACATAACCTTCCTCATGACCTTAGAGTCATAACCCTGGAACGACGTTCCCTAGCCATGTGACAAACAGTCACCAGGCCTTTGGCCCTGGCTTTAGTAACTAGTCTTAGACTAGACAAGCGCTTATAAGTTCATCGACCTTAGGGTCGGTCCAGCATTGATGCCTTAGAGCCATTCAACGCTGATATCGATTAGATCTAATCTTCATTTGGCTCGGCGTTCATGACGCTATGCCATTTCTGACTCTTTAGGTCAGTGTCCCTGACTGTTCAGTACATATACAATTATACAACATTCGCTAGCATTTAATAGGCAATCTGTATCCACATTTACCAATCAACATGCCTCAATATAGCCACGCATGTCACATATATACAGGGTGCAGTTTTCTTACCTCCTGTTCGAGCAAGAGATAATAATAAGAACGATCGACCTTTTGGTCCCTTAGCGGTTACCTGGTCATAACCAATTATGGGATTCCATCAATAAAATGAATAACAAAGGGTTCCTAAACCAAAACCTAGCCTCCGAGACATCAAATACTACCAATCTGGGTAGTAGGATCGATCCCGAGGCCTAAGGCTAGCATCCCCAAGCCAAAAAGCCATATCTGGCCAAAAAGCCACTAAGGGCCGCGACCCTCCTTGGCCATGCCGCGGCCCACCCCTCAAACAGAGGCAGCCTCCTTCAGAACCCTTCAAGGGCCGCGGCCCTCCCTGGGCATGCCGCGGCCCAACCCCCTGTTCAACCAATACCCTGGTTTTTTTCTTCCCTTGCAATTTCCCTTGGAACCAACCTTTCAAACCAAGCTCAAACACCTCTCAAACATTCAATACAACCCCTAAACTTGATCTATAACACTTCCTCATCAAAACCCAAGTTAAACTCCAACCAAAACTTCCATTAATTCCTACTATCCACAAAGAAATCACAAGCTGAAAACTAACACCAAAATAGAGTATACCAGAAAACTAATGGCTGGAAACTTACCTCAAACTCAGGTTGAGATGCTCTTCAATGGTGGAACACTCTCCCAAACTCCCAAGGTCTACTTCCCAAGCTAGAATCCTCAACAAGATCACCAAAAATCACAAAGAAGATTAAGGAGGAGGAAGGTACGGGAGAAGCTCTTGATCACACTCTATTTTTCCCTCAGATTCACAGCCTAAAGAGTTTATATCTATCCTAGGGGTAAAAAGACCATTCTACCCCTAGGTCAATTTAAGGGTTTCTAAAGCTCCCAAGGGCAAAATTGTCCTTTCCAACCTATCTCGTTAATCATATTTAACGCTCTCCAATTCTCGCTATTCTCGATAATCGCAAACACCAATAATTAATATCACGTTACCCTTTAATTCCCGGTAACGCTCTAATCATTAAAATCACCCCGAGACTCATCCCGAGCCCCAAACTTAAACTTGTTATGACTAGACCGCTAACTAATAATCCAAGATCGTCTCATGCCGAATAGCTCGAACATACCCACATTATAATGTGGTCTCAACAATATACCACCGACATGCATACAAATATACAATTATACCCTCAATGGGCCAAATCATCATCACACCCCTGTAATTAAAAATGTGGACCCACATGCATGCATTTAACATCATATTATAATATAATTCACATATACATGCATTCTATCAATTAATGGCATAATTAAACAAGTATGGCCCTCCCGACCTACTATTCACGCCATTAAACCACATCGGAGAATTCGGGGCATTACAGTGACTATTCCGCAAATCCGCTCACTAGGATCGCCTCGAGTCGTATACTGCAAATATAACCACATAATATTGTGTTCTCAATCATTTACACACATATAATCACATTTATGCCCACAATGGGCTAATATTACAGATATGCCCTTACTATCAAGAATGGGCCCACATGCATATTTAATACACATAAACATGCATTTAAATCCATATTATCATATAAGTCATGTATGCCATGTAATCACACATTTATTCAATTAATTCAACATGTATATCCCATTATGCCCTCTAGGCACTGCAATCCAGGCACTTATCCTTAACAGTAAATTGTATGTTAAGGCTAAGTGTCTGGATTGCATTACATTACATATCTTCCCATTCCCATGTCATTTCTTCAATATTTGATATAATATAGCCAATAATCACATGATTGCATTACATTACATTACATATCATACAATATGTATAATTTGAGCATATGCATATTCTTATAAGTGTTTCCATGTATAAGTATAAAAGTTGTGTATATGATGTCTTTGTGTATGTTCAATATTATTAACCTTGTGGCGTTTGAGTTGTCTTTTATGGGTGTTTAATGTGCTCAAGATATAAGAAAGTATGAAAAATATCGACAAGGCATGAAAGCAAGTGAGAAAAGTGAGATATAGAAGGCAAAAGATGTTAAGCGGTGAAAAATAGTACAATGTCGATTACTAGTATTTTGGTGTAAAATTGAGTATTAGTGGATTTACCAAATACAATTGAGGTATGATTAAGGTCTCATTGATGAAGTAAAAATGGTTTTAGAAACATTAGATCAAGTCTTGATGGGAGGTTTACATAATCAGTGGTGTTGATGCAAAGTCAAAATGAGCTTAGCATAAGTGCGCTACGTTCAATCTGGTAAGCATAACTATTGGGTATGAACTCATATGGACCTAAGGTTTGGTGTGTGTAACGCCCCACGTCACTATGGTTGCTTCCTGGAATGACGACTGACCCCGCAAACCAACACTAGTCTTTCCAGCGTGCTTTGTCCTCACTCGCACGCTTCTTTAGAAAACTTCCCCGGAGGTCACCCATCATGAGACTACTCCAGGTCAAGCACGCTTAACTTTGGAGTTCCCAAGTGATGGTGTAACGCCCTGGTTACTCCAAGATTGTTACTGTGAACTTTGAACCGTGCTTAACTAACTAATAGAGTCATTTGGTTATAAACATGCATCTAGGTGATATTAATAGGCTAAGGTGAAAACCCCAATCAAAAGGAAATGATATATTTTATTTAAAACATAAAAATGTACATGGGCCCATAAAAGCGTTTACAAGTTATTTACAATTCAAAATGGTCATTACAGTGTAAAATTACAATCCGCAAACCTAAGCGGAAAAATATAAGGTTAACCCCTAGTTCCTCTGAGAAACACCTTGGTCGTGGTGGTCAAGCGGCCGCATATGTACACATCGCCACCTAAGTTATCCGCTCAAGGCTGGGTGAGCTTTTCTTTCCCTTTACTTACACCACATAGCACCCGTGAGCCAAGACTCAACAAGAAAACTCATTACTGCATGTATATAATATCAAATGATGATCATGATAATCATACAGAGCTTATAGCCCTGAACAGATGAGTGAATATCACTTCAAGGTTAGGTTTTGGTAACCTTGCTGAGGCTTGTACCCCTAATTAGATGAATGACTGATGAGTAAGTCACTAGCTTAAACAGATGAGTGACTGATGAGTAAGTCACTAGCTTGAAATCAGATGTGTGACCATGGAGTCACAACTTGAATCAGATGAGTGACCAATGAGTGAGTCACTAACTTAGGCTCTGCACCCTAGCCATGTGACGATGCCGTCACCTAGGCCTTCTGGCCTTGGCTCTAAGTGACTAGTCATGAAACTAGACAAGCGCTTTTAGTTTTCATCGAACTTGAGGTCGGTCCGGCATTTATGCTCATGATGAGTCATTCAATGCTGATATCGATTAGATCTAATCTTTTCGGCTTGCGTTAAACACGCTAAAACCGTTCTTGACTCTTAAGCCAATACCATACGACCAGTGCTCAGTACTATTGTCGAACTTTACTAGTAAGTCACAACTTCATAGTTAGTACTGACACCATTGCCGATTCTTGACTCATAGGTCAGTGCCATTCACAAATAAGCAAGATTGCCAAGCATTTGATATGCAATCAAAGTCCACATTTAAACACTCAACATGCCTCATGAATAACCATGCATTTCACATATGGGGTGCAGTTTTCTTACCTCTTGTTTGAGGGAGAATTAGTAAAAGAACAACCCTTGAGAACGATCAGCCTTTAAGTTCCTTGACGGTCACCTGGTCATAACCAATTATGGGATTCCATCAATAAAATGAATAACAAAAGGTTCCTGGACCAAGACTTAGCCTCCGGGACATCGAATCCTACTAAATCGGGCAGTAGGAACGATCCTGAGGCCTAAGGTTTGAATCCCCACGACAAAAGCACATTTCTGGCCAAAAATGCTCTTAAGAGTTGCGGCCCTACATCCACCATGCCGCGACCCGCCTCCCAAATAGAGGCGCCCAAACTCCAGCCACCCACACGCGCTGCGGCCCTACCTTCCCCATGCCGCGACCCAACGACCCTTCAGCTCCACCCTTCCTCTTTAACAAGCTTGGACCGCGCCGCTCTAGAACAGAGTCGCGACCTCACCTGAAACTCAGCCAAAAACCCCTGTTTTTCCCCTTCAAACTCATTTCAAAATCCTATTAAAATACTCCCAATATCACAAAGCAAAACTCCCAACTATTACCACAACTTAACCACCATATATCCAACAAAACCTAAGCCTTAAACCATTCAAAACTTCATCAAATTCCCATTCCTATGATCAAAACTCCAATTTCAAAACTAACACAAAAACAGAGCAAGGAACCATAAGATTGAACTAAAACCTTACCTTAAACTTAGGTTTGCTTTCCCTTCAATGGATGAACACTAGCCTAAGACCTCAAGCTTCAATCTCTAAGTTTGAATCCCCAAACTTGCTTCAAAATTCAAAGGAAAAAAGAAGGGAAATGATGATCACGAGGGAGGTAGAATAAAGCTCTATTTTGGTTCTGTTTTCTACAGCCATCCACTTGATATATAACCTAGGTCAAATGACCAAAATACCCCCCATGCATAACTCTCCTCTTAACAGTCCCCAAGGGCAAAGCCGTCCTTTCCCGCCTATCTCGTTAATCATAATTAACGCTCTCAAATACCCATTATTCTCAAATACCAATTAAATCATATCTCATTACCCTTTAATTCCCGATAATAATCTAATCACCAAATCACCCTAGGACTCACCCCGAGCCTCAAAATCAAACCCGTTATGACCAAGCTGATAACTTGAATTCAAAGATCGTCTCATGTTGAATGGCCCGAACACATTCACATTATAATGTGGCCACATCAATTCACCAACATGCATGAAAATACACAATTACGCCCTAAACGGGCCAAATTACCAAAATGCCCTTATAATAAAATGTGGACCCACATGCATGCATTTATCAACATATAATAATATAATTCATATAAACATGCACATAATCATTTAATGACATAATAAATCAATTATGGTCATCCCGGCCTACTTATCCAACCATTAAACCTCATTAGGGATTTTGGGGCATTACAGTTTTAATGGCTAGAAACTTACCTCAAGCTCAATATGGAACACTCTTCAATGGTGAACACAACCCTAGACCCTCAAGGTTCACTTCCCTAGCTTGATTCCTCAAATGAAGCTCAAAAATCCAAAGAGAAAAGGAAGAGAAAAGATGAACGGGAGAAGAAAGAAACTTACTCTGTTTTCTTAAGCTTCCTACAACTTCTAAGGGCTGATATATATCTTAAGGTCAAAAGACCAAAATACCCCCAACCTTAAATAAAACCCTTAACAGCCACAAAGGGCAAAACTATCATTTTTCGCCTATCTCGTTAATTATAATTAACACCCTCCAATTCTCGTTATTCTCAATATTCTTAAATATTAATAAATCATATCCCATTACCCTTTAATTCCCGGTAATGTTCTAATCACTAACTTACCCCGAGACTCACCCTGAGCCCCGAAATCAACCCCGTTATGATCAAACCACTAACTTGCATTAAAAGATAGTCTCATGCCGAATGACTCGAACAAATCCACATTATAATGTGGCCTCATCAATAATCATCAACATGCATGAATATACACAATTATGCCCTCAACAGGCCAAATTACCAAAATGCCCCTATCATGAAATGTGGACCCATATGCATGCATTTAACATCATATAATAATATAATTCACACAAACATGCATATAATCATTTAATGGCATAATAAATCAATTATGGCCCTCCCGGCCTACTAATCCGACCATTAAACCTCATTAGGAATTTTGGGGCATTACAGATGGGCAACCGAAAAGAAGATGCATCTTGTTGGCATAGGTAGTACCCATCAATCCATTTAAGCCTCTTCAATTGTGTAGTCCCATACCTACATAGTCTTGGAATCATCACACTTGACCTTCCCTAGGCGATGTGGGATTTCACAACTTTTACCCGGTCTTTCCTCCTGCGGATCACGGGATTCTAACTATCACAGTGTGAGTGTTTCACACATAAGGAGAATAGGCCTAGCAGATGATTAAGTCAAAATTATTGAAGTGATTAGGTTTTTATAAGTCAAAAAGTGAAATGATAAGGTGAAAGGTGTTAAATTTTGATACAATAAGGCCAAATCATTAAAAATAAAGGATTGTCATCAACCTTATCACTTTCCACGACCAAGAATCTGAAAAACAGAGAGAAAAGAAAAGCAAAAACATTTCTTGGTTGGCTTGAAGAGATTCTAAGGAGATCCAAGTTAAATCAAAGCCAAAAAAGTTGAATAAGCTTAGTTTTGGCCTTTTTATGGTAAGTGTTAGGAGTGAGTTTCCTAATACGCAGCAGAATGGTGGTGGGTTGTCCCAGTGGACAACAAAATTTTTGTATCATTTTAAACTACCTTTAAATATGCGAATCCATTAATATACATACATTAATCATAAGCAAGATAGGAATAGAAATCATACCTCTTGAAATCTATCAAGTGTCCTTGCAATCTTTTCGGAATAAAAATGATCTTCCTATCCAAGCTGCTCCCAGGTACTCACACCAAGATCTTCCACAGTGTTCTCTACACATCAAGAAGTGTGTGGGCACCTAGAGAATAAAGGATAGTTAATTTGTGATTCTACTTGATGTACTCAACACATGAGATCAAGATAATAGGCCTGAGAATTGGTTCTTTATCTTTCAGGGAGAGATTGAAAAGTATCGTTCTATTTTGCACAGAGCGAATAATGACTTGTCTTCTATTTTCTGATAAGTCTTTCTTAATATAGAAATTATTTAATTTAAAAAATAAATATGTAACCTACTTACAATTTATCTTTTAATTAATTAATTATCTTATTAATGAAAATATCCAAAAAATAATTTTTGAATTATCAATCAATTAATTAAATAAAATTGAAAAATTTGTCCCTGAAAAATATGCAGTACACGCACTGTGTGTGGTCATGTACCACCCCAATTTTTAGGGATATTTGATTTTTCTATTTTTATTTAATTATTTATTCAAACTACTTTGTCAGATAAAAATCTAACAACCTGGTAATTATTTCAAATTTGAATTCAAATTTAAATTAAATATCTTTTTTAACTAATTATCAAATATAATTAATTATTTGAATAAATATCAATCTTTTAAATTTGTTGATGCGGTTCTTCGCCAACAGGTAATTATACGAATAAATAGGATGGATTAGTGCTAATTGGTGAACCGGAATATGAAAATAACTTTAGATGATCACTCCTTTCTTTTTAGGTGGTTCGAAGGTTAAAATCCCTCTAGTCCACCAGGCGATATTATTGATATCTCTTGACTATTTCTTACAGAGTGTTTCTTTATAAAAATATGCCAACCCCTTGCACTACCCAGAGTCTCGGTATTTATAGGAATAAGATATATGGGTTAGCAATGGGGTCATCCCGTGATCTCTTTATCCTTCACGTCATATCTGTGACACTGATAATTAATTCCTAAACTTTGCAGTGAAGTGTGGTCTAATCAATAGGTAAGGAGGGATAATGGGCCGCATGGCCCAAATCAGGCGTGGGACGCCTGAACACGCACGTTTATACCGCGTGTCCGAGAATTCAGGAATAGAATAGACACGTGATGTCTGATATATGCACGTTTATGTTGCGTGGTTGACTTTACAAGGGTTCGGATGTGAGATCCCGGTTGCCTCACGAGCTTAATGTGGCGTCAGCTCGTGACACTCATACTTCTGCTACACGATGCCTCCGTGTAGAAGTTAACTCTCTAATCAGCTCGGGCTGGACAGAAGGAAGCCCGTAACACATAACTCCGGGTGGATGATCTACACGTGTCAGATCGAATCAGGCCCTTTTCTAGCTCGCCAATATGCGTGGATATTTAGGGTGTACATTTGCCCCCAAGCCCCTGCTCGTGACCCATGACATCATTCGTGGTCTTCACAGTGGGGGCTTTTGAGTATCACTTTCGACTCTTCATGTCTCGCCCACTGCATGGGCATCGGACACATGGAGCGCCGTGGTTGGCGACTGTTCGGTTTCCGAGAATCGCATTAAATGGCCTAGCCTGCTTTCGGCTGTCGTTTCGCCTATCGAGTTATGACCCTCGTATCTCGCATTAATTTGATCGAACGGTCCTCGTTCCTTTATGCCTCTTACGTATATATAAGGTTGGCCATTTTCCACATTAGCCACCCTTCATTTGAAACTTTTTCCCATTTTCTCTCCTCTTTAGTCTCAGAAGCTTTTCTTCTTCCGGTTGTCATTCCAGAGATTCCTACGCTCTCGCCATAAGAGTTTCTGCAGCAGTCCAACTTTAAAGACTCCACCAGGACTCTGATTCCTATGCTTTTTTGCGACTTCCATACAGAAAATACACTGTAAGTCTTCTGCCTGTTGCATGTTTTGATCTTTCTGCTTTTCTGTTAGGTAAACCTCTTTCTTAGCCGCACATTGTAGGTTGTTTTCGGCTGGCTTTTGGTGCGTAGGTTTTTATCCTAGGTATATCGACTATATGAGAACATGTCTAGGAACGTGATGTTTAGGACAAGATAAATTCTGGGTAATTTTTCTGGGCAGTTTTTCTGGGTAGCTTAGGGGTCACGCTTCCTAGACGGTTTTGCTTTTTAAAACTTTCCCGTGCATGAAAATCACTTCTCGCGCTATATTCCCCTTTCTATTTTTAGGTCGCCTATTTAAAATTTTCTTCATTCTTGTTCGTTAGGCGACCAGATGGGACCCAGGAAAAACATACCCAAGAAGAGCACGGCTGGATCGTCATCCCAGCAGGCCAGCAAGGGGAAAGGGATTGTTGTGGATTCTCCCATCCCTTACTTCGGTCCCACAATGGAGAAAGAGGTCGAGGTGGGACCTGATGCTTTCTTCAAGGCAGAGAGGATAGTCTCGAAGATTTTGACCCAAGGGAGGGTCAACAAGATCCTGCTATCCCATCACATCGAAATCAGGACAGGCGCTCTTGTTGCCCGACCTCCCCTCGAGGGCGAGAGGAGTTGCACGCCCCTCGACAAGGAGTTCGCGGCTTGGAGCAATGAACACCTCAAGGCTGGGGCCTTCCTACCTATGGACTAGTACTTCGCGGATTTTCTGAATTACGTGAAGCTGGCTCCCTTCCAACTGCCCCTAACTCCTACCGTTTGCTAGCGGGGCTGAGGTACCTCTTCCTGAGGCATGAGTGGGAGGTCTCGACCCCAGCGGACATCCTTTTCTTCTTCTGCCTCAAAGCCAGCCCGAATCAACGGGGCCGAGGCGATGGGTTCTACTATTTGACCCATTTTCCCAACTCTCCCGCAATCACCGAGCTGCCCAGCCACCCCAACGACTTCAAGGACCAGTTCTTCATGTCGACGGGGTTTCGCAACTGCAAATACCACTACTTCAATCATCCTTGTAAGTTCTCTCTATTCTTAGCTTGCAAAATCACCACATTGCTTTATTTCTTTTCATGCATGTTGACTTGAACATCATCGTGCAGCTATTTTTGCGAGGACGGCCAAATCGGTGACCCTTGGGGGTCAATACGACACCATGGTAGGGCTCCCACCAAGTGAAAAAGACTACCGCCAGCTCGTATCTAATGAGACAATGCTGGCATGTAAGTTGATTTCTCCGGGCCAGACTCTGGCCTTGAGGAGGTAGTGGGCTATCCCAGTAGCTCGCGAGCTGGTGCCTGTCCCCGAAGGGGATGCTGCGGACAGTGACGAGCAGGACGAGGAAGATGAGGTGCCGCTCGTGCGACGAAAGTGGGCTCTCGAGGCTGCTCAGGGCCTCGACGCGGATCGGATTCAGTCCGGGGCAGCAGTCGGCCCCTCCGGCCAAGGTAACCCATACCTGTTTAGGGACTTTGACAGGGCTGCCGCAGACCTCAGGCTGGCTAGGTTTAACCCAAGCCAGCTCGTACATCGCCATCGAGATGACCCAGACCTTAACATAACCCTACTCCAGTGTGTAGATCAACTAGTGTTGCGCCATGAAATGGGCCGCCCTAGGGGAACTGTAGTAGTAGACAACACCCTGGCTTTTAGGTCAGCCTTTTTTGAGGAGTACGGGACCAACCTTAGGTCGTGGCCCTCCCTTCTGGAGGGTGTAGTTGCCCCAGGGCTTAGGCAGTATGTAGAGGAGTCCAGTCCTGAGGCGGATCCGGACCCAGAACCCCCTCATTCGCGAAGTTATAAACTTAGACTCCCCCATAGAAGCTCCGAGGCCGGAGGTCGTGGCACTAGATTCCTCCTCCAGCTCGAAGGGTAGGACCTTTACAATACATCTTTAGACTTCTCTTGTAATGAAATAACCTTACATGTATACTAACGCTCCCTTCTTTTTTTGTTTCAGGCGAAAAGATGGCCCAGCCCAGCGACAACATCCTGCGGTCCATCTTCCAAGGGGGGAATCCTCCCTCCGGATCGTCCGGACCACTGGTCAAGAAACCTCGGCTGACCAAGAAGACTCCTCCTCTCGGGACCACCTCCAAGTCTCCCGCTAAGGGGAGAGGCCAGGTCCCTGATGCCGTAGAAAACATGCCCCCACATCCCCCGCGACTTCCGGTCCTTACTCGGGAACAGGAGGCACCAGCTAGAACCCCACTAGCTCCCACTCCCACCATGCGCATCCCGGTTAAAACTCAGATCCTGGAGAAAATCCCTGAGGCCTTCCGAGGGACGGTTTACGAGACCGCGAGCTATACGGTGGATCATTAATACAACGCCACACCAAGGGACTTGCGGGAGATCGAGACGAAGAGCCCCGAGAATGTTATGGAGTCTTCACTGGGGATGACCCTCACGGTAAGTTTATTTAGTTAACTTTCTTTGTCTTCTTCTCAGCACATGCTTCTTTGCTTGCTTTCCAGCACATGCCTTACTATCTATGTCTTTGCAGGCGACTTTGGCTCTACACCGTAGCATAACTTGGTCCAGGGCCAGGTTTGACGAGATCAGGGGCAAGTTTCAGACTGCTCAGGCTGCTCTTGCGTCTGCACAACAAAAAGAGCAAAATGCTACCTTGACGGCTGCCAAAGAAAGCGAAAAGGCCGCGCAGGTCGCCTTGTCCGCTGCGAAGGCCGAACTCGAGGCGGCCAGGGCTAAGAAATTGGAGGCCGAGGCTGCACAGGTCGCCTTGGTCGCTGTGAAGGCTGAGCTTGAAGAGGCCAAGGCTAAGCAGTTGGAGGCCGAGGCCGCCACCATGGCAGAGAGGGCGTCTTCTAGCTCCTCCATGGAGGCCATGCTCTATCACTGTTGGGCCTTTAACCAGGATGGCGAATTCTCCTTCTTGGCGCCTGAGGTGTGGGAGCCATTCCTCGAGAAGTTAAAGGTCCGCCTTCAACAGGAGCTGCCCTTTGAGACTGGGGAGACTTCCGCTGCTGGCGAGCAGGAGGCTGAAGGGGTGACTTCATTGGAGCGACCTGGGGGGGCCTAGGACTTGTATTCTCTCTTTTTTTTTTTATTTGTAATCTTTTACGGCGAGGTTTTTCTTCCTTGAGACAGTTTATTTCCCTGACTTTCATTTCAATCTATTTTTAATAGTGTTTGGTAAAAACTTAGTTTGCGTCAGTTTATTGACTTTTTCTCCAAAACTACAAAGCACTGCCAGTCAATTTTAACAAAGACCTGGTTACATCCAAGACGGTTAATTTTAAAAACTTAGTTCCCGTTAATTGTTATTGACACCTCATGCTCTTTAGGAAAAACACAGGTTAGTCAATTTGAATCAACTTATAAGTTTTAGGACCTGGTTGTATCCAGGACATATTTGATTTTAAAAACTTAGTTCGCGCTAATTTTATTGACACCTCATGCTCTTTAGGAAAAACACATGTTAGTCAATTTGATTCAACTTCTAAGTTTTTAGGAACTGGTTACATCCAGGACGGTTAACTTTAAAAACTTAGTCCGCGTTAATTGTTATTGATACCTCGTGCTTTTTAAGAAAAACATCGATTAACCAATTTGAATTAACTTCTAAGTTTTGGGACCTAGTTGTATCCAGGACATATTTGATTTTAAAAACTTAGTTCGTACTAATTTTATTGACACCTCATGCTCTTAAGGAAAAACACAGGTTTTTCCCGAGCTTCACCACCTTCGAGGGGTCTTTCGGGTCGATGCTCACCTCTTCGAGCTCTTCGATGGCCTGGAGCTCGGATCTATCTTCGCCTACCCTGGGGTCGATATCATCATTCAAGGTGACCCCCTCCCCGTTGGCTTCCTGAGGTTTTTCTATCTCAGGAGTAGGTCCTACTCCCTGAGATTCCTCATCCCTGCTTTGAATGGTCATCGTCTGCTGCCCGGGTCGTGATTTTCCCTTCATGGAGATGCTATAGCATTCCCTGGCAGCGAGCTGATCACCTCGGACCGTACATATCCTCGTAGAGGAGGGGAATTTGACTGCGAGATGGCGGATAGAGGTTATGGTCTCAAATGCCATCAATGTAGGTCGGCCCAGAATAGCGTTGTAGGCGGTGGGATAGTCGATAACCACGAATTCGAGGAGCTTAGAGACAGTTCGGGGCCCCTCTCCCAAGGTTATTACTAGCTCGATTATTCCTATCGCTGCCGACCCTTCTCCGGAAAAACCATACAGCATCATGGAGTTGGCCTTCAGCTCGGTGATAGACAATCCCATTTTCTCCAGCGTAGATCGGAACAGTAGGTTCCCGAACTCCCATTATCAACTAGCATCCTCCTAACTCTCCGGTTGGCGAGTTGGGCAGATATGACTAGAGGATCGTTATGGGGGAACTAGACGTAACTAGCGTCTTCCTCTGTAAAAATGATTGGTTGCCTCTCCAATCGCTGCTGTTTGGGTAGATGCTGCTCCGGGACGAATTCCACTCCGTTATGAGCCTTTAACTCATTGACATATCTCTTCTGGGCACCTCTACTCGTGCTAGCCAAATGGGGGCCTCCGGAGATGGTGGATATCTCTCCTCTTATTATAGGAGGAGGGGTATCCTGATTTATCCGGGGCCCGGGCTGATTTACCTGAGCTTCCGAAGCTGGTTGACTGGTAGGAACTCGGTTATGCGCATATTGAGCCAAAGGTCCGGCTTTGATGAGTGTCTCGATCTCATCTTTCAAATGCCTACAATCGTCAGTGTTGTGGCCAATGTCATTGTGGAATCGATAGAACTTGGAAGGGTCCCTCTTAGCCTTCTGGTGTTTCAAAGGCTCCGGCTTTTTCCAGGCGAGGCGGGCAGAGTTTGCTAGGAAAATGTGTTCCCTAGTGTTTGTGAGCTCGGTATAAGCCGCGTAGACTAGCTTAAATTTTTCCATGGGCTTGTTCTTCTTCGGACCGTGCTGGCCGCCCTCGCTGCTCCCTTTTCTCTTACCTCCACCCCCTTGGTTATTCTGTGCAATGGTTTGAGTCATTTTTACAACATCCGTTTCCACTCCAACGGGCTGATCAAGGGCTTGGCTGGTTCCCGCGACCGATGCTCGCGCCTCTTCCAGGTTTATCCATTCCTGGGCCTTGTTCAGGAATTCATCCACGGTGCTGACACCTCTTCTCTGTATCTCTTTCCATAGCCCGCCTCCAACGAGGATTCTAGTCCTCAAGGCCATAAGCTTGGAACTATAGTCTGCGTCCCTGGCTCGGGCAGCGACGTTTGCGAACCTGCTCAGGTAAGCTTTCAAAGGCTCCCCGGGCTGTTGCTTCACGTTCGCCAGGGTGTCAGCTTTGACGCGAGCAGCTTGAGAAGCTCGGAACGCCCTCTTGAAGTCGGCCAAAAAATTCTTCCATGAGCTGATGGAATGCTTTTTACACTGCTTGAACCATTGCCTAGCTGGCCCAGTTAAGGTGGAAGGGAATATCAAGCACCTCAGCTCGGGGCCGATGTTATGGGCCATCATCAGGGTGTTGAACATACCCAAATGATCCGACGGGTCTTCGTCTCCATCGAACTTAGATAGGTGGGGCATCCGGAAACCCGGCGGGTATGTTGTGGCTACTATGCTGGGGGAAAAAAGCTTGAGTTCGTCCCCCGAGTCATACTCATCTTTCTCCTTTTCTGACAAGAGTTTCTTCATCAACTCCTCCATCTGAGCAAAATGCTCTAGGGTTTGGTCCTTAATCCCCTGGTTGTTCTGGGGCTGTTCAACAGCTCCAGTTCCATTGTACTCTTTAGGCGGGTTACTATCCCTCCAAGCTTAAGCTTGGTTAGGCGGGACATTCCCACTGTCATGTACTTCAGAAGGACCATCCCCTTGGTGAGTATGACTTCCATTTCTAGCCGGATCCCCCCTCTGCGAGTTGAGGCGATCTCGAAGGTTGGCCCTCGAGGTGGCCCGAGGGCTTTGTGCCAAACTCAAGAGATTACGCAGGTCTCTCCCGGATTTGCCACTTCGGTGGCTCCCGGTCCAGTAACTCCCGTTGGAAAAGCTTGGGGCCCACTGCTGGGGGTGAGGATCCAAGACCTCCCCGCGTGTTCGGTTGCGATGGGAAGGACCAGTGGGAGGAGGATTTCTTCTGCTACTCTGGTGTGTCGGAATGTCTCGAACTGGACGGGGAGGAGATGGGTATCTTATCGGCGACAAGGGATGCCTAACTGGTGACGCGATCCTAGTCCTGTCTGGGTGGATTAAATTAGCTCGCGGTCGTTCTGCTCTACCATCTCCAGCATCCTACTCCCGGCGGTCTGATCGCGGCATGGGAGGGCTGGCTGGAGCAGGCTGTCTTCGCGAGCCTTCCCCGGATCTCCTTCGTGAGCTGCCATGAGCCCTTCTGTGAGCGTTCGACGGTGGAATCGAGCTAGGAGTCGAGGTTCGGACTGATCAGCTGACTTGCTGATTGGCCCTAGGAAACTCCTCAAACACAGTTTCCTGGTTGTGGTGTGATGTGGGTGTAGAACTTGGGGTTGAGGTTCTTACCGATCGACTAGGCCTGGACCGATTATCCCTTTGGGACTTGTGAGTCCCACTTTGCCTCTTTCCGACGTTAACGTCAGTTGTAAGAGGGGGTAGCCGGGCCAAGACTTCTTCGATTTACTTACTTTCTCTGGATAGCTGACTCCTCAACTGTATGTTCTCCATCTCTATCGCCGTCAGGAAACCCGGGTTTAGATTTGGCAATCAGGGCGCCGAACTCTCGGTGTCGTCCTGGCCCATCGACTGCTTTCCCAATTGCTGCTGGATCTCGGGGTTTTGTTCATCGGATACGGTGGCATGGTGGGCCTCCTGCCCATCATGTTGATCCGCCTCGTTACCATGTCTCGAACGAGTAACCACCATGATTAGGTTTTTTTATGATAGCACCAATCTAAATCCTCTCAATGAAAGCACCAAACTGTTGACGCGGTTCTTCGCCAACAGGTAATTATACAAATAAATGGGATGTATTAGTGCTAATTGGTGAACCGGAATATGAAAATAACTTTAGATGATCACTCCTTTCTTTTTAGGTGGTTCGAAGGTTAAAATCCCTCTAGTCCACCAGGCGATATTATTGATATCTCTTGACTATTTCTTACAGGGTGTTTCTTTATAAAAATATGCCAACCGCTTGCACTACCCAGGGTCTCGGTATTTATAGGAAGAAGATATCTGGGTTGGCAATGGGGTCATCCCGTGATCTCTTTATCCTTCACGTCATATTTGTGACACTGATGATTAATTCCTAAACTTTGCAGTGAAGTGTGGTCTAATTAATAGGTAAGGAGGGATAATGGGCCGCATGGCCCAAATCAGGCGTGAGACGCCTGAACACGCACATTTATACTGCGTGTCCAAGAATTCAGGAATAGAATAAACACGTGATGTCTAATATATGCACGTTTATGTTGCGTGGTTGACTTTACAAAGGTTCGGATGTCAGATCCCGGTTGCCTCGCGAGCTTAATGTGGCGCCAGCTCGTGACACTCATCTGCTACACGATGCCTCCGTGTAGAAGTTAACTCTCTAATCAGCTCGGGCTGGACAGAAGGAGGCCCGTAGCACACAGCTCCGGGTGGACGATCTACACGTGTCAGATCGAATCAGGCCATTTTCTAGCTCGTCAATATGCGTGGATATTTAGGGCGTACAAAATTCAAATCCAATTTGAACTTATCAGATTATTATCTCTCACTCAAATAAAGATATTTAATTAATTAAATCCAATATAATTTTGAAAATAGATATTTAATTTATTATAATTTTGAAAATTATAATTAATTAATTATTTAAATTAATTTAATTATTTAATATAATTTAAAAAATTATATTATAATTAAATATGAATTAATTTTGTTAATTACAACTAATTTGTAATTGTTGACCACGATTTTGGCCAACTGCGAGTGTAACGCCCTGGATAGCCAAGACCGTTACACTGTGTGTTTATAAAGTACAAGACTTGCTAATCAAGTCTTTTTATTGAAAAGCATGTCATCGAAACTGTAAAGGAACTAGGGTTTAAAATGTTTTGGTCTCAAAAGCCACATTTTCATTAAGAAGCACTATCTGTTTACACGGGATCCCAAAAATATTAAGTTTAAAGACTGTTTACAAAAGACACAAGGTTTATATACAATATCAAGCCCTATTAAGGCAAAACAGACGATTAGGGAATCCCTGTCCTGACCCACTCTTCGACCATGGTGATCAAACAGCTGGTTATGTACATTCAACCCCGCAGCTCTCCACCTCAGGATTGGCCCAACTTGCCCTTGCCTTTACCTGCACCACGTAGCACCCGTGAGCCAAGGTCCAGCAAGAAAACACAACAACAGAGCATAAGCAATCAACATCCAATACTGCATCACATAATCTCAACCATATAATCATTCAGTATAATTAAGTATTCAACAAGTTAAACATATCAACTCATGTCATATATTACTGTACAAATGATAACTAGGGCTAGCGCTCTCAGGCAGCTCCCTCCGTTATCCCACTGACTCCGGCCCGCTTAAACCGAGCTCAGTGAATATTAAGCTGTCCTCGGCTACCAGTGGCCAAGCTGCGCCATGTGCGCAAATATTTTGTACTGCACTCTTAGGCCGCTCTTACATGTCCCATGGCGTAATACCATCATTGACACGATACAAGTATTGGGAGCACTTAGTCCCATCACAAATATATAACCGGGTGCAGTTTTCTTACCTTTCAATTCACTAGCTTTGATCCCTCGACTCCTTGAGCACGATCCCCCTCGAGCCCTAGCGCTCACCTAAACGCAACCATAGGTCAAAGTCATCATCAAACCCTAAGTCCAAAACCTAGTCTCGGGGCCAATCCCGAGCCCCCGGGAAGTCCTAGTTCCACCAAACAAGGTGGTGGAATCAAACCCCAAACCCTAGGTCAAAAGCCCTTGCAAACAACCCTAAAATCCCCTTCAGAAGACAGGGTAGCGCTACAGCGCTCATGGGAGGGCTCTACAGCGCTACAAACAGAAGCAAAACCCCATCAGCAAGCCTGGCCTAGCGCTACAGCGCCCAAAGGCTAGCGCTGTAGCGCTAGTCACAGACAGACCAGCATCAGTTTTCCCCCCTGCGATTTCCTCGAACCAACCTCAACCAAAACTCCTCCAAATCTTTCCCAAACTCAAAAACAACCTTATGACCATACTCCACTCATCCCAAGCACCCCAAATACCTAGAACTCAAGCACATGCATCCCCAAACTCAAAATTCACCATAGCCACTCCTAAACACTAAAACTCAGCACAAACCAGTTGAAAAATAAAGTTAGAGTTTAGAATTTATACCTCTGGTGGAATTTCGACCTCAAGGTGCCTCTAGACTTCCTTGGCTTGCTTCTCCTCAACCCTTGGCTCCAACTTCCCTAGAATTCCCATCAACACAGCTTAGACAACTTAGCTAGGAGCCAAAACCAGAGCTGAAGAAACTTACAGAATTTTACCTCAAGTGTTGATGAACTCTTGCTAAACCTCTGCCAATTTCTCAATCCTAGATTAGGATGCTTGATGCTCAGCCTATCCCAGCTCTCCTCTGAGTTTTGCTCCAAAAATCCTCAGAAACTGATGAAAGAAGTATAAACCGACCTTAGAAGACTCTCTCTGTTTTCTCCCTTTCTTTTTCCTTCCTTTTCCTTCTTTTCTCTCTTTCAGACTTCTACTGTAACGCCCTGGATAACCAAGACCGTTACACTATGTGTTTGAAATAGTGCAAGACCTGCTAATCAAGTCATTTAGTTTGAACTGTGTATTTATTGACACAAGGGATTAGGTTAAATAGAATTTAATTATAAACGGTTAAACTTTATTGAAAACAGATGTTTATTATATGGGATCCCAAATCAGGGTTTAAATAACGTAAATACAAAATTCTTAATTACAGATAATTGACCAAGCCACTCTAATGGAAAAATATACATTTTAGGTTCCCGTTCCTGTACAAAACCTCGACCGTGGTGGCCGAGCAGCTGACAATGTACACCTCGCCCCCAGAGCTCTCCAACCCATGGTCAACTTGTCTTACCTGCACCATGTAGCACCCGTGAGCCGAAGCCCAGCAAGAAAACATAATATCATGACATAACAGTATTAACAACTAGCAGTTCACAGAGCATAGTCCAGTAATCACAAAATATTATTCAGTACCATCAGGCCATAAAATCCATTCAAAGCAACACACTGACCAAAAACCATTAATCTAGCTCCAGACACTCATTAAGTCACAGACATTAATCCACAATAAACACATATCAAGTAATAACTAGGGTTAACGCCCGCAGGCCGCACCCTCTGTTTAACTCACTGCCTTTGGCTCACTTAGGTCAACTACAATGACATGCCCACTGACTCCGGCCAGCTTAACCGAGCTCAGTGCATAATAAGCTATCCTCGGATACCAGTGTCCGAGCCGCGCCCTACGCGCAAGTGTGGATTTTGGCACCCTTAGGCCATTACCACATGTCCCTGTGGCATAATACCACCTTATGACATTCATACCATTATAGGGAACTCTTAGTCCCAACATATTCACATAGTGTATTGCAATCACATAACAACACGTTCAAATATAGGGAACACTTAGTCCCATCCTATCCACATATACAGGTGCAGTTTTCTTACCTTAATGCCAAATGCTTTAATTAGAAAGGACGACCCCCGAGCACGATCCATTCCCGAGCCCTAGCTTGTCACCTAGTCACAACCAAGATAATGAATTCCATTAATATTCACACATGGGTTTTCATGTACAAACTAGCTTCCGGGATTCCAAATTCCAAATTCCAAATTCCACCAAGCACGGTGGCGAAACCAAACCCGAGCACCCTAGACCACTTTCCCGTGCTTAAAACCCTCAAAATCTCAAGTGTGCAACCAAGGGCTACGGCCCCCAAAGCCTAGCCGCGACCCTTCCCCAAAACAGAGCCTACTCCCTCACTGAACCACACACGCGCCGCAGCCCTTGCTTTGGGCGCCGCGGCGCGCCCCCTTGATCGAGCCCCCTTGGCTTCCTTGCATGCTAGGGCCACAGCGCTCTAGAACAGAACCGCGGTCCTCTCCTTCGAACCCAGATTTTACACCATTTCAAAGCTCAAAACCTTACCTTAAACCATCCCAAAACTTCCCAACTCTTAACCAATTAATTCCCAACTTCTTTAGCATGATCTAAACCACCTAACTCCCAAGAAAACACAGCCTAACACACTCCAATCTCTTCCTTTCAATTTTTGAAACCCAAGTGCTAAAACACACACAAACCAACCATCAAACTCAATGAAAAACCTCTAAACCAGGAGTAGAGACTCACCTTTGCTGTAGAATCACTTCACCAAGCTATAGCCAAGCTAGGTCCCCAAGTTCCCTTCTTTAATTCTGCCTTAAAACACCAAAGCTAACTTTGTTTCAACACTTAACCAAAACCAGAATCCTAACCACAGAGAAGAGAATTAAAGGCTTACCTTATCCCTGTTTTAGTGCTTGATCAATCCCTGAGCTAGACCTTCAATTCCTCACCTCAAATCTCATAATTCCAGCTTGTTTCTCCCTTAAGTTTCCAGTGTTTTTCTCTCCTTAGTTTCTCTTGAACGTGTAAGTGAGCTGGGACAAAATGCTTAGTCGGTTTGTGTTTTTCTTCTAAAAGCTTCCTTATGTTTAACTTACCCGTTATGTTAATCCCGAGGCTCGGGGTGCCGGAACCGTCCCCGAGGCCAAAATGGTAAAATCCCCCAATATTCCCGCCTAGACATCCTAACCTCAAATATATCTCCATATATTTATTTTCATGACCCGATAGTCCAAATCGCTACCCACTATCTAAAAGTACCCCCGACTTATCCAAAGTCGTATCTTAAGCCCCGTTGTGACTTTTCCCGCTACTTGCTCCCTAGGATCGCCTCGTGCTGATAGTTACAAATGCACACACCTGTACACGCATATATATTTATCAATCTACCCACATAATAATGTGGTCTCAACAATTTATCATACACATTCACATTTATGCCCTAACGGGCCAAGATTACCATTATGCCCTTACCAGCCAAACAGGGCCCGCATACTTATTCAATACCCATTTCACGCTTTCTTACCATTAATTCTCTTAACCTCCAATTATGCCTTCCCGGCACACTAATCAAGGCTCTTAAGCCTTATTAGTGATTTTGGGTCGTTACATCTACACTTTTCTACACTTCCCACTAACATAAAGCCTTGGTAATACTTAACTCCTGTAAGCCAAATGACTATTATGCCCTCCCTATTAAGTCTAAACCATTTAATCCACTTAGGGGTATTTTAGTCATTTTACCCAATTCCCGCTAACTCCTCGAGTGTCTCTAATATTTCCCGCTTAATTCCCGATACCTAATTAATCACCAATAATATTCGTTAATGTCAAGATAGACTCCAGTACACTCACTAAATTCCCATTTATACCCCTGAACTCACCCTGAGCCGGGTATAAATCTCCGCCATGACTCTTCGCTACTTTGCTCACTAGGATCGTCTCAAGTCACAGATCATAGATATATCCACATAATAATGTGGTCTCGACAATTATCACATATATCAATACAGTTATGCCCATAATGGCCAAAATTATGATTATGCCCTTCTAACCTAATCAGGGCCTACATGCATACTAATACACATAGTCATGCATCTCAGATATTCAAATAGTCATATAACATGCTTTAAATCATAATCATGCATCTTAATCATTAAAATCACACATAATTCCCATTATGCCCTCTAGGCACACTAATCAAGACCCTTAAGCCTTATTAGCAAATTTGGGTCGTTACAGCGAGTATACGCAAAAATGACAATAAACCTTGAATAGAAAATAAATAACACAAGTAATTTTTATAGTGGCTCTGCCCTAATTTGTTGGTAATAGCCTAATCCACTTAGAGTTGTGATATATGTAGCATATACTTAAGATCAGATGAACCTTAGTCAACTTAGTTTCTCAAGTATAAGTATAAAAGTACAACGTTTCTCTCTCTAAACTCTCAGAAAATGCTCCCAGAATGCCCCAAGTAACGGTCCTAAAGTCTCAAAACTAGAGAGTTCTTTCAGTCTAAAAAAGATCAGATCCCCCCAAATGATGCCATGAGCAATTTATTTATAGGCTCATGGATCGTACATGAGAAATATCCCGTTTTGACAGGGTCCTTGGTTGTTTCAACCAACTTTAATTAATAAATAATAAACAAATTTAAATTACAATAATATAGCTACTACTTTAGGATATTTGAGAGATTCTCGCGGTAGTTACGAGCGATTCGGGTTGAAGTTGTTACTGAGGCTTTACTGAAGAGTCACTAGATGGTAACTTCTGAGATTCTAATCCGTCGACCGACCAAATCCATCCCCGAAGTGACTGGTCAGCCAAGACAACTCACTGGTTGGCCAAAGCACACCACCGGTCGGGCATAGCACACCACTGGTCGGGCATGGCACACAACTGGTCGGGCATGGCACACCACAGGTCGGGCATGGAAAATCACACCACTGGTCGGGCATGGCACACCACCGGTCGGGCATGGCAAATCACACCACTGGTCTGGCATGGCGCACCACCGGTCGGGCATGGTACATCACCGGTCGGCTAAATTTACTTCCTGACCAGTAATATCACAACTCCGTAGGTCAACTCCCAACATTTTCACTTCTTTAGTCAACACATTTATTGACTATTAATGTGTCATTTACTGACCATGCATTGCCACTTCTCCCATTCGATTGCCACGTCATCAAACGAAATTTTGAGGATAATAGTAATTAATTAATTAATCACTATTATCATATAATTGCATATTTGGCACAGAGACAAATTTATTCTTAAATATGTCTTTCAACTAGTTTTCCCATTATATCAACTCTTACCTTGAATAGTGTTGATAGAGCCACTGTGGGGACCTATGGACCTATAATTCCAAGCTCCAATAAATTTGAGATTATTAATTAAACTCTTTAATTAAATAATCTTAATTTATTAATCCCATGATTACTCCACTATAAATATGAGACTGCACTCTTGTAATTATAGACATTTCATTTACTGAGTACTTTATAATGATAAAATGTCCATTGATATAATCATTGCATACAAATTAACCCTTTAATAATGGTTCATAATTAATCGGGATGTTTTACCCTTTTAATTATCTCTTGTTTCCTTAAGTACCATTGACTTTACTAGTGAAGGTTAATTCATAACTAAATTATGAATTTGATCTCAATAACCTTTCAGTCCCAGAATTCAACCCTTAAGAGATCCATTATTCAATCTCTTGCGAGAAGGCATAGATTCCATATCTGTATACTATGTCCCCATCCATTTACATTAATGAGTTCCCAAAACAAAAATTTCTAGCCTGATCATTCTGACAGACCCTAACGAGTGAATCAAAGAACTCATATAACATAAACAGGAGTTCACAGTAACTTCAGGATTAAGATCTATTTGTATATGATCATCAATTGATATATTTAATTAATACTTCGAAATGGTATTTAACTAAGTATTAATAAACATATCTAGTCCAGTTCTATATATTCTCTAATATATAAAGTACCTCCACTAAAGTGTCCTACTATACTAGTGATCCGGATCTAGATCACATGTATTCATAATACTAATGGACCGTACTTGCAGTAATTAATCTAAAGATTCCATAACTTTATTTTACTGCGTACTATTCAAGTTTATTTATCTCAAACACAATTCTCCCATACCAATACGTGTTTGAGATCACATATATGAACTTATGAATTTTTCTGATATTTACATAATATTATCACAGAATAATATAGTCCATAAAATTTATGCATAAAAAATTCAATTTATTTATTTATTTCATAAAACAATGTATACTACATATGCTTTCAGGGCACAATTCCCAACAGTAAGTTCTTGTACTTGGAAGTTAAACCACGTTTTTTGAATTTTTATGAGAGCTTATCTATGGTGTTTTACCTTTTTTAAGATATTTCTTGGTGGTTTCCAAGTGGTTTGAGGTTTAGAAAAGCTAGAAGAGATTGTTTTCGCTGAAAAGTTACTCGGTAAGTGAAATTTTGTGTTTTATGAGGTTTTTGTGATTCTTGGAGTACAAACTGATTTTTGGTTATTTGATTGAGTTTATAAGAGGGTAGATATATTTATAAATGTTTGAATAGACGTGGAGACTCATTTAATTTGGGTGATGATCTTGGAAATTAGAATTTTATCAAAATCGGTAAATGATAACTTTGTGATGAATTATGTTGGTATTTGGGATATGTGGTTATGGAAGGTTATTTGATGTTGATTACTGATTGATTTTGATATTTGGGAAAAGCTAAAATTAAGTGAAGCTCTGTCAAAATTTCTCCAATTGTCTAAGATAAATCTAACGCTTGATCTAAGTAGTTTAAGGCATTTTAGGCATAATTTGGATATGAAATTTGATATGATGTTTTATGGATATTTTTAAATGATAGTTCCATGTCTTACTGCCATCATTATGATGTGAAATTCATGCCATTTTCAGGATAAGTACATCAACACCTAAAACACCACTTATTACACAGTGAAATATATTTTGGACACAAGGTAAGTAAAGTACCCAACTGCACCACAAGAATTACATGTTATGTGAAATTATGCATTATATGAATATGTTGTGAGTAAGTGGTATTAACATATATTGACACTTCATCATAAATTTTTATGCATGGCATAATAGTGATATGGTGAATTATTATATGATATAAGACCATACATGATATTATGATGATTAATTATGTGATGCCTTAGCAAGTTTTATGCAACATAAAAGTAAGTTGTAATAAGAAGTTTAAGTTCAGTGCCACTGTTTTGAAAAGGCAAATGAGAGTGTAAGTAAATGTAAACGGAGGCCTATAGTTAGGCTCATAGTGGCAACCCAATAATTTGAGCTAGGTTTTAGTGAACAAATTATATTATTTGTCATGTTCCCATTTTTATTTCTCATCCATATGAGTTATTGTTATATGTATTGACACCACAGTGTGTGGCCGCCTTAACTCTTAAGCCCGACGGGGCAAAGATGGAATAAGGTTTTTAATGCGCCTTACTGTGTTGATGGCTAGCTGAAGGAGAACCCATAAGATTTTATATTATGTGTAACAAACCCTGCAAGCATTGGCCTAATCAAATAGTGTGCACAATATTATGTTGGGAATTGTGCCCTGAAAGCATATGTAGTAGACATTGTTTTAAGAAATAAATAAGTTGAATTTGTTATGCATATATTTTATGGACTATATTATTCTGTGATAATATTAAGTAAATATCAGAAAAATTCCTAAGTTCATATATGTGATCTTAACCACGTATTGGTACGGGAGGATTGTGTTTGAGATAAATTAACTTGAATAGTTCGCAGTAAAATAAAGTTAGGGGATCTTTAGATTAATTACTACAAGTACGGTCCACTAGTATTATGAATGCATGTGATCTAGATTCGGATTACTAGTGTAACGCCCGGGTTACTCCAAGACTGTTACTATGAGCTTTGAACTGTGCTTAACTTGCTAATCGAGTCATTTAGTTATAAACATGCATCTAGGTGTCATTAATAGGATAAGGTGAAAAAGTTGTTCTTAAGGAAAGGATATATTTTATTTAAAACATAAAATTGTACATGGGCCCATAAAAGCGTTTGCAAGTTATTTACAATCCAAAATGGTCATTACAGTGTAAAAATTACAACCTGCCTACCTAAGTGGCAAAAATAGGGTTAACCTCTAGTTCCTCTGAGAAACACCTTTGCCGTGGTGGTCAAGCGGCCGCATATGTACACATTGCCACCTAAGCTCTCCACTCAAGGCTGGGTGAGCTTTTCTTTCCCTTTACCTGCACCACATAGCACCCGTGAGCCAAAGCTCAGCAAGAAAACTCATTACTACATGTATATAATATCAAATGATGATTATTATCATATAAAGCTTACAGGCCTAAGCAGATGAGTGACTGAAGTGTAAGTCACTAACTTAGACCAAATGAGTGACCATGGAGTCACTAGCTTAAACCAGATGAGTGACTGACGAGCGAGTCACTAATTTTAAACCAAATGAGTGACCATGGAGTCACTAGCTTAAACCAGATGAGTGATTGATGAGTGAGTCACTAATTTGGGTTCCGCACCCTTAGCCATGTGACGATACAATCACCTGGGCCTTCTGGCCCTGGCTCTAAGTAACTAGCCATTAGACTAGACAAGCATTTTTGTTTTTCATCGAACTTGAGATCGGTCAGGCATTAATGCTCATGATGAGTCATTCAATGCTTATGTCGATTAGATCTAATCTTTTCAACTTGCGTTAAACACGCTAATACTTTTCTTGACTCATAAGTCAATACCATACGACCAGTGCTCAATACTACTGCTGAACTTGACTAATAAGTCACAGCTTCACAGTTACTACTCACACCATTGCCGATTCTGGCTAATAAGTCAGTGCCATTCACAAGTAAGCAAGATTTGCTAATCATTTGATATTCAATCAATGTCCACATTTAAACACTCAACATGCCTCATGAATAACCATGCATGTCACATATGGGGTGCAGTTTTCTTACCTCTGGTTCGAGCGAGAATTGGTAAAAGAACGACCCTAGAGAACGATTAGCCTTTTAGTTCCTTGGCAGTCACCTAGTCATAACCAATTATGGGATTCCATCAATAAAATAAATAATAAAAGGTTCCCGGACTAAGACCTAGCCTCCGGGACGTCAAATCCTACTAAACCGGGTAGTAGGAACGATCCCGAGGCCTAAGGTTTGAATCCCCACGCTGAAAACACAATTTTGGCCAAAATGCCACTAAGGGTCACGGCCCTACTCCACTATGTCGCGACCCGCCTCCCCAAACAAAGGCGCCCACCTTCTAGCCATCAACACGCGTCGCGGCCCAATGGCCCTTCAGCACCCCCCCCCCCCCCTTTCATCTTCATTAAGCTTGGGTCACGACGCTCTAGAACAGATCCGCAGTCCCACCTGAAACTCAGCCAAAAACCCATATTTTTCCTCTCGAACTCATTTCAAAAACCTATTAAAACACTTCCAATACCACAAAGCAATGCTCCCAATTATTACCACAACTTATCCACCATATATCCAACAAAACCTAAGCCTTAAACCATTCAAAACTTCATCAAATTCCTATTCCTATGATCAAAACTCCAATCTCAAAACTAACACAAAAACAGAGCAAGGAACCAAAAAATTGAACTAGAACCTTACCTTAAACTTGAATTGAATCCTCTTCAATGGCTGAACACTAGCCTAAGACCTCAAGCTTCAATCTCCAAGTTTGAATCCCCAAACTTGCTTCAAAATTTCAAAGGAAGGAGAATGAGAATGATGATTGTGAGAGAGGTAGGAAAGGGCTCTATTTTTCCTAAGCTTTCTACAGCCATCCACTTGATAAATATAACCTTAGGTCAAAAGACCAAAATACCCCCAAGCCTATCTCATTTCTTAATAGCCCCTAAGGGCAAAGTCGTCATTTCTTGTCTAATCCCGTTAATCATAATTAACGCCCTCCAATTCCCATTATTCTCAAATACTAATAAATCATATCCCATTACCCTTGAATTCCCAGTAATGTTCTAATCATCAAATTACCCCAAGACTCACCCCGAGCCCCGAAATCAACCTCGTTATGACCAAACCGCTAACTTGTATTAAAGGATCGTCTCATGCCGAAAAGCTCAAACAAATCCACATTATAATGTGGCCTTATTCATAATTCACCAACATGCATGGAAATATACAAATATGCCCTCAATGAGCCAAATTACCAAAATGCCCTTATGATGAAATGTGGACCCACATGCATACGTTTATCATCATATAATAATATAATTCACATAAACATACATATAATCATTTAATGACATAATAAATCAATTATGGCCCTTCCGGCCTTCTAATCCAACCATTAAACTTCATTAGGGATTTTGGGGAATTACAACTAGTGTAGTATGACACTTTAGTGGAGGTGCTTTATATATTAGAGAATATATAGAACTGGACCAGATATGTTTATTAATACTTAGTTAAATACCATTTCGAAGTATTAATTAAATATATCAACTGATGATCATACATAAATAGATCTTAATCCTGAAGTTACTATGAACTCCTGTTTATGTTATATGAGTTCTTTGATTCACTCGTTAGGGTCTGTCAGAATGATCAGGCTAGAAACTTTTGTTTTAGGAACTTATTAATGTAAATGGCTGGGGACATCGTATACAGATATGAAATCTATTTCTTCTCGTAAGAGATTGAATAATGGTTCTCTTAAGGGTTGACTTTTGGGACTGAAAGGTTATTGAGCTCAAATTCATAATTTAGTTATGAATTAACTTTCACTAGTAAAGTCAATGGTACTTAGAAAACAAGATATAATTAAAATGGTAAAACGGTAATTTTATTCCTAGTTAATTATGAATCATTATTAGATGGTTAATTTGTATGTAGTTATTATATCAATGGGCGTTTTATTGTTATAAAGTACTCAGTAAATGAAATGTCTATAATTATAAGAGTGCAGTCTCATATTTATAGTGGAGTAATCATGAGATTAATAAATTAAGATTGTATAATTAAAGAGTTTAATTAATAATCTCAAATTTATTGAAATTTGGAATTATAGGTTCATAGGTCCTCACAGCGGCTCTATCAACACTATTCAAGGCAAGAGTTGGTATAAATGGTAAAATAGTAAAAAGACATATTTAAGAAGAAATTTGTTCTTCGGGCCAAATATGCAATTATGTGATAATAGTGATTAATTAATTAATTATAAATTATTTGTAACTATTACAATTAATTAATAATTATTTATTATATAATTTTCAAAATTATATAAATAATTAATTTATTATAATTTTCAAAATTATAATCATATAAATATTTAATTTTCAAAATTAGTATTTAATTAAAAATGTTTTAATTAATTGATAGAATTAATTAAATATCTTTATTTGAGAGGGAGATAATAATCTGATAATTTCAAATTAAATTTGAATTTAAAATATTGTTATTTATTCAAATAATTAATTATATGTGATAATTAGTTAAAAAGATAATAAATTCAAATTTGAATTAATTATCAGGTTGTTGAATTTTATCTGATAAGGTAGTTTGAACAAATAATTAAGTAATTGTGGAAAAATCTCATATCCCTAATTTATAGGGAGCTACACGACACACGCAGTCCCTGGACTGTGTGTGGCATGAGCTACATAAAAAATCAGAAATAGATTTTTCACTTTTATTTATTTAATTAATTAATTAATAGAAAATTCAAAAGTTAGTTTTTGATATTTTCATTAATACGATAATTAATTAATTAAAAGATAAATTGTAAATTGGTTACAAATTTATTTTTTAAATTTAAATATTTTCTATATAAGTTAGACTTATCAGAAAATAAAAGATACCGAATTTATTCACTCTAAGAAAAAGAACGATACTTTTATATCTCTCTCTAAAAAAGATACAAAACCAATCTCAGGCCTATTATCTTGATCTCATGTGTTGAGTACATCAAGTTGAATAAGAAATATACCATCCTTTATTCTCTAAGTGCCCACACACTTTTTGAGGTGTAGAGAACGTTGTGGAAGATCTTGGTGTGAGTACCTGGGAGCAACGTGGATAGGAAGATCGTTTATTTTACGGAAAGATAGCAAGGACAGTTGATAGAAATCAAGAGGTATGTTCTTTATTCATTTCTCGTTTATGATTAATGTATGTATATTAATGGATTCGCATATTTAAAGGTAGTTTAAATATGTTACAAAATTTTTGTTGTACACTGGGCCCACCCATCACTATTCTGCTGCGTATTAGGAAACTTGTTCCTAACATATTAAGGGGCTCAAAAATTAAAAAGAAGTTGTGTATGCCCATTGACATTGGGTAATCATTAGCATTGCATGCATTACTTTGCTTACTGAGCTTTAGGCTCACAGTTGTCTTGTGTTTTAGGTAGAGAAAGAAATGAGTGAATGACAAAGGAGAACTAAAGCATGGTCCTAACCCTGATTTGTACATATGAACATATCGACCTTTTGTGGGTTATTTTAGTTTATCAGTGTGTATGTTTGTGATAAAGTGTGAAGTTATGTTTTGAAAACAAATTGAGCTATTTAATACTTATGTATAATATGTTTGAGCCACACTTTATGTTTAATGTAAATAATGTGAAATAAGTTTTCTTTTAAAAAAAATCTAGACTTCCGCTGAAAGTAATTATGATATAGTTTTAAAACGTAACACCTCAGATATGGTTTTAACTAAAATAAGTGAGGGTGTTACAATCAATAGGAGCGGAAGCAACGTGTACAGGGTAAAAATGCGTTCTTCCCTGAAAACAATTTCTCTTGACCTTTGACTTGAACCAAATTCATCTTCAAAATAGACATCTTTATATGATTCTCTAGCTCTGGTGGTGTGGGAGGGGCAATAAAATCTAGAACCCCTTGATCCAATGGGGTAGCCTACAAAATAGCCACTAATGGTCTTCGAATCAAGTCTCTTAGGTTGTGGATTGTAGGGCCTCACTTCTGCTTTGCAGCCCCAAACATGAAAATGACGCAAGCTTGGTTTCTTACTTGACCATAGCTCATAAGGCATCTTTGGGACAGACTTGTTGGTGTTGGGGTTTTATGCCCTAATTAAAACTCAAATTATTTGTAATCTCATTTTATTATCAATAAAAGAATAGAAATCATTTTTTGACTTGGTCAATCACTTTGCTCACATGTTTTATTTTCATGATTATTTGTTTAATATAAACTTCTATTAAATCCCGAGCATATAGCTAATCTTATTTATAGTGACGTAATCACAGTGGAATATAAATATGATTATATGTTCAAAATAAGTTAGTCCTAAGATTAGTCAGTGCACCGGATTTACACTGACTTGCCAATCTACGATATGATCTACTTACACATTACAGTGTTATGTTCTTTCCAGAACATTAGCAAAGTAGATAAGATCGGATGTATTTGTTACATCGGACAGGACCGATATTGACAGTTGATAAGATAAGTAAACATACCGTTATTATCTATTCTAGTCATATCATATAGTTGACCATAGGTCAATTCATTCTCAATTCTGAGTGGTTAGTATTCTAACTGATTGTATTATTTGAGTTCTTTGACTTGTTCGTTACCAGCTTACCCTACGGACTAGCCCATACTTACATCTTGGGAACTCGGTAGTATAATTGAGTGGGAGTGTTAATCATAGATATGAACATCTATAGCTTCTGATGAAGAAGTGAAACGATGGTTTCCTTTTAGTTTGGTTCAAGGTGTTAAATGATAGAGATCTCATTTCAGTAATTAAATTAGTTTACTGAAATATCATTTACAAGGAACTAAGTGTTTTAAGGATAAAATACAATGAGGGGTAAAACGGTATTTTAGTCCTATCTCATTGTAGACCGTCTATAGAGGATTGAGTGACAATTATGGTTGTAACAATGGATAATTAATAGCGTATCTATATTTGTTATAGAGCGTTCTATGAATTCAAGAGTGCAATTCCAAGTCTATAGTGGAGTCACGAGGAATTAATAAGTTAGTAAATTTATTTGTTAGATTTATGATAACTTATTGGAGCTTGATTTCATAGGCCCATGGTCCCCATTGTACCTTGGATAAAATCATCTAGATAGTCTCAATTAATTGATTTAATTATCAATTAGAATTATCAAAGTTGACCAGGTCAATTTTGGATAGTTTCACAGAGTTGTGTAATTTTGAGAAGAAAAGAGAAATTATGGCAGATTTATTAATTAAGATAAATTGGTATTTAAATTAATAAATAAATTTTAATCAAGGTTCAAATTATAAATAATTAATTTGATAAAGGATTCAAATAATTATTTAATTAATTAAATCAATAGAAAATAATACAGGCCTTGATTTTAAGTCCAATGGGCTTATAATCAAATGGGAAATTTCACGGGCCTATAGCCCATGATAATTTCGACCTAGGGCTTCAAAATGGCTGTTATTTTATTAATTTTTTAATTAAATTAAATGGCCTAATTGAGTCTATAAAAGGAGTGCTTAGAGAGAAGATTTTAGAGATGACAGATAAGTCACAAGTCAGATTTTCTGATAGTTTTATATTCTCTCTAAACACAAGTCCTTTTCTAAGCCACTTTGTTATTTTCTCTTCTTCTCTCTATATCTATCTCATGTGTTGAGAATTGCCCACACTAGTCTAGGTGGTTCTAAGGATACATTGGAAGATCGTGAAGAAAATAGAAGATCGGTTCAGTTTCTTGATAATACTCTGCGACAGAGAGGATACAAGAGTTAGAGAAACTGAAGGAAGGACTCTTTAATTCCGCTGCGTATACTGTAAGTATTCTAATCTTTGTTTTTATTTGAATTTAATTTTAGAAACATGTTTTAGGCTATCTCGTATTAATTTGTTTAATATTATATATACATGAAAATAAATAAAGATCCTGTATAAGCTAATCCAACAGTTGGGTACTTGATTCAAGATACAAAATGCAGTCTTTAATGCCTCACCCCATAAAAACTTTGGGAAACTAGAATGGATCAACATACATCGCACCATGTCAAGAAGAGTGTGATTTCTTCTTTCAGCAATTCCATTTTGTTGGGGTGTTCCTGTCATTATATATCTTGCATCAATGCCACATTCTTGTAAGTACCTAGCGAAAGGCCTGGGGTTCCTTCCATTTTCATCATAACGCCCATAATACTCTCCACATTTATCGGAATTAACTACCTTGATCTTCTTCCCCTTTTGAAGCTCAACATTCGTCTTAAAATTCTTAAACACATCCAAAGATTCAGATTTTTCACGAATGAGCTCTACATGGCCATATCGGGAAAAATCATCAATAAAGATGATGAAGTATCTATAACCACCCATGGCAGGTGGAATAAATGGTCAACATATATCAGTGTGAATCAACTCCAACAATCTTGTGCACCTGTTTGTTTTACTCTTTCTAACCTTGGTAGTTAACTTTCATTTAATACAATCAACACAGGTAGTGAAACTAAAAAATCCAGATCTTGAAGTACCCTATCTTTGACCAACCTTTCCATCCTGTCTCTAGAGATATGGCCTAAACGTTTGTTCCACACCATAGAAGATTTCAAATCTAATCTTGCACATTTTGAACCAACAACATGTTAGGAACTGTTCCTAGTGCGCAACAGAAATTGTGGTAATGGTAGTATTGTATACAACAAAAAAATTTCATTTAAACAACTTTATATGAGGATCCTTTAATATGCAATATGTTAATAAAAAAAATATGTATATGTAAAACTAATACGAAATGATTTACCTCTTGTAGCCTACCAAGAATTCTTCAATCTTTTCGTATATATTTCGATCTTCCTATCCTTGATTAAGTACTCACACCAAGATCTTCCAAGACGTTCTCTACACCTCAAGATGTGGGTGAGCACATAGAGAACAAGAATCAAATTTGTGAATCAAAAGTATTCTAAACACATGAGACTCTTGATTATAGGCTAGAGAGAAATGTTTATCTTTTGTGAGAAAAAGATAATCAATTTTTCTAATTCTTCTTGTAAAAACTTATGTTGTCCTATTTTCTATCATATAGAATATATATGTATTATTATCATAATAATAACAATCAAATAAAATTGATTATCTTAATAATAATAAAATATATGATAATTAAAGACAAAGTCTTACATTCCATTTTAAAACATGTTTCAAAATGTTTTATTAATTAATTAAATAAAATAAAAAACCAATAATTGATCACTATCAGTAGTAGTACACGCATAGGGCAGTCCAGGAAGCCCTATGCATATAACACCTCCCTAAAATAAGAAGATTTGATTTTTCATGCATTTTTATTTTAATTAATTAATAATTGGAAATTCAAATCAGGTATCATCTTTTTAAGGAAAAGATAACAACTTGAATTTCAAAATTTTAAATTCAAAATTTGAATTTTCATTATCATTTTATTATTAATTAAATAAATATAATAATCAAAACAAATTTTGACTATCCATATTTATCATTTCTCACTTAAATAAAATAATTGATTAAAATCAATTTCTTTTATTTGTACACAATTTCGAAAATTGCACTAATGCAATAATAAATTGTGTAATTTTAATTATCACATGAATGCATATTTATCCCGAAGAATAAATATTCTCTCAAATAGCCCATTCGCGGTTTTGACCCTTGTATCGACTCTTACCTTGAATAGTGTTGATAGAGCCACTCCGGGGACATATGGACCAATAATTCCAAGCTCCAATAAATAAAAGATTATTAACCAAAACTCTTTGATTCAATAATCATATTTATTAATCTCATTATACTCCACTATAAATATGAGACTACACTCTTGAGAATTAAAGACATATATTTACTGAGTACTTTATTATAATCATAAAGTGTCCATTGATATAATCATTACATACAAATTAATCCTCTATTGATGATTCATAATTAAGTGGGAATAAAATTATCGTTTTACCCTTTTAATTATATCTTGATCCCTAGTATACCATTGACTTTATTAGTAAAGGTTAATTCATAATCTGATTATGAATTTGACGTCAATAACCTTTTCAGTTCCAAAAGCCAACCCAATAGGAAATCATCATTCAATCTATAAGAAGGTATATATTCCATATGTATTAAGCTATGTTCCTAGCCATATACATCATTGAGTCCTCAAAACAGTAGTTCTTAGTCTGATCATTCTGACAAACCGTAGCGCATGAATCAAATGATCAAATGACATATACAAGAGTTCATAGTAACTTCAGGATTAAGATCAATTTGTAAATGATCATTAGTTGATGTGTTTTATAATACTACGAAACAGTATTTAAACAATTATTATCAAATCACATCTAATCCAGTTCTACATACTCTCAGTATGCAAAGTACCTCCACTAAAGTGTTCTACTACACTAGTAACCCAGATCTAGGTCACATGTATTCATAATACTAGTGGATTGTACTAGCAGTAATTAATCTAAAGATTCAACAACTTTATTTTACTGTGAACTATTTAAGTCCATTATCTCAATCTCGACCCTCTCATACCAATATGAGATTGAGACTACATAGATGGACTTGAGAATTTTATGATATTTACTTAATATTATTAACAATAATATAGTACATAAGCTACATATACACAATAATTCAATTTATTTATTCATTTCATTAAAACAATTGTCAACTACAATTGCTTTAAGGGTACAATTCCCAACACAACAATATTAAGAAAAGAAGTAAAAGAAACAATAGCAACATCATGGAAATCAAGTTTATATAAATTTCCACATAAAGTTCTATTTCCAACCAAAAGAGAGTCACGATACAAAGTAAGTTTTCCAATTCCAAAAAGAAGTCTATAACCTAGTCTATCGAAAATAGATACAAAAATCAAATTCCTCCTAATAGAGGGTATGTAAGCAACATCCTGGAACTCCAAAAAATGTCTTGTATTCAATTGTAATCTAATTGTCCCCAAAAATTCAACTTGGACTTTTGTATCGTCTTCCATGTACGCATGCTGCTCTAGACTACTCGGTCTTCTTCGACTTGTCACTACCTGCAAGGAATTCATAACATGAATTATGGCTCTAGTATCTAACCACCAAGAATTTGATGGCACATCAATAATATTGGATTTTAAACAAACCATCACAAGACAATTATCTTTATTCTTGATAACTCTACAAAATAGAGTTATTTTACCATGTTTTACATGCTAATTGTTGCCTAGTTCATGAGTTTTTAATTAACTTATTAAGTTTTTATGTAATTTTTAATTTATTAGTCTTATTGTAGTTTTCTAGATTTTTATATGTTTTTATAGATATGTTATTATAATATGTTGTAGTTTAATTATTTAAAATTAGTATTGTTAGTTTGAATGCTAAAAATATGATTTTATTGAAATTAAATGTTATGTAAATTAAATTTTAATTAATGTTTTCATGGGAGTTATATGATATATTTTATTAATGAAAATATTTAATTTTAATTTAGTTTATAATTTATTGTGTAGGAAAATTATTGCCCTTGAAAAACAAGAAAATCAAAGGAAAGATGGTAATTTTGAAAGAAAGTAACAAGAAAAATGGTGTTTCTCCAAAAGCCCAACCACGTGAGGCCCACTCTAGGCCCAACCCGTGGCCCCCCCTCCAACACCCAACCACCACATTGCTGCCATTTCCCTTATTGAGCCCAACAAAAATGCATTTTGTCCCTTTGTCCCCTATGACAAAAATGCCAACTTTTTACCCTTTTTCCTACACATTTTCACCACAACATCATCATTACACCCTATAATTTACCTCTACATACCATATTTATTTTATTTAATTAATCTAATCAATTTAATTAATTTAAATTGATTATTTTAATAAACTCACTTTGGCTATAAATATGGACTTTCAAGACCATTTTTGGGGTGCTTAATTTTTTGGTTACCATCTTTTTCTCTCATTTTCTCTCTACCATTCTCTCTTCCATTTGGGTTTTTCAAGAGCATTTTGCAAGTATGTATGTCATTTATTTTGTAATTTCTATTCTAGTTATGTGCTTCTAATCTTTTTCATAAGATTATTAAGATCATGATGAAGCAACTTGTAACTAGGTAATATTTATGTTGTATGTTGATTTCCCTTGTAATGCAACAAAGTCTATGGATTTTTCTTCTTCATATATTTCTTTCATCTTAAATATCTTGTATTTTAGATTGTTAGAACATTTTTACACTTTGTTCTTCATTAGTGCATAAACATAATATTCTTTGTGTAAGATGTGTCATTAAATTGTACACATCCATGCTTAGAACAAAAATATTATGTTTTGCCTTATAAATAATGTTCATTGATTTATTTGTTATTTCATTAGATTGATTTACACTAAATGCTTTGAAATTATAATTTTGAAAAGTGAAGAAAAATCCTATCTTTTTATAAGAAAATTGTGCTTAAAATTATAAATATTTTTGGAAAATGATAGTTTAAATTATTTTAACTATCACTAAAACTTGGGAATCAATATACTAATAAATATTATTAAACTTACATTTTGTGGATTCTAGTATCTTAATAATCTTTTCTTTTAATACTTATTTTCAACTCATTATTGGTTTATTTTCATTATCTTAAAAAGCTTTATTTTTCAATATTTCATTTTATGTTCATACTATTAAAACTTATCAATCTTTGGAACTAGGTTAGAATTTATTACTTTTGATTTAAAATAGTTTCATTTTCGATTTTAGACAACTCCTTTGGGTTCGACATCCTTGCTTACGATCACTATTCTATATGGACGATTCGTGCGCTTGCGATATATAAAATTTTAAACATACCCGTTTAGGGTCCATCAATTCTCTATGTGAGCTTTGAGCTTTCGACAATCAGCTTTCTTGTGCCCGAAGTTCTCGCAAAAGTTGCACTTCCCTTTGAAAAACTCATTCTCATGACCATTAGAGGATGAACCTAACTGTCCATTCCCTTTAGAACTAAAAGATTTCTTCTTAGGAGGCTTTTGGTCACTAGAGTTATTGGGAGTGAACTTTCTTTTGTGAGGATTGTTAGGATTTGTCACCATAGAGAGGCTTCTTGCCCTACATTTTCTCATGTCCTCCTATTCCTTAGCAAGAATAATAGACACCTCCCCAACAGTCCATTGCTATTTCTGAGCATTGCAGCTTGATCTGATCGCGTCAAACTGAGATGGAATGGTCTCCATCACCAACCATGCCATGTAATCCTCACCAAGGTCCATACCCATGGCCTTAAGTTTGTGATAATAGCCCACGAGTTTGTCAATGTGAGCCCTGATGTCATTTGAACCATCATAAATGGTGTGATGGAGCATGTTCAAGTGTTCATTTTTCTCGTTCTTTGAGAATTTCTTGTACTTTTCCTTAATGGCAGCTAGAAAATCCTTTGCATTTTCAGACTTAGGAATACTATCACGAATGGATTCATCCATGTGATATCTCATGAGCACCAAACAACAACAATTGGAGTGTTCCCAGTTCTCATAGAGTTTCTTATCCTTCTCAGTAACATCATCAACAGGCTTAGAAGGTGCATCAATTCTCAAGGCCAAGTCCACTTTCATGAAAGTCAAGTTCATCGTGATAGACTCAACCCACTGCTTATGGTTGGTTGCATTCAGTGTCAAGACGACGGAGGCTCTACGATAGCTTAGAGCTAAATGAGAAACAAGAGCAATAACTATTAAATGCATGTTATAAAAAATCATGTCATTTGTGCTATTTTCTCATAAATGATTGTGTTGTCTGTGTTTTCACCCAAGGACACGTGCCTCTTCTCCGTGAGACAACGCCCAAAGAGATATGTCATCGGGGGATTGATCCAATGGTTGGAAGTCGCCCTCCTCGGGTAGTAAAAAGGCATCGACCTCTTTCCTAGGCCATGTCCCAAGAGACATGAATGTCTTCATAAGGTTACCTCCCGAGGATGCTTGATAGTCTACGTCTTTTCCTTGCCTCCAGCTATATTCCAGGCCAAGGATCTAGTCCTCGGAATCTTAGGGATAGGCCAGATGCCAGCCAATGCGGATTGGCTGCCTCAAGAAGGCCTGACAACCTTTTTGGGCGATCTGCCTGCAGCATTGCCGATGGTACAACTCGACAATTCACACTCCCACTACGCCGCCTGACATGGAAGTACGTACAACATGCCCTAACAGTCCTAGGGGCATGTTCTCCGTAAAGTGGTTACCTTTTTGCAGTGGGCCTCACAAATCTCGATTGGGTCGTGGCCTTTATTCAATGCGGCCTAATGCATTGAAGTGTATTAATTCCCCATTTAGGGGAAGAATGTGTATTAATGATTTATGATTAATATTAATGTCCCCATCCCCTATACAGATGGCTAGGAACCTCATTGTAAGGGGTTCAGATTTTTTGAGAGAAATACTTGTACTCAGAGCAATCTAAATGCTGCCTGAGAAGATACTATAGAAGCTTGCAATCTCCCTAATACAAAAGACTCGTGGACTAGAGTTTTTTTATAACCTGAACCATGTAAAAACCTGTGTTCATATAGCTATTTCTTTAACCTCTTTTATAAACGTTGATAGCGAAAAAGGCAGTCAACAGATCACAAAATAACAAATGATCATTATGTATGCTAGAGTTCTTAAATAAACAAAAGATAGAACTCATTAACAAGTAAAGACAATCTATTAAGCATTATAACCATATACTTGAATTTACTATCTAGAGGATAGACAAATTGTGGTTCATAAAATTCAATAGATTTTCTTCACCATATTAAGCCTCCTTACCAAGCAATTATTATCGATAGGATAATTAATTACTCATATGGACATTAATATAACTTTGGAGGAAAAAACACAAAATTTAAATAAATAAATATTTAAATGTTCCTCATTACGAAAAAAATTAGCATGTTTAATCTTACGATGGGCAAGAAAATAAGCATTCACTATTGTCAACAACACAATTATGTTTATGCCACAAAAAGATTAAATACAAATACAATCATGAAATAAAATTCATGGTTTAATCTTGTGCATAAATATATGAAAATAATAGGATACTAAAAATGGAGTGAAATGGTGACAAATTGATCCAAAATGGACCTCCCACATGCCCCCACGCGCCTAAAAACGCCTCTGCTTTAAGTTTTTTAATATGTCCATATGACATGTCGTTTTTGAAAAACGACATGTCGTTCGCTTAAAAACAACAACCCTTATGCCCATGGAAATGACATGTCATTTTGCCTGACAGAGGCAAAAATGATGCGTCGTTTTGTCCCTCGTCCCTGAGCTCTATCCAAGCGCGCGAGTCGCGTTTGACCCGGTTCATTCCGCAAGTCCGACCCGACTGAAACCAACATCTCCGGCCACCGTTTTGGCCACCGTCACTTGGGTTTTCTTCCTCTCACCGTCGCCAACCACCTTAACATCTTCATTCTCCTCATCTCAATCCAAAAAGGCAAAACAAGCATGAAACCCGAAAATGGGTTTCCTCCATTTTTGAGCTTCAAGAAAAGCTCGGTTTCACAGCAATACACATGAATTTTTTTGTCCAAAACATTGTTAAAACCCAACACTCATTATCAAAACCGATTTCCAGATCAATATAGCATTATTTCAAAATTATTTATGCAAAAAATCAGATTTGAAAAAATGGATTTATGTCGAAAATTAAGCCCTAAAATCAAATGACCTAGCTCTTGATACCAATTGTTGGATTCTAGACACAATATGAGCATCATTGATGCACAAAACAGATTCTACACAATCAATATATGCTCACAATCAATCCAAGAACACATTTTATTTAGAGCATTAATTAGGTAATAATGAGAACATACCTCTCAAATTGTTAATCCCATCTTGAGCAATTTTCACACTTCAAATCTGCCAAAATCACACACAAAATCAAGTGCAATAGTTTTAGAAAGTCAATGGAGAACAACCCTTTCTATCAATTTCCCTAATACCACTCGCACACACTTATGTTCTTCATATTCACCATTAATACCCTAAGGGATATTATTAGGCTCTTTGACCTAACGGGCTAGTGAACATAATAGTGGTGAGCTAAAGCTTAATGAACCAGCTTATAGTTATTGGGGTGCCACCATATGCCTCTAATGTAATTAACAAGTGTTAATCATCTCATTATGGTTATCGACGGTATTAGCACTACAATTAACGGCTATGACTATGAAATAACGTTTGAGAATATATTAGTCCACATAAAATTCTAACACTTCTATGCTGAAAAAACAAAAAATACTACCCTTATGCATCTCTATAAAATAGAGAAAATTTTATTTGTAAAAACTTCTTATAGTAATTCTTTAATTAGTCTTTTTAATTTTTTGTAAAAAAAATTCTTAAATTTTTATTTTGATTATATTGTCGGGAACATGTCTTCTTATAAGTTTGTTAGCAAATTTTAACATCAACAATGGTCAAATAATATTCAAATGAATAATTAGCATGTTTGCCCTCCGAACTTATGACACAACCAGATCCCGCCCCCTAAAATATACGACATGTTAAAAATTTCCTCTGAACTTTTCCATTTACAAAAACGTAGTCCTTCTGTTAGCTTTCGTTTCATTTTTTCCATTTTAACTCTAATGTGACATTGCCACATCAATTCCTTGTGTAGAAAATTAGCATTTTTACCCCTGAACATTAATTACTATAAAATTGTGCCCCCTTTTATTGAAAAAATAATTTAAAATTTAAAAATATTTTTTATTAACTCTTATAAAAATAATCCAAATATTAATTAAAATCTTAAAAAATTAAATGAAAGCCATTTAAACTCTAATAAAATCTTTAAAATTCACTTTAGATTTTAAAATAACAAAATATCTAACAAATATGAATGAAATAAAAAATCAAATATCAAATTAAAATCCACTCTAGATATTAAAAAATCAAATATAAATGAAATAAATAAATTAAATATAAATAAAATCTTAATTAATTCATAGACCCATAATAGAAACCTATTTATTTTTGTTATAAATTAAAAAGAAACGATTCATTCATGTTAGGTTTTGAGTTGCATAGTTCCAATCGTTTTATTTTCTTATAATTTGTCTTTTCTTTTCTTTTCTTTTATTTTTTTTAAAAGAAAGAAGATAGATATATAAATATATATATATATAATGTGATTTGAATTTGAATGTATATTTAGTTTGGTATTTAGATTTTAGTTTCATTTAACTTTGGATTATTATAAATCTGAACTAATACTAAGATTATTTTTTTCAAAGATTTAACATTTATCCTTTTAATGTTACTGTTTTAATTTTATTTTGATTTTAATTTTTTTAAAATTTATTAGGTTTGAATTAATTTTTAAATAATTAATACAAAAAACATATTTTCTTAATTTTTTAATTATTTTTTCTAATAAAAATGGGCACGATTTGGTAATGGTCAAAATTCGAGGGTAAAAATGCTAATTTATTAGAATTTACAATGACACATCAGCGTTTAAACGACAAAATAGAACGAAACCTAACAAAATGACTAGGTTTCTATAAATGATATATTTTAGATAAAGCTTTTAACATGCCGTATATATTTTAGGGGACACAATCTGATAGTGTCATAAATTCGGAGGTCAAAAATACTAATCATTCTATTCAAAATAGTCTTTCTTTTATAATTTTATTTTATTTTATTATAATATACTATGGCCATTTTTTATCATTTGAAATCACTTCATTATAATCTCACTGTGAAATGATTAATCTAATAACGAAACCTTTCAAAATTAAAATAATTTATCTATAAAGAAGATATTGACATTTTTTTTACTTACATAAATCACAATAACAATGAACGTATATACAGGTTTTGTATGATGAATGAAGATAAAAAAGTTAATATTTAAGTGAATTGGTGTATTTATATGAAAGATATTGGAGAGAAAAGAATAGTCCAATAAAAGCAAAATAAAATGTGGCTTTCAATTTTCTTATCATTCTTTTCAATTTTTACTAACTTGGGCATTTTTAAAAAAAAAATGTGGGTTAAGAGAATATGCATGAAGTTCTTTTTTTTCCCCCTAAAAATTGTGGCTTTTGCTAATAAAATTATTTTTCATTCTAAAAATTTGGTATTTTGCCAATAATTTCTATAATTAATTATCTAAAATTTTACGCTTACAACTATCAATTATAGTAAAAGGATTGAGGGGGCATATGCTTCTTTAGGCATGAGTTAGCTTCGTCCATGTCTCTGCCCAACCTAGCACACTGTTTGCGTGTGCTCTACCTCTCTTTTTGTATGCCCATGTCTAAGATTGTGCTCCTATTTGCACTTTGCGGGGTGCACAAAAAATCGATAATCCGCCACACCCGCCCAACCTATCAAAATCCGCCCTTGGTTACTTACGTTAGCATGTTGTGTGTATCTCCAAGTATTAAATATTAGTTTCATTTTTGTTCCATCTAAGTTAGATTTTTTATCTTGACTTTATGAATTTCATTTTAAAGAAGTTTAGTTTGTTAGATGGAATTTAATTAAAAGTTATATTAAATTTTGATTTGGTCCTTTTTTCGTTAAAGTTAGTTTTAAATTATTCTCTTTTTTTCTTTTCAAATTTAAATAAATTAGAACAAATTTTAATTGACTTTTTTTCTTTTCAAAATTTTATTGAATAATCTTTATTAATGTAACCAATCACATTATGTATGTTATAAGCCTCGTCAACACTTATAATTAATGGCCAACAAACCCACCAAAATCTTATCCTAATGAAACTTTTACATATCTTTCAAAAAAAAAAAAAACTTTTTCATAGTTTTGCTGCAAATTTCCCATAAAAGGAAAAACATTTGCTGGTCACATTAAAATACAATATCATAGCCAATTGATACACGACCATTTATGTAAAACTTTTTCACTAAAGGCTTAAAAAAATCAATTACTTTAAAGGTAGTTTGAAGTTGCATATTTCAAGATTCAAACTTCTTTCTTTATATTTATGACACTTAAATAAGAGCCAAATGACACTTAAAGTTATCATTAACATTCTACTCATACAACCTATTATCTTAACAATCACCCAAAAAAAAAAAAAAACCTATTATGCTAACAAATCCTTTCCCATTTCCATCAGATTGGTTCTTAACCCCTTGCAAAGCAATATCATAAGCAGTCTTTCTTTTTTAGGACATTGGATATAGCCTAGTGAAGTGATTATACAAGTTATATTTGAAGTGGTGATTTTTAAAAGAAGATGTTAGGATATGTAGACTCTGTAATACTCTTTTTTGCATTATTTTTTTAATCTAATAGCATGTGTCATTTATAAAATAATGTCTATTTTTACAAAATAGATAATCATAATATTTTAACTTTATTAAGGGTACTCTTATAATAATTATACATATAATGACTATTTTGATTTATTATATATATTATATATATATATACTAGGTAGAAATCTGCACATTTATTTAATTTTAAAGTTATAAATTTTATAATTTTAATAAAAATTGGTTCATTATTTTAAATATATATATTTATATAATAAAATGAATTATAGTTCTATAGTATATATAAATATTTATATCAATAATCTCTACATATATGGCATCTAAACATAACATTGATATAGATATATATTTACATGACTACATGACATATATATAAAATACAATAATATTTAAAAAAAAAAAATTTGTTTATACGGTAACTAATAAAACTCTTTTCAAATTTATGGAATGAAAAAAAAAACATTTTTAAATACAATATTTTTTTTTAAAAATTCAGAAATACTATCTCTGCTCCTCCATTCCAAGCGAGACTTTCTCTTCCATTCCAGCAGTGACTTTGCTCCTCCACTCCAGCCGAGACTCTTCTCCTCCATTCCAGCCGGTATTCTGCTCCTCCACTCCAGTCGAGACAAAAGCTTCTCCTCCACAACAACCATGAGTATTCTCCTCCACAGCAACCATGGGTATTCCCGCCGGATCAGCTGAAGAAAACAGATCCAACAAAAAAATGCAACGAAAGGAAAACTAAAATTGCACAAATCAAACAACATGTGAAACAATGGGGTATTATGTAATCTTTAATTTAATATTGTTTTAGTTTTTCTTCTCTTTTTCAATTTTTCTTTAACTTTTTAGAATCTCTTTAATGGTTCAATTTTCCATTTCAGATTCTACAAAGAAAGCTGCAAAAATGATCTAATATCCAAATTTAGGAGGTGCTACAGTCCATTTATAGGTACTATATTGTCATTCAATAAAAAATGAGCAACCAAAATTAATTGTTCTTTTTTAATGCCAGAATCTCACTTGAATTCAGAGATAATTTCTTTTGAAAGTTTGTGGGTTTTACTTGTTTGTTGCATTTTTGGGTTGCATTATGTTAGATAGCTATATTTTCTTCTTTGTGTTTGATTAATTGGAAGTTTATGATGCTCTGTTCTTACTTGTGTCTTTTTTTTTTTTTTTTACATTTCAGGTTGCATTTAGTTGCTAATGGATGTTTAGAATATAGTGGTGAATTGTAACCAACTAAAATATAGTTTCAGCAAAAGGTAAGTTGCATATAAGAATATTGAAAGTTGGATTAAGCTGCAAACCACTCTATTTATTATTTATATATTCTTAGAGTTTCTATTTCAATTATACAGTTCCATTTTCATTTGAGGCAACAACACAATGTGAACTCTATTTGCAATTAGAAATTGCTCCCGTCATATCCAAATAAAAAAGCTAATCATACTTATCCAATCCTGTAAATTCCAATTGAAAATACAAAAGAACCATCAAATCTAGGTGGCATTAAGTCTCAGTCAGCAAAGGCAGATTGCTTAACATGATTAATTTTGAATAATTAGTTTTTTAAGTTGCTATATGTAGCATTTGGTTGCATGGGGCTGTTTTATAATTTGCAAATAATGGGGTTGTTTTATAATTTGCATTTGGTTGATATATGTTGCATTTGGTTGTATTAGTTGTTGTGTTGCATTTTAGATTGCACTTAATTCCTACGTGTTGAATGCAACCCACTGCACTTGGACTAGCCATGTGTTGCATGTGGTTGCATTCGTAATTCATATGGATAACTCACATTAGGAGTTGCAGTGAGTTGCACTTGGACTAGCCATGTGTTGCTTTAGGTTGCATGTGGTTGCATTCGTAATTCATATGTATATCTCACATTAGGAGTTGTAGTGAGTTGCACTTGGACTAGCCATGTGTTGCTTTAGGTTGCATGTGATTGCATTCGTAATTCATATGGATAACTCACATTAGGAGTTGCAGTGGGTTGCCCTTGGACTAGCCATGTGTTGCTTTAGGTTGCATGTGGTTGCATTCGTAATTCATATGAATAACTCACATTAGGAGTTGCAGTGAGTTGCACTTGGATTAGCCATGTGTTGCTTTAGGTTGCATGTGGTTGCATTCGTAATTCATATGCATAACTCAAATAAAGTAAAATGAGCACCTGGAATCAACACATGGAACAGTTTTAACATAATTTAATCGTTAAGCCTATATTTCTAGTATGGACAAATGTATTTCTTCCGGTTAAAGGATGGTTAAATTATACTCAATTTCTCGAGGAAAATCAGTACAGGATACTACTTTTTTCCATCATGGAAGAAAAACAAAACAGGAGTAGGAAAAGGAGAATACAATTGTGTTGGAAATTTACACAATTATAGAAGACAATACTTATATGATAGCTAACTCTTCAAGATAATAACGCAACAGCCAGAAAGTTTGATATATAAGAAAAAACAAGAGCAGGTACAATGACTTTTCGCTGATTGATGGTAGCACAATCACCAAGGGCATATACGTTGTCACATCCCTCAACTCGCAGCCATTTATTAGTCGCCAATGCTTGCCTATTAGCCTGTGCTCAATAAAGCAACACTTGTTTAAGGTTTTTTGAAACTTTTGTTCAGCAAAAGCTGTAATTCTTTTGTCAAACCTGCAAATCCATGAGATCTATTGTCAGATTCAAGCATTCATATCACATGCTTTACTCATAAAGTATTTTAACTTCAATTTTTACATTATAAATCAATTTTATACAAGTGATCAATAATACAAGAGTGGGGGCATCAAAGGAGGTCTCATGTTTGCCTACCATGGGACCAACCCAGCAAGAATATGAGAAATTATGTTCAAAGTTGCATTAGTTAGAGTGAAATTTTGTGTAAAAAAATTGAAAATGTGACCTAATAATACCCTTTTTAAAATTCAATGAATAATAAAAAAATAATATCAAATCGTTAATAAAGCAAGAAGTTAGACTACAATATCAAGGGAAGAGCTCAGAACATGAAAAGTTGACCTTTTCAAAGGTGGTTTCACCCATTCTTGTTTTATAAAGTTCATACACCATAGCAGTCAAGAAAATTTTACTCAGTTTAGAACAACTTTTCATCACCTGCAGAAGACGAAACAAGAATCATGTCAACAATATAATTATTTTGGAGAAATGAGAAGAATGGTATTCATACTATTAGATAACAAACATTAAATCCTTCCCATAGATAAAGGAATAGCAGTCTGAGTATTAAATCATGTTTGTGCACATAAATTAGTAATTTTCAGTGCTCGTCACTTTATGATACTTAACTACAACAAAAATATAAAAAAAGTCTCGTGCAAGAATTTTAACCAAAAGATCAATTGTGATCACTTATCATTATTCAGTTAAAATTATACTCACTTGAATATGAGGTGCCTGGAACATCTCTTATATATACATATATATGTATATGTAGATAGATGTGGTCACAATTTATATGGAGTATAAACCATCTGTCAGACATTTCATCAAACATGTAGTGGACCTTAAACTATATGAGAAGAAAAATGAAAACAAAAGGGAGGTTGCATGATAAATCCGACCGGATAACAATTAGAAAAGGGTTTAAGGAGGATCAAAAATTGTACATGGAAAAAATAATTCCAAACATTTAAAGTCTCAAAACCACAAATGAAAACTAGAACAAGTTCACCTAACTAAATGATCATTGAATTAAACATAAAAAATACAAAAACATTAAAAATGAACCTCAAGGCCGACTTTCTACTGGAGAGGAGAAGCTCGATGTGGGGATTGGGTTTCTAGCCACATTCAATGGAGACGTGGTGGTCGGATTCTCGAGTGGGTGGTCGGCAATTAATATGCGGGGTCTAGTTTTGCCAAGAAACAAAGGAGAAGAAGAAGATAGTCGAAATGAGAAAGGTGGAAGTCGTAAAGATGAGCTGCCGGATTCTCGAGTGGGCGGTTGGCAATGAGAATTGGCGTCTGGTTTTGCCAAGAAACAGAGGAGAAGAACAACTTTGAGAGAGCTTTTGGTGAGAAAATGAGAAGAAGAAGACTGAAATGAGGTTTTGGTGAGAAGAAGAAGAAGAATACTGAAGAGGAAGAAGTCGTAAAAATGATGTTATTTTTTTTGTGTTAACATAAAAATAAAAAAAACAAAATACAGAAATAGGAAACAAAAAATAGTATAGTAAAATTGGAAAAAAGTTTTAAAAAACCGTATATACGGTTATTTCCCTAAAAAAAATTAATAATAGAAATAAAATAAGAATATAAAAAGTCAATAATGTAGACAATAGTATATATATATGCATCAATTATTTTTAATTTCTAATATATCTCGCGATGTTCTTTTCATGAATTTTATATAAAAAAAAGAGCTACAATCACTTAATAAAAAATAAATTATCACACAAATTTATAAAGTAAAAAAAATTATATGTATACATTTATTATTTTTAAATAAATATAATTTAATTATCTAAATTATCATAAAATATCTTATTTTATTTTAATTTTTATACCTATTTTATTTTAATTTTTATACCTAGTATATATACACAAAACTGTAACCATGAACTATTTTTCAGCTTAGAGAATTATTGAAAAAGCATGATGTTTTTCTTTCTCCCGTTATTTTTTTTAAAAGGTTTTCTTTTTCTATTATATGAGTAAAAAAAATGACGACGTTTTAATAATTGCACTGTTAAGTCTTTTCTCAATTTTTAATAAATAAAAAAGTAAGATGAGAGATTTAATTATATTGACATAACAGTAAAATATTATTACTAGCACTTCTCTATCAAAAGAATATTATAGTGTATTATTGTAACAGCCTAAATTCACTAATAAGGCTTAAGTGCCTTGATTAGTGTGCCTGGAGGGCATAATGGGAATTATGTGTAGTTTTAATGATTAAGATGCATGATTATGATTTTAAGCGTGTTATATGACTATGTGTATTATGTTATGTGATAATTATGCTATGTGATTTGTACCGCGTGGGTGTGGTGGTATCAATGTGATGCACGTGCCGAGACGGTCCTAGAAAGCTAGATAATGGTAACTGGTGATTTGGTAACTTGTGTAACTGTTAGTAACCATAGAGGGTAACAGGTTTTATTGGAAAAGTGGTAGAACTGTAAAGTAAGTAAAAGACAAATGTGCCCTTGAGGTTTAGTTAGAAATGGATATTTATGGAGGGATAGAGTGGTCTTTTGGCAGTGAATAGGTGAATTTTAGCTTAAGGAAAATACAATACGTATAACACTTTGGGAAATTCGTTTATGCTGAATTTTGGAGACCTAGAAATAGAGCAAAAGAAAGATAGAAGAGGGAAGCTGAATTTGGCTCTTGGAAGGAGAATCAAGGGGGTTTGAAGTTATCAATCAAGCCTAGGCCAAGAATACTCAGAGGTAAGGACTTAGCTATGATTTGTTTAAGTTTCAAGTCTGGTTTTTAGAAGATAAGCATGAATTGAAACAAGTTGGTGGCTGGTTTTGCACAAATTCAGAGTTGGAATAATCAAAAGAGAAGGTGGTTTGAAGCTAGAGGTTGGACTCTCCATTCAAGGTAAGGATTCTGTGTAATTGTAAAGCTTATTTCTGTTATGAATTAGGGAATTTGAAGTGTGGTTTGGGTTTAGGTTTAAGCTTTCAACTTTCTGGTTTGAGTTACTAAGGCATGGAACTCAAGAGTGAATTTTGGGAATGATTGTGTAATTGAGCTAGGGGATGACGTTTCTAGGTTGTTGGGTGGTCTATTAGGGGTTTTGAGTTGGTTTTGGGGTTTAGGTATGAATTTGGGATGGTTTGGAATGATTTGGGTTTGGGAAAAACGTAAGGAAAAACCCAGAAATCTGGGTTCGTGAAGGAGCGCCGCGGCCCTATTCTTGGGCGCCGCGGCGCGAGGCTATTTCTGGGCAGAGCAAGCTCTCTGACTTGCTGGGCGTCGCGGCCCTATAGGGCAACGCCACGGCGCTAGGCCAATTTCAGGACATGGGATTTTGCAATTTTGAGCCTTTGCTCCGGGGGTTTGGGGGATGCCTTCGGTGCATTGTTTTAGGGATTTGGGGGTTCCGAGAGTGTGGGATTGGTTCCGGGAAATAGTTTTGGATTGATTAGTGACAAAGGAAGTTTCATTTGTGTTGTGATTATGTATTTGGAGAGGCTCGGGGTAGAGGACCGTGCTCGCGACTTCGAGGCATCGGGAACTAGTGAATTGAAAGGTAAGAAAACTGCATGATTGTGATGGGACTAAGTGCTCCCGAAAGATATATCGTGTCAACGTTGGTATTACGCCATGGGACATGTAAAAGCGGTCTAAGAGTGCCGTACATGATTTTAGCGCACAGGGCGCGAATTGGCCACTGGGAGCCAAGAACAACGGGATAACGGAGGGAGCGGCCTGAGGGCGCTAGCCCTGGTTATCGTTTGTGAATTGTGAATATTATGAACTGAAATGCCTAGTATGTGGAATACTTGATTATACTGACTGATGATATATCTGAGTATATGTGATGCAATGTGAGATGTTGACTTGTCTGTTAATTGTTCATGCTCTGTTCTTGTTGTGTTTTCTTGCTGGGCATTAGCTCACGGGTGCTACGTGGTGCAGGTAAAGGCAAGGGCAAGCTGGACCAAGCCTGAGGTGGAGAGCTCCGAGGTGAAATGTACATAGCCAGCTGTTCGATCACCATAGTCGAGGAATGAGTCAGGACAGGGATCTACCTAACTGCTCGTTTTGCCTTAGTATGGCTGGTTAATGTATTTGAACCTTGTAACTTTTGTAAACGACCTTTAAACTGATATTTTTGGGATCCCGTGTAAATAAACAATGTTTTTTTAATGAAAATGTGGCTTTTGAAACCAAAACGCTTTCAACCCTAGTTCCTTAATAGTTTCAATAACACGATTTTATTTAATTGACTTGGTTAGCAAGTCTAACACTTTATAGACACACAGTGTAACGGTCTTGGCTATCCAGGGCGTTATAATTATAGTCTTCTCTATCAAAAGAATATCAATTTACACAATAACATTAAAAAAAAAATTACTTTCACCGATTACTAAGGGTCCGATTTGGAAAAAATTTTGTTTTTGAATTTTTTAAATACAAAAATAAAATATTATTTTTTAAAATTAAAAATATTTGATAACTATTTTTGTTTTTTATTTTTAAAAATAAAAAATAATAAATGCGTTTGATAATTTTTATTTTTATTTTTTATTTAACAATATGATGTGTTGATTTGAAGAAGATAAGAAAAAAAATGAAAAACTGTTTAAAAAAATTTGAAAGTGATAAAATTTTATTTTCAAATTTTAAAAATTTTTAATTAAAATTTTAAAAAATAATAAATAAAAATAGAGTTACCAAACACATTTTATGTTTAATTATTAAATTTTTAATTAATTAAATAAAAAACTATTTATTGAAGTGTTACCATACAACACCTAAACTTTTATTTTCCACATCCAGCAATTTACATTTTTCATTTGTTTGGAAAATGAGTAATAAGGTTTAGGCTGTCAGAGCATATTCATTCTGTTTGGAATTTTAATGCCAGCCCTCTTCAAAAGCTCTGTGGAAGCATGCTTTGCCATTGAAATAATTTCCCCCTGTCCAATTACCCAATGTCAAAGAAAAAAAAAAGCAATCTAGCCATGGATCCAAAACCAAACAATTAGGCAATACCTCATTCCCATTCAAAATCTTCTTATCCTTCATTATCCACTGCCCATTGCACATTACAGAAACCACATTTTCAGTCCTCATGCAATAGACGAGACTGGAGATGCTGCATAATTGGCAAAACAAAAACAAAAGCATTATTAAGAGTAGTACTAGTAGGTGAAAATAGATATTTATTTTCTCTAATTTAAGTAAAATTGGTGATAGACAAATTTAGAAAAGATGACTAGTATGTGAAACTCAAGGCACCACTACTGCTAGACTAGATAGATAAGAAGAATACAAGACGTGTCATGTTCATGTCACTTGGTAAGGTATTTATGACACACGAACCAGATATTTAATTAATAAGGCCCAATTTATGGAGTTTGCAGAAATACCATTTATTAGTAATATGGATTTGGATTTTTAGCATAAATACCCCTTCCCTTAAGCTTTACCTTGTTTGACAATTCAGTCCCTAACAAAAAAATTGTGAGTTTTATAAAGAGTGGGGATGAAGTCCTCATTGCTTATTTTTTTCACAAAATTCATAGTTTTCAAATGATTTTTTTTTCTATATATATGATGTGTAAAAATATTTGAAAGTGTAATATATTTCGAAAAATGTCAAAATTGTCTATAAAAAACTTATAAGTTAGTTAAAAATTAACTAAAAGGACTTGATCGATACTGTTTTTGAAACTTAAGGACTTGATTGCCAAAAAATATTTCTCAAGGATTAAATTGCTAAACAGCATAAAAACTCAGGGAGCATTTATGCTAAAAACCCTATGGATTTTAATGTGTAGAAGTTCAATTGTCAAATATGTCATTATTATGGACTAATTATATATATGACATTTTATGTAATTAATGTGTCGTTCATTCGATCTCTCTCATATGAGGAAGTAACGTATGTATGACTATCTTTTTAGAAGATGAGAGTTGTCTCTCTTAGAATCATATTATATATTATATTGAATACCAAATTTATGCAATTAACATAACATCCTAATTCTAAAGAACGTTCCTGTTTGGCGTTCTTGAAATTTGAAAATGTACTATGATTTTGTGCCTGCCAATAGTGATTTAGAGAATTAAACATGAAGTAATATGTTTATAGAGTACTATTCTATCACTTACCAGTCATGGATAGGAACCATGGACCACAGAGAAGGATTTACTACAACCATGTCAGCCTGTAAAATTATCCAAGACAAACCATCTAAAAGATATTATATAAATATGTATATACATGTGTGTGTGTGGAGAGAGAGAAGTTGAACCTTTTTCCCAACTTCAAGTGATCCTATTTCATCATCCCAAAGAAGAGATTTTGCACCATTAATTGTTGCCATTTTAAGAACGGTTTCAGCAGGAAGAGCAGTGGGATCGGTTGTCCCACTAGCAAATACTTCCCTTCCTTTATTAATCAAGGAAGCAAGGTACATTTCATCAACTGCAAAACAAGGTAAATTCCACACATATTTCACAAACATGACATGACATTGATAATTTGGATTATTAACATTTTGACACAAGAAAGAAAACAATATTTGGTAATTATAAAACCAAGCTGAATGACAACAACAATCCATGTACACTAACAATTTAATTAATACAGAGGAAGGCTTATTTGATTATTCATGGCTAAGGTGGTACTCATACATGAAAACGAAATAGCTTCATCTTAACTTTCATATATAATTTCTGTAAGGGAAAATAACATTTTGGTCCAAATATTTTTTTCAAATATGTGATCGGCATTTATGTTTTGTTAAATGATAATTCTGACCATGTGTTTTACAAAATGAATCAAAATAATACATCGTACCTAATTTGGTCAAAATATTTTCAATTATAAGATCAATTCTCGGGTTGTTAGTGATGCGATGAGTTCAGAGAAGCAGAAAAAGTAGTCGAGGAGCTGAGAATGAAATATTATATTTGTAATTTGTTTGACCAAAATTGGGTATAAGATACTATTTTGATCCATTTTGTAAAACACATGGTTCAAATTGTCATTTAACAAAACACAAGACCGATAGCGTATTCGAAAAAAACACAGGGGCCAAACTTGTATTTTTCCTTTCTGCAATAGAAAACAGACCTAATCTTCTTTTTTTCTTACATTGTGGTTGATTTACAAGATTCTTTTTACTATTATCAAACCATCCAAATAGGTGAGTTTTAGGGAATTTCATAGGATTCTTTTTAATATTATCAAACCATATAGGTGAGTTTTAGTGGTGTTTGGTATGAGGTTTGGGTATAGTAGGAGTAGAGTTGGAGGATGATCAAATTAAGAGGATGTGAAACTCAAGTATATATAAGGGCAAGAATACCTTCAAATCAAGTTAAAAGATAGACCTATTTGGAAATACAAACCCCAAGCAATTAATTTTAGCTTTTACCAAATATGGGTTAATTTTGACATAATTTTCTCATTCTCACCAAACCTAACCTCCACACATAATTTTTTTTTAAAAAAAAATTGGACAAATTAAAGCATTCCTATGTAAAAATCTATAATTCGGATGCAAGATTTCCATGCACAAGTAAATATTATTTTATATTATTGCCGACAATTACATTACTCTATTTAACTTTCTCATTAATCATAAAATTTTGAACTTTTCATACCAAACACCCCATAGAGAATTTTCACTAGTAGAATACCCTACCCTAGAAAGTTTCATCAAACAAGGAGAAATATAAGTTACAAGAAGAAGAAAATAAGGTTATAGTGAGAAATTCAAACCAAGGCTCATTCTATTGTTAGAGGGTGCCCCATCTGTTCCCAAGGAGACGCATATGCCAGCATCAAGCATTTCCGTAACAGGTGCAAATCCAAGCATTCTCATTGCAGAAGCAGGGCAGTGAGACACTTTGACTCCACCCTTGGAAAGAAACTCAATCTGTTTGTAGTAAGTAGTAGTAGTAGTACAATACCCAGAACCATGAATTAAATTTTCATGCTATAATGACCAAAATATTACTTTATTATGCACAACTAAACTAACCTCCTCATTGTTGACCCAAACAGTGTGAGCAGCTAGCAAATTATTTTGCAAAAGCCCTATCTTTTCCAAATAACTAACTGTTCCATGATCAGCTTTTCTTTTCTCAACCACAACTTGGTTCTCAAAGGGTATCTCTGCAACATGCTAAAAATGGAAAATGATGATTCATCAACTTCACCTACATATGTCCTCTATCACCAATATATCCATTGCTTGAATTTTTTATTTTTACATATATTTAAACAAACTTAAAATTTCATTATACTAAAATATGCAAACAAAAGAAGAGAAAAAAACTAGAGGGGCCATGACCCTCCCTATTCTACTGAGTTTTTTTTTAAAACAAGACCCAAGCTTTTATTTCCAAACTGATGAACAATGAAATTTTAATAAGTGAAGAAAAGAGTAAGGGAGGTTTGATAACTAAATTTTATCACATCTCGTGTGGTGTTAATTCTTCAATTCCTAAGCCTTTATATTTCAAGATGAAGAATTGTCCTTTTATAGAAAAGGCCGTTATTTCTGGTTTTAGCTACTTACCCGAGATAGTGAGTTTGCTGATATATAAGGCCTTGACCTCTTGTCATTTGGTACATTTTTTCTGAGATTTAGAATAGAGAGTCTTACACTGAAAGAAGACAGCCGAGAGTTTTTCCCTTGAGTGTTTGGGTGTAAAGGGGATTTGGGTGTGAGAATTCACGTACTACTGTTTTGAGAAATTGTACTTGTGAGGTCCTGAGTTTTGAGTTGTTCTTCAACTGTTTGAGAGCGTAATTTTGTTCTTGATTATAGTGGATAGCCCTTGGAGGTGCTCAACTGGATGTAGGCTACTTATGGCCGAACCAGTATAATTTGGTTGATTTCTGAACTGTTATTTTCATTCTTTTGGTTTCTTTCTACCTGTTTGTGTGTTCTACTTGTGACTGTGAAGCTTTTAGGGAGTCTTGGTTTTCAGTATAACAACATCTTGAATAGAAACAACACTTCCTATTTTCTAGTTGGATAGACAAATCATCATATCAAACCGATATTTAACATGAACATTCCTTAGAAATAATAATGTCTTATGCCTAAACTCTAATCCAACCTCTAAACAGGCTGTACACCCAAGAAAGGTTGTTCAACATGTAGTTTGCTCCCACAAAATCTGATATTCGAGTCCTCATGGGCACCTACATAGCATTTGCTCTAATTTCCTTATCTCCAAAATATTATATATTATATAGGGTTAGGAGGAAATCTTAATTTTAAAGAACACAGAGAGAAGAGTATATATACCATGTGGATTCCAGTTTTGAGTTCTTTTGCAGCGTCTCTAGTTTCAAGTAGTAAACGATCAGTCGAGTTCATAATTTGCCTAATACCAAACCAGACTCTGATGCGGCCATCAGCAGTGTTATTGTGCCTTGCATAAAGCTCTTTCTGAGACTGAACCCAAGTACACCGAGTGGGAAAAAACACCAGCAGCATAGCAAACAGTTGAAAATGACTGGACCCAAATAGGTATTAAGGCCTGACCTGAATACACTCATCAGTAGTTTGAGCGGCCCAGGACGATGGCAAACCGTCACCGGCATCCATAGATGACTTCGCTAGACACGCGCGCAGGCCCATTAACTCCACAGCCCTGGCCATGCCAGGAACATGCTGCCCGCCAGCCTCGGCAAAGCAAGTGACCTAATTCGACATACCCCACAAACTAAATCAAAATCTTATAAAGCTAAATATATATAGCTCGAAACAAAGCCAAAATACTGAAAAGTTTGCATACCCCAGAGCGAATAAGCTCCATGCAACACAGCAAAGTAGATATATACGAATCTTCTTCGGTCATATTCGACTCGTACGGCCAAATCCGGGCGTGCAACCATGTCATCAAGTCAACATCATCGGCTATCCCTCTCCCTAGCTGCTGAGAAGTGTGGACGTGGGTGTTGATTAATCCTAACAAGACCCATGAGAGAGCTTTGTTTGGTTAGTCAGAAAACAGAAGAAAGTAAGTGAGAGAGAGAGAGAGAGAGAGATACCAGGGAGTAAGATGTGACCGTTTAGATCTACAATCTGATGAGCGAGAGAGGAGTATTGATGGAGAATGGAGGAAGATTGACCAACGGCAATGATAGTATGATGTTTGATGACGACGCCACCGTTGATGAAGACTCGGTCGCCGGAGTCCATGGTGACGATGGTGGCATTGTGGAGTATAGTTACTGTCTTTTCCATCACCCTGGCTCTGTGTTCTACTCTGTTTTCCGATAAAAAACTTCATAGTCTTCTTCTACTAATGTTGTCTCATAATATAATAATGCCGACACGTATTGTCTAGGTGTTACTGTTTAGGACAGCACATAAAGCCTATCGTGGAAATTTAATTTATAAATGAGAATAAATGGTAAGTTTGGGGTTGTGTGTTTGGTTGAGACAGAGGAAAGAATATAAGAAAGAAGTTGTAGTATTGAGAAAGTAGAATTCTTATCTTAATATTTGATATGTGGATATTATTTAATATTTTTCTGTTTTAAAAATATTACAAATTATAAGTTAGATGTATGTGTCAAAAATAAGATAAGGAAGTAGAAGAAGAAAAATGCAAGAGTTTTTTAGCATTTTAATGCAAATTTTTGTTACAATATGATTTAATAATTTAATTTTTTATTTATTTTATTAACCCTTTTCTTTTATTTTTCTCTGTCATTTAGAAAGACAAAAATTTGATAGTCCAAACTCATCAATATTTTTTCACACTTTTTTTTTTAATTTCTTACCAAACAACTTATTATTGTGTAAAATGTAAATGTAATAATGATAATGATAATGAATATTTTTTGACAAAAATGATAATGATTCGTTTACAAGAATAAAAATCTGATCATAATTTGTGATATAAGCGAGTCTTATGATAAAATTAATTTTAATAGAAGGTGTGTATAAATAATTTTTAAGAATTTATGGGTGATTTATATAGAAAAGTGTGTTAGGCGACGGGATTTGAACGCGGAGTTGTTGTTGGGTTTGTGGTTTGTGGTTTATGGTCTATAAGTTTGTGGGTTGCATGACTTTTTTAAAAGTTTAATTTAGTTCACATATGCGACTGAGATTAGGTTTTTTTATTATTTGTTGGGGTTCTATCATTGGTTAATTTGGGTTATGATTTTATTTATGTTTTGGATGATCGAGATTAATTTTGGATTTTGATTTTAATGAGGACTGGGTTTTAGTTTATTGAATAATAGATCTCTAAGGATGATATTGAGATTTGAAATTGTATTTGTGATTTGTAAGGAAGAGATTTGAATTTTGATTTTATGTTAGTGGATGACATTTGGGTTGAATGGTAATTTTTTTTTTGGAATATGGTAATTTGGGAATAATGTTGAAGAACATGTACTGTAAAAACATATTAGAATTTAATTAAAAAAAATAATACATTACAAAATTATTAATTTTAAAAATTGAGTTTTGATTTTTTTAATAAATTTAATTAATTGTATTTTTTTAAATTTGATTAAAATTGGTATTTTTTTAATTTAATTTAAATTTTACATATAATTTAAAATTTTCAATAATTTAAATTCTTTTTTTAATAATAAATAAAAATTAATTAATTTAGACTAATAATAAGTTATCGCATTGGTGCTTTGATCATACTTAGAGCATCTCAAATAGAGTGTGTATTGCCATTTTTTAGCATATCTTGACAAAATTAAACTTTAATAGTATTATAAAATATGTGCTAAATTTAAAATATACTAAAAGTTGTACTAAATTTGACACAAAATATAATATCGACTAAATTTGGCCCTCAATCCACGTATTTTATTTACTTTTCTGTCACTTATTAATAAAATGTGTTCTAACTTTTTTTCCTTCTTGCTTTAAGTATATGTGCATGGGTTGATTTCATAAATTTGACATAAAAATTAAAATAAAATAATTTTATTTTTGTATATTTTCAATGAATATTAATAACTTTGTTTATTTTTGTTTAGTTAGTTTGCATCTTGTGTAATTGAGTATAATTGTAAAAATAAGATAAAATATAACATAAATTCAATTTTTGAGCTAAATTTGGCATAAAATTTACACCATCAATTGGATATTGTCTTAACGGACAAGAATTAGCGAATCCAACAAATTGTTAACGAAAGATAATTTCACTATAAGAAAAATAGGACTTTTGTATTAAAGGATTTTTTTAAGAATATGGTTTTTATACTATTATTGTGCAAAAATATGAAAATTATACTTTTCTTAATTTGTATGATAAAATTTATTAAATAAAAAATTAAAGTATGAGAAACACAATTAGTAGCTAACTAAAATATGGAAGTGCCACATTTTTTATCATAATTATGTTTTATTTGATTTTAAAGGTTATTTTATTTTATTTTTTTCAATTTTTTATTTTTTATTTATTTTTTCAGTTATTTTTTCTTTTTTTTTCCCTACTTATGTTTTTTTCTATTTTCATTTTTTTCTCTACCAATTTTTTCCTACTTTATTTTTTTTTCTTTCCATTTTTCCATTCTTCTTCTTCTTCTTCTTTTCATTTTTATTCATTTATTTTTTTTTCTTTCATTTGTATTGTTTTATTTTTTTTGTTCATATTTTTTCAGTTTTCTTCCCTCTTTTTATTTTCATTTTTTTCTTTCTATTTTTTCTTTATTTTTGTATTTATTATTTTCTTCCGTAATTTTTTTTCTTCTTCCATTTTTTTTTCTTTTTTTTCTACCAATTTTTTCATTCATATTTTTTTCTTTCCATTATTTTTCTTCATTCTTCTTTTTATTTTTATGCATTCATCTATTTTTTTTTTATCCTTCATCATTTCTTTTGTTTTATTTTTTTTTCATATTTTTTTAGTTTTCTTTCCTACGTTTTTTATTTACTTCTTTTTCTTTATTTTTTGTTCTTATTCTTTTCTCATTCCATTTTTTTTCTTTTTTTTTACACATATATTTTAACATTACATAATTATTTTACTATTTTTTATTTCTATTCTTTTATTATTGTAATTTTTTTAATAGTTTTTTCCACTATATGTAAGAAAATTCAAATTAATTTTTTCAGCATTTTCTTTACTATAACTCATAGGAGCACCAAAATTTGGAAATAAAACTAATAAAAATATGAAAACGTGAATGGGTAATCAATTACCCTGATGGGAACATTCAAATCTAGAAAAAAAATATATGAAAAAGATAGGAGAGAAGGGAAAGGGGATGGATCTGATTTTTTTTTTTCTATCATCAGATCTGTGGTAACTAATTACCTTCCCGTTCTTTGTGTGTATATTTCTGGGGGTACCTGGATACCTTCACGTTCTTTGTGTGTATATTTCTGGAGATAACTGGTTACCTTCACGTTCTGATGTGTGTGTATATTTCTGGGTTCTTTATGGTAACTAGTTACCTATTGTTGACGTCGTTTTTTGTCAACTTAAATAGGAGAGCAATTAAACAAGAAAATATCAGAGGAAATGAACAAAGATGAACACAAGGGGTTTTTTACGTGGTTCAGCAGTTAAATCTGCCTAGTCCACGAGTCGGTGTTATAACACTTGAGAGTTTTCTGGAAATTTTTTAGAGAATAGTTGCCCAGAGTTCCTTCTCAAGAAATCAGAAATTGGTCCTTTACAAATGGTACTTCCTTCTCTATTTATAGAGAAGTTTGCAGAATTCATTCCCACATATCTCTGGAAGATATTATGTGAATCAATTAATATAATGCTATTTAATACATTATTTCCTACATACACGGATTCATCCCATAAAAGGTGGGATCGGATAACAGATTAAATAATATCCCTTAAACATTGGGATTGTTCAATAATAAATATGTTCATGTATAACTGATTAACTCAGATACGGGATTCATCAAATCTTTGAGACTATCAGTCGATCACGAGCTCGTCGCCTAACTTTGCCTATGCTCGGAAAAAATAGACATTGACGATGTCGCCACATTCCAACTCACCCTTTCCGAGCTCGAACTAGCCTGGAAGGTGAGAGATGGTTCAGGGATATATCCAAATATCACGCCATGCTATTTGCGAGCTCAGAGCACTTTCGAGGCTACACATCCCTCGAATCTTTGAGGTCCCTGTTTACAGAGAAATGGTTGACGCACAACGACCACGTCTATTTCGAGCTTACACCAAACGAGACTAGATTTCAGGATCATAACTTTTCATGCTCGAAATATAGGTGTAACATTTTGCCCCCTCAAAAGTATCAGTTCGAATCCTATGAGAAGGAAACTTTTGAACTACCCTCCTTGGAAACTATACCATTAATTGTACTCAAGTATGCACACTCGTTAGCCTGGGATTGACTAATCAGAGTACTTGAGTGCCTTTTCACTTCTCCTACGTCTATTCGTCTGCCGCCATTACTCCATTTGTACCTGACCGTTGGATCAGATACGAAATTTGGTTAACAGCTCAGATTAGCCTGACCTTTGACTTTCCCTGGGGCCTATAAATACATCCCCATCGTCTTCCTCATTTTACTTTCTCGCTTTGAGTTTTCAGAGAAAAAAAAAAGAGAAACCAGAATCGAAGTCTGCTTTGCTCTTGCATGTTTTCCAAACTGAGAAAGCAAAACAACGTTGGCTTGTTCGACTCTGTGAGATCATTCTTGCAACCACTCCTTCGATCATCAATCTCTTTGTACCCACCAGCTTCATTGTGTAAGTTTCTGTCCTTGATACCGTATGCTTATATGTATTTTTTCTCCATGCACGTTTGTATTGTTGTTGCACTTGTAGGCACATATACTAGTTTAACACTAGAATGTTTTAGTTGATACGGTGTGGTTCTTAGGTTCTTCTGATATTATGGGTTCCAAACCCAGATTTTGTGTAAAAGATGCAAATATGGCTCTTTTACTATGTTATTTAAGTTTCGGATATCATATCGTGTAGACCAAGAAATGGGGTATGGAATTGGGGTTTTTAAATTGCATGTTTCCCAAAATTATAACCTTTTTGAGTAACCGCCAACTTTTTCCCTGAAAATTCGGGATTCTTTAAAATAAATCCACTTCCTTTTTTCGCGTCAAATATACTCTCGAAGCCCGAGCCTTACAATGACTCGGGGGTTCTTTCGAGTTTACCCGTTCCTTCGAGATCTTCGATCTCGATCGAACTTACTCCGCAACCTCGAGCCTTCGAGCTCGAATCACTTAAAATTTTGTTCTTATTTCTTGTGCCTGGCCCTCACCCTTTTCTTTCTTGCTAGATGTCGCAGAATTTGGAAAAACGGTGGGGGTCAGTGCTCGCAACTCCCTACTACCCGTCGACTCCAAGCCTTGAATCACCCTTTACTCAAAATCAGCGGCTTATTCGCGAGCACAAATTGAGGTGTGAGGAAGAAGAAATTTGAGCTCACTTCTGACGCCAAATTGATGAAGTTGAGGAGAGGAAAAGGAAAAGACTTCGGGTCACAATTTATCCTGATCCAGACCCCGAACTTAGACCAGTCCCTCTCGACCCTAAGCTCAGAGTCACTGTTGCCTTCAAGCCGGGTGATCTCAGTTTCACACTGATGGAGGATTCATCGAACTGTCCTTCCACTTCGAAACCTACTTCCATTCCTACATCCAGGGGAGAAATGTTCGAGGCTGAACATTACTGGAGCTCGGTGTCTTCTCCGACATCCTAGCTCGCCATGGCCTAGGATTATCAGGCTCGTTGAGATGTTGAGCTCCCACTTCCAATGAGAAAAGTTGCTTTGCTCCGGGCGATGGCCGCCCCGACAATAAATTGAAGCTTGCGGCCTGGAGTTGCGAGCATATGAAGGCAGTGGCTCTATTGCCCTTGAAGTCCTTTTTTAAGGACTTTCTGGATTTTGTTGGGCTCGCACTTTTCTAGCTCCAGACCAATTCATACAGGGTCTTGTTAGCCCTAAGGTCCCTATATCACAAATTGAAGTGGGAAGGACCTTCGCCAAGGGATATTTTATATCTCTTTTATCTGAAGAGCAACCCCTCCCGAGCTCGGGAAAGAGATGGCTTCTACTACTTGTCGAGCTATCCCAAAGAGAAGAAGATTTTCAAGGATATACCCAACCATCCCCCCAACTTCAAGCTGGCCTTCTTCTGGACAGACGGTCTGGCTCCCTCAAAGTTTTACTCATTCAGGCAAATTCTTAAGTGTATTATTCCCTTTCGTTTCATGCTCGATTTTCACTTAGGCTCGAAGTAATCATAATGTATTTGACTCTTCACGAAGATAAGCTTCGAACCTGCGGTCTCTTGGAGCGGGACCAATCAACAGATGATACCGCCTACCGGAAATACACTCAGTGGGAGCATGTGCCACTCCCAACTGATAAGCTTCCTCTGAGGTGAAGCTTGAAAGCACGATCTCCAGCTCTCCGTCACAGGAGTCCGTGTTCGAGGAATGACGCCAACGACGAGGCCTCGAGCTCAAGTGACAGAGGTAAGGTCATTCTTAGCTCAACCTTGTGGTCTCATTCCCTACTTAAGCATAAACCCAACACCCTGATCTTATGTCTAGATGATAGGGATAACTTTTATGTATGGTCTTGGGTAGATGATAGGGTCCATAGGTTTGATAGCTGGCTAGGGAAGTACGACACAATGTACAGCCTAAATGAGGTTTGGGACGGAATATCCGTCCAATACAGGACCAAAAACTATAGGGACCTTTCGAGGTTGACTTCCGCGTATAGGGAAGGGACTCCCCCAGGCTCCTCTAAAGATAGGGGAATTACTTGGTCTCCGAGCACGAGCTCGGGGGAGAGTTCCAGTTAGGTTCCTTGTCACTTGTCTTTAATTCTTTTAATTGTCTACTTTACGCTAATTTTAGCATTTTGAGATCATTTTCTAATGTGATTTGATCATGCAGGTACTATGGATTTCGACCTCGAGAATATGCTCGACAGTGGTGAATGGGCCAAGCATAGCAAGCGCCCGAGAGCCTCACAAAATTCTGGCCGGCCTGCTAAGATCCCTAAAAGGACCGAGGCGACTTCTCTTCCCCCAGCTCCTATTGTTACGAGCCCAGCTGCGGACCTCACTCCCCAGGTCGACGTTCCTGTAGCAGATGCTCGTCCTTTTCCTCATGCTATCAAGATCCTTCCAACGCTCGGCCCAGCTCCGAAGAAACCAGCGATCACTAAGGGGCGCTTGTTGTCAATTTCTACTCATTCTGATGAGTATGTTATCGACAACGCTGCCGGGACTCACGGGGCCACCCTTGGTTCAGACGTCCTGTCTCGGGTAGGCCAAAGCATCAACAATCTCAGGGCTCCTCAATGGTAGTTCTTGGTCAATGCTCGGGACTCTAATGTCCTTTATGACAAAAGTATTGAGCTCATCTCATCGGTACTGCAGTTGCTCAACTAAATTATAAGCTGAACAATGAGGTTCATGCGAGCATGTCCTATGCTCAGATGTCGAAGGATCTCTAGCTTAAGCTCGCAAACAAGTTCGAGACTGCAAAATCAAAGCTGGAGGCGGAACTTGAGAAATTGAAAGTCGAGCTCAAAGAGAAGAACTCCAGGGTTGAGGAGCTTGAGAAGATGAATGCCAAGCTCAAGGAGGAGTAAAATGCCACCTTTGAGATAATAGAGGGTGAAAAGGCTCGTCTTCTTGAAGAGTTTAAGCAGAGGAAGGATCGGGCAGTCGACCTGGCCATGTACATGATTTGGGCCAGCAATGCCGATCTCGACACAAGCTTCTTAGGCTCTTTTGAGGATGAGTTTCTAGCCAAATGGAAAGCTCGGCTAGAGGCAGAGGAAGCTGCTCGGGAGGATGCTGAGAAGGCTAAGGAGGATGCTAAGAAGGCTAAGGAGGGTGCTCCTGCCTCCTAAATCCCGATCATGGGCTGCGTCCCTCTGAAACTTTTGTAATAGTTTATAGCTTTTGTTTTTCATGCCGTTGGGGCAAAAACAATTTACAGATCATAAACGAGCTATTTACTTTCGATATTTTTGATACCCTGTTCGTCTTCACTTTAATATTTTTGCTTTACATCTCTCTGATCGAAATATTTTAAGCAATTTATATTAAAAGTTTGCTTTTATGTTTTTTTATTCATACAAACACATGTTGGATTTAGGCTCGAGTTTCCATGCATTCTCGCATAGTTTGCTTGATATATCCGTGTCCGATCTCGTTATTTGTCAAGGTCAGAACTATCTTTTACCATGCACTCGAAAATACTTATATGGCGTGTAAGATAGGTAGTTTAGTTATGTCCTGCTTTTCTAGTTTCTTTTCCTCATCCTCGGGTAGCTCCCCAAAGTTGTGAGGTTGAAACTTTTGTTGCAAAATACTCCAGCCTCGGTATCGACTTAGCTCGTAGTAGGTTAATTTTGTCCCACTTGTGTCGATCGATTTTAGTTGTTTTGTTCCAAATCTATTTAGGTCGTGTTTGGTTTGTAATCCATACACTTATATATTTTTGATCTAGTTATATCTAGATCGCATTGGTTCGCGTATCTAGTCGTATCCAGACACTTTATTTTTAATAATCTGGTTATGTCCAAATTATCTTAGCTCCTGCATTTGGTTATATCCAAACACTATTTTTAATAATCTGGTTATGTCCAAATTATCTTAGCTCGCACATTTGGTTATATCCAAACATTATTTTTAATAATCTGGTTATGTCCAAATTATCTTAGCTCACGCATTTGGTTATATCCAAACATTATTTTTAATAATCTGGTTATGTCCAAATTATCTTAGCTTGCGCATTTGGTTATATCCAAACACTATATTTTTAGGATACACTTTTAACTTTTATGTCGAGTTAACGGTCCAGACATTTGTTTGTTTTTGTGTATGCTATATTTAAGTTATTTATTTTTCAAACTTATGGTATATATACCACTGATGCCCCCTTAATATCCTATGAGTGTGACCAGGTTATTAAATTAAGAGAGTTTGCAAAAAACACAACATGTTGAAAAGAAAATGATCTTTATTCAAAATCGAGCAATTTATTAACAGAAACAAGCATGGTTATAGGAGACATCATTCCTACACTATTGATAGTAAGGTCGTAGATGTTCGCCATTCCATGATCGTGGCACCAACTCTCCATTTAATCTTGCCAATTTGTAGATGCCAGGTCAAATAACTAACTCGATTTGATAAGGTCCTTTCCAATTAGGCCCGAGTACGCCAGCGACTGAGTCCCTTGTAGCTAGGAACACACGCCTTAACACCAAGTCTCCCAATCAGAATTTCCTATCTCGAACCTTTTTATTGAAGTATCTGGTAGCTCGTTGTTGATATGTTGCATTTTTCAGTTGAGCTTCATCTCGCCTTTCTTCAATCAGGTCCAGACTTACTTCGAGCTGGGATTGGTTTGAGGCTTGATCATAAGCATGGCTACAAATGGTGGGTACTTTGACCTCGATTGGTAACATGGCCTCGCATCCATATGTCAGAGAAAAATGGGTATGTCACGTTGAAGTGCGAGCCATGGTTCGATATGCCCACAAGACTTGGGGCAACACCTTAGGCCATTTTCCCTTAGCTTCTTCCAATTTTTTTTTCATAGAACTCTTGAGAGTCTTATTCATAGCTTCGACTTGGCCATTTGCTTGGGGATGGGCAACAGAGGAGAAGCTTTTCATTATCCCATTTTTCTCACAAAAATTGGTGAACAATTCACTGTCGAATTGAGTACCGTTATCTGATACTATTTTTCTTGGCATTCCATATCGACAGATGATGTTTTTTACCACAAAGTCCAAGACTTTCTTCGAGGTAATCGTTGCCTGAGTTTCAGCCTCGGTCCACTTTGTAAAATAATCGATCGTGACCACTGCATACTTAACTCCACCTTTGCCAGTTGGCAATGAGCCTATGAGATCAATTTCCTGCACTGTAAATGGCCATGGGGAGGTCATCATAGTTAACTTGGATGGAGGAGCTCGCGAAATTGTAGCAAATCACTGGCATTTATCGCATTTTTTGACATACTCAAATGCGTCTGCCTTGATAGTGGGCCAGAAGTGTCCTTTGTCTTATAATTTTCTTAGATAGGCTATGCCCCCTAGTGTGGTCTCCACAAAATCCTTCATGAATTTCTTCTAGGATTTTCTTGGCCTCGGGCGGAGTCACACATCAGAGTAATGGCATAGAGTATCCTATTCGATATAACCTTCCTTCCACAATAGTGTATCTGGGAATCTGATACATCAATTTCCGAGCCTTGTTCCGTTCTGCTGGGAGAATGCCAGTTTTGAGGTAATCAACTATTGGGGTCATCCAGGTTGGTTCGGAGTTAATCATGCAGACATCTTCCTATTTAGGCTCGCTAATACTGGGTATTGAGAGGTACTCAATTGGGACCACATTCAGCACATCGACCTCATTGGATGTGGCGAGCCTGGCTAGGGCGTCTGCATTTGAATTTTGCTCTCAGGGAACCTGCTTTATCGTATAGAACTCGAAATGTCCGAGTGCTATTTTTGCTTTTTCTAAATATGCAGCCATCTTTGTTCCACGAGCCTAGTACTCCCCTGGGATTTGGTTGGCCACCAACTACGAGTCACTGTAGCAATGAATTGCTTTAGGTTTGAGCTCCTTGGCTATTCGAAGTCCTACTAATAGAGCCTCGTATTCAGCCTCATTATTAGACGCTTCAAAGTTGAACCTCAAGATGGAGTGAAATCGACTTCCAGTTGGAGTGATCAATATGATTCTTGCCTCTGATCCATTTTCGTTTGAAGATCCATCGACAAAAAGTTTCCACAGCTCGCGGGCTAGGGTTATAACTTCGTCATCCGTCATTCCCGTACATTCCACAATGAAGTCTGCCAGAGCCTGCCCTTTTATGGTCGTTCTGGGATGATAAGTGATCTCAAATTGTCCGAGCTCAACATCCCATTTAAATAATCTGTCTGAGGCCTCTGGTTTAGATAAGACTTGCCGTAGTGGTTGGTCTGTCAACACGTGGATGGGGTGTGCTTGGAAGTAAGGTCATATTTTTCGAGATGAGTGGTTCAGGTTGAGAGCCAGTTTTTCCATTATTGGGTATCTCGATTCTGCCCCCAGTAACCTCTTGTTGACATAGTATACTGGCTTTTGTACCTTCTGATCTTCTCGGACGAGCACGGAACTGATGGCGTGTTCGGTTATAGTGAGATATAGGTACAAGATTTCTTCTGTGATAGGCTTCTACAAGATGGGAGGTTCCGCAAGGTGTTTCTTTAGCTCCTAAAATGCGAGCTCGCATTCCTTTTGTTGACTGTGTTTTTAGCCAACGATGTGAGAACGTCAAAAACTATAAACCTTCAAGAGAATTTAAACGACACAGACAGTTTAATCAAGAAAAATAAATAATACAGGAGATTTTATAGTGGTTCAGCCCCGATCAGTCGGTAATAGCCTAATACACTTAGAGTTGTGATTATAGATTTGTACTCAAGATCAGATGGACTGAGCCAACTGAGTTTCTTCAGTACAGATTGCAAAAATACAAGAACTCTTTCAAATATCAGCACTTTCTCTCTCTAGAATACTCAGACCCAAATTTTCTCTCTCTAGAATACTCAGTCCCAAATTTTCCCAAAAGTCTAGAAAGAAGAAGAAGCCCCTCTTTAATCTCATAAGCCCTCTATTTATAGGCTTAGGGTCATACATCTGATATCCCCTAGAATCGGGATATTATATTATATTTATTACATTTAAATTACAAAAAACATTCAAAATGTAACAAAACCCCCCATTTGTGGGAAGAATGAGAGATTCCCGCGTATCTTGCTGAAGCTATTTATGGGAATCTTGACTTAGTCCTCCTCTAGCTAGTTGATCCACCTCTCCTACTGACCACACATGCAAGTGCTGGTCGGACATGTGCATGGTGGTAGGACATACACTTGTTGGTAGGACAAACATTTGCTGGTCGGACATGTGCATGGTGGTAGGACATGCACTCCTCTCCTCTAATATGACACTCTCCTCTAGCATGCCATGTCTCTCCTCTAATCATGGCACCCTCCTCTAGCATGCCATTTCTTTATTTGGATAACCATGCAATGGTTGGACATATGCATAAAGACCAAATTCTTGGGCTCTCCTCGGACCTCATACTTGGGGTCTCCTAGGACCACTTTCTTGGGGTCTCCTAGGACCACATCCTTGGGGTCTCCTAGGACCACTCTCTTGGATTCTCCTCGGACCAAAGTCCCTTAGGATCTCCTAAGATGCACTCTCCTTAGCTCTCCTAGGATGCACTTTCCTTAGCTCTCCTCGGACCACCCCCTTGGGATCTCCTAGGATGCACTCTCCTTAGCTCTCCTAGGATGCACTCTCCTTAGCTCTCCTAGGATGCACTTGGCTTGGTTATGACATCTTTCAAGCAGTCCAAACTCTTCTACCGGGTCACTTTATCACAACTCTGAGGAGTCAATGTATTTATTGACTATTAATATGTCTTTTACTGACTATGCACTGCCACTTGTCACCTTTATTGCCACGTCATTGATCTCCAATTTTTGGGGATAACACCTTTGTCCACTCGAATTTTTTGCCCCCTCTCAAAATGTTGAAAAATGAAAGACAGCGGTCTGTAGATTTTGAGATAAATCTACTTAATGCCGCCATCCGTCCAGTTAAGCTCTGGACATCTTTATGCTTTCTAGGTGAGGGCATATCAATTACAGCCAGGATCTTGTCAGGATTAACCTCTATTCCTTGCGCGTTTACTATGAAGCCCAAAAACTTCCCCGATGATACTCCGAAAGAGCATTTTTGGGGATTGAGCTTCATGTTGTATTTTCGTAGCACAACAAAGCATTCTTTGAGGTCGTCCACATGGTTATTGTTATGTTTAGATTTGACCAACATATCATCAACATACACTTCCATGTTATAACCTATCTGCTCGGAGAACATCCTATTTACAAGTTGTTGGTACGTGGCTCCAACATTTTTTAGCCTGAAAGGCATGACATTGTAACAGTACAACCCTTTATCTATTACAGAACTCGTATGCTCTTGGTCTGGTGCATGCATGGCGATATGGTTATATCCAGAGTAGGCATCCATGAATGGCATAAGACCGTGCCCAGCTGTGGCATCTACGAGTTGATTGATCCGAGGTAGGGGAAAGCAATCTTTAGGGCATGCCTTGTTGAGATCGGAGTAGTCGATGCAAGTTCGCCATGTTCCATTAGGTTTTGGAACCAGCACTGGGTTGGCGACCCAATCAGGGTAGAAGGCGTCTCGTATAAATCGGTTCGCCTTTAACCTGTCGACTTCTTCCTTCAAGGCTTTCTTCCTATCATCGTCCAGGAGTCTTCATTTTTGTTGCTTCGGGGGGAAGCTCTTTTCAATGTTAAGTGCATGGCTTATCACATTCGGACTTATCCCTACCATGTCCGAATGTGACCATGTGAAAACATCCTGGTTTTCCCTCAAGAAGCAAATTAATTGCTACTTTGTCTTTTCTGAAAGGTTTTTCCCCACCTTCACAGTTTTTGGGGGATCAGATTCTTCGAGCTTGACTTCTTCGAGCTCCTCTAGAGGCTCGAGGTCAGCCCTTTCTTCTATTCTTGGATTGATCTCTTCGTCTATTTCGAAGATTGTCCCATCCTTATTCTGAATTACAGTGAGTGTTTGTGCACTTGTCTACTTCTTCCCTATAATGGAAATGTTGTAACATTCCCTCCCTACGAACTGGTCCCCTTTTAGAGTCTCGATGCCACTAGAAGTCGGGAACTTGATGGCCAGATGCCTAACAGACAAAACTACCCCCAGCCCTACTAGGGCGGGTCTCCCGAGCAGTACATTATAGGCTGATGGGAGATCCACTACTATGAACTCCATCATTTGGTCACCGAGACTGGGTAGTCTCCCAAGGTTACAGGGAGTTCGATGGATCCTATACATGCAATCCCTTCTCCTGAAAAGCTGTACAACATAGTTGCACAGGCTTTTAGGTCACAAATCGCGAGTCCCATCATTTCTAAAGTGGCTATGTAGAGGATATATACCGAGCTCCTGTTTTCAATCAGGACTCGGTGTACCCTCTTATTCACAAGCTGAAGGGTGATGACCAGGGGGTCATTATGGGGGAATTGGACATGAGACGCATCCTCTTCAGTAAAGATTATGGGTTGTGTTTCAACCCTTTGTTGTTTCAGAGCTCTTGGTTCGGGTTCGTAGGGAGAACTGTCACTAGTTTTTAACTCATTCACATATCTTTTCTGGGCATTCCTGCCTGATCCTGCAATATGGGGTCTCCCCGAGATGGTTATGACATCTTCTCCATCAATCGGAGGGGGTCGTTCATCTTCCCGTGCTTGGGAGTTGCTGCTCTGGGCAGGTGGTACAGCTGCTGCCCTTTGGCTGATGGAAGCTTGGTTGGGGTTTTGATTTCTTACATACTACCTGAAGTATCCTCTCAAGATTAAACCTTCAATCTCATCTTTTAACTGTCTGCATTCATTGGTCGTATGTCCGATATCTCTGTGGAATCTGCAGTACTTGTTGGAGTCTCTTTTCGCCTTTTGGTTTCTCATGGGATCAAGTTGTCTAAAAGGGACCTGGTTTTCATTAGCCAGGTAGATATTCTCCCGGGACTCATTGAGCTCGGTATACACTTTGTATACGGAGAAGTATATTTCCCCTTTCTTCTTCTTTCCCCCATCCGCCTCGGGATTATTCCCTTCATTTTTCTTTCTTTTAGAAGGGTTGTCCCCAGGGGGTTTTGAGGTCGTAGGATCCGCTGAGGTCGAGGCCAAGTTTGTGTTTGTTGTAGTAGTTACGGGCTGAGAAGTCATATTCAAAGCTGATCTTGCATCCTCTACATTAAAAAACCTCTGAGCTCTTCGATTGAACTCGGTTAAGGACCTTACAGGCTTTCTTTGCATATCTTCCCAGAGAGGACTTCCAGGCATTACTCCAGCTCCAACAGCCATTAAATGACCACTATCGTCGACATCACGAGCTCGAGCGACTTCCAAGTTAAACTCATTTGGCTGTTGTCGGACATTGGTTAAGCCAGAAGCCTCAGGCCTAATGTCGACCATGGCTTTGAATTGTTTCTTGAAGTCCCTCGATAGTTGATCCCAAGAAGCAATCGAATGCCTTTTGTATTTCTCAAACCAGTTTTTTGCTGGTCCCGTGAAAGAGGCTGGGAATAGCATACATCTGAGCTCGTAGCCCACATTACTGGCTTGCATGAATGTGTTGAATGTGCTTAAGTGACTATATGGATTTGAATTTCCGTCGAATGGTGGGACATGAGGAATTCTAAATCCTTGAGGAAATGGGTTGCTAGAGATATGCGGGGCAAAGGACTCGAGTTCTTCACCAAACTCGTCCTGTTCCCGGCTATGTTCATTATGCAAGAGCCTGAATGCTCTTTCCAATTGTTTGATCCTTTCTTGGACTGGATCTATGGGAGGTCTGGCCTGAATCAGGGGGAACTGGTTATCATTGATTACAACTCCAGTTCCCCGCCTCGGTGCGGGATGCTTGCGTCTGTTAAGATGATCTCTCAGGTCTGGATTCGGGGGGTTATCACGCCCCGATTATGGTTTAAATGCTCCCGTAAATCTGGGTGATCTCCTCGACTTTCAGCATTCCTAGGCTCTGGGTTATATATACTCACGGATCTAGTTTCACCCGAACTCTCACTGACATGGCTCGTTGCATGATTATTCCGAGATGGGTTTCCTGCTGGCCTCCTTCTCTCAATAGTTTGAGATCAAGACAATTGGCTCCTTGTGGGATGGAGACCCCTACGCTCCCTAGCATATCCATCATTCCCATGTCTTCGCCCAACTCGCCTTTCCTTGTCACGATGGGCCGGTTGCGCATCTCTCCTAATTGGCGAGGGATGCCTTATTGGCGATATGGATGCCTTATTGGAGAAGGTAGTCGTCGTTCATTACGGAGCCTAGAAGGCCTTGAGTTCGCATGATCAGGCTCTGGCACAGTTTGCGTAGCACTAGGAATTCGGGTCCGAGCCTTTGAGGGAGCTCAGTTATTCCCTACTCCCGCTGGTGCTTTTGCAGTTGGGTTGGTAGCACCTTCAGCCTGGTTACCTCTCCGGGGTCTTGGTTGGATAGGTTGTTCTGCTGGCGGCAGAGGTTGCCCCGCTCTTCGGGTGGCTGCTTTTTTGCGCAGTCGTCCTCGAGGCCTACGTAGTGGGACGTGAACGTCCCGTGGAGGCAGAGAAGGAGCATCTTGCGGAGGTGGGGCCTGAGCCGCCTGCGCTTCAGCAGCTAGTCTGGCTAGCTCGTCATTGCGTTTTTTTTGCTTCTGCCAACTGCTTTCGCAGTTGATGATTTTTGAGTTCCACAGTTGGGACATATCTTTTGGGATTGTAGTACATGTCCTCGTTATCCCTGGGGGCAGGTGGTCCCCGAGAGTCGGATGAACCGCTCCTCTCATCGAGATCAGAATTCACCATAGGCTGCTTTCTCGGGCGCCAGGGGTACTTAGCTTCATCTAAAATTTCCTCCTCAAGAATATTGGGATCATTTATAGCCATTGCTGATTTGAAAGGCTTTCTGACTAATCAGATTCACGCACTGTTTAATGGCTCTCAATGAAAGCACCAAACTGTTGACGTCGTTTTTCGTCAACTTAAATATGAGAGCAATTAAACAAGAAAATATCAGAGGAAATGAACAAAGATGAACACAAGGGTTTTTTACGTAGTTCAGCAGTTAAATCTGCCTAGTCCACGAGTCGGTGTTATTAGCACTTGGGAGTTTTCTAGAAAATTTTCAGAGAATAGTTGCCCAGAGTTCCTTCTCAAGAAATCAGAAATTGGTCCCTTACAAATGGTACTTCCTTCTCTATTTATAGGGAAGGTTGTAGAATTCATTCCCACATATTCGGGAAGATATTCTATGAATCAATTAATATAATGCTATTTAATGCATTATTTCCTACATACACGGAAACATCCCATAAAAGGTGGGATTGGATAACAGATTAAATAATATCCCTCAAACATTGGAATTGTTCAACAATAAATATGTTCACGTATAACTGATTAACTCAGATACGGGATTCATCAAATCTTCGAGACTATCAGTCGATCACGAGCTCGTCGCCTAACTTTGCCTATGCTCGGAACAAATAGACATTGACGATGTCGCCACATTCCAACTCACCCTTTCCGAGCTCAAACTAGCTTGGAAGGCAAGCGATGGGTCAGGGATACATCCAAATGTCACGCCATGCTATTTGCGAGCTCGAAGCACTTTCGAGGCTACACATCCCTCGAATCTTCGAGGTCCCTGTTTACAGAGAAATGGTTGACGCACAACGATCACGTCTATTTCGAGCTTACACCAAACGAGACTAGATTTCGGGATCATAACTTTTCATGCTCGAAATATGGGTGTAACATTTATAGGCCCCGGGGACAACTCAAAGCGAGAAAGTAAAATGAGGAAGACGATGGGGATGTATTTATAGGCCCCATGGAAAGTCAAAGGTCGGGCTAATCTGAGCCGTTAACCAGATTTCGTATCTGATCCAACGGTCAGGTACAAATGGAGTAATGGCGGCAGACGAATAGACGTGGGAGAAGTGAAAAGACACTCAAGTACTCTGATTAGTCAATCCCTGGCTGACGCATGTCCATACTCAAGTACAATTAATGGTATAGTTTCCAAGGAGGGTAGTTCGAAAGTTTCCTTCTCATAGGATTCGAACTGATACTTTTGAGGGGGCAAAATGTACACCCAGATTTTGAGCATGAGAAGTTATGATCCCAAAATCTAGGCTCATTTGGTGTAAGCTCGAAATAGACACGGTCGTCGTGCATCAACCGTTTCTCTGTAAACAGCGACCTCGAAGGTTCGAGGGATGTGTAGCCTCGAAAGTGCTCCGAGCTCGCAAATAGCATGGTGTGACACTTGTATATATCCCTGAACCATCTCTCACCTTCCAGGCTAGTTCGAGCTCGGAAAGGGTGAGTTCGAATGTGGCGACATTGTCAATGTCTATTTGTTTCGAACATAGGCAAAGTTAGGCGACGAGCTCGTGATCGACTGATAGTCTCGAAGATTTGATGAATCTCGTATCTGAGTTAATCAGTTATATGTGAACATATTTATTGTTGACCAATCCCAATGTTTAAGGGATATTATTTAATCTGTTATCCGATCCCACCTTTTATTGGACGTTTCCGTGTATGTAGGAAATAATGCATTAAATAACATTATATTAATTGGTTCACAGAATATCTTCCCGAGATATGTGGGAATGAATTCGACAACCTTCTCTATCAATAGAGAAGGAAGTACCATTTGTAAGGGACCAATTTCTAATTTCTTGAGAAGGAACTCTGGGCAACTATTCTCTGAAAAGTTTCCAGAAAACTCCCAAGTGCTAATAACACCAACTCGTGGACTAGGCAGATTTAACTGCTAAACCACGTAAAAAACCTCTTGTGTTCATCTTTGTTCATTTCCTCTGATATTTTATTGTTTAATTGCTCTCCTATTTAAGTTGATGAAAAACAGCATCGACACCTATGTTACTAAAATCATAGTTACTTCTTCATATTTTAATTAAGTGTTCTTCCTATTTTTCCTTTAGATTTGATGTTTATTTTTATATTTTATATGAGTAACCTGTCACTCCTCTTATGGTTACTGGTTATCTATCTTATGACAGAAAGTTACTTATCTCAGGATAATTGGTTACCCTTCCTAGTACATGTTATTTAACCTAGCTCTAGGATTTTTTTTTACATAATTGTCAAAGATCAATCAAATAATTGGTTACCTTACATAGGATTTGAAAAAAAAAAACGTACAATCTAAAAAAAGGAAAAAAATGTTTATAATAAATACAAAATAATTTTAAACACAATGCGTATTACAAAAAAAATTGGAAAATAACCAAAGAAAATTTTAATATAAAAAAAACAAATAAGCTAAAAAAAATAATCAAATTACAAACATATCATTCCAAATTAATAAAACTTGATTAAGAGTAAAACTATGGCATAAACCAACTTTTATATAAAAATATGGGAAAATAAACCCATAAAAGTGAAAATTCTAAAAAAAAAAACCATAAATTAATTTTTTTTTTAGAAATAAGTCATATTTTTGCACATTCTATTAAAATTCTCATGTAAAATGTAATTTCCTCTTGTATTAAATTATTATATTTACAACAATTTGGATGTTTATACCGCCAATATTTTTGTTTAATGTCTTTATGATCTTTTATACACTGTTTTGTTTCAATTCATATGTTTGTGTGGTTTGGAAATATTTGGTTTAACGTAACTCTTCTGAAATTTCTAGACTCTATGTTTTAGTAACTTCATTTTTTATTTGGTTAAAAAGTTTAAACTAATTGGTATATAGATCACTTCATTCAACAAGTATAAACTATTTTATTTAGTTTTTTTTGGTAAGCTAATAAATATTTTAGTTTAATATGTGATTGACCTCTCTATTTTGTTAAATGATAATTTAGATTCTATATTTTACAAAATAGATCACAATAGTAATTTATACCCAATTTTGGTAAAAAAAAATCCAAATATAATCTTTTATTTTTACCTCATCAACCATTTTCTCCGCTTCTTTGAACCCATCGCATCACTAACGACTTGAGAATTGATATTATGATTGAAAATATTTTGACCAAAATTGGATCTAGAGTAATGTTTTGATCAATTTTGTAAAACATAGGGTCTGAATTGTCATTTAACAAAACACACGAACCAATCGAGTATTCAGAAAAAACACAGGGGCCAAAATGATATTTTCCCTTGCTAATATGAAAAATTATGTTCTACATGATTCATAAATTTTTATATTTGTTTTTTTTTTATATATAATACATTATTAGTCACTTTAGTGATTCATGCTCGAATTATAAATTATAAACCAAGTTGTTTATTCTTAAACTTATGTCAGTATATAATTTATAAATTTTTTTACTTGATTAATAATTTGAACCTTTTGGTTTATCTTTTGGTGCTTTGATTATGTCAGTATATAATTTATAAATTTTTTTACTTGATTAATAATTTGAACCTTTTGGTTTATCTTTTGGTGCTTTGATTATGATTATATACCCGATTGGTTAATTTATTGATTGTTGCTCCAATGTTAAGTATTAACCAAATTGTTTGTTTATATATATATGGAAGACTTTTTAATGGTTACTACCCATAGATGAGTACTAACAATTATAATGATGTGACAACATAGTGACTTAGTATAGCAAGTCACCAACAGGTAAATATTTTTTATCTACATTAATTTCGAATTTTCATATATAATGCTTACATAATATTTTTTTTAATTTAATAAATATGTGACTGACATGTAATCAGGTAACCTTTCTAAAAATTTAAAAAATCAAAATATATTTTTAGAAATATTAATTAACAACTATAAATATGGATCATTGATCTTAATCTAATGATTAATATTAAAGTAATCATCCATGAGTAATAACCATTAAGAGTGACGTATACTAGGTAGAAACAACGTGCAATGCACGTTTGCTTAATTTTAAAATTGTAAACATGTTTATCATGTATTTATTTTTATTATATTTTTTTTAATTGTCTTATAAATTTTAAATAAATAAACAGTATCATAAAAATTAATAAATGATGTTTAATATAATGTATGACATAAATGTATTAAAAAAATTAGGGCAAAATATTGTCTATAATTTTAAGAAAAACTCGTTCACTTTCTTTAAAAAATATATATAACAGAATGAACTATAGTTCTATAGTATATATAAATATTTATATCAATAATCTCTACATATATGACATCTAAATACAACATTGACATAGATGTATACTTACATGGCTACATGGCATAAATATAAATTACAATAACATTTAAAAAGAAATTAATAATAGAAATAAAATAAGAATAGAAAAACTCATAGTGTAGAGTAGTATGCATACATCAACTATTTTAATTGATTAATTAATTTTTGTTTAAGTTTATGTTTGTTCTAGTTTTTGAATTTGGCAGTGACAACAAGAGATTATATATTAAATGTTTAATATAATATTAATATTAAGTGGTTCTACCCCAAGTGATGGTAATGACCTACGTCCACTTAGTGTTCTTATTAATGTAATGAAAACCTACGATCAGTAAACAAGGGTTTATCGAGTTTCACAAGCTCAACAAAAGATACAAAGTATTGTGTAAAAACAATAATTCTCTCTCTCAGTCTCTAAAGCTCCCTCTCATGAGCCCTTTGAGTCCTATTTATAGGCTCAAGGATCTCCTTATGGGCCGATGGGCCTTGATTACATTTAATACAAACATATCTGAATAATAATGGAAATTACACTTTTTACATAAATACAGGATCAAATATCTCTAGAAAATATCTGACATACTGCGACCAGCCCTGGTCGCCTATGAAATATCCCCTTTGCCATGTGAATTCTCCTCTGGTCGATGGTCGACCAGAACATAACCACTTAAATTGCCACGCGCATCTCACGTGCGTACTAATCTTGCCACGTCATCAAGTGAATATTTTTTGGGTAAACATTTGCCCCCAAAGTTTATTTTACTGCGACCAGCATTTAATAAACTTACTCGACCAGCTATTCGTCTGACTTGTGACATCCATCAGCACCTTTTCGAAAAAGTAAGAAATCATGACTTTTACAGTTTCCCAAAAATATTTCAACGGCTAATGCGATTTCCCAACATCGAAATCTTACTTCCATCATTACTTTTTAACTGCACTATGATCAGTATATATATATACCACCTTTCCAATTTTTACTTTTTACCAAAGCTTTATCTCTCTTCAAGAACTCAGAAAAATTTTCAAGAAAAAAAACCCAAAAAACCTCTGTGATCCGAGACGCCTTCGACTAGCTTCGAGCAACAATCTTTGTGATTCCTCTGCAAACTATAATCCAAGTAAGTTTCGTACCCACCTTCTCTTTTATGCATTCTAGAATAAATTTCGTGAGTTTTTCTGATTGTGCCTCCATTGTTCTTGATAAAAAGCTTTTCGGGTAATCGGGTTCATACAAAGATGTATAGAAACATGCCAGAATATGAATTTTAGGTAGTATAAAATACTAGGTGAAGTTTAGAATTTAACATGGAACATAGGAGTACTGACTTAGGGCCTGAAATCGAAGTGAAAATTCGATTTTACTGTTTTCGGAAAAATTGGATTTCTCCTGCCTGTATTCGAAGTAAAAAAGAAAACTTTTTGCATTCGCTTTTTGATCTATTTTTTCAAACTGCTCCCATGTTTGTAGTGTTTATACTAGGATGTTGTTGGTCGTATAAAAGCTTAACTTTTATACATGAGCAACGTTATCCTTATATTTCTCTTTTTCTTTCTATTGGTCTTAGATTCTCACTTCCCCTTTGCTCTTCTCAGATATTCATGCACGATCCTTGGGGAGGTGAGAGACCAATAGACGACGATCTTCTTGCATTACTATTCGAGGATCAAGAACAACCTTCCTTTCCTTTCCCTGAGCCTCCATTTTTACATCACAATCCCACGACCAGTCCTTCAGACAGCCAGCCACACATGGGTCGTTACACATCTCGTAAGAAAAAGAAAACCACCAATTGTCCTTTTAACCAACCAATACTGAGGGCCCATAAAATGACCCTCAACCCCTAAATTTTTTCACCACCAGACATTCAGCCAAAAGCCCGTCCTCGTGATGGCCCTCGAGCAGAAATGGACTGGTACGTCGCTCCTCCTAGTATCATATTGACGAGGATGGTTGTAATGCCCCAAAATCCCTAATAAGGTTTAGGACCTTGATTAGGAGGCTGGGAGGGCCATAATTGATTTGTTATGCCATTGAATGATTATGTGAATTATATTATTATATGATGATAAATGCATGCATATGGGTCTACATTTCATTATAAGGGAATTTTGGTAATTTGGCCCGTTGAGGGTGTAATTGTATATTTCCATGCATGTGGGTGAATTATAAATAAGACCACATTATAATGTGGATTTGTTCAAGCCATTCGGCATGAGACGATCTTTGAATACAAGTTAGCGGTTTGGTCATAACGGAGTTAATTTCGGGGCTCGGGGTGAGTCTCGCGGTAATTTGAGGATTAGTACATTACCGGGAATTAAAGGGTAATGGGATATGATTTATTGGTATTTGAGAATTTTGGGAATAACGGGAATTGGAGGGCGTTAATTATGATTAGCGGGATAAGTGGTGAAAGGACTATTTTGCCCTTAATGGACTTTGGGAGAGTGTTTTGACCCTAGGGGCATAATGGTCATTTTGGACCAAAATCAGTGACTTAGTCACTTTTTCCCTCATCTGAAGGTAACCTTAGAAATAGAGCATCATCATCCTCTCTCTCCCTCTCTTTTCTTTGAATTTCTTTGGTGGAAAAAGCTAGGATTTGAGAAGTTCAAGCTAGGGAATTGCTAGGAAGCTCTTGAGTTCTTGAGGTAATGATTCTCCAAGCTTTGATCCTAAGTTTCCTCTGCTTTTGTTAAGCTTTTACAGAGTTTATAGTTGATGCGAGTTATGGGAAATCAATGAGATTTTTGAAAAAGTTTTCTTGGGTTTTGATGAGGTTGTGGTATGGATGAAGTTTTGGGGTTAAATGGTATGTTTGGATGATGTTTAGGGTTGGTTTTGAAGCATGGTTTTCAAGGGAAGTCGCAGGGGAGAAGACCAGAAAAAAATCTGGTCTGTAGGTGGCGCCCCAGCGCTAGGCAAAGGGGAAATTGAGGTTCTCTCTGACTTGGGGCAGCACCCCCAGCGCTACCTAGCAGCTCCCCATCGCTAGGTCTTTCTTAGCAAGGCATGTTTTTAAGGCTCAGGATGACTTTGGGGGCTCGGGGGTTGGTTCCATTACCCCGTTTGGGTGGATTGGAAGTCCCGAGAGCACGAGATTAGTCCCGGGAGTGAGGTTTTAGATTATGAACCTTTTATTTATTTACTTTATTGATGGATTCCATATTGGTTATGACTAGGTGACCGCTAAGGGATCAAATGATTGGTCGTTCTCAAGGGTCGTTTATTTGTTATTTCTCACTCGAACCAGAGGTAAGAAAACTACACCCCATATGTGACATGCATGGTTATTCATGAGGCATGTTAAGTGTTTAAATGTGGACATTGATAGCATATCAAATGCTTAGCGAATCTTGCTCACTTGTGAATGGCACTAACTTATTAGTCAAAATCAACAATGGTGTCGGTATTAACTATGAAGCTGTGACTTACTAGTCAAGTTCGGCAGTGGTACTGAGCACTGGTCGTATGGCATTGACTTATGAGTCAAGGATGGTTTTAGTGTGTTTAACGCAAGCCGATAAAGATTAGATCTAATCGACATCTACATTGAATGACTCATCATGAGCATTAATGCCGCACCGACCTCAAGTTCGATGAAAACTAAAAGCGCTTGTCTAGTCTAAAGGCTAGTTATTTAGAGCCATAGCCAAAAGGCTAAGGTGACCTACACGTCACATGGCTAGGAGGGTATGGAACCTCCGAGATGGACTTATTAGTCATCTGACTAGGATAGACTTAACAATCATCTGATTGAGATAGATTTATTAGTCATTTTATCGGGATAGACTTATTAGCCATCTGATCAGGATAGATTTAACAATCATCTGATTGAGATAGACTTATTAGTCATCTCGATCGGGATGGACTTATTAGTCATCTGACCGAGATAGACTTATCAGTCATCTGACTGGGATAAACTTATTAGTCATTTGACCGAGATAGACTTATAAGTCATCTAATCGAGATAGACTCATCAGTCATTTATTTAAAGGGTGACTTATTAGTCAACTGTTCAGAATGACTTATTAGTCATCTACTTTAGAGAGACTTATTAGTCATCTGCTTAGAGCGCAGGACTTCACAAATATTTATTTATACCTGCTTGCATGTATGAGTAGGGTTATTATTGCTAGGCATGTATTATGATTTAGTAACATGTGTATTACTTGTTCATGAGCATATTGAGTTTTCTTGCTAGGCTTTGCTCACGGTGCTATGTGGTATAGGTAAAGGCAAAAGAAAGTTGAACCATCCTTGAGTTGGAGAGCTTAGGTGGCGATGTGTACATATGCGGCTGCTCGTCTGCCACAGCCGAGGTTTTAAAGAGGAACTAGGGTTAAACCCTATTTTGCCTCTTAGGTCGGTTGGTTGTAAATATTTTGTTGTAATAAAACTTTAAATTATATTTTTGGTATCCCCATGTATACGTTAAACGTTATATCTTAACCAAAAAATTTAACCCTAAACCGCTAATCATACTTAGTTACACGATTATGGCCAAATGACTTGATTAACGGGTTTGGCAATATTTAAATGCACACCGTAATGGTCCCTGGAGATTAGGGCATTACAATGGTGTCCAAGTATTCCAAGAAGTATAGGCTTCCTGGAATTACCTTACATAAACCCACACCCAACCCAAGGGAAAATGTAACGACCCAAATTCGCTAATAAGGCTTAAGGGTCTTGATTAGTGTGCCGGGATGGCATAATTGGGATTAGAGTGAGTATTATTGACTTAAATGTGTGAATATGTGATTAATATTGATTATATGATAGTTGATGATATTATGTGATAATATGAAATAAATATGTGATATATGTGAGAACCACATTATTATGTGGGTAGGTTCGCAGAGCACAACTCAAGACGATCCTAGGGTCAGATAGTGGGAAAAATCACAACGGGACTTAAGATATGACTTTGGATAAGTCAGGGGCATTTTAGGTATCGGGTAGCGGTTTGGACTATCGGGTCATGAAAATAAATATATGGAGATATATTTGAGGTTAGGATGTCTAGGCGGGGATATTGGGGGATTTTACCGTTTTGGCCTCGGGGACGGTTACGGCACCCCAAGCTTTGGGATTAGCTTAACAAGTAAGACAAAGGTTAGGAAGCCTTTAGGAAAAAAAGAATAAACCGACCTAAATTCTACTCAGCTGGTTACTCTCACTCTCACTCTTAAGAAAAAACAAAGGGGACTAACTAGAAGCACTCAAGGGAATTGGGGATTTGAGCTGAAGAATCTCTGGAAGTTTAGAGGGATTCAAGAGTAATCTTGAGGCTTAGCTCAGTGAATTAACCAGGACTGAATCAAGACTAAGGTAAGGGTTTAATCCATTTGTTTTCTTGAAATTCAACCTTAAGCTTCAGCTGGAGTATTGAGGGTATTACTCAATTGATGTTTAGGGTGGAATTGAGCTGGGGAAATCCTTGGAATCAGCTGGGTTTTGGCTAAGGGAAGAGTTCAATCAAGAAGGTAAGCTTTGTTTTATGAATTGATGATCTGAGTTTGAGTTTTGACTGGTTATAACAGGGTGTTTGTGTTCTTAGAGTCTCAAGGATTGGACGTGAATCTTCTATGGTTTATTGAGCTGAATTTATGTTGAGATTGTGTAGCATGAGTTGGGGATATGTTGGGTGTTGAAGTAGGAAGCTTAGGGGTAGTTTTGGTTGTAGTTTTGGGCTTTAAAATGATGGGTTTTCTGGGCACGAAGGGAAGGGTCGCGGCTCTGTTCTAGAGCGCTGCGACCCTAGGATGAAAAAGGGCCAAGGAGGCTTGGCCATGGGAGGGCGTCACGGCGCCCAAGGCAAGGGCCGCGACGCGTGTGTTGTTCAGCATGGGCTTGGTTCTATTTTGAGGCTAGGGCCACAGCTAAGCTTCAAGGGTCGCAGCCCTTGGTTGCTCACATGAGTTTTTGAGGGTTTTAGGCTCGGGGAAAGTGGTCTAGTGTGCTCAGGATTAGTTTCATCATCGTGCTTGGTGGAATTTGGATTCCCGGGAGTTAGGTTTATAACCAGAAACCTATATTCGTGTATTAATGGAACCTTATACTTTGGTTGTGACTAGGTGATAAAGGCTTAGGCTCGGGGACGGATTGTGCTTGAGGGGTGTGGCTCGTAGTCAATAACCGTATAGATTAAAGGTAAGAAAACTGCACCTGGTTGAATATATGTGATGGGACTAAGGGCTCCCTATTGTAAATGCTTGAAAAGATGGTATTATGCCATGCAATCCATTTAGTGAACCAACGGCCTAAGGGTGCCAAGGGTTTCACTAGCGCAGAGGGCATGGCTCGGCCACTGGTAGCCGATGATAGCTTATTATGCACTGAGCTCGGTTTAAGCGGGCCGGAGTCAGTGGGTTAAACAGAGGGTGCGGCCTAAGTCGTCGGCCCTAAATATTATGTGATATGAGTGTAATATGTGATTGATTGTATCTTGAATCTAAATGTATGAGCTAAACATCTGTTGTGGATTATCTGATGGGAATACATGCTTAATGAATTAACTGTCTGTTATTATTGATTGAGTTGTATAAGATGCTTTCTTTCTGGGCCTTGGCTCACGGGTGCTACGTGGTGCAGGTAAAGGCAAAGGCAAGTTAGACCAGCTTTGATTGGAGAGCTCAGCGAGCAGAATGTACATAGCCAGATGCCCGGCCGCCACGGTTGAGGTTTAGGCAGGGACGCGAGACCTAGAAACTGTATGTTTTGCCTTAATATGGCTAGTGAATACTCATGTACTTTTGGGAGTCTGTAAACGTATTTTAACTCTGTTTTCTTATGGGATCCCGTGTTTATAATAGTTAAAATATATGAAATGAGTCTTTTGAGACCAAAACCTTTTTAACCCTAGCTCTTACATGTTTAGTGACACGTTTTTAAAATAATGACTTTATTAGAAAGTCTTGCACCTTTATAAGTACACAGGGTAGCGGTCCTGGCTATCCAGGGAGTTACAGAAAACGTGCCTGGAGGCGCCTTCAGCGCCTGGTCGAGGTTTCACATCGAGGCAGGGGCAATCTTGCCCTTGCACGAATTTTTCCAAGGGGTGGCCAATTATTTCGAGGTTGCCCCTTTTAAAATAACACCCAATGGATATAGAGTACTATCAACACTATATATCCTTTATAACCACAAAAAATGGCCCGTGCCTACACCACACGAGATCAACTATCTGTTCGATCTTAAATCCAACCCCAAACAAAACAACACGGGGTTTTTCCCATTCTGCCACCAGGAATCTACTCGTATATTCCTGAGTGATGTCACCTACAAATCCAATGTAGGAAAGTACTTCCAGGAGTACTTCCTTACGACAGACCTGGTCACCGATAACCTGGCCTTCACTCGAGGAGGTAAATTTTTCGATCTCTGGTCGGACTTTCTGGTCACTTATTTTTTTTTCTTACATTGTCCTTAGCAAATTGGTGTTGCACCTAGGTCCATGGCATCAACCAAACCCCACTCCAGAGATGGAGATAAGGGCCATAGCCTTAGCCAGCATGACAAACATAGAGAAGAGCGTCAAGGAGCTGGTAACTAAAAGCAACTTAAGGCTGGTCGGCCTTCTGGAACCTCATCAAGAAGTGAGGGAATCCATCGTGGGGAGTGCTAATGGAGAGGAAATCCCCGAACAATAGCAAGATGTGTCACAACCCCAGAGGCAACGACCAACGGGAGTGACTATCCAAGAACCACTCAGCAGCCCCTGCCCACCATGGGAAGGGAAAACAAAAACTGCCGGATTACACCGGCCCTATATCCGAATCCTCTGAAGAAAACGGTATAGATATCTCCCTCTTAGATAATTTGTCTATCCCCTGCCACTTATCTGATAGAGATGGAAACTTTAAATTTACGACCAGTAATTTTAATTAAGACTTCTTCAAGGCAGATAGTGAGTGTAGCTATAGTTCTATAGATGATAGTTTGGGTATACTAGTTAGAATTTCTCTTTGCCTTATTCCATTACTTCTCTAAACTACTTTGTCTGATCGTTTGTTTTTATTTTGCAGTCATGCCTTCTGAAGACGCATTTGACATGTACGACTCAGCCGAAGCTCCAACAAGCGAGAAGAGGCCGAGCAGAAGGCAACTGGGGGAGTGCAGTAGCGAGCCTTCTAAGAAAAAGGTTCGATCAGATGACCACTCGGCTCCAACTCCTTCCCAAAACACAACTCCCCCTCCTCCTCCTCGTAGTTGCCCTTCCTCCGAGTAGGCAGGGAGATCCCTGACCATTGATTTGTTGAGAAGCGCCTACAACGCTACCCACGAGAAGTTGCAAAGACTATCTAGGCACCACCACAGCCAGGATGCCTTTTCTCATATTCCTTCGTAGAAAAACAGCCAGGTCACGAGTCGCGGACTGTCTGAAGTCCTTAGTGTAAGTGTGTTTCTCTTCTTTTTTTTCAGTCGAGCAACATTTTCTATAATTGCCCCTAGCCGGTTAATTTTTTTTTTTTCTGTTCGCAGGGTATCGTGACCATGAGCCATAGTGGGTGTCTTGCTGAGGAGACCGAGGCCAAATATGTCGAGGAGATCAAGGAGTTAGAGAAGAAGGTTAAGGCGGCTGAAGACAAAGTCGCCAGTTTAACCGAGGAGTTGAAGAAGAGCCAAGGAGAGTTGGCCAAAGCTGTTGCTGCCAAAGAAAAATTCAAGGTGGCCTAAGAGAACAACTTCAAAGAAGCGACTGAACTCCAAGAGGACCTGATGATCAGCATGAAGGAGGCCACTGAGCTGGAGGGGCAGGTCAAGCTACTCGAGGAGACTAACTCTCAAAACCTGGAGAGGTTTAAAGGAGCAACCTTCAACTGCTTCCACCTGTTCTGGAAGAACAACCCAGGGGAAAACTTCAACTTCCTCCCCTAGCAGATGAGGCAGGTTGAACTTGCGAAATGCACTACTCGCCTTGAAGAAGAGAAGAAAGCTCAGGAATCTCCTAAAATTTCCTTGGCGACAGGCATTGATGGTGCTGAAGATGATACTGGGACAACAGTCGACCAGAAATCTCAGCCCGATCTTCCCCCAGCTGCACAATGATTTATTTATTTATTTTTGTAAACATATGCGAACATTTGTTCATAATGTTGAGACAATTTTGCTGCGTAATATAGCTTTTCTTTTAATTTTAATTACATCCGAGCAGCAACTGCTCGCGGTGTAAAGACATTTCATTATGATATCATAATATTTGCTATTATTACAACATATGTTTGTATAACCGAACTTAGCATAACACTTTGTTTTAATTTTACAAAATTAAACCAATTTTTTTTTAAAAAATACTCTAAGTGCCATAGTATGCTTTCCCTTATTTTTCTCATGTGTTTACATATGCTTTGCTCGCTTATTATTTTATATGCCCCCCAAGTGATCGAGGAGCTTAAGGTCCTCGGTCACTTGTCATGACCAAGTCCTGTTCGAACATTACTGCTCGCGTACTTATAATTAAAATGATAATATAACAAAACAACACACGTAATGAGCAAATACTTGTAATAAATACAATAATTAGCAAGAATAACAAGCTACGCACAGTTCCTTTTATTTCTCGTAATAAATGGACAAAAATCGTGTCTTTACGAGTGATCAAAGATTTATCTTACACTTATAAGCGCCCAATCAATAAACTAACTAACCCTTGTTCATAAACTTGTAAAAAGTAAAATTAATACAAGCCAATTCTTTAGAAAGAATTGTTCATTGATAATACTTGCATAGGTGTTCTCCATTCCAATAGCGAGGAATGAGATCTCCATTTAAGCGAGCAAGTTTATATGTGCCTGGTGAAGGATTTCTTCAATCTGATACAGACCTTCCCAGTTTGGTCCAAGTACTCCGGCAGTCTGATCGCGAGTCTTGAGAAAAACTCTTCTAAGTACCAAATCCCCTATGTTAAACTTTCTTTCACGTACTTTAAAGTTAAAATATCAAGTGACCTTTTGTTGTTAACTTGCTACTCAAAGTTGAGCTTGGTCGCGCCTTTCATCGACTAGGTCCAAAGCCTCCATCAATAATTTGTTATTAGTGTTGTGGTCGTATGTTAGCCTTCTATGTGATGGTGGATTTAGCTCAACAGGAAACATGGCATCATACCCATAGGCCAAGGAAAACGACGTATGGCTTGTTGCTGTCTGGTGGGATGTTCTATACGACCAGAGTACTTCTAGTAATTATTCTGGCCACGCCCCTTTTGCTTCTTCAAGCCTTTTCTTTAGTGTGTCCTTCAGAATCTTGTTGACGGCCTCAACTTTTTCATTTTCCTGTGGATGAGCTACCGATGAATTTTTTTTTTATAATTCCATGCCTTTCGCAGAAATTAGTGAAAAGATCATTGTCAAATTGTGTGCCATTATCAGCGACAATTTTCCTCGGCAACCCATACCGGCATACGATGTTCTTGACAACAAAGTCCAATACTTTCTTGGTAGTTATTGTTGCTAGTGGCTCAGCTTTGACCCACTTTATAAAGTAGTCAACAACAACTACTGCATATTTGACATTCCTTTTTCCTGTAGGTAAAGACCCGATCAGAGCAATTCCTCATACTGCAAATGGCCACGGACTTTGCATTTGTTTAAGCTCATTTGGGGCTACTCGCGATATCTTGGAGAATTTCTGGCACTTGTCACATTTTCTAATGAAATCCATAGAGTCCTCATTTATGGTAGGCCAGAAATACCCTTGCCTGATAATCTTTTTTGACAAACTCTGCCCCCCAACATGATCTCCACAGAAGCCTTCGTAGACCTCTTGCATATGTTCCTTGGCTTTCTCCTTAGAAACACACCATAACAAAGGCATTGAGTACCCTCTTCTATACAAAATTCCGTCAACCAGAATAAATTGAGCCGATTGTATTTGAAGCGTCCTCGCTTTGTTTCTTTCTACTGGCAGCACTCCCTGTTCGAGATATTCGATGATGGGCGTCATCTACTGCAGCTTGAATCACTAGTAATGATTCTTGTATTTGAATGCTCGGTGCCAACAAATGTTCAACTGGTACTATGCTCAAGGCGTCGACATCTTTCGCACTTGCTAACTTGGCCAAGGCATCAGCATTTGAATTCTGATCACGAGGCACTCGTTGGAGAGTATACTTTTCAAATTGTGCCAATAATTCATTTGCTTTGTTCAAATAAGCAACCATCCTGAGACCCCTAGCCTGATAATCTCCCATAATTTGATTAACTACTAACTGGGAATCACTATATATTTTGTAGTGAATTTATATCCATGTCCTTAGCTAGTCTTAATCCTGTGAGCAGAGCTTCATACTCGGCTTCATTGTTGGACACTATAAATTTGAATCTGATTACACAGTGGAATCGATGTCCTTCGGGTGTGATTAAAATCAAACCTGCTTCTGCATTATGCTCGTTGGAAGAGCCGTCTACGAACAACTTCCAGGAAGGAGCTTGATGTTGACTTTCAATTTCTTCCATTGGTTCGCTTACTGGGATTCTGGTGAATTCTGCGACGAAATCTGCTAGAGCTTGTCCTTTCACAGCTGCTCATGGAGAATAAGAAATTTTGAACTGTCCTAGTTCAACTACCCATTTTAATAACCGACCAACGACTTCTAGTTTTTGCAAGACTTGCCATAATGGCTGGTCGGTGAGTACCACGATGGGGTGAGCTTGAAAGTAGGGTCACAGTTTTCTAGAGGCCAGAATCAAGCAATAGGCGAACTTTTCTATGGGTGGATACTGTAATTCTTCCCCCACTAGCCTTTTGCTTACATAGTATACTGCTTTCTGAATGTTGTCTTCTTCTCTGATTAGAATAGCACTAACATCATACTCTGTGATTGCCAAGTAGATGAACAAAGTTTCTTTTTCGACTGGTTTGGACAAGATTGGTGGTTGCGACATGTGGGATTTTAAAGCCTGAAAGGCCTGCTTGCACTCTTCAGCCCATTCAAACTTCTTGTTACCCCTGAGTAGATTAAAAAATGGAACACACTTGTCCGTTGACCTAGATATAAATCTACTCAGGGTGGTAATCCTTCTAGTTAGGCTTTGACCATCTTTAATCTTGGCAGGAGACTGCATCTCGATCAGTGCCTAAATTTTTTTGGGATTAGCTTCGATTCCTTGTGAGTTTACTATGAATCCCAAAATTTTTCCTAATCCAACACCAAAGGAACACTTGAGAGGGTTCACCTTCATCTGATATTTGTTCAAGATGTTGAAGCATTCTTGCAGATCCTTGATGTGTTCTTCGACCTTCTTTGACTTAACCAGCATGTCATTGACATATACTTCTATGTTAATGCTGATCAGCTCTTTGAGCATATGGTTGACCAGTCGTTGGTAAGTCGCGCCAGCGTTTTTCAAACCGAAGGGCATCACTTTATAACAGTAAAGTCTCGTTTCTATTCAAAAGCTAGTGTGATCCTCATCAGGTGGATGCATACTAATTTGATTTTATCCAGAGTATGCATCCATGAATGATAAAATTTCATGCCCTGATGTAGCATCGACCAGCCAGTCGATTCTTGGAAGTGGGAAACAATCCTTCGGGCAGCTTTTAATAAGTCTATGAAATCCATGCACATCCTCCACTTTCCATTCATCTTGGGAACCAGTACGGGATTAGAGACCCAAAATGGATAAAATGCTAGCATGATGAATCCATTTTCCTTCAGCTTCTTGGCTTCTTCTTTTAGGGCCTTCGATCTGTCTTTGTCGAGCAACCTTCTTTTTTGTTGCACAGGTGGAAAGTTTTTGTCTACATTTAAGACATGGCTAATCACCACTGGGTCTATCCCAACCATATCTTTATGCGACCAGGAAAACACCTCCTGGCGCTCTTTCAAAAATTCTACCAGTTTTTTTTGTTGTTGTCTCTAAGTTTTTACTGACTTTCATAACTCTAGTCGGATCTGCTTCTTCTACTTGGAGCTCCTGAAGGTCTTCCACGGGTCCAACGTTCTCTTCAAAATTCCCAAAACGAGGATCTAAATCCCTATCCTCACTTTGGGCAACACCCTATTTGGTGACATGTTCACCTGATTAGGCTTGTATTTCATTTGTCACCAGCAACATTTTCCCGGATTTTTCTCTCGATCCGCCTCTTTTTGCTTTTGTGATCGAGGATTTATAACATTCTTGTGCTTCTCGCTGGTTTCCCAACACGCATCCAATTCCTGCGTCGATTGGAACTTCATGGCCAAATGCCATACTGAGTTCACTACCTGTGGATCGACGAGAATGGGTCTTCCAATCACAGCGTTATATGCGGAAGGACAATCAACTACTATGAAAGTAGCGAGTAATGTCCTGTTCGTAGGTGCAACCCCTGCTGTGACTGGAAGTCTGATTAATCCAGTTAGTGCGAGTCCTTCGCCGGAAAAACCATAAATGGTTTGGTTGCATGGTTCCAAATCTTGCACTGACAATTTCATCCTTTCCAATGAAGATTTATACAAAATGTTGATTGAGCTTCCTGTATCCACCAACACTCGCTTGACCATCATGTTGGAAATTTGAACATCCACGACCAGAGGATCAGAGTGGGGAAATTGAACATGCTGAGCATCTAGCTCGGAGAAAGTTATTAATTCTTCCTCTGTTCGAGCTTTTTTGGGAGTTCGCTCCTCGACGTTCAACATTTCAATATCTTGATTGTGATGTAAGGTTCTGGCATATCTTTTGCTTGCCTTCCCACTCTCATCTACTATGTGTGGTCCTCTGCAGATGGTCAGAAATGTACCAGCAACTGGAGCTAGCTGTAAAGGAGGCGAGCGTTGGCGTACATGTGCCTGCTCATTGCCTCCTTGAGCCTTTTGTTGCGAACTTCCAGTCGCTCACACATACCTCCTTAGATGTCTTTGTCTGATAAGGAACTCAATTTCATTCTTGAGCTGGTTGCACTTATTGGTGTCATGGCCATAGTCATTATGAAAATGACAAAACTTGGTAGTATCTCTCTTGGATATATCTTTCCTGATTGGGGATGGTCGCCTAAAGGGAATAGTAGTGTGACTGGCCTGGTGTACCTCCGCTCTACTATCGACTAGGGCTGTGTAATTGGTGAACCTCGGCTCGTATCTATTCTGTTTTGGGCGCTTGCTATCAGACATTGTCGGCTCATGGCTTACCCTTTTCCCCCCATTCTTCCCATTATTTTTGCCATTGCCATTGGTTCTCCCAGATCTATTGGTGACTTTGGTAGGATCTTCTTTCGGGCCCTGGTCGTTTGTAGGAGACTTTCCTTCATTGGCAATGGCCTCCTCGAGCTTGATATACCTGTCTGCTCAATCTAGAAATTCTTGAGTGCTCTTGACTCCATTTTTTTCATAAACTATTCCAAAGGGCTGAGTGGCATCACACCCCAGCAGTGAGAGCCATCATCTTTCCCTCATCCCCAACCATCTTGGCCCCAACAATTGCTCGCATGAATCATTGAATATACCCTTTCAGGGTCTCTCCTTCTTTCTGGTGTATTTCGACTAGATGATTGGCCTCAGTCGGATGTACTTGACCAGCATAGAACTGTCCATAAAACTCCTTTATGAACATTTCCCAAGAAACTATACTGGCCGGATGGAATTTGAAAAACCACCCCTGAGTTGTTTCGGAAAAATTCTGCATCAAGCATCGTCTGACATATTTTAGATGTCCATCTATATCTCGAATTTGTTCATGTGAGATACAGGATCCTCCAACCTGATGAAGTTGGGCAAGATCGGCATTTTAAATTTCCTTGGAGTCTCTGCCACAATGATTCTATGCACAAATGGGGTGCCCTTTCTCCGATCAAATTCTATATGGGATGTTCGGTTCCTAGCCAGCTGCTGGACGACTTGATTTAAGGCATCTAATTGGGCCTGTACAACATCTAGTACTGCCTGAGCGACTGGTGCTGGGGGGAAATACTCGCTGTGCCTTTCCCTTCGATCATTGAGAACATCCCTCAGATCTTCATCCTTACACCTTTGCTCGCTCACACCTCGTCGGTCAAAGACATTGGATTGTTTAGGTTTCCCCCCAACATTCTGGCTTATTGGTCAGTTCTCCATTGGCGGGGGGTTCTGTCCTTCACCCCTCTCCTGTTGTCGTCGACCAGCATTCCTCCTGCTAGAATTCGCCTCATTATAATCATGGCCCTCTCTAAATTGTGACCTATGACGGTGTGACCTGCTGTTCGCATTATCTCCCTCTCTCCCTGCTGGAACGTCCCAATAGATAGATGGAGACCTGCATTGGTCGGTAGGTCCCCTAGCATTATTATGTCGTGAGGGACCCCTGACCGCAGAGCCTGACTCCACCTGCCTTCTGCCCTCCAAAGGATGTTGTCCTCTGCTCGAAGAGTTTTGTTCCTCAGCCATTTGGCGACTAGGGCTTCTAGGATGTTGTCCGGCCCTATTCTGTCTTTGCTGCTAGGTGTTTTCTCGACCAGTGTGAGAGGGTGGCTGTTGCTCAGGATCCTAGAAAGGCCTCTTCTGCTGAGCTACAGGGGGTTGCTCTGGCCTCTGAGGATGCATTGGTTGTGGCGGATTGTGGTGATGCTGGGGATGCTCTGAATGTGAATTTTGTTGTGGGTGAGTACTAGGTGGCTGATCCAGTTGGGAGGCAAGTGCAGGCTGTCCTTGTGCCAATTGAATGGCTGCCTCCAAGGCTGCAGTGGCATCTCTTTGTCGACGGTCCATGTTAGCTTGCCGCTCATTCAGTTCTTGGCGTTGCTGGTCAATCTCCCTCTGCTGCAACTGTAGCATCCCAAATTTGTTAATAAGGCTTAGGGCCTTGATTAGCGTGCCTGGAGGGCAATAATTGATTAATTATGTTAATATGTGAATTCGATGAGTATGTGATTAGAAATGCATGTTTAGGTGAATTAAATATGCATGTGGGCCCCATTTGGTTGTTAGGGGCGTATTTGTAAATTTTAGCCTGTTGAGGGCATAAATGCAATATTTGTGTATATTGTGATTGACACCATAAGTGAGTGGTGATATATCTGTAATGCACGATCTGAGACAGTCCTAGGAAGTAGTTTAGCTAGAAAGTCACAACATGGTCGAATACCCGGCTCAGGAGGAGCCTAGGGGTATTTTGGGTATATAATATGAGTTTGAGATTTATTGAGTATCGGGTAGTAATTTAGTAATGATTTGAGTGTGCCAGGATTAATGGGGATTTTTAGGTGTACTCAAGGACTTAGCGGGATATGTCTAATGACTAAATTACCCTTGGTGGTATTTGAGGACATAGACTAACTTAAGGGGCAATGCAGTCATTTTGGCAAAAGGATTTATACCATTTGGAGGCTGGGGACTCTAGAACACTTAGACAAAACAGAGGAGAGGAAGGAAAAGAACCAATTTCTCTCAGCTCACTCTTCCATTCGGTTCTCTCTTTCTCTCTCCTTGAGGTTGGATTTTTGAAGGATCTTAGGACAGAAATTCAAGAGTTTAGAGGCTTAGTCAGAATCAAGGGTAAGTTTTTAATTTAGTTCTTTGTTGAATTCTGCTGGGAAGTGTTGTGGTTGGGAGCTGATTTGTGTTTTGTTTTGTGGGTTGTTGGGATGAAGTTTTGGCAAGGTTAAGCTTGAGAGTCTGGTAATTTAAGCTTGGAACTGGATTTGAAAGCAGCTCAGGGTCGAATTCCTATTCAAGGTAAGAATTTCATTGATTTCTGAAGTGAATTTTCTGTTGTGGTTTAAGTTTTGTGGAGTTTTAAACCACTAGGTGATTTTGAGCTTGGATGAGTGTATGAGTTAGTTTTCTGGTGTTTATGTGTTGTGATGTTGTTCATTTTGATTTTTGGGTCGAATTGGAACTTGGGTGTACTTGGGTAATTATTTAGGTAAGTTTTGGCTCGGGAAAAATAGTGGGAAAACCTAGTTTTCTGGGTTCTTGTATGAGCGTCGCGACCTTGTTCTTCTGTGCCGAGGTGTTGGGACGAGTCTGGATAAGGAGCCCCTGCTAGGCACCGCGGCCCCTGTAGGGTTGTGCCGCGACTCTAGGCCATTTTTCAGGGTGTTGGATTTTGTGTTTTTAGGGCCTTGGTCCAGGGGGCTCGGGGGACGCTTTTGCCACCTTGTGTGGGGAAACGGGAGGTCCCGAGAGAACGGGATTGGTTCCGGGATACAATTATGAATTGGTTAGTAACTAGAGCGTTACTTGTGTGTTGTGACTAGGTTTTCAGTGAAGCTCGGGTTAGAGGACTGTGCTCGGGATTTCAGTGCTTAAGAAGCTTGGGACAGAGGTAAGAAAACTGTTGTACCCGTAGAGAAGGGCGTGGCCCTATAGTTTGTATTGCAGAGCATGGCCCTATGTGATTGAATTGTAGGGCATAGCTCTATTATTTATGTTATGTATTTGTTTAAGTATTTCTTGATTATATGCTATATATTGCATACTTGTGAATGAATGGCAAAGGCCGGTGTTGACCGCGTTTTTGGCCAACGACGTGTGAACGTCAAAAACGATAAAACCTTTAAGAGAAAATAAACGACATAGATGATTTTATAGTGGTTCAGCCCCAATGTGTTGGTAATAGCCTAATCCACTTAGAGTTATGATTATATATCTACACTCAAGATCAGATGAACCTGAGTCAACTGAGTTTCTTCAGTGTAGATTACCATAATACAAGAATTCTCTCAAATACAAGTACTTTCTCTCTCTCTAGAAAATTCAGATCAAAAGTTCAAAATTCCAAAAAGTCCCCTTTATGATGCCATAAACCTTGTATTTATAGGCTCAGGATCGCACAGATGATATCCCCCATCATCGGGATATTTTATTATTCTCATTATATTAAAATTACAATAATATTAAAAATATAACAATACACTATATTCGTGGGATAAATGAGAGATTCCCGTGTATGCCAAGACCGATTCTTGTTGAAGCCATTTCTAGGAATCTTAACATAGTCCTGCTCCATCCAGTCGATCCATATCACATTCAAGCTGGTCGACCACACCTTCACGGGGAAGACACGCCCTTGGCTGGGCAGATATGTACTTGGCTGGGCAGACATGCACTTGGCTGGGCAGACATGCACTTGACTGGGCAGACATGCACTTGGCTGGGCAGATATGCACTTGGCTGGGCAGACAGGTCATGATTGGTTGGACATGGTCATGACTGGTCGAACATGGTCATGACTGGTCGGACATGGTCATGACTGGGCAGACAAGGTCATGCCTGGGCAGACAAGGTCATGCCTGGTCGGTCATGAAACTTGACTGGCCAGTCAAATTTCTTAATTGGTCTACCGGGTCACTCCTAAGCCAGATCACTTTATCACAACTCCGAGGAGCCAATATATTTATTGACTATTAATGTGTCGTCTACGGGCCATGTATTGCCACGTCATCGTTCTCCAATTTTTGGGGATAACAGCCGGGAACGGCGAAGGTCGAGAACGGCAAGAAGTCGGGTACGGCAAGGGGCCGGGAATGGCATTAAGCATGTGGAGTGCAAGGCCGAGTACGGAAAGGACCGGGAGCGGCGTTGAGCACGCGGAGTGCAAACCGCTAGGGTGAGACCATTCACGGATGCATGAGTTATCCTCACAGTGTAGACCGTGAGCCCAGGACTTGGTAAAGCTCCTGGGACGACATGGTCACTATACGGTTAGCCTGTTGGCAACTTTGTTATATATGTATTAATAGATATGCATATGTTGATTATTTGTGTTGAGTTTTCTTGTTGGGCTTCAGCTCATGGGTGCTCTATGGTGCAGGTAAGGGCAAGGGAAAGGTCGACCAACCATGAGTACGAAGAGCATGAAGCAACGTGTACATGTTCAGCCTACCTGGTTGCCACGACCAGGGTTATTTTGAAGAAAATGCAATGTATAGACCTGAATTTGTTGCCTAGTCGACCTTAAATGTATTTTGAGATGTAAAGTATTTTATGAACAATATTTTTTTTGGGATCCCAAATGTATAACGCTTTATAATTTCAATGAATGACTACATTTTCAAATTAAATGACTTTTATTACAGTTTAGCCACACTTTTAACCTAAAACCTCGATTAGCGAGTTAATTGCACATTTTAAACTCACTTAGTAGCGACTCCAAGGATGTAGGGCGTTACAGCAACACCATTGTTTCAGCCACATTCTCTTGATTAGCTTTCAAATTAACTAATTCTTCTTGCAACATAATTAGAGTTGTCCTTAAAGTTTTAGCATCCATCTCCTCTTCCAATTCTACATGTGGTTCATCCTCAGCTACACCTTGTGGAGGAGGTTGAGTTGGCACATTCTCAGAGGTTTGTCCAGTTTTCCTAGTTGTTTTCTCCATTTGATCTTCTTGGAGGTCTTGAGTTCAGCTCTCAACGAAAGCACCAAAATGTTGACCCTTGATTTGGTCAACGACATGGAGTCAAATAAAACGACAGAAATAGATGAATTCAAGTCAAGAAGATAAATGACACAAGGATTTATAGTGGTTCGGCCCCAAGTGATGGTAATGACCTACGTCCACTTAGTGTTCTTATTAATGTAATAAAAACCTGCTATAAGTAAACAAGGGTTTACCGAGTTTCACAAGCTCAACAAAAGATATAAAGTATTGTGTAAAAACAATACTTCTCTCTCAGTCTCTAAAGCTCCATCTCATGAGCCCTTTGAGTCCTATTTATAGGCTCAAGGATTTCCTTATGTGCCGATGGGCCTTGATTACATTTAATACAAACATATCTGAATAATAGTGGAAATTACACTTTTTACATAAATACAGGATCAAATATCTCTAGAAAATATCCGACATACTACGACCAGCCCTGGTCGCCTATGAAATATCCCATTTGCCGTGTTAATTCTCCTTTGGTCGATGCGCGACCAAAACATAACCACTTAAATTGCCACGCGCATCTCACGTGCGTACTAATCTTGCCACGTCATCAAGTGATTCTTTTTTGGGTAAACAGTTTAATATGATATTATTCTAATACGTGAAGTTTAAAAGTTTAAGTTTAATTAAATTTTATTTAAGTTATAAAATATATGGTTTTATTATTTTTAAATAATTACCATTGTAAAATATCTCAAAAATATATTATTTTAATTTGTTTAATTATTTATTTATTTAATTTTATTTAAGTTTAAGTCAATATGTAAAAAATATCATATTTTAATTTGTTAATTATTTATTTATTTAATTTTATTTAAGTTTGAGTCATGTTTACAATCTACTGTTAAATATATAAATATTCTGTTAAATATAAGAATATTCTGTTAAAGTTAACGGAAAAAAATAAAAAACAGTTTGTTGGCGCGATTTTTCGCCAACAGTGTATTACGAAAATTAGTTGGAATAAACTAGTGCTTAAGGATAAACCGTAATAAGAATAATAACTCTTAAAGATGCTTAGAATGATATAGTAAGAACACTCGTTCCTTTTTACGTGGTTCGGAGGTTAAAATCCCCCTAGTCCACGAGTCGATATTATTGTTGTATGTCTCTCTATATTTTGACAGAGTATTTGCATTACACAGAGAAAACCCAACCTCTTTTCTATCCAAGGTCCTGGTATTTATAGAAGAACCATCCCATGATAGGTGTTAGGGTTGTCACGTGAATATTCATCCCTTTTTGTGACCTGTCTTCTACAAATGATGAATATTACAATATATCTTAAGGTAAGCTCTAATCATTAGGTAAAAATGATCATGGGCCGCTTGGCATAATCAGACATGTGATGTCTGATTATGCACGTTTATATTACGTGTTCGAGAATTCAGGGATAAATGGACATGCAATGTCTGACCATGCACGTTTATATATAACGTATCCATCTTAATAAACTCGTGGGCATGGCAGGTGGTCAGAGGACTTCGACCTGAGCATAATGCCAGCCCGTGTCCATGAGGTTGTAAGTTATATCTATCTCCATCTCGTACTTTAATGTTTCGTGCTCCTCAGCTTGTGTTATTATCTGGGGGTTCGCACTGCCTCCGTTGAGGAGATATCAACTTGTGGGTCCCTTAGAATTGTCCTTAGATAGCCAGTTGTACTCGAGCTGCATAAAAGACCCAGGCTGAATATCAGGGCGTACATTTGCCCCCAAGTCCCTGCCCGTGTCTTATGACGTCATTCTCTGACTGACACGGTGGGGACTTTTAAACTTCTGTTGCGATTATCCATGGTTGTTCATTACTTGAGTACTGGACACGTGGAACGCCGCGATTGGCGCCTGTTCGGGTTTCGAGGATTGCATTAAATGGCCTGGCCACCTTTTTTGCCACCGTTTAATCTTTCAAAACATGACCCTTGCATCTCGCATTAGCTTGATCAGACGGTCTGTGTTTCTTTATGCTTATTACGTATAAATAGGGCTGGCAATTTTCAGTGTCCATACCCTCTCATTTGAAAATTTTCCTAGTTTTCTCTCCTTTGAACTTCGAAAACCCTTCTTCCTTTTCTCATAAAATCCCAAAAATCTGCCACCGAAACCTTCGTAAGCCCAGCCACCAAGGATTTTTTTACGAACTCTCCTTCTACGTTGCACTTTCCTTCCGTCGAAGAACACACTGTAAGTTCTCTATTCTACTTGAACTTTCTTTTACTGGTTTTTTGTGTATTTCTTCTTTCTTTATAACGCCAATCTACACTTCATCGTCACTAGCATTAGGCTGTTCCCACATGTTTTTGGTGCACATGTTTCGGTTTAGGTTTATTTAGTAGGTTCTAAAATACATCTAAGATGGTGATGTTCATAAACTGGGTAAATATTCGGGTGATTCTTGGGTAATTTTTAGAAAATATCCATTAGGCATGTAGGAGATGAAAGGTTTTTTGGTTTCGACATTAGGTTGCGTAGGGGCTACGCTTCTTGGGCGGTTTTGCTATAAACCATTCCCCAAGGAGGGTGGTGGCCTGTCTTTCTGACACACGGATCCCTAAATATTAGGGGTCTGTTGGGAAACCTAGGTGCATAGCATAGGCAACGCGTGGCATCACACCGCGGGCTGATATTGCATCAGCTCGCGTGTTAGGACCCCTGGCCTTTGTTATTTCTTCTGTTAAAAAAATTCTACATCGCCCACTAAAAACTCTGTTGTTCTTATTCGATAGGCGAGATGATGGCACCCAAGAAAGGCGCATCCAAGAAGAACGTAGCTGGCTCGTCGTCCCAGCACTATCATAAGGGAAAGGAGGTTGTCCCTGATTACCCCCTTCCTAAATTCAGCCTCGTGGTGGAAAAGGAGGTCACGGTCGCTCCTAACGCATTTTTTAAGGCTGAAAGGATTGTCTCCAAGATAACGACCCAAGGAAGGGTCTACAAGATTCTGCTGTCCCACAACATCGAGGTTGGGACGGGTGCTCTCATCGCCCGACCTCCCTACGAGGGTGAGCAGAGTTGTGCACCACTCCAGGATGATTTCGCGGCCTGGAGTGATGAACACTTAAAGGCCAGGGCCTTCCTCCTCCTCGACCAGTACTTCGCGGACTTCCTCAACTATGTGAGGTTGGCGCCATTCCAGCTCCCCCCCAACTCGTATCGGCTATTGGCGGGGTTGAAGTACCTCTTTCTAAAGCATGAGTGGGAGGTCCCCTCTCCGGCAAACATCCTATACTTCTTCTGCCTTAAATCTAGCCCGGACCAAAGGGGACGAGGCGACGGGTTCTATTACTTGACCCGGTTCCCAAACTCGCCCGCAGTCATCGAGCTACCCAGTCATCCCAATGACTTCAAAGACAAGTTCTTTATGTCGAATGGGTTTCGCAACTGCGAACACCGATACTTCAACCGCCCTCGTAAGTCTTCTTTCTTTTCTTAGCTCGTAAAAAAGAAAGTTCCTTTCACACTTAGTTTTTCTTGCGTGCATATTGTCTGGAGTGTCTTCATGCAACCATTTTTTTGAGGATGACCAAATCAGTGACCCTTAGGGGTCAATATGATACTTTGGCAGGGCTCTCGTCTAGTGAGAAGGACTACCGCCAGTATATGTCCGATGACACGATGTTGGCGTGTAAGTTACTTGCTGAAGGTCAAACCTTGGCCTTGAGAAGAACGCGGGCCAACATTCTTATAATTCGCGGGCTCTCGCCCGTTCCTGAAAGGAACGTTGAGGCCAGCGACAATGAGGTGCCAGAAGAGGCAAGGTACCCCTCGTGCGAAAGAGGTGATCTCCCGAGGCCGGCCAGGACCCCATTGCTGAGCGAACTGCGTCGGGGGCAGCAGCCAGCCCCTCCGGCTAAGGTAACCTATATCCCTTTAGGGATTTAGATAGGGTTGTTGCCGACCTTAGGCTAGTCAGGTTTAACCCAAACTAGCTCATACACCGTCACCCTAATGACCCCGACCGTAACATAACCTTGCTCCAGTGTGTGGACCATTTAGTGTTGCATCATGACATTGGCCATCCTAGGGGGACCGTAGTAGTAGACAATACCTTGTCCTTTAGGTCGGCCTTCTTCAAAGTGTATGGAACCAACCTGAGGTCGTGGCCTTCCCTTCTCCAAGGTGTTGTTGCTCCTGGACTTAGGCAATATGTAGAGGAGTCTAGTCCTGAGGTAGAACCTGACCCGGAACCTCCCCTAATCCAAGAAGTGACTTAGGCTCTCCTTCCCCTATAGTAGTTCTGAGGTCGGAGGTCGTGGAAATAAACTCCTCCTCTAGCTCGGAGGGTAGGATTTTTTGTTACTTTGTACATATTCTCTTTGTAAACTGATGAATGTATATGCATACTTAACACATTTCCCATTCTTTTTCAGGTGAGGAGATGACACAGTGAGGGGAACTCGACATCCGCTTGATGTTCTAGGAAGGGAGATCCAGTGAGGGTCCCCTTGTGAAGAAACTTCGGCCCACGTCAAAGAAAACGCCTCCCCTAGCCGCGACTGCTTTCAAATCCCCGACCAAGGGGAAAGGCTCGGGCTCGGGAGCTCCGTTTGCCACACCCTTGGAGAAGAGGGGTCCGGCTGCACCCCCTCCTCACTTTCCCCCAGCTCCTGCTTGGGACCAGGTAGCACTAGTTGGTCCCCCAGCTCCAATAGTCCCCGCCACCACTGTTCGCATCCCCGTCAACACCCAGGACCTGGAGCAAATTCCAAACACTTTTTGGGGGACTGTCTATGAGACGACGAACCACGCGGTGGAGCACTTTGATAAGGCCAAGCCCAATGACCTGAGGGTGATTGAGGAGAGGATCCCAGAGAACGTTATGGAATCGGCCCTGGGAATGAATCTCACATTAAGCATTTTCCCTGACCTGACTTTTATTATTTTTCCCTGGTATGTGCCTAACTGTTTCCTTGCTTTTTCCATGCGGTCTTGGCTCAAATTCATAGCATATCTAAGGCTAGGGCTAGGAATGATGAACTCAAGGTCGAGCTCCAAACTGCTCAGGTCGCCCTGACTACGGCCCAAGCTGCTCTCGCCGCCTCTCAACAAAGCGAATAAAGTGCCAAGGCTGCTCTGGTTAGCGGCCCAAGCAGGCGAACAGGTGGCATAGGCTGCCTTAACCACGACTCAAGAGGGCGAGCAGGCAGCAAAGGCTGCCTCGGCTGCCCTTCAGGTTGAGCTCGAGGGGGCCAAGGCCAAACAGCTGGAGGTCGAGGCGGCTATTCAGGAGGAAAAGAAGGCATCGACATCCTCCATGGAGAGCATGTTGTACCACTACTGGGCCTTCAATCAGGAAGACAACTTCTCCTTCATGGCCTTCGAAGTGTGGGGGCACTACCTCAAGAAGTTCAAGGCTCGACTTCAATAAGAGTTGCAGGCTAAGACCAGGGAAGCCTCTGTCGCTATCGAGCAGGAGATCGAGGAGGTGACTTCCTCAGAGTGGCCTGAACGGTCTTAGATTTTATTTGCCTTCATTTATGTTATATATATATATATTTTTTTGTAAATGTGAAGCACGAGGTTATTCTCCTCGAGACAATTTATCTATAATTTCAGTATTTAAGTTTTATTTATTCCTTGATTTCTTTCTTATGCCTCATGACGTGCACGTTTAAAGCCTTAGGAAATGACCCTTAGGTCGAGATAGATTCTTTACTTCTGGCCGTAACCAAAAATGACGATTTATATCCTACTTGTTAAGTATCAGGCCTTGGGCCCGGTCATATCCGGGGTTTTTAATTAAAAACCTAGTTCGTGTTAGTTTTATTGACACCTCGCTTTTTCTTTAGAAAAACACTGGTTAATCAATTTTACCAACTTCTAAGTTTCGGAACCTGGTCGTGTCTAGGATATTTAATTAAAAACCTAGTTCGCGTTAGTTTTATTGACACCTTGCGTTTTTTAGAAAAGCACTGGTTAATCAATTTTACCAACTTCTAAGTTTCGGAACCTGGTTGTGTCCAGGATATTAAATTAAAAACTCAGTTCGCGTTAGTTTTATTGACACCTCACATTTTTTAGAAAAACACTGGTTAATCAATTTTACCAACTTCTAAGTTTCGGAACCTGGTCATGACCAGGATATTTAATTAAAAACTTAGTTCGCGTTAGTTTTATTGACACCTTGCATTTTTTAGAAAAACAATGGTTAATCAATTTTACCAACTTCTAAGTTTCGGCACTTGGTCGTGTCCAGGATATTTAATTAAAAACTTAGTTCGCGTTAGTTTTATTGACACCTCGTGTTTTTTAGAAAAACACTGATTAATCAATTTTACCAACTTCTAAGTTTTGGAACCTGGTTCCCGGGTTATCTGCCCCCCAAGTAATTAGGAAGTGGACTTTCTGGGTTATTTTGGATCAACGCTACCATGTGAACTAACCCGCAGATGGAGCCATACAAAGATACAAATATACAAATGTACCATACAAAGATACAGCTACAGATGGAACCAGGGTTCTATGGTGTAGTGGTTAGCACTCTGGACTTTGAATCCAGCGACCTGGGCGAAGGCATCTCTAGCAGCGATCTGATTTTGTTAGGGTTCGCCTCTATCCCCCTAGTGTTGACTATGAATCCCAGAAATTTTCCCGACGCCACTCCAAAAGTACATTTCTGGGGGCTTAGCCTCATATTATACTTCCTTAGAATAACAAAACATTCCTTCAGATCGGAGACATGGTTATCGACAGTCTTTGACTTGACCAACATATCATCAACATACACTTCCATGTTTTTCCAGATCTGATCAGCGAACATTCTGTTGACCAACCTCTGGTAGGTCGCCCCAGCGTTTTTCAGCCCGAAGGGCATGACTTTATAGCAGTACACGTTGGTTGGAGTCATGAAGCTAGTATGCTCCTGGTCCGCAGGGTTCATGGCGATATGGTTATATCCAGAGTACGCATCCATGAAGGACATGAGCTCATGCACTACGGTGGCATCCATCAACTGGTCAATCCTTGGCAAGCGGAAGCAATCCTTGGGACAGGCTTTGTTTAGATCGAAGGAATCGATGCAGGTCCACCATTTCCCATTTGGATTTGGGACCAAGACAGGATTGGCGACCCATATCGGATAAATCCGCACTTCAAAAGCCTAGCTACTTCTTCCTCCAGTGCTTCAGCTCGGGTCGTACCTAGATGCCTCTGTTTCTGGGATTTTGCAGGCATACTTTTGTTCAAATTTAGTGTATGCATGATGACATTCGGGATGATTCCTATCATGTCTTCATGGGACCAAGCAAAAACATCTATATTTTCTTGTAAAAATGTTACCAGCTCCGCCTTTCTTTCGGCGTCCAGATTTTCCCAAGCTTAATGACCCTCGAAGCATCTTTGAGATCAATGTTTACTTCTTCGAGGTCTTCAATAGCCTGGAGCTCGGACCTATCTTCACCTATTCGAGGATCAATATCCTCACTCAGGGTGGTTCCCCTGCAACTGACTTGCTGAGGTTCTTCCATTCCAGGATTAGCTCTGACTTCCTGGGATTCCTCGCCTCGATCTTGTACGGCCATTGGCTATTGCCCGGGTTGTGATTTTCCCTTCATGGAAATGCTATAGCATTCCCTAGCAGTGAACTGATCGCCTCAGATAGTACATATTCCCATGGATGAAGGGAATTTTATCACGAGGTGACGGACGGAAGTTATGGCTTTGAATGCCATCAGCGTGGGCCTACCTAAGATTGTGTTGTATGCGGTCGGACAATCCATGACCACAAACTCGAGCAGCTTGGAAACAGTCTGTGGTCCCTCACCCAGGGTTATCACCAACTCGATCATTCCGATAGCTGCCGAACCTTCTCTGAAAAACCCATATAACATCATGGAGGTTTCCCTTAGCTCGGTTACAGACAATCCCATTTTCTCCAATGTGGACCTGAATAGCAGGTTCACAGAATTCCCGTTATCGACCAAGGTCTGCCTAAATCTTTGATTGGCAAGCTGGACGGTTATGAATAGAGGGTTGTTATGCGGGAACTGGACATGACTAGCGTCTTCTTCAGTAAAACTGATCGGTTGTTTCTCCAATCGTTACTGTTTAGACAAACACTGCTCCGGGATGAACTCAACTCCATTGTGAGATCTCAGCTCATTGACATACCTCTTCTAGGCATTTCTGCTCGTGCCTGCCAGATGAGGGCCTCCCGAGATGGTGATTATGTAGAGTCCAAGAACTTTACTTAGCTAAGATAGATAGTAGTATTATAATATTTATAACATTATCTTTGTAACTGTGGATTTTTGGTTCAGACCGGAAATTATTTGGACACTCATAGTAGTACTTGTAGATTTTCTAAGTTTAAGCTAAAGTTTAAGAATATTAATTTTAACCTAAGCTTTGATTAATATGGCTGATATTAAGGATAATATTTATTATACTATAAGGTTTAGATAAGAACCAATAGGATTTTAAGCACATGTTATGTATGGATGATTAAGGATTATGTATTTTGAGGATTAAATTTAATAAGGGTAAAAGTTTGAATGCTATAAGGTCAGTCAGCAGCTTTGAATACGTTGAGGGCTTAGTCAAGGCTGTTTACTCCATTCAAACTTAGCTAAAAATGTGTAATTTCGTGTTTAAATAATCAACGTATGCCGATATATCGCAGCTATAGGGGGCGATATATCGCAGCACGTAGATACGGAAAACACGAGACGATGCACGACTGCCTCGGGCATACTGGCCCAGGCGATATATCGCCTACAGGGGGCGATATATCGCCTCCTTCAGTATATTTTGAAACATTTTGAAATCATTTTCCATTCAGCCCTTCAACCTCTTGATAAGTCCAGCAGCTTTTTGAACGAGTCTTCAGCCTCTGCTGAACGACAATTCAAATTATTTTCACCTAAAAAGCTATTATTTTTATTCAAGTAAAATTAAGATCCTTTCATTCCTAAACTCTATAAATAAGACCTAGTACCCAGCCATTATTCATCTTTTGCTCTAAGTTCAGAGGCTGCAAGTGCTAGGTGAGTGTGAGAGTGTAAACACCTGGATTAACATGAGTTTAATCAGAAGGAGCTTAACATGAGGCAGCGCCGGTGGTTGGAGTTAGTAAAGGATTACGACTGTGAAATCCTATACCACCCGGGGAAGGCGAACGTAGTTGCCGATGCACTTAGTAGGAAAAGTTATGGGAATTTAGCAGCTTTGGCCGGAATAGAAAAGCCGCTACAGCAGGAGCTGATTAGTGCCGGAATAGAAGTAGTTGTAGGCAAGCTGGCTAACTTGTCTATCCAATCGAATCTGCTAGAGGACATACGGATTGGTCAGAGACATGATGACACGCTAACATCACATATGGATGCAGTCAGAGAAGACAAAACTACAGATTTCTCAATATCTAGCCAAGGTTTATTGAGATATAAGGATCGGGTATGCGTGCCAAATGATCAAAATATTAAGAAGACGATTCTGGAAGAAGTGCACAACACCCCGTACTCAGTTCATCCAGGGTCTACCAAGATGACTCATGACATCAAGGCAATCTATTGGTGGCCAGGGATGAAGAAGGACATAGCGGAGTATGTATCTAAGTGTCTTGTATGCCAGCAAGTGAAAGCGGAGCATCAGCGGCCTGCAGGTTTATTGCAACCGCTTAGCGTACCAGAATGGAAGTGGGACGATATAGCCATGGACTTCGTGATGGGTCTGCCAAAGACGAATAAGCAGCATGATTCCGCTTGGATAGTAATAGATAGACTAACCAAGTCGGCTCATTTCCTGCCTGTTAGAACTTCATACACGGCAGACCAATATGCAGACATCTACATTCAAGAGATAGTACGGTTGCATGGAATCCACAAGACAATAGTGTCAGATAGAGGATCAGTGTTTACATCGAGATTTTGGGGGAGTTTACAGCAGGCTATGGGTACTAAGTTAAGCCTTAGTACAACTTTTCATCCTCAGACAGATGGGCAGTCCGAGCGTACGATTCAGATTTTAGAGGATATGCTACGCGCGTGTGTACTTGATTTCAGAGGATCATGGAATAAGTACTTGCCGCTGATCGAGTTCTCGTACAACAACAGCTACCAGTCAACAATCGGGATGGCACCTTATGAGTTGCTGTATGGAAGAAGGTGCCGCTCATCGTTGCACTGGGACGAGGTAGGAGAAAGGCAGCTTCTAGGGCCTGAAGCTGTTAGACAAGCTCAAGAAGCAGTAGCGCTTATTAGACAGAAAAGCTATGCGGATACCAAGCGATGCGATTTGGACTTCCAAGTTGGAGATCAAGTCTTCTTGAAGATATCTCCTATGAAAGGTGTCAAGCAGTTCGGGAAGAAAGGCAAGCTTAGTCCCCGATTCATAGGTCCTTTTGAGATATTGGACAAAGTGGGACCAGTTGCGTATAGACTAGCCCTACCGCCTGCACTAGCCGATAGGCACAACATGTTCCACATTTCGATGCTACGCAAATATGTGTCAGACCCATCTCACGTCCTCAAGTACGATACGATAGCACTCTAGAAAGACTTGAGTTATGAGGAACGACTGGTTAGCATCCTAGATAGAGGGATGAAGCAGTTACGGTCCAAGAGCTTTCCTATAGTCAAAGTCCTATGGAGTAATAGTTCTGAACGAGAGGCAACGTGGGAGTTGGAGGAGGACATGCAAGGCCGGTATCCGGAATTATTTGGTAAGTAAATTTCGAGGAAGAAATTATTTTTAGTAGGGGAGAATTGTAGAGTCCAAGAACTTTACTTAGCTAAGATAGATAGTAGTATTATAATATTTATAGCATTATCTTTGTAACTGTGGATTTTTGGTTCAGACCGGAAATTATTTGGACACTCATAGTAGTACCTGTAGATTTTCTAAGTTTAACCTATAGTTTAAGAATATTAATTTTAACCTAAGGTTTGATTAAGATGACTGATATTAAGGATAATATTTATTATACTATAAGGTTTAGATAAGAACCAATAGGATTTTAAGCACATGTTATGTATGGATGATTAAGGATTAAGTATTTTGAGGATTAAATTTAATAAGGGTAAAAGTTTGAATGATATAAGGTCAGTCAGCAGCTTTGAATACGTTGAGGGCTTAGTCAAGGCTGTTTACTCCATTCAAACTTAGCTAAAAATGTGTAATTTCGTGTTTAAATAATCAGCGTATGCCTATATATCGCAGCTATAGGGGGCGATATATCGCAGCACGTAGATACGGAAAACACGAGACGATGCACAGCTGCCTCGGGCATACTGGCCCAGGCGATATATCGCCTACAGGGGGCGATATATCGCCTCCTTCAGTATATTTTGAAACATTTTGAAATCGTTTTCCATTCAGCCCTTCAACCTCTTGATAAGTCCAGCACCTTTTTGAACGAGTCTTCAGCCTCTGCTGAACGACAATTCAAATTATTTTCACCTAAAAAGCTATTATTTTTATTCAAGTAAGATTAAGATCCTTTCATTCCTAAACTCTATAAATAGGACCTAGTACCCAACCATTATTCATCTTTTGCTCTAAGTTCAGAGGCTGCAAGTGCTAGGTGAGTGTGAGAGTGTAAACACCTGGGTTGGGGAATCATAAGCTTGATCATCATAAGCTTATCAAACACTTGGGGAAGTAAGGTTTTATAGTATTTCGGTTTGAGGTGTAGATTGGTCTTACAAGTCTTCAAGGTAACCCAAAACTCTAGTTCATTTCTATACTTGTTCTTTTAAGTTCTCATAGCCTTCTACTCAGCCTCTAACCTTAATCTTTATTTTGGTTAGGAAATCTAAGTTCTTGAGCAAAAAGGTTTTGGTAAGTATTTTTCTCAAGGTTTAGTCCTTCCATTCCTTTCATTTCTTTTTCTTCAAATCTACTCACCCTATTATATATGGTTTTAGGAGTGTTCCAAAGTCCCAACGCTGTCCTCTTATCCCAATAACTTTTGTAAGGAAAATAGGATAGAAATGCATATGTTACATGTCTTATATGTTATCTTATGTTTCTTATGTTATGATATGTGTTATGATATGTATGTTTGTAGGCTTGGGCATATGACCCATTTGACTAACAAGCCTCAAATAGATTATGAGCATATGACCTGCTTAGCTAGTAGGACCCCACTAATCTAATGGGCATATGACTTGTTTAGTCTATGGGACCCCAAGTAATAATGGCCATTATAGTATGTGTATGATAAAATGCTATGTTATGTTTTTATGTTTCTTATGAAATTTATGTCTATGAACTATGTGGTAGATTTTCCTTGCTGGGCATTAGGCTCATTCCTTTTGTTTATATGCACAGGAAAATAGCTATAGTGGCGGTAAGATTCGTGGATTCTTGGGGAATGTGTATCGGTGGTGAATGGATTCAAGGAGTCGAGAGTTCGATTTTCGAGGATGTAGTCTTATTTTTATGGTCTTTATATGTATTTTCCGCACTTATTATGTAATCTCTTTTTATTATAAATCATGTTATGTTTTGTTTTTCAAACAATGGGATCCCATAACCTACTTGATATTTTATGAAAGTAACTTTTATTTCTATAAGTTTCTAATAAAGTTATTGTATTTTCGCAAATGTAAGTTTTATTAAGGATTTGTATGTATAGTTCGTTAACGGTCCAAAACTCTAGAGTAGTTGGGTCATTACAGATTATTTCTCCTCCTATTATCGGAGGAGGGGTGTCCTGACTCACCTGGGCTGCGGTCTCATTTGCAGGGGCTTCCGGAGCTGATTGACTGTTTTGTCCAGTGAATTGATTAGGAGTGATTCGATTCCGGGCATACTGAGCTAGGGGCCCGACCCTGATGAGCATATCGATCTCATCCTTCAAATGCCTGCAGTCATCGGTGTTGTGACCGATGTCATTATGGAATAGACAAAATTTTGAAGGGTCTCTCTTCTCCCTTTGATTTTTTAGAGGCTCCGGCTTCTTCAACGGAAGGCGAGAAGAGTTCACCAAGAAGATGCACTCTCTGGTATCCATAAGGTCGGCGTAAGTTGCGTAGATTGGTTTGAATTTCCCCACGGGCTTATTTTTCTTTGAACCATTCTGGCTGCCTTCTCCATTTCCCTTCCTCTTGCTTCCTCCCCCTTGGTTATTCTGGGTAACGGTTTGAGTCGTAGCTGCAACGTCCGTTACCGTTCCAACGGGCTGATTAAGGACTTGGTTGGTTCCTGCTACTGAAGCTCATGCCTGTTCCAGATTAATCCATCTCTGAGCCCTGTTTAGGAACTCGTCCAATGTGTTGACGCCCTTTCTCTGGATTTCTTTCCAAAGGTCGCCCCCGACAAGGATTCCTGTTCTCATCGCCATAAGTCTAGAGCTTTCATCTGCGTCTGTGGCTCGCGCCGCGATATTGGCGAACCTACTCAAGTAAGCTTTCAGAGGCTCCCCGGGCTGCTGCTTTACGTTTTCTAGGGAGTCTGCCTTTATCTAAGCTGCCTGAGAAGCCCGGAACGCCTTCTTAAATTTGGCGGAGTAGCTCTTCCACGAGCTGATAGAATGCTTTTTATATTGCTTGAACCATTGTCTAGCGGGTCTGACCAGAGTCGAAGGGAATACCAAGCACCTTAACTCGGGTCCGATGTTAGAGGCCATCATTAGGGTATTGAACATCCCCAAGTGGTCAGACGGATCTCCATCTCCGTCGAATTTCGATAAATGGGGCCTCCTGAAGCATGGCGGGTATGGTGTTGCAGCGATGTTGGGAGGAAAAATCTCGAGCTCATCCCCTTAGTCATATTCGTCTTTTTCCTTCTCTGATAGGAGTTTCTTCATCAGCTCCTCCATCTGGGCCAACCTCTCGAGGGTTGGGTCCTTGGTTCCCTTGGGCTGTTCAACAGCTCCCACTCAACCCTATGCATTTGACGGGTTATTGTCCCTCCAAGTTCGAGCTTGGTTTGGTGGGGCGTTCTCGTTATCGCGCACTATGGAAGGACTTCCATCGTGGTGAGTGTCGCGGACTCCATCGCAAGCTGAATTGGTTCATTGTGAATTTAGGCAATCTCGAAGATCGATATGTGGATCAACTCGAGGGTGCTGAGCCGAGCTCAGCTGATTCCTCAAATCTGCGCTGGTCCTCTCACTTCGATTGCCCTCCGTCCAATAGCTTCCGTTAGAAAAACTCAGAGCTTGCGGCCGAGGATGAGGATCTGGGATATTCCCACGTGCCTGTGGGACATGAGCCGGGGCAGCGGGAGGAGGATTCCTCCTGTTGTTTCCATAGGTTTGAACATCTTGAGCCGAACGAGGTGGGGACGGGTGCCTTATTGGCGATGGAGGATGCTTGATCGGTGAGGCAATCCTCATCCCATCAGGCCAGACCAAGTCAGCATGTGATCGCTCTGTTCCACCATTCCTGGTTCTTTGAACCTGGGATCTGATCGCGGTACAGGGAAGTCGGTTGGGACCTATCGTCTTTACGAGTTTGTCCTTGACCGTCTGTGTGGGTGGCCATGGGCTTTTGACGGTGACGCCGAACTCGGAGTCGAGGTTCTGATGGACCTGCTGGCTCGTTGATGATCTCTAGGAAACCCACCAAACGGGGTTTCTTGGTGATGGTGAGAAACAGGCATAGAACTTAGAGTTGAGGTCCTAACCGGCCGACTGGGCTTGGGTCGACTATCTCGGCGGGACTTACGAGTTCTGCATTGCCTTTTTTCGACGTTAACGTTGGCTGCAAGAGGGGGTAACCGAGCCAAGACTTCCTCGATTTTCCTGTTTGCTTTTGCTAGATGGCTCCTTGACTGCATGTTCTCCAACTCCACCGCAGTCAAGTAACCCGGGTTTGGATTCGGCTGTAGAGGTGCTGAACTTCCGGTGTCGCCATAACCCATCGGTTGCTTTCCCGATCCTTGCTGGATCTCCGAGTTTTGTTCGTCGGAAACAACGGTATGGTGAGCCTCCTGCCCACCATGCTGATCTGTTTCGTTACCGTGCCTTGAACAAGTGTCCACCATGATGAACTTTTTCTTGAATCTTTTTCAATGGCACTAATTCGCAGCTCTCAATGAAAGCACCAAACTGTTGGCGCGGTTTTTTGCCAACAGTGTATTACGAAAATTAGCTGGAATAAACTAGTGCTTAAGGATAAACCGTAATAAGAATAATAACTCTTAAAGATTCTTAGAATGATATAGTAAGAACACTCGTTCCTTTTTACGTGGTTCGGATGTTAAAATCCCCCTAGTCCACGAGTCAATATTATTGCTGTATGTCTCTCTATATTTTGACAGAGTATTTGCATTACACAGAGAAAACCCAACCTCTTTTCTATCCAAGGTCTTGGTATTTATAGAAGAACCATCCCAGGATAGGTGTTGGGGTTGTCACATGACTATTCATCCCTTTTTGTGACCTGTCTTCTACAAATGATGAATATTACAATATATCTTAAGGTAAGGTTCAATCATTAGGTAAAAATGATCATGGGTCGCCCGGCATAATCAGGCACGTGATGTCTGATTACGCATGTTTATATTACGTGTCTGAGAATTCAGGGATAAATGGACATGCAATGTTTGGCCACGCACGTTTATATATAACGTATCTAGCTTACTAAACTCGTGGGCATGGCAAGTGGTCAGAGGACTCCGACCTGAGCATAATGTCAGCCCGTGTCCATGAGGCTGTAAGTTATATCCATCTCCAGCTCGTACTAATGTTTCATGCTCCTCAGCCCATGTTATTATCTGGGGGGTCGCACTGCCTCTGCTGAGGAGATATCAACTTGTGGGTCCCTTAGAATTGTTCTTAGATAGCCAGCTATACTCGAGCTGCATAAAAGACCCGGGCTGAATATCAGGGCGTAGACTGTTAAAACCAAGAATTTCCGTTATCTACCCACTTTTTATATAGAAGACATATATTTTATACTAGATACAAGCAATATACAATACACATTTGCTTAGTTTTATTTATAGAAGTTATTAATTATTTTATTAAATTAATATCACTGTCATATAAATTTTAAATAAATAAACAATATTATAAGAATGACATAAATATATTAAATATGAAAAATTAAACCAAAATTAATTTTTTTTAAAATATATATAATATGATAACTTTTTTTTAACATAAATGATAATTTTTTTAATAAAAATTAACATTATATATTATATATTATTATAATGATATTTTATAATATTTAAATTTATATTAATATAAGTATTAAATATCTAGTATTATATTAAATATTATTATAATAATAATATTTTATAATATTTGAATTCATACTAATATAATTAGTAAATAATTAGGATTGAATATTATTATCATAATAATATTTTATTAAATTTAAATTTAAATTAATATAATTATTAAAGATCTAGTCTTGTATTATATATTATTACAATAATAATATTTTATAACATTTGAATTTGAATTTATAATAATATAATTATTATATATGTAGTTTTATATTAAATATTATTATAATAATGATATTTTATAATATTTGATAAAATTCTATTTTTAATTAGTTTTAATATATATTTCATTAAATATTTAGAATATTCCGCTAAAGTTAACACAATTAACAGTGAAATCTTCGATATTTACATACCATTTATATAGAAGAGATCATGATATGTGATTAATTAAATAGCCTTTTAGTTTATTTTTATCAGTTTTGTAATGATAGGTTTGTTCCTTTCCCCCCCCCCCCCCCTTTTTTAAGATATGAAAATTATTTTTCAAGCTTAAGGATAGCATATTGTGTAAATAGATTAACAACAAGATTTTGTTGCGTGTAAGTTGTAACTACCTGTACTTGATGAAAAGTTTGGTAGAACATGGTAAATTTTTTATAACACTTTTAATGGGTGTTTTACTTTATCTTTCAAAATATCTCGTCAAAACCTAACATTTTTTATTTTACCTCATACTTTTATATTATGACATACATCAGATTCTCTATATATTTTTTTACATCATTTAAATATTATATTTATAAATATTATTTATTAGTAAAAATAAAAAAATTGAAAAATAAATAATAATAATAAAAAAACTAATGGGAGAGAGAAAGGAAAAAAAATAAAAAGCAGTAAAAATATATAAAATGAAGTTTTAAACGCTTAGCTACATTTGGTGAAAAATATATTGGTATTAGAGCCTATGTTTTATAGCTAAATCATTAGAGCAATCAGTAGAGATGAATTTTAAGTCCTTAGCTATTTAATTTTACATATTTGCTAGTTTAGAACATATATTGGGAATGCTCTTAGTTTATAACATAATTGACTGTTGTAACTAGGGGTGTTCATAGAACCATCCACACCGCATAAACTACCCACACCGCACCACAATTTACGGTTTAGAATCCTTCGTGGTGCGATTGCGGTTTGTATTTTTGCCAAACTGCGCGGTGCAATGCGGTTTGTGGTTTACGGTTTTAAATTTTATAAATGCGGTTCAAACCACTCCGCACCACATCATTATATATATTAAATTTTTTATATTTTTTTTCTTTTTTACCACATTTAAAATTAATGCATAAATATTTATATAGTAAAATATACACTATATTTAGAAAAAATATATAATGTTTTATAGGATGTTAACACATATTCTACTTCAATATAAAGATATTCCTTATTAACTAAAATCTTTACTTCTATATTACATTTTTTATTTGTTATTAGTTTGATATATTCTTATTGTTTTGCTAAAAGTTTATTAGTTTGTTGTACATTTAATTATTCTGTTAAACACTCTACAGTTATGAAATTTATTATGAATATTTATTAATTATAATGTTTAATAGTTAAATTATTTGGAGATAGGTATAAACTGCCCACACCACACCGCACCACACTGCATTTTTGCGTGGTTTGATGTTTATGCGGTGCAGGTTGTGGTTTGGAAAATTGTTCAAACCGCATATGTGGTGCGGTCTAAAAAATTAGAGAAAACCCGCACCACCTGCACCACGAACACCCTTAGCTGCAACTTATTTATTAGTTAGATTTTGTATTCTTTAGATTCTAATCAATATTTGGGGAATAATATCAACATGAAATGAATTTTTACTTTACTTCGGTTTTTGTCTTTTTTTTTTGTTATACATATATGTTATCAGGTAAATTAGCATTGGTGACGTGGCGAATAATTTCTTGATAAATGACTGACACCTGGAGGCATCTGATAGAGTATCGACCAGGGGACACACCAGAAGCATGGCAAGCCTATCTATACCGCGACCAGTCTGGTCGGTGGTTCCATTAGCAGAACGACATTTATGGGAAGATCTTTGTAAATCCTGAATTTATCTCATGCAATCTTCCGAGTATCCCACTATTCAGGGGATAATATCTGCAACAAATAGTCTGTAACCCTCCTTGAGCCTATAAATAGCAAGAAATAGCTCAAGGGGAGAGGAGGGTTCTTTGGGAACGAGAGAAAAAACGATAGAGAAAGAGAGAATTTCTCCCAAAACACTTGTATTGCTTTAAGTGAAGTGCTGAAACTCATTGAACCCGAGTTCTCTGATCACACTTCTGATTTCATATCAATATAATTCTAAGTGGACGTAGGTCATTACCAGATCCTGGGGCCGAACCACTATAAATTGCTGTCTTTTCTTCACTTTCGTCATTATATTATTTTCTTTATATTTGTTCATATCATTCATATTTTGACTCTGTGTCAGTTGGCCAAATCGTGGGTCAACATTCTGGTGCTTTCATTGAGAGGACAATTCATTGCTGTTAAGAAAACCGATGGCGAAAGCAGGAAGGAAAGCTGGCCAAACTGCCGCCACTGCACCATCGAATCCACCACCTCCTCCTCCACCCGCAAGCATGGCGGAAGATGAGCCGCAACTAGATTTTGAAGAGGAGGAAATGGATGACGCGACGCTGAAGAGCACCCTGGGTGCGTTACAAGAAGAATTGGCTAGTCTGAGAGCCAATCAAGAGACTGCCGCAGAAGCTATGGCAAGGCAGCAGTAGGAACTTGATCGTTAGCGGGCGGAGTTGAGCGAGAGACAAGCAGAGGTAGATCGCCGCCAGACCGAGGCCATGGCAGCCCTTGAAGCGGCCTTGCTGTTGGCCAGAAATCAGGCCGCGCCTGCCTCGCAGCCTAACCAACCTGAGAATGGGCCACCTCAGAAGAGTCCCAATCCTAGCCCACCAATCCATCCTTCAAGTCCGCAAAGGCCCGAGCAGCCTCAAATTCCCCAGGACGACGTCCCACTGGACCCCGAGGCAAATCCACCATCCCAAGCTGCTCAAGGGAATCCCCATCAGCAAAGGCAGAATAGGGCCGAGCGACAGCCTCGTAGTCCTAGACGCCGCGAGAATGATGGGCCACCCCAAGCGAACAGAGGTCACTACCCTCCTGGTAACAGGAGGGACTCGGAGTTAGGCTCTGCGGTCCGTGGACCCCCACGACATGATAATGCAAGGGGACATCGTGACCAGCGCAGGCCACCCTCTAACGCTCGAGGTGCTTCTGCCAGAGACGGGAATAGAGGGAACAACCAATCTTACCACAGCCAATCAAAGTTCAAAGATGGCCACGGCTACAACGAGGCTGACTCAGGCAAGGGCAATGCTGATGGAAGGAACGGAAATAGAGGTAAAAGCAGGAGCCAAATACCTCAAGATGACCAACCAAATAGACAAGATGCTGGGGGGCAACCCAGGCAAAATAATGTCTTCAACCGGCTCGGAGGTAGCGAGCAACGGAGAAGAGAAGAAGATCTAAGAGACATACTCAATGATCGTCGGGAGAAGCATGGTGATAACATTCCCCCAGCAGCAGAGACCGCAGCTATTCCTACTGCGTTGCAAGCCCAGATAGACGCACTAAATCAGGCTGTGCAACAGCTATTCGGAGGAAGGACCTCTTACATCGACCACGATAGGAGAAAAGGCACTCCATTTATCCAAAGAATAGCCAACGCAGAGACTCCCAGCAAGTTCAAAATGCCTACTCTCCCGAACTTTGATGGATACGGGGATCCCGTCTCGCATGTGAATAAGTTTGAAATCCAGATGGACATTCAGAAAGTGTCCGAAGACGCTCGGTGCAAGATCTTTCCTGCAACACTTTCTGAAGCCGCGTAGGAATGGTTCTTTAAGTTCCCACCGGCAAGCATAGTTTCCTGGGAAATGTTCGTAAGGGAGTTCTACGGACAGTTCTACGCAGGTCGTGTCCACCCGACCGAAGCAAACCAACTGGTCGAGATCCGCCAGCAGGATGGGGAATCACTAAAGGATTACATCCAACGTTTTATGCGAGCGGCAGCCGGAGCAAAAACAGTCGGAGACGAAGGAAAAATGATGGCTATAACCGCGGGAGTGAGGCGCCATTCGCCCCTGTGGAAAAGTCTTCGTAAGGACGGAGTTAAAACAACCCAAGAGTTCTTGGATCGAGCCGATCGTTACATAAAGCTCGAGGAAGCCATTGCTGACGATGGGAAACCCTCGAACAAGGGAAAAAAGGCCGCCGAACCTTCCAAAGCCGCCAATGGGTCCAAACCTAATGGCAACGACAAAGGCCATAAAAACGGCAACGGTAATGGCAAAAATGGCAGGAAACAGCCATATAACGAGCCCTCCACCTCCGACAATAAACGTGCAGAGGGTAATCGTTATGAACCTAGGTTCACTAACTACACTGCCCTCATCGAGTCTCGAGGAGAGGTTTACCAGGCCACGAGCTCTAGTGTGCCTTACAAGAAACCTGGGCCCATTCGAAAGGACATTTCGAAAAGAGACACCACCAAGTTCTGTCGTTACCATAACGACTACGGACATGACACTAATGAATGCAACCAGTTAAAAGATGAAATCGAGTTCCTTATAAGACAAGGACACTTGAGAAGGTACGTACGGGCCTCGGGAACTTCCCAACGAGAAGCTCCAGGTGGCAACGAGCAGACGTCTACATGCCAGCGCTCGCCACCATTACAGCCTGCCCCCGTAGCCGGAACGCTCTTAACCATCTGTGGAGGCCCGCACCTCGCGGGAAATAGCGGAAAGGCCAGAGAACGATATGCTCGAACTCTACGCCACGACCAGGACATCGAGATGATGACTGTGGAGGACCGCGCGCCGAAAAAGGCCCGCTTAGAGGAGTACGGGATAACCTTCTCTGAGGGCGATGCCCAGCACGTCCGGTTCCCACATTCCGATCCGCTGGTCGTGGATATCCAGATGGCCAATATGATGGTAAAAAGAATACTGGTCGATACAGGAAGTTCAGTGAACATCCTGTATAAATCAACACTGGAACGCATGAAATTTTCTGTAAAGGACTTGGAGCCCTGCAATCAAACCATATACGGCTTCTCTGGAGAAGGACTCGCACCAGCCGGGATGATCAAACTCCCAGTAACAACGTGTACAGCACCTGCCTCAAGGACACTACTCACCACTTTTGTAGTGGTCGATTGTCCTTCAGCATATAATGCCGTTATTGGAAGACCCATACTGGTTGAGCTGAGGGCCATCATCTCCATGTGGCATCTAGCCATGAAGTTCCCAACAGACGCAGGGGTAGGATGCGTTTTAGGGAACCAAAGGGAGGCCAGAGAATGTTACAACGCCTCAATTACAAAGGCAAAAAGTGGAGCGTTGAGGAGCGCAACCCCAGAACGATTGCAGATGACAGAGGACGGTCAAACCCAATCAGGTGGTAAAGTCACCAAATAGGGTGTTGCCCAAAGTGAGGATATAGATTTGGATCCTCGCTTTAGGGATTTTGAAGAAAATATAGGACCCATCGAGGACCTGGAAGAGATCCAACTCGATGAAAAAGATCCAACCAGAGTCGTAAGGGTTGGGAAAAATTTAGAACCTACCACAAAGCAGGCACTGGTAAGATTCTTGCAAGAGAACCAAGAAGTTTTCGCCTGGTCGCATAAAGACATGGTTGGAATAGACCCTGCAGTAATCAGCCATGTCCTGAACATAAACAAAGCCTTTCCCCCGGTGCAACAGAAAAGAAGGCTGCTCGATAAAGATAGATCAAAGGCCTTAAAAGAAGAAGTCGAAAGACTTAAAGAAAATGGGTTCATCAGGGTAGCGTTTTATCCGTCGTGGGTCTCAAATCCGATGCTGGTCCCCAAGCCAAACAGCAAGTGGCAGACCTGTGTAGATTTTACAGACCTCAATAAGGCCTGCCCAAAAGACTGCTTCCCACTCCCGAGGATCGACCAACTAGTCGATGCAACTGCAGGACATGAGATCCTCTCGTTCATGGATGCATATTCGGGTTACAACCAAATCAGCATGCACCCCCCTGACGAGGATCACACCAGCTTTCGGACCGATACGGGCTTGTATTGTTACAGAGTAATGCCCTTCGGACTGAAAAATGCAGGTGCGACTTACCAACGACTGGTCAACCACATGTTCAAAGAGCTAATTAGGATAAGCATGAAGGTATATGTGGATGACATGCTCGTAAAGTCCAAAAAGGCAGAAGGACATGTGAGGGATTTGCAGAAATGTTTTGACGTGCTGAACAAGTATCAGATGAAATCAAACCCCCTCAAATGTTCCTTTGGAGTCGGATCGGGGAAGTTTTTGGGGTTCATAGTAAATTCAAGAGGAATCGAGGCCAACCCCGACAAGATAAAAGCCCTGATCGACATGAAGTTGCTGAAGAAAATCAAGGATGTACAAAGCCTGACCGGAAGGATCGCTGCCCTGAGTAGATTCATCTCAAAATCAACTGACAAGTGCGTTCCATTCTTTAATCTACTCAGGGGAAATAAGAAGTTTGAATGGACGGAAGATTGCGAGCAAGCATTCCAGACCTTAAAGACTCATATGTCGCAACCTCCCATCCTATCAAAACCAATCGAAGGAGAGACTTTGTATATTTATCTGGCGATTACCGAAGTTGCTGCTAGTGTGGTACTAATACGGGAGGAAGAAGGTGTACAAAAAGTTGTTTATTACGTCAGCAAAAGGCTCATCGGTGCGGAATTAAAATATCCTCCGATCGAAAGATTAGCATATTGCCTAATTCTAGCCTCCAGAAAGTTGCGTCCGTACTTCCAAGCTCATCCTATCACAGTTCTGACCGACCAGCCCCTTCGGCAAGTCCTCCAAAAACAGGAGGCGGCTGGTCGACTGTTAAAATGGGCGGTCGAATTAGGACAGTTCGACGTAACTTATTCACCACGAGCAGCAATAAAAGGGCAAGTCTTGGCCGATTTTATTGCGCTGTTCACCGAACTCCCCAACAACGAGTTGTGCGAACAGCCTGAAGCGTCCATGCCTCAAGACAAGACTCCTTCATGGAAGCTATTCATGGATGGATCATCTAATGAATCTCACGCTGGAGCGGGAGTGATATTGATAACGCCCGAAGGGCATCGATTTCACTGCGCAATCAGGTTTGACTTCGCAGCGTCAAACAATGAAGCGGAATACGAGGTACTCCTCGCTGGGCTGAGAATGGCCAGGGATATGAATATAAAAGCGCTCGATGTTTACAGCGACTCTCAGCTGGTCGTGAATCAAGTCCTGGGAGAATATCAGGCGCGAGGATTAAAGATGATGGCTTACCTCAACAAAACGAAAGATTTGCTAGCACAGTTTACAAAGTACACCCTCCAGCAGATTCCGCGAGACCAGAATTCGAATGCAGACGCCTTGGCCAAACTCGCAAGTGCTAAAGATGCTGACGCCTTGAACATAGTCCCAGTAGAGAGATTAAGTGAACCAAGCATTGATGCGGCCGAAGCCAGCATGGAAATTCGTATGGAAGATACATGGATGGCGCCTTACCTGGAGTACCTGACAAATGGGACATTGCCAGCAGATAGAAACAAAGCCAGAACTCTGCAAAGGCAAGCTGCTAGGTACATACTGCTCGACGGAGTTATGTACCGAAGAGGATATTCAATGCCACTGCTCAGGTGCATTACATCAGAAAAAGCCAAGGAACTCATGAAAGAGGTGCATGAAGGCTTCTGCGGAGATCACGCTGGGGGGTAGAGTTTGGCGAAAAAATTTCTCCGACAGGGCTATTTCTGGCCAACAATGAATGAGGATTCCATGGAGTACGTACGAAGATGTGATAAATGTCAAAGGTTCTCCAAAATCCCACGAGCAGCTCCAAACGAACTAAAACAGATGCAGAGCCCGTGGCCTTTCGCAATATGGGGAATAGACTTAATTGGATCACTGCCAACAGGAAAACGAGGAGTAAAGTACGCAGTTGTGGCAGTTGATTACTTCACAAAATGGGTCGAAGCTGAACCACTCGCAACCATAACGACCAAGAAAGTTCTCAACTTTTTCATCAAGAACATTGTGTGCCGCTATGGTTTGCCTAGAAAGATAGTTTCAGACAACGGGACCCAATTTGATAGCGACTTGTTCACCGATTTCTGCGAAAGGCATGGGATAATTAAGAGCTTTTCTTCAGTCGCACACCCCCAAGCGAATGGGCAAGTCGAAGCTGTAAACAAAACCCTCAAGGACACCCTGAAGAAAAGACTTGAAGAAGCTAAAGGAGCATGGCCAGAGCAACTACCTGAAGTCCTCTGGTCGTATAGAACATCTCATCGAACAGCCACAGGACGTACCCCATTTTCCTTAGCTTATGGGTATGAGGCCATGTTACCCGTCGAGATAGATCCCCCTTCACATCGGCGTTTAACGTACGATCAAGACCAAAACAGCCAGCTAATGCTGGAGTCCTTAGACTCAATTGACGAGATACGAGAAAAATCTCAACTCCGAGTTGCTGCTTATCAGCAAAAAGTCGCCCGGTACTTTAACTCCAAAGTTAAAGAAAGAAGATTCAACGTCGGAGACTTGGTGTTACGACGAGTTTTCTTGAATACCCGCGACCCCACAGCTGGAGTGCTCGGACCTAACTGGGAAGGGCCTTACCAAATTGAAGAAGTCCTTCACCCAGGCACCTATAAACTCGCGCGCTTAAACGGAGATCTCGTTCCACGCTATTGGAATGGAGAACACCTGCGCAAGTATTATCAATGAACAGCCCTTCTTAAAGGACTGGCTTGTTTAAATTTTCTTTTACAAGTTTTGCAAAGAGGGTTAGCCACGTTGTGTGGCTAACTGCTCGTATATGTAAGATTCTATTTCAGAATCGTTCGTAAAGACATGATTAGTCTATTTTTAATACGAAATTATAAGGGACTGTGCTCAGCCAGTCGTATTTGTTCATTACGTGTGTTGTTTTGCTGTATTACAAGTATCATTTTTCCGCACGAACAGGAATGTTCGGACAGGCCATGGTCAAGGCAAGTGACCAAGGACCTAAAGCTCCTCGATCACTTGGGGGGCATATAAGGCACATCGATAGCAAAGCATACTCTCAAGGTATGTAAACACATGAACAAAATGAGTGAAAGCATGCTTCAAGTACTTAGAGTATCTTTTCAAAATATATGTTTTGTTAAATCATGCCAAAGTACTATGCTAAGTTCGGTCATACGGACAAACGTTATAATAAGTAAAAATATTATAGCACCAAGAGTTAAGCTTTTACACCGCAAGCATTGCTGCTTGGATGTAACTGTTCAAACAAAAAGATTTACTGCCCGTGCAGCAAAGTTAAAAAGAAACTATTGTCTTTACATCACGACCCGTGGGTCGCGTGTTCAAAAAAGAAAAATAGTTAATAATAAATTAAGAAGCATGGGGGGCAGGAGGGTCCTGGGCAGCAACCTGGTCAGTCACTTCCTCGATGGTTTCTTCTTCCAAACCAACGACGCTTGGGGTTGCAGAAGTCGCAGCTCTTGCCTCCTCTTCAGCCAGTTGAACAGCGCACCGGGCCAAATCCGCAGCTCTGACTTCCTCTGAAAGGTAACAAAAGTCAGCACCCTGATTGTGTTTCCAGAAGTTATAGAAACATCGGAGTGTCGTCCTTTTGTACTTTTCCAGATTCTTGGAGTTATCAAGCTCCAGCTGCTGCACCTTGCCCTCGAGAGTGGCAATAGTCTCGTCCTTAGACTTGACTACCCCCTCCAGATGCTTGATTTCGCAGAGATGAGTTTTGTTGTACGACCGGTACTCTTCCCTCAGCTTAACTGCTGCATCTTTTACAGCTTCAACCGCGGACAGTTTGGTTACCGCTGCATCCCTCTCTCGGACCACCGTCTCCAACTCCTTAGCATGTTTGGCCTCAGCAGCCGAAAGCTCCTCGGCCGCCTTCACCTGATGTTTCTCGAGAACTTTAGCCTCAATCTGCTCAAAGTAGGCCTGGGCTCGGGTACGAGCAGTAATGGCAGAAAGTAAGGCCTGTAAACGAAAGAAAAAGAAGTCAAGACTTATCACGAGGGCTGAAAAAACAAAGACTCGAGGAATAAAGAAATACTTATGCTGGAGATCTCGTTCAGAGCCCTGTTCAGGATCTGATCGACTGGTAGCTCTTCAGCTTGGATCATGGCGGCCCCAACACGCTCACCTTTGCCTATGCGTTCAATTCGATCCTTAGCGGATCAGATGGTACGGCTCATGAGCCTGGCCCCATGGGCCTCTTCGCGAGAAAGCTGCTCCCTAGCAGGCGCAGGTGGAGGGTTGGACCGAGCAGGAGTGTTTTGCTGTTCAGAAGGAGCTGGAGGAGGAGTGGGAGTTCGCCCAGTTGGCGCAGGACTTTGCCCAGTTGGTGTACCCTGAGGAAGGTCTTCTGGTCGATTCTTCTTAGCTGAAGGACCTTGACTGGTTTCACCAGTCCGCTTCTTTGACCTCCGTTGAAGTTGAGGGACTTCCTCTTCCTCTTCGGCCTGGTACATGTCAAAAATATTGGGAGTCGACATGTCTGCATGAAAATAAGCACAAGAGGTTAGTAAGGGAAGAGAAAGGTGAAGGTAAGTAATACAACAGAAAGAAGATAATAAAGTGAATACCCGAGCTACAACTACTGGTCGCTATACTATTGACTCTATTAATCATATACTCATTTTCTGGCATGAAGAAGTTTGGCCCTAGATTGGGAGCATATGTAAAGTTACCATCCCCGTCAAACATATGACAAGGGATTGGCAAATCATTTAAAAGCGAAATAACGTTACCATTGTCATCAGAGGACACCTCCAAGTCAACGACAGTATCTGTGGCCTTTTCTTTCCCCTTGCCTTGGGGAGCAGAAGGCCTTTCTGCTGAAGGACTGCCTGTGGGTTCCCTGATCGTAACTCCTGTGGGCCTCCTCCTAGGAGAGGTCACAGGAGGATGCTGCTCGGGAACCCCCTCAGCAGTAAGTTCGTCCGCTACGGACCCTCTAATTTCATGGCGAGGAGCCAGGAGGCCAGACGACCTCAAATTCTTTTCAATGATCAGGGCCTTGACGCTTTTCGCTGCGTCAGACATCCTGGCCAGAGCATTGGACCTCAACACCATTTCTGGTGTTGGGGTCGAACGTAACCAAGGGCCTGAAAAGCAGATCAAGTTTGAGAAATGATGAAAGGAAATACTCCGTGATAAAATATCAACCAAGACAAAGACAAATTTATACCTCCTCTCGTGAAGGCCAAGTTGTCACTGGCTATATCCGGAGTAAAGAAGTACTCCTTGTTGTAATGCCCCACGTTCGATATATGGGTGGTGCCACTCAAAAACGTCCGGCCGGTTTCCTGGTGACAGAAGTGAAAAAAGCCCGTTCCATTGTGTTGAGGATTGGACTTGAGGTCAAAGAGGTAGTTAACCTCATGGGGTGAAGGTTCTGGCCATTTGTTAAGTTTATACAGGACATAGAGTGCAGCCAACATCCTATATCCGTTAGGAGTTATTTGAAAGGGAGCGACGCCGAAATAATTGGCCACCCCCAGAAAGAAAGGATGAAGAGGGAGATAAGCCCCCGCTTCAATATGATACCGGGACCAGGCGTTGTTCAGCTCCTCCTGGACGATTAGCCCTCTGGTCCGCAGTAGGGCATGTAATGGTTACCCCCGTTAGGGGGTATCTTCTGAAGCAGTTGGCGACCATCCGAGGGGTCATCGAACTGGCTGGGGGAATATACCACTCGACATCAGGCGGATTCCGATGGCGAGGACGAGCCCTAGTTTGGATATTAGGGTCAGGAACAAGATTCTCTCAACCACTGGTCGAGGGAGCCCCCGCCTGCGAATCAGGCTGGGCAGGAGAAGAAGGGTTATTTTCAGACTCGGGCCTTTTCTTGCCAGAAGATTTTGAACGAGCCATTGGAGGAGAAGGGTGTGGTCTGGAAGAAGTTCGTGAGAAAGGTATCTGGTAGACGCGGTCAGCTGGTTGTTCTTCTCCCTCGAGCAGTTGGGCGAGGAGGTCGTCGTCGATGGGTCTCTCACCTCCCCACAAATCTGGCATTAAAATCTGCAAACAGAAGAATGGGGAGGCGAGGTCAGAGGAGTCTAGAAGGCTTTCAGAATAACACTGGTCGAATATAAAAGCTAAGCCTTTATATAACATTATTCTAACAAGAAACTAAGTCTTTTTGTGCGAACAGTTTAAGAAACGGATCAAAGGGTGAAAGTGAAAAGTTTTCCTGAAAAGCTTTTTCAACTCCCCTTAGGGCGGGAAAAAATTATTTTCAACTGGCTTAAAAATCGAAATACTACTTCGATTTTACGTCCTAAAAAGTACTGATCCTAGGTCTCAAACTTACTCATAAGCCTACTCTGTCTACAAAAATATCCTATCTGCAAGCGTTCACAAACTAAAAACCGAGAGACTCAAACAGTACACCATTTAAAAGCATGCACCACAAAAAATTAGAAGCATGGAGTTTCAAAAAACTTACCAAGGAAAATGGTCGTGGAGATGGAAGTGAGAGCTTCGGGAGTCAAGGAGCCCACCGTCTGAGTCTAAAAAGCACAAAGGAAAGTTTGCCGAAGAAAGTAAAGCTATGGTTTTTAGGGTTTTTCAGCAGAGTGGTGGCGTGCGTGAAAAGGAAAGAAGTGGCTCTGGTGATCTTATATAAGTTTGTCTCTAATATTCAAAGGGCGTGATCATTAGTTTTCCTTTTTCGAAGTATGGGGAAAAGTGATGGCCGTCAAAATCGTTTCTGGGAAACTAAAAAGTCCTGAATAGACAGGAGTGGGTTGCTTTTTTCAAGGACGCACGAAGGGTTCTGACACGTCAGGAGGCATTACCGAAGAGTCATTCGTTCAAAGTTTATTTACTGTTCGTAGTAAATAAACTTTGGGGGGCAAATGTTATCAGGTAAATTAGCATTGGTGACGTGGCGAATAATTTCTTGATAAATGACTGACACCTGGAGGCATCTGATAGAGTATCGACCAGGGGACACACCAGAAGCATGGCAAGCCTATCTATACCGCGACCAGTCTGGTCGGTGGTTCCATTAGCAGAACGACATTTATGGGAAGATCTTTGTAAATCCTGAATTTATCTCATGCAATCTTCCGAGTATCCCACTATTCAGGGGATAATATCTGCAACAAATAGTCTGTAACCCTCCTTGAGCCTATAAATAGCAAGAAATAGCTCAAGGGGAGAGGAGGGTTCTTTGGGAACGAGAGAAAAAACGATAGAGAAAGAGAGAATTTCTCCCAAAACACTTGTATTGCTTTAAGTGAAGTGCTGAAACTCATTGAACCCGAGTTCTCTGATCACACTTCTGATTTCATATCAATATAATTCTAAGTGGACGTAGGTCATTACCAGATCCTGGGGCCGAACCACTATAAATTGCTGTCTTTTCTTCACTTTCGTCATTATATTATTTTCTTTATATTTGTTCATATCATTCATATTTTGACTCTGTGTCAGTTGGCCAAATCGTGGGTCAACAATATAATATATTTTTTTAATTTAAAATTCAGTTTGTTGGAATTTTTCCAAGGAAAGGTTTTAAGGTTTTAAGTTTTTATGTTTTATTTTTATTTTTTAACATAAATTTGGGTTTTTTTACTTCAAATTTTTAAGTGATAGTTGAGTCAAAATAATTTAAGTTAAGTACTAAAGTTTTATTTTTGATGGTAAAAGTATCTAACATCAATATTTAGATGTACCGTAAGTACTTGTCACTACATACTCTATTTGGCAATGACATGGTAGCATTTGATTAATTTAAATAAAGGATGTTTATGACGAAAGTACCTAAGTTGTGATAAAAGTTGCACTTAAGCACCCAATAATTTTTTTGTTGACAGTAAAAGTACCTAACATCAACATTTTATTACAATTGTATACACCTGCTTAGTTTTGCCATTAGACCTGTTGACCACCGATCTAGCTTGTTCCATGGCGTTGGCAGCCTCCTGAGTCTCGAGCTTGGCTTCTTCCTCTTCCAATCGAGCTTGCCACTATTGACATACTGAATCTCCTTGATAGACAGGAAACTAGTATCGAGGTCGGGATTTGTGGCCCAAATGCGATACATCGCCATGTCGACGACATTATCCTTCTTGGTCTTGAATTCTTCAAGAAGACGAGATTTGTAGCGTTCAAAATTTGCTAATAAGACTTAGTGTCTTGATCAGTGTGCCGAGAGGGAAATAATTGATTTAATTAAGTTATTACGTGGATTAAATGTTTATGTGATTAGAAATGCATGTTTAGGTGAATTAACTATCCATGTGGGTTCATTTCAGTTAATAAGGGAATAATTGTAATTTTGGCCCGTTGATGGCATATATGCATGTTGTGCTTGATACCACAGATTGTGGTGATACATTTGTTATATGTGATTCGAGACTGTCCAAGGGAGCGGAATAGCTAAATAGTCACAATGGGGTCGAGCACCCGGCTTGCAGGGAGCCTAGGGGTATTTTGGGAAGATAGCATGAGTTCGGGAACGGGTACTGTGGATGCCAAAAATCCACTAAAGAAAACTCTCTAGTCCCTGGTCGGAACACAGGGATAAAGGTTGCTTAGTCATGCTGTCGGGCTTAAGCCTGTAGGCCTTTCGAAAACGGAAAGCTGTCTCAGGGGAAGCAACACGTTATGAGTCATGGGGTTTGGCCCTGCTAAGTTAAGAGGCCAAAATAAACATTGCAAAAGGATAGGTGCACAAGGCCCTCACATAATGAGGTTCGGGGTGTCGAGCGAGGTTGACATGCTCATAGGTCAAGATGTACTCACATATGTGAGAGTTGACAAAGGCACCTAAGGCTTGCGCCTACCAACGTGCAAGGGGCGCCAGAGCCATATATGTCGAGGGCACCTAAGTCACACGCCTCGCGACACCACCAGGGACTTGCGCGCATGGCCTCGCGACACCAATAGGGACCCGCGCGCATGGCCTTGCGACACCACCAGGGGCCCGCGCGCATGGCCTCGCGACATCACCAGGGGCTCGCGCGCCTCGCCCAGTGACACCACCAAGCACCCCGCATCAAGGGTCGTGCATCATGGTCTCGCTCCAAGGGGCCTCGCCCAGGTGTCATCTCGCGCCTCACACAGCCACGCCCTCGCGCAGCCACGGCCTCACGCAGCCACAGCCTCGCGCAGCCATGGCCTCGCGGCTCGTGCATCCATGACCCTCACCTAGTCTAGGTACCGTCTCGCGCGCCTAGGGGCCTCGCCCAGGTGACCGCCTCGCGCGCCTAGGAGCCTCGCCCAGGTGCCGTCTCGTGCGCCTAGGGCTCTCGCCTAGATGACCATCTTGCGTGCTTAGGGGCCTCGACTCCCATGACCACACACCGCAAGGATTGTTGGGGGTGGCTCGACGGAGGCATCACGAGACACCTCTTAGCTCATTTTCATGGTGTCATCCCGCAAGGTCCATAATTGCCAAGCACCTTGGAATAATTTAAGGATGTCAACACTTGAAGTCCATGAGAATAAGATACCTTGTGAGGATAAAAACTTGTGGATCGAGGAGGCCGTATCGGTACGATATGCGCCTACGCACCAGGAAGAGAGTACGGACATGATGTCCATGCCAGACAAGTAATGGCGGTACAAGAATGGTACGTGGTACGAACTCCTTCGGCACGCTTATGAGCTCCGTACCAGGAAAGTAGTGGAGGCATAATAAGGCACCAAGACATGAGCACTTTTGCAGACCTCTGACACGTACTGGAGCAGACCACCACTCTACCAGCACCACTACCACCTGTGGTGTTAACTTTAGCAGTGTACTCATGTACTAATTGGTCCCAGGGGACCACCATGTGTAAGGGGGTCATTAGAGCCCAGCTATAAATATAGCTTGACCCCTTAGAATAGGGGGTGGGAAAATTCATTGTAAGATTGAAGCTATTAAGCAATATACAGTTTTTACTCCATTGTTGATCTATGTTGATCCTTCCATAAGTCCATTCTAAGTTCTCATTCGAATATTTCTTGACTTATCTTTAAGTTTTCCGATCTAATTTCGTTGACGAGATTTCACCGTCAACAGTTTGGCATCGTCTGTGGGAAGAACAAGCATCAAGCCAGCGTTCTTCCATCACTTCCAACAAAGAAAGATGCTAAGACGTTCAAAATGCCTACGGAAAATACAAGATGATGATATTCGCCGGGACGAAGTAGAGCGAAGGGCTTCCAAGAAAGACCCCTCTCCGCCCAAGCATGGAGGTAGACCGGAAGAGCCTCTTCCCCCAAGGGAGGAGAAGGAAGCATCATCCCCGACCCTTGGGTCCGACGGAGGTCATTCAGAGCAGCCAGTGCATCCACTTCACCAGCCCCCAGTGGCACCACGCTAAGGCCACCAAGACCCAGGTCCATCGACGCACGGGGCAATCAAGGGTCCCGGGGTACGCTCGGTAAGTTCCAACTCAAGGACTCACTTATACAGGGATGAGATTCAAGAGTTGCATAAAAAGACTCGAAGGCTGGAAACCACGATAGAAAGCATGCAAGAGATCTTAAACGACCTCCTGCAAGGAAAGCCGAGCATACCCCTTCCTAAGCATAAAAAGGAGCGTGAAAAGGGGGAAAACACTATCCCCATAGACGATGGGAGAACCCGACTTTCCACCAGTAAAACTCCCCAGAAAAAATCCCATGGGGGACCTAGGCCGACGAAATGCCCCCAGGAGCAAAGACATAAGGAAGACGATGGTCGCGAGAACGAAGTAGAAGTCACCTCAAAAGAAGCGCCTCTCACGGTTCCCCCGAGGAGCATACCCAAAGCAAGGGTCCAGTCTAAGGACCCGCGAGACACCTCCAGCAAAAAGAGGAAGGGACTAGACACCAAAATGCGAAGCCCTCGGAGCAAGATTACCACTGCGCTTGGGGGGCACACAGATGGCGAAGAATTTGATCGTGATTCTCCCTTCACAAGGGAGATCCAAGCTGAGCAAATGCCCACTGGCTTCAGAGAGCCTCGCATGACTTCGTACGAAGGTACTACAGATCCAAAATATCACTTAGACTCCTTCAACAACTTGATGAGGTTGAGAGGGGTCAACAACAAGGAAAAGTGCCATTGCTTTGTCGTTACGCTCAAAGGAGTGGCGTACAAGTGGTTTAGGAGGTTAAGGCCAGGAACAATCAAATCATGGCAACAACTCTCCGATGAATTCCTTCAGCAACACCATGCATCCTGTGATTACGTCATGCCAATTACCAGCCTCGCTAACATAAAACAAGGCGAGAATGAAAGTCTGAAGAACTATATCCATAGGTTCAATATGGAAGCAACGAGGGTGGAAAGTTTAACCAAAGCAGAGCTCAGGATGGCTATTACAGCCGGAGTACGACCAGGAATCAAGTTATGGGGTAACATGCTCAAAAGAGAAGTTTCGAGTTTGGATGACTTCTTCGAGAGAGCACAGACGTACATACGTGTGGAAGAAGGCCATGAGAACTCACATGTTGAAAAATGCGAACCTTCCTCCAGTCGCCCTACTACTAGTACGTCTGAAGATTCCATATAGAAGGGGGCGTCGTGCTAGAAGGGTCGCTGACCAAGTTGGAGATTGAATGAAGACCATCTAGCCATGAAAGTCCCGACCCAAGGGGAGATCACCTCAAAAATTGCAAAAAGGGTCTCCAAAGTAGACACTCACAAAAAAGGTCTCCAAAGTAGACGCCTGCAAAAGGGGTCTCAAAGTAGACGCTTGCAAAAAGGGTCTCAAAGAAGACGCTTGTAAAAATAGTACTATGCCTAATGATGAGAAGGACGCTTCTCGCAAGAAATAATAAGCGCGCGCAAAAATATATAAAAGGATAACTAGAACCCAAGGGGTCAACATATCCTTATAGATACAATCGAGGTACACCAAAGAGAGACCTATCGAACCCCTTCCTCGTGGTTTCCAAAGGACCTCAAGCTTGATAAATACCAAAAAATATATATATATAAAAAAAATGGATGATAAGGAACAAAAGAGTCTACAAGAACGCCTAAAGGCCTCCCTATAGACTGGGGGGCAAGTGTGGATGCCAAATATCCACTAAAGAAAAACTCTCTAGTCCCTGGTCGAAATACAGGGATAAAGGTCGCTTAGTCATGCTGTTGGGCTTAAGCCTATAGGCCTTTCGAAAACAGGAAGTTGTCTCAGGGGAAGCAATACGTTATGAGTCATGGGGTTTGGCCCTGCTAAGTTAAGAGGCCAAAATAAACATTGCAAAAGGATATGTGCACAAGGCCCTCACATAATGAGGTCCGGGGTGTCGAGCAAGGTTGACATGCTCATAGGTCAAGATGTACTCACATACATGAGAGTTGACAAAGGCACCTAAGGCTTGCGCCTACCAACGTGCAAGGGGCGCCAGAGCCATATATGTCGAGGGCACCCAAGTCATACGCCTCGCGACACCACCAGGGACCTGCGTGCATGGCCACGCGACACCAACAGGGACCCGCGCGAATGGCCTCGCGACACCACCAGGGGCCCGCGCGCATGGCCTCGCAACACCACCAGGGGCTCGCACGCCTCGCCCCGTGACACCACCAAGCACCCCGCGCCAAGGGTCGTGCATCATGGTCTCACTCCAAGGGGCCTCACTCAGGTGCCATCTCGCGCCTCACGCAGCCACGACCTCACGCCTCACGCCTCACGCAGCCACAGTCTTGCACCTCGTGCAACCACGACCTCGCGCAACCACGGCCTCGCACCTCATGCAGCCACGGCCTCGCGCAACCATGATCCTCACCTAGTCTAGGTACCGTCTCGCGCGCCTAGGAGCCTCGCCCAGGTGACCGCCTCGCGTGCCTAGGGGGCTCGCCCAGGTGCCGTCTCGTGCACCTAGGGGCTCTCGCCCAGATGATTGTCTCGCGCGCTTAGGGGCCTCGACTCCCATGACCACACACCGCAAGGATTGTTGGGGGTGGCTCGACGGAGGCATCATGAGACACTTCTTAGCTCATTTTCATGGTGCCATCCCGCAAGGTCCATAATTTCCAAGCACCTTGGAATAATTTAAGGATGTCAACACTTGAAGTCCATGGGAATAAGATACCTTGTGAGGATAAAAACTTGTGGATCGAGGAGGCCGTATAGGTATGATATGCGCCTACGCACCAGGAAGAATTAGAGTACGGACATGATGTCCATGCCAGAAAAGTAATGGCGGTACAAGAATGGTACATGGTACGAACTCCTTCGGCACGCTTTTGAGGTTCGTACCAGACAAGTAATGGAGGCATAATAAGGCACCAAGACATGAGCACTTTTGCAGACCTCTGACACGTACTGGAGCAGACCACCACTCTACCAGCACCACTACCACCTGTGGTGTTAACTTTAGCAGTGTACTCATGTACTAATTGGTCCCAGGGGACCACCATGTGTAAGGGGGCCATTAGAGCCCATCTATAAATATAGCTTGACCCCTCAGAATAGGGGGTGGGAAAATTCATTGTAAGATTGAAGCTATTACTCAATATACAGTTTTTACTCCATTGTTGATCTATGTTAATCCTTCCATAAGTCCATTCTAAGTTCTCATCCGAATATTACTTGACTTATCTTTGATTTTTCTGATCTAATTTCGTTGACGAGATTTCACCGTCAACAGGTAATGATTTAGTGATTGTTCAATATGTCGGGGATTAAATGTGATTACCCTTAGTGGCATTAAGGGATTAAGGTTACACTTGGGGGAATTTTCGGAACTTAGGCAGTTAAGGATAGAGTTAAACCAATATACTAGAACTAAGGAGAAGCAAACAGAAACTCTCAGCCTATTCCTCCTTCTCTCTCTCTCTCGACTCTCTCTCCCTCTCTTTGGCTCAAGAAGCTTGGTGAACTTAAGGAGCTCTTTGGAAAGTTGGCTGAAGCTTGGAGAAATTTGAAGCTTGTGGAGGTTGGAGTATGCTCAGGTCAAATTGCTAGCTGAGGTACGAAATTCTGTAGATTTTACTGAGTTTTAATTGTGGGTTTGAGGTTTTATGGGGTTGACCTATGGGATTTGATCTTTGAGTTTTGATGGGTTATGAGCTAAGAATTTGGGTTGTTTTTACTGGTTATGTTGTTGTGACATAAAATGTAGGTCAAATTTTGAGTGTAGGGGTTGGTTTGGCTGAGAATTGGTGAGTTAGGATGGGAAAAACATAGAAAAATGCATGGTATTTCTGGGTTTTGGGGCTCGAGTCGCAACCCTGTTCATCAGGCGCCGAGGCCCGCTTGAACAAAGAGGCCTGGGGGCCTCAAATTTTTGCCCAGGTGTCGCGGTGCAAGCTGAGGCACGCCGCGGCCTGTGGCCCTTTGAAGAGAGCCTAATGCCCTCTGACTTGAGTCTGTTCTGGGCCGCGATTCAAATGGGAATTGTTGGCTATTTTAGGGTTTTAAGCTTGGCAACCCAAATGTTAAGGCTTAGGAAGGATTCTACTACCCAATTTAGTGGAATTAGAGGTTTCGAAGGCTAGTATTTTAATCCGAAGTTATTAATTGGTTAGAGATTGATGGATATTTATTTATTATGATGTTGTGACTAGGTTTTTACGTCAAAGCTCGGGTTAGGAGATCGTTCTCAGGATCACATTAATTTCTCAGCTCGGGACACAGGTAAGAAAATTGTTTGTGCCCGTTGAGCAAGGCATGGCCCTATTATTGTGTTTCAGGGCATGACCCTATTATTTGTGTTTAATATATGTGTGAATGCTATGTTGTGTTGTGCATGCTTATGAACGAACAACGAAGGTCAGAGACGGCAAGGGCCGGGATCGACATTAAGCACTCTGAGTGTTGGCTGCTAGAGCAAGACTCTTCAAGGGTGCTGTATCCACCCGCTCGGTGAGGACCGCGAACCCAGGGCCTGGTAAAACACCTGGGTCAATGTAGACCGCTATGTGTTTAATCTGTTGATTGTTTTGCTGTATATTATTGGATTGATATGAGATTTTTTATGCGTTGATTTTTCTTGCCAGGCTTCGGCTCACGGGTGCTCTATGGTGCAGGTAAAGGCAAGGGTAAGGTCGACCAACCATGAGTTGGAGAGCGTGGAGCGACGTGTACATGTTCGACCTATCTGGTTGCCACGACCGAGGTTATTTTGGGGAAAATATATTGCAATGAATTGATTTTGTCACTTAGGTCGACTATATCTGTAGCGCCCTAAATTCCAAGGATCGTTACGATGTGCATTTTGAACAGTGCTAAACTCGCTAACCGAGTCATTTGGCCATAATTGTGTAACTAAGTATGATTAGTGGTTTAGGATTAAAAATTTTGGTTAAGATATAACGTTTCACTAAAACGTTTAATGTATACATTGGGTTCCCAAAAAAATAATTTAAAGGTTCATTACAAGAAAATATTTACAACCATCCGATCTAAGCGGCAAAATAGGGTTTAACCCTAGTTCCTCTTTTAACCCTCGGCCGTGGAGATCGAGCAGCTGCATATGTACACATCGTCACCTAAGCTCTCCAACTCAAGGATGGTCCAACTTTGTTTTGCCTTTACCTATACCATATAGCACCCGTGAGCCGAAGCCCAACAAGAAAACTCAATATGCTCATGAACAGTAATAACATGTCATCAAATCATACTGTTCATGCCTAGCAGTTATAGCTCTATTTAACCATGCAAATATGTTCAGATAATGATGGGGTATCCAGGATAAGGAATCCTGCCCTCCGGAATGGATGACTATTGTTATACCCAGATTTCGAGCCATGTTAAAAGTGACCTCGAAAGCTGGATTCGCAGCGAATGAATTCGTAAAGTCTGAAGTATGTTCCAAGACTAGACATCGAGCCTGCAAAGCTGAGATGACTTCGAATATGTTGGCCTCGAAATCCACACGATCTCGCAGGGTAGCTCCCGAGATGCATCTGTCCTCAGGGATGACCTCGGGTCAGGGATTCCGAGCCTGACGCGCGTACGATCTCGAAAGCCATGTGACTTCGGGAGATGTTATTAGCTCGAAAGTTGATGTGAGACCTGGGAGAATAAGGCCTTGGTGATATATGATAATAACCTTGGATATCTTAGTGTTATCTATAAGGGACGTGGTCTACATTTATTACTGTAAATCCCCTAAAATCATGGGATATTATTTAATTAGTTATACGCCCCCTGGTCTTCAGGGGACGTTTCCTTTTATATTGGATTACAGGCATTTAAGGCCATTTGATTTATTTGCAAATAAAGAGTAACTACCCAAAATATGTGGGATAGTATTCTTCGATCTTCTCTATGAATAGAGAGGTCATGCACCATTGTAAAGGACCGAATTTCTGAATCTTGAGGAAAAACTCTGAAGAATTCATCTTTGAAGAATTTTCAGAGAACATCTCAAGTTTAATAACAAAGACTCGTGGACTAGGCAGATTTAACTGCTGAACCACGTAAAAATCGTGTTTTGTATTATCATATTTTTATTGGCCATTACTAGTCATTGTTTACGTGCTCTTCTTTCACTGTTGACGAAAAACGGCGTTAACAACTATCAAGTCAATCCTAATCAGATGAGTGACTGGCGAGTAAGTCACTACGGGGCTCGGCACCCACAGCCATGTGACGAAGCAGTCACCTGGGCTCTCTGGCCCTGGCTATAATCAGATGAGTGATTTAACACTGGTGGTTTCGTTAACCATAATTAGTGACTGACAAGCAAGTCACCACGGGGCTCAGCACCCATAGCCATGCGAATGATGATCATACAGAGCTTATAGCCCTGAACAGATGAGTGAATATCACTTTGAGGTTCTGTTTAACCATAATGAGTAACTGACAAGAAAGTCACCACGGGGCTCAATACCTATAGCCATGTGACGAAACAATCACCTGGGCTTTCAGGCAATGGCTCTAATCAGATGAGTGACTGACGAACAAGTCACTATGGGGCTCAGCACCCACAATCATGTGACGAAGTAGTCACCTGGGCTCAGCACTGATAGCCATGTGACTAAACAATCAATGGGGCTCTCTGGCCCTAGCTCTAAATGACTAGCCTCAGGCTAGACAAGCGCTTTTAGTTTTCATCGAACTTGAGGTCGGTCTGGCATTAATGCTCATATGAGTCATTCAATGCAGATGTCAATTAGATCAAATCTTTGTCGGCTTGCGTTAAACACGCTAAGACCATTCTTGACTTATTAGTCAATACCAGGTGACCAGTGCTCAGTACTACAGCCGAACTTGACTAGTGAGTCATAGCTTCACAGTTAATACTGACACCATTGCCAATTATGACTATTTAGTCAGTGCTATGCACAAGTAAGCAATGCTACCAGGCATATATCATATGTCAAATATCCAAATGTAGGGCATTCAGCATGCTTACTTAACAGTTGCTAGCATAATTATGATCATGCACAAACACAGAGACTCAAGCTCTGATCAATCTCATATTCAACATTCATGGCATGCCCTATTCACATGTTTCTCATGAATCACATACTGGGTGCAGTTTTCTTACCTTTGGTCAAGCACAGGTTACCAATAAACGAGCCACAAGCACGATCCATATTCCAAGCCTCTAGTGATAACCTAGTCACAACCATAATATAAAACCTCATCAAAATGAATAATAAAAGGTTCCCAGACCAAGACCTAGCCTCCAGGATGTTGAATCCCACTAAACTGGGTAGTAGGAATGATCCCGAGGCCTAAGGTTTGAGTTCCCATGATCAAAACATCACTTCGGCCTCAAATGCCCTCAAGCACCGCAGCCCCACCTCTCTGAGCCGCGACCCCCAGCCATGGCAGAGGTGTTAGCCTCAGGCACATACACCAAGCGTCACGACACTCCTTCCCCAGCGCTATGGCCCCCAGGCCCTTCAGCTCCACTGCCCACCTGCACCAAGCTTGGGCCGCGGCGTCCAAAAACAGGGCTGCGACCCCACCTTGAAACCCAGCCAAAACCACAATGTCTCTTTTTTAAAACCTTCCAAAAACCTACCCAAACATCTCCAAATTCCAAAATAAAAGTTCCCAAACATCCTAATGATCCAAAACCATTAAAACCCAAGTCTCAAATCATCCAAAAACTCATCAAAACACAAAATCCAATTCAAGCTTAAAAACTTTAAAAACTTAGAACTTAAAACTTGAATTACCTCCGATTGAGTTGTTTCCCAACTAAATCCTCTGGCTAATAAGCTTCTAATCTTCTCTAGAATCACTATGCCTCGATCCTCGCTTGAATTCGAGTCCTAGAACTCAAGTTTCCTTCGAAAATGCGATCGGGAGACGAAAATGGAACTTTGAAGGAGAGGGAACGTTCTAAATGTTCTTTTTATTTCTTAACAGGTTACTTCAAGCTTAAGTAGCCTCAAAAAAATCCTAATGCTTAGGGTCTCGAAAACGTCCCCGGGGGAAAAATAGTCAAAACTTCCAGAATTCCCCCATGATCTTATTAACTCCCAATTTATCATCAAATATTTATTCCCATTACCCAATAACCCGGTAATGTGCTAAATACCCCTTGACTCACTCCGAGTCAAGTATAAATCACGTTGTGACTTTCCCACTAGCTTACCTCCTAGGATTGTCTTGTGTTGAGTAACCTTAGCATAACCAAATAATAAAGAAGCACCACACATATACCACATATATGCCAAATATGCCCAAAATGGCCAAAATATGAAAATCACCCAATTAATCAGAAATGGGTTCACATGCATATTTAATACACCTAAACATGCATATAATAATTTAATTGCATAATAAATCAATTATGGCCCTCCCGGCCTCCTAATCAAGGTCCTAAACCTTATTAGGAAATTTGGGGCATTACAATATCATTAACTTTTGAGTTGTAATACATTTTCTAAACAATATTTTAGGATCCCAAATGTATAACTTTTATGATTTTAATGATTGTCCAAATCTTTATATTCAATGTTATCAAATGAGTCTTCATATCAATTTATTCACACTTTTTAACCTAAAACCTCGATTAGCGAGCTAATGGCACATTTATAAATCACTTGGTAATGACTCTAAGGTAGTAGGGCATTACAACTTGGTATCAGAGCGTGCCAAGGTTTATGGTTCCTGGAGATCGACCGAACATGTACGCTCGCTGCTAATGATAAGCTCGACTTAGGGTTGATCGGTATTAAATGAATTACATGCTTAACTGCTTGTTTAAGTTTCCCTGTTTGCCTTAATGTTATAGATAGAGCATGATGAATGTGTTTATATGCATGATGCCAGGGCATGGCCCCTTGATTGTTATAAGCTTATGTTGTGTGCGATGTGTTGATCTGTTGTTTGTGATTGATTGATAGGACTAGGAGGTGGATTTTTGGATGTTGTAATCATGCCTGATGTGAGATGTCATTGATTGTAGGCATATTGCAGTTATGCCTCGATGATTGATCAAACTCCGCGGCAATAGAATCGAAGATGACAACGAGGGTCAGGACCCTCCACCTGCCACACCGAACTGGCAACAGTTGTTTGCCAAAATGGAAGCCAGACTTCAACAAACAGAAGATGAACTCTGGGAGCTAAGGCAACAGGCCCCTCCTCGGGCTATTGGGTTACATATTCCACAGGCTATGGTACTTGTGCCAGCCCAGCCTGTAATGGAAAATAGGTGGGAGCCCTTATACAATAGGTTCATGAAGCAGCATCCTCCCACCTTTGAGGGCGAACCAGACCCACTGCGGGCTGAGCAGTGGATGAATATGACTTCTTCCATCCTGAATTTCATGAGGGTGGAAGGGAATGAGAGGGTGGCCTGTGCTAGCTACATGTTGAGGGAAGACACCCGCATCTAGTGGGATGTTGTGTCCCAGAGGAGGGATGTGGCGGTTATGATCTGGGAAGAATTTAAGGACATCTTCAATGAGAAATACTATAGTGTTGCAATCTGAGCTGCAAAGGTGGATGAGTTTGTCAACTTGACTCAGAACCGGATGACAGTTACAAAGTATGCAATGAAGTTTGACTGGTTGGCGTAGTTCGCGTCGGACTTGGTGTCTACTGATATGGCACAGAGGGATTGGTTTGTGCGGGGATTGAACAATATGATTGCCTCTCATGTCAGGATAATACTAGACCCGAGGACTACCACCTATGCATAGGTAGTGGAGAAGGCCCTTACATCTGAGGGGGCCGAGGATCAGATAGGGCGAGAGGGCGCCACGAGGCACGATGTTAGGAGGATAGTTCCTCCTTTTACTAGTTCTAGCCAAGGTAGTTGCCCCAGCGAGCTAAAGAGAAAGGCCCCAGATTCTTTTGTTCCTCTTGGTTTAGATAGGAGAGCACGTGGTGCTTTTAGTGGCCGTCAGGGTGGGGGAGAGAACTGGAGGAGTTTCCTAGAGCGCCATCTTGCAGGCGAAGACATCAGGGAGAATGGAGAGTCAGTGCCTGCTTCACTTTCGAGAGTATTAGTCATTTGAGGAAGGACTGCCCACGAGCCAAGAAAGAAGAACCGAAGAAGAGCGATAACCTCACCCCAGCCAGAGTATTCACCTTGACCTAGACTGAGGCTGAGGCTGGTCCCTCGGTTGTGACAGATCAGATTTCTAGTGCCGGTTCTTCATTTACTGCATTGATTGATTCAGGAGCTACTCATTCATTTGTATTTTCTAGGGTGATAGATCGGTTGTGTAGACCTAGTAATTTGTATGCTAGGGGATTCAGGACTTTGTTTCCAACTGGGAACTAATAGTCTCTAGGAGTTGGGTTAGAGCATTACTAGTAGAGATAGAGAGTATGGAGTTGTTTGTGGATCTGATCAAGTTAGCGATGGATGACTTTGATATGATTTTTGGGATGGATTGGTTATCAAAGTACGGGGTAACGATAGACTGCAAGCAAAGGATGGCGACCTTCGAACCGGAAGGGGAGGTACTCCTTGTATTTGTGGGGAGAATGAGTGGACCATGAGTACCTATAATCTCGACACTGAAGGCTAGAGACCTAATGGAAGAAGGTTGCATATGATTCCTAGCGAACATCGTGGATGCCTCTAGAATTGTTTCGATTGGAGCGAATGAGACCAGATTAGTATGCGAGTTTCCTGATGTGTTCCCAGCAGACTTGCTAGGGTTGCCACCACACTAAGAGATTGAGTTTGTCATAGAGTTGGCGCCAAGGGCAGAGCCAGTTTCTAGAAAACCTTGTCATGGATGCCTCTAGGATTGTTTCGGTTGGACCAGATGAGGCCAGGTTAGTATGCGAGTTTCCTGATGTGTTCCCAGCAAACTTGCCAGGGTTGCCACCACACCGAGAAATTGAGTTCGTCATAGAGTTGGCGCCAGGGGCGGAGCCAGTATCTAGGACACCTTATAGAATGGCTCTAACAGAGTTGAAGGAACTGAAGATTCAGTTGCAGGAATTACTAGATTTAGGATTTATTAGACTGAGTTTTTCTCCATGGGGTGCTCCGGTGTTGTTCGTCAAGAAGAAGGATGGATCCTTAAGGATGTGCATTGACTACAGAGAGCTAAACAAGTTGACCATTAAGACCACGTACCCATTGCCTAGGATCAATGACTTGTTTGACCAGCTACAGGGGAAGATGGTGTTCTCCAAGATTGACCTTCGGTCAGGCTACCATCATTTAAGGATTAGAGAAGAGGACATACAAAAGACTGCATTCCACATGAGGTATAGACATTATGAATTCCTAGTCATGTCCTTTGGATTAACCAATGCCCTAGTAGCCTTTATGGACTTGATGAATAGGGTCTTCAGAGATTATTTGGATAAGTTTGTGATCGTATTCATCGATGATATATTGGTGTACTCCCAGTCAGAGACAGAGCATGGGCAACATCTTTGCCTGGTACTACTGCAGTAACGCCCTGGTTAGCCAAGACCGTTACACTATGTATTTTAAATAGTGGTAAACTCGCTAAACGAGTCATTTGGCCATAAACATGCAACTAAATGTGATTAATGGTCCAGGGTTAAAAATTTTAGTCAAAAGGAATGGATATTTCATTAAGACATTAAACTATACATGAGATCCCATAATAAACGTTTACAAAGTTATTTACAGTTCCAAAAGGGGTCATTACAACTCAAAAGTTACAACTCGCTGACCTAAGAGGCAAAAATAGGGTTTAACCCTAGTTCCTTTGAGAAACCTTGGCCATGGTGGTTAAGCAGACGCATATGTACACGTCGCCACCTAGGCTCTCTAACTCATGGCTGGTCCAACTTTCCTTTTCCCTTACCCGCACCACATAGCACCCGTGAGCCAAGGCCCAGCAAGAAAACTTAAACATGTTCATAAGCAGTTAATAATACATTACCATACATAATAAGCATGCCTAGTGTTAATAACCATACTGATGCTTGTATACCATTCAAATAAATTACTACAACATCATATGGGGCCAATCGCCCTAAATAAATGATTAACTGAATCATATCGGGGCCTGTTGCCCAAGTACATGATAATAAATCACATTGGGGCTTAGCGCCCTAGGAAATGGGACTAATAAGTCACCCCGGGGCCCATTTCCATATCCTCTGTATAACCAGCCTTGGAGCTGGCCCAGTGTAACATCCCAAATTTCCTAATGTGGCTTAGTGCCTGGATTAGGGGGCGGGAGGCCATAATTGTGTTAATTATGTATTAATTTAGTATGAGCATGTTATTATGTGCATTATATTATAATATAATTATGCTTGCATGTTAGAAATGTTAAATATGTGTATGTGGGCCCGTTTCTTATAAGAATGGTATTTTAGTAATTTGACTCGTTCATGGTATAAATGCAAATATGTGTTTGTGTGATTGAGACCACGTTATTATGTGGATATATTTGGGTTACTCGACGTGAGGCGATCCTGATGAGCAAGTTAGCAGAAAAGTCACAACGGGGTTTTATACCTTGCTTGGGGTGAGCTTGGGGGTATTTTAGTAATTTAGTACATTACCGGGATTTAGTGGGTAATGGGAAAATTATGTGGTAATCATGTGAGATGGTTGGAAGTAACGGGAATTATAGGACGTAAATTGTGAATAGCGGGGTATGAGACAAAGGACAAAATTGCCCTTGGGAGCATATGATGGATAGGCTAAGGATAAAGGGACAATTTGGTCATTTCTGTCCAAGTATAGGACTTGGTGGGCTGGGAACTCATCAGAAGGTTTAGGAAATCAAAAGGGGATTCTCAGCAGCTCACTCATTTTCTCTCCCTCGTTTTCTCTCTATCTCTTGAAGTTTTGGAAGAATTTTGGGAAAATTGAAGAACAAAGCCTAGGAAATTGAGGTGTTGAGCTTTGGGAATTAGGAGAGTATCTCAAGGGAATCATCATATCAGAGGTAAGGTCTTAAATTCAAAATTTGTTTATGAAGTTTCTGTGGTTTTGATTGAAGTTTAAAGTTTTTGCATGTTTGATAGTTGGGGAATGAATTTTGGATTGTTGATGGGTTTTTAATCTAATATTTAGCTGGGTTTGGTTGCTGGAAAGAAGTTATATTGGTTTTGGGGATTTAACTGGAAGATTGGGGTATAATTATATTGTTTCTAGTTGGGTTCGGCTAAGGAAAAAACCCAGAAATTCTGGATTCAAAGGGCTGGGTTGCGGCTCTGTTCTTGGAGTGCCGCAGCCCTATGGAGCAAAATGGGAGCCAGGTTGGCTCAGTGGCAAGGGCGCATCGCGGCGCCACAAAGGCAGGGCCGCGGCACGTGTCTGGAGACCAGGGAGGCCGAGCCTCTGATTAGAGGCGGGCCGCGACATGGTATCATGGGGTCGTGGCCCTTAAGGGGATTTTTGGCCTTGAGTATGTTTTGGGTTTGGGGACTTAACCTTTTGGGCTTGGGATCGAATCTACTCCTGTGTTGGGTGGAATTTGACGTCCCGGAGGCTAGGACTCGATCTGAAAGCCTTTAATCATTCGTTGTTGATGGAATTCCTTATTATGGTTGTGACTAGGTCAACGCTAAAGGCTCGGATTAGGAATCATACTCAAAGGGCGTCGCTAGTAACTTGCATTCGAATCGAAGGTAAGAAAACTGCACCCATTATGTGAATCTGTGATTAGGGCTTAGTTCAATAGTCAAATATAAGCATGGTTAAGGCTTTGGCCCTGTCAATGAGCATGATTCTAATTATGTTTGTGAATATCTGGTTAAGTACATTGGAATGCGCATAATTATGATTATGCCTATGATTGTTGTTTGAATGTATTATAATGCATTGTGTATGTAGGTACGTATGTTAAATGAAATACGTGATTGTCTGTTGTGACTAGAAAGCTCGGTTTATAAACCAGAGGATTATTAGGATGTTAATTGGGGATCGACTTATTAGTCGAGGGCATATTGGACTTTGAGAGACTCATCTTATAAGTTGAGGGTCGTAAAGCTTTGACTTATAAGTTGGGGGCATATGAGGCTTGACTTATAAGTTAAGGACTTGAAGGACTCGGTTTATGAGCTGAGATTGGAATTATGCACGTGGAGTGCAGGCCACCATGGCTGGGCCACCCTAGGAGTGCAACACGCACTTGACTGGCTCGGATGCAAACAAATTGAAAGGAAGTGCGACACGCACTTGAGCAACTCTATGGTTGCTGATTTGTATAATGAATACACCAGACTCAGTTATTATTGTTTGGCAGATATATATTACTTTGTGAATTATTTAATGTGTTTTCTTGCTGAGTCTTTTGGCTCACGTGTACTTTATGGTGCAGGTAAAGGTAAAGAGAAGCACAATCAACCATGAGTCGGAGGGCAATAGCAGTGACATGTACATATGCAGTCCACTCGACCACCATGACCGAGATACTCAAGGAAACTAAGGTTAAACCCAACTTTTGCCACCTAGGTCGGATTATTATGTAACTTAAATGTTGTAACAAGCTTTTAAACTGATGTTTTGGGATCCCATGTAAAGAACATGCTTTTGATTTAATGAAAATACTTATGACTTAATCAAAAGTTTTAATACCTAAACCGTTAGTGGCTTAATCACATGTTTAGTCCAAATGACTTGTTTAGCAAGTCCAGCACTAGTTTTAAACACACTTGGTGACAGACCCTAATTAGCAGAGTGTTACACCCTGCATACCTGCCGCTTTAGTTTTCCACGACCATTGGGTCGGATAAGCGAATAATGTGCTTCTGATTAGATTTAATCATATCGACCAGCGCTCAACGCACTATTAACGCCCTTGACTCATAAGTCAATGCTTTATGACCAACACTCAGCGCGATTGTCATCCTTGACTGATAAGTCAATGCTTTTCGACCAGCGCTCAGCGCTATTGTCGTCCTTGACTAATAAGTCGATGCTTTTTTATCAGCGCTTAGCGCTATTGCTGTCCTTGACTGATAAGTCAATGCTTTTCGACCAGCGCTCAACGCTATTGCCATCCTTGACTGATAAGTCAATGCTTTTCGACCATCGTTCAACTCTATTGTCGTCCTTGACTCATAATTCAAGCCTTTCTCAATTATATAATGCTAACAAGCATTCATCATATAAAAAATATCCATATACAAAGCACTGAACATGTTTAATCAAAAATCACAGGCATAATCATAATCAGGCGCATTTACTAGGGTCCAAGCCCTAATCAAATCTATATTCAACATTCGGGCCAAGCCATAATCATATACATCACATATTGGTGCATTTTTCTTATCTTTGGTCCGAGCACAAGTTATATATAAATGACCCTTGAGCACGATCTTGTCCCGAGTCATAGCAGTAACCTAGTCACAACCATAAATAATAATCTCAAAAGATTCAATCCTTAAAAATAAACTTTGGGACCACTCTCGTGCTCACAGGACTTCCAATCCCACCCAACGGGGTGGTGGAACCATCCCCCGAGCCCCCAAAGTCCTCCCAAGCCCTAAAAATGGGCTTTGCTGAAACTAGACTAGCGCAGGGGCACTGAAGACAGCACAAGGGTGCCATCCAAGTTAGAGAGCCACCCCTGATTTCCTCTGCCTAGCACTGGGGTGCCCAGGACAACACTAGGGCGCTATCTTTACAGCCCAGAATTTTCTGGTTCTTCCCCTGCGTTTTCCCCCGAGTTTTAATTACCAAAACCTCATCTAAACACCATCTAAACTTACAATTTAACCTGAAAACCTCATCAATACACCAACATCATCAAACGCCAAGTTAACACTTGATCAGAAACCCATCAACACACAAAAATCCATACTTGGGCTTTGAAGCTCAAGAACAGCCCAAGAATAAACCCTGAATAAACCTGAATCAAAGTAGGGTTAGAGTTTACCTTAATGATGGATAACTTCCTCCTACTTGAATTATTAGCTTGAATCTTCAATTCCCTAGCCTTTTCCTCAAAAATCAAGATCAAACTCCAAGACTTTGAGAGAGAAAGAGAGAAACATGTAGAGGGAGAGAGAGAAGAAAGTTGTTATGTTTGATTACTCTGTTTTGAGCTTTCCTACAGCCAAGGGAAAGTGACCAAGTCTCTACTTTTGGCAACAAAAGACCTAATTGCCCCTAGGCCAAATCAATCTCTCAAAGCCCTTCAAGGGCAATTTTGTCATTAGCTACATACCCCGTTAATCCTAATTAACGCCTTATAATTCCCGTTACTTCCAGTATCCTTAACTAATTATCAAATAATTTCCCAATTACCCAATTCTGGTAATGTACTAAATTACTAAATTACCCTTAGGCTCACCCCGAGCCGGATATTTGACCCCGTTATGACTAAACCGCTACCTTGCTTGCTAGGATCATCTCATACCGAATAATTCAAATATATCCACATTATAATGTGGTCTCAATCCATATACACAAAACTATACAAATATGCCCTCAACGGGCCAAAATTACGAAAATGTCATTCTAATAAAAAACGGGCCCATATACATGCAAATACAGCCATATAATAATACGACTCACATAATCATGCATATTACCACTAGCTTGGAATAGTAAACATCTACGACCTTATTATCAATAATGTGGGAATGATGTTTACTTAGTTATAACTAAGCTTGTATTTACTTTTTTGCTTTTATCATTAATAAAGCACTATTTCTTGTTCAAATTTTATTTTTTATTGTTATATTTCTTGCAAGCTCTCAAAATTCAACAACCTAAGATTTCAAAATCATAGGAAATTAAGGGGGCATAAGTGGTATAAAATCATACCACAAGCTCAAAAAAATATAGCATCAATAAAATTAATTACAGTGCATGGATCACTACTAACCAACCACAAAGTTAAAACTCGGGATGAAAACCAGGCATGAACATAACTTAACAAGTCTGGAATGAACCGGAAAAAACAAACTACATGAATAAAAGTTGGAATTCTAGATAAACCGACAATATTCCTAAAATCAAGACAAAGCTGGAATTTTCACAAAAAAGTTTCAACCTCGCAACCTTGAGACCATACTTGAGGGTGACGACAAATTACTATCTCTAAGTAAGAAATAACTACACTAACTAGACTAAACTCCAATAAGTATTTTTAAACGCAAAAATACATGGTATAAGTAGTGTTCGAACTTTAATATAACGAGGTCGAAATTGTGCAATCGAATGAACTATGTATGAATATATAAAAGTTTGACCCTAAGCACAACAATGTATTTGTATAAATAAACAAATATAAAAAGCAAGTCCTTAGTAACATGCTCTAAATATTTTGAACCATAAATATAATGTATAATATTAAGGGAAAAAGCTAAAGGTAGATAATGTGCAAAAAGGTTTTCAAGCTGGAAACTTAAGAGTATAAAAACTACCATTAAAGTATAGCATTCACCAGATAGTAAAAATAGCTCAAGCTTGAGTTGTAAATTGTCTTTGCCCTAAAGGCATAAAAAATTATAATTAAAAAAAAGGAAAAAACACCATGGGTCACAGCCCATGTTTTGATCTTTATGGATTGACGACTCCGGCATCCACTGATCCAGCTTGTTCCATGGCCTTTGTAGCCTCCTGAGCCTCGAGCTTGGCTTCTTCCTCTTCCAATTGAGCCTGCCACCTATTGGCATACCCGATCTCCTTGATAGACAAGAAACTGGTATCGAGGTCGGGATTTGTGGCCCAGATGTGATACATTGCCATGTCAGCGACGTTATCCTTCTTGGTCTTGAACTCTTCAAGAAGGCGAGTTTCTCGTTCTCGATGAGCTCAAAAGTTGTCTTCTTGTCCTCCTCAAGCTTGACATTTAGTTCTTGGACCCTCTTAAGCTCCATGTCTTTAGCTTCAAGCTCTTGTTGCACCTTCTTAAGGTCGTCTTCAGCCTTGATATGTGCCTCCTTGGCACTTTGAACATGCACCTTGCTCATTACGACCTCGCGATTCAAGACGTAGTTATGCTAGATGAAGGGTAGGAAGGCCTACAATCAAAAACAGATATTAAGAGTAAAGAAACAAAGGATTGGCGTTAACACCTGGAGTTTATCAATTTTCAAGGAAAAACTAGCAATTAAACAATTAGGAAGGAAGAAAAGGATAGAAAGAGATTTTTAACGTGGTTTAGCAGTTTAAATCTGCCTACGTCCACGAGTCACTTTTATTATAGTCTGCATTAAAGCTTCAAGAAAAAGCAATTTCCACAAAATGTTTCTCAGTGCCCAATTGCACCTCTCTACAAATGACTAAATCCAAGCTATTTATAGACCCGGTTATAAGAATATCTTTCCACAAGTTTAGGGAAGTTACAACACATACTAAAATTTAAATTAAAATGAATATTTAAATAATAATAAAAATAACAATAATACAACTTAAATACATTACTTGAATAAAGATCCCATAAAAATAGGGATTCAATACACGGTTTTAATTAATCCCAAAGAAATAAGGATTTCGTAGTAGCTTCTCTGTTTTGATGTTCATTTGAGCTTGAACACTGCTCAACGTATCCTTGAGCTCACCACTCCAGTTTTTGCCACCTCCTTGCTTGATTAGTCTGTCAAACTATTCTCTTGGAGGAGACTAATACCTTCGTGCCTGCAAATCACGTTCGTGCGCTGATTAAGGCTGAACATAGGGCGGGTTTTCAAGTGCTCGGGTTCGGGTGTAAGAAAATGTTACTAAACCCATCGGAAACAATTTTGGATTTATAGGGTTTTCAGGTTTCGAGTGTCGGGTGGGCTTGGGTTCGGGTGTCAAAATGTCAAGTTCCGGGTTTGGGCCTTCAATGGGCTTTGTCAGCTTTTTTTTGTTGTTGCAAAAAATGTCATTTTGTGTGTGTGTGTGTGTTTTTTTACCTTTGTCTTGTTGTTTTATAAACTTAATTCAAACATAATGTATAAAAAGTAAAAACAAACATAATGTATAAAACACAAACATAATTTTCATGCCACATTTTCATCATGCCAAACATAGTGTATAAAAACAAACATAATTTCAACACAATTTATAGAAAGTTAGAAACTTCATAAAGTCTCTTCCCTAACTAATGTCCATCAAAAGTTCAAATTCAAAATACAAACATAAGAAAAGAAAATAAGGCATAAAGTCTAAAGTCCAAAATAGGTACAAACATATTAAGTATTAACATAATGTCCAAGTCCAAATAGTAAATATTAAATACTAAACAGTAAACACTAAAAGATTTGGTTCATAAAGTCCAAAAAATACTATCATAATTCCCTAAAAGAACTTTAGTTCTTCCAATATTCAAAGTTCTTTGTCCTTTTGTTCTCATTCCAAATTTTGAAACTTCAATGTCCAAATCCAAACCTTTTCAAAACAAACTATAAATAAAAAAAAGTAAAAAATAAGAGTATAACACTTACTTAGTAAAATAAGAAAGTTCTTACTTTTTCAATTCCCAAATTGTTGTGCAGACGATGATCAGCACACATTCACACACACAAGCCTATAATCTACTACAACTGAGCAACACACATTCACACACAAGCTTAGAATCCACTAAAAGAAATATAATAGATCAAGATTTACCTTAAGCTTTTGAGTAGATGAGACCTCTTCAAATTTATCGACCACTCGGCAGCACACCAACACCCACTCACCTTCTTCTCAAACTCACCACCAACTTATAAATTCACAAAATTAAACAATAAAATTTTATCATATCGCCTTAGACATACATATTATATAATCTATACATACCAAATAATTAAATTGATTAAATAAATCCTAAACAATTATTTTAGGATCTATTATAGTGTCTGCCTTTGATTTAAACACACATATAATGATATGAATAATATGTATATTTGATTTGAACATAATGGCTGCATATGTTGTTGTATTATTTACGCCAAAAAAACTTTCAAAACCATTAACATAATCATAATATATTAATCTTCACTCCTATAACAAACACAAACAATAATATTTGTAAATTTAATATTAGTTTAAGAGATAAGAGTGTATAGTATATATTATATACCTGCCTCAGCCTGAATCCGAGCTACTGCTATGATTGGTGGTGGTGCAGTCTGTCGTTCCGACCTCCCGTGCCTACTGTCGTGCCTCCGACCTGCCTGAGTGTGAAAGACAGAGAGAGGTGAGAGACGAGAGAGCTTGGGACGGAGGGGAGGTTGAGCTTGGGTGTGAGAGACAGAGGGAGGCGAGAAGAGAAGGTCAAGACTCGAGAGAAAGGAGACAGACGGAGAGGTGCTAGCTCAGGCTGGGCTTGGGACGGAGCCACAGAGGGGTGGCTAAGGTTAGGGACGGTGGCGTTGTGGGACCATTGGGGCTGTCCGCTGGCAATAGGTATGGGGTCGGGGAAGAGAAATTGGCTTAGGTTGGGCTTGGGATGGAGCCACGGAGGGCGACTCGGGTCAGGGACGATGGCGTCGTGGGGCCACTGAGTGGGGTTGTCCACTGGGGATGGGGTCGGGGAAGAGAAAGTAGTCGAGAGAGAGGTGAGGCAGGTATACACTACACGAGCTTGGGAGGGGGGGGGGGGGGGGGGTTATGGCTTAGTTTAGTTAGACCCTTAGACTTAGGAATTTAGAAAAAAAATGTGGGCTTTTTTGTTTTTCGAATTACATTTCGGGTTTCGGGATTAACCCAAACCCGCATGCAACTCATACACTAAACCCGAACCTGAACCCGTTTGGGTTCGGATGAATTTTTTGAGTTTTGGGCAGAACCGGGCTTGGCTGGTTAAATTTTCACCCCTAGCACTGATGACATAGCTTTGAAACTTCATGACAATTTGTACAAGTATAATGTCAATAGCTGTTAACCTCGAGCTTACATTTTACGAACCTACATTTCAATGCTATTTATTCATGCTTGAAATTTGGCTGTAACAAAACCCTAGTTTAAATAATTAAATTATATTTATTATTTAAAAATATTTATATTATAATATAAAAATAAAAAAATTGAAAAATCCAAATTTTTGGGTGCGATAGTTGGGCAAGGTTAGGGCTAAATAAGTTGGGGAGTGGACTGGAGACTTTGGGGACTTAGTCTTCACAAGCTAGAGACGTCGGGGATTGGGCTTGAGGCTACTAGGCTTGGTCTACAATATTGATGAACATCTGTGTTCTAGGCAAGAGAGGTTTAAGTTTGGACCTATTGTCCTTGTTGTTGTTGTTGTTTTTTTTTTTTTTTTTTTTTTAAATTTTGGTTTCAAATATCTAAGAATAATGAGATTTGTGAAATGAGTTGTGTTGAATCAATCCATCAATAATAGGGTTTTTCTTTGTTCTTGTCTTTGCTTTTTTTTTCTTCATTATTAGATTTGTATATGGGTTTGGTTGAATTCATCAAAATTTGGGAAAGAACATCAACATGAACATTGAATTTTTATTTTATTTTCGTTTTATCTCGTTCTTTGTTATGATTCTTTAAAAAAAAAAAATTGAATTTTTTAGAATTTTTTTAAAATGATATTTACAATGAAAATATTTAAATTGTGCTCAAATTTAGACTTAAGTACCCCATTTTTAAAAATCAAATACTGCAACGTCAGCGCCTAACGGAAAATATAACATCAAGTACTTATGGTGCAACATATTATTTATATTAAGTAGTTTTGTCGTCACTTAAGACTAGTCCAAGTAGTTGGGTGTATATGTGTGGGAGGAGGAAGGAGAACAAATTCCTATTGTATTAAAAATAAAGTACAACTCTTAGCATAACTTAACTACTTTCATTGCAAATATATATTATTTATTGATTGTGGAATCAATATTTTTAGTTATAGTTGTCTTTTACATCATCACCGTAAATATATTATAGTTCTGTTATACCCAGATTTCGAGCCATAGTAAATATGACCTCGAAAGCTGAGTTCGCATTAAATGGTCTCGTGAGGGTTAGGGTATGCTCTACGATTGTAAATCGAGCCTGCAAAGTATGATACATGACCTCGAATGTAGTGACCTCGAAATGATCTCGATCTCGAAAGGTAGCTCTGAGCCCCTCATCTTCAGGAACAACTTCGGAGCAGGGATCTCGAGCTCGATATGCTATCTCGAAAGCAATGTTAGCTCGGGAGATGTCAGTGGCTCGCACAATGACGTGAAACCTGAGATGCTGAAGCCTTGGAGATACGCTATGATCACCTTGAATATCTACAAGTATTGTAGATATGGGATGTAATCCTCATTTATCGATGTAAATCCCCAAGAATCGTGGGATATTATTTAGTCAATTATGCGTTTCCTGATCTTTGGGGAACGTTTCCTTTTATATCTGATTATTGGCATTTAAAGCCATTTATTTTTATTCACAAAAGAGTAACTACCCAAAATATGTGGGATAGTATTCTGCATCCTTCTCTATAAATAGAGAAGTCATGCACCATTGTAAAGGACCGAAATTCTGATCCTTGAGAGAAAACTCTAGAGAATTCATGCTAAAGAATTGTTCAGAGATAATCTTGAGATTAATAACAGAGACTCGTGGACTAGGCAGATTTAACTGCTGAACCACGTAAAAAATCGTGTGTTTGATTCGTTTGTTTCTTTTGGCCATTGTCTTTAATTGTTTACGTGCTCTCTTCTTTTATCTGTTGACGAAAAACAGCGTCAACAGTTTGGTGCTTTCATTGAGAGCCTCAAGCATCCATCCCAGAGAGATTCATGGCTGCAAACAATCAGAACACTCTTGAAGAAAATTACCCAAGGCATCCTGGAAAACAACCAATGGAGAACCCGGACGCTGAAGAAAGGAGTGGGTCCTCTGATTCCCAGGGACCACCTCCACAACCAAGGGATGAGGACATGTACTATAACCCTGAGCGTTATGTCCCTATTGTAGAATTGGAGAATCGGCAGCGGAAACAGCTGCTGGCAGATGCCAACAAACGTAACGAGGAGTTGACTAGGATAGCCGTGGAGACGCAGGTGGCTCAGCCCCCGCTTCCGCGCGAAGACCAAGTCCCTCCTCCAAGGGACGTGCACGTTCCTCCCCGGAGGCCCCGTGGACGTCCACGAAAAAATGCTGCCACAAGGAGGCCAGCACAACCTCCAGCACCAACAGAACCATCTGCTCCCTCTAGGCCTCAGAGGAGTACCCGAGCTCGGGTCCCGCCTAATCCACCTGTGGAAGTGCCTGCAGGAACCGAGAACAACCGAGCTCCTACCGAGGCTCGGACTCAGGTTCCTGGTAGTGCACCGAACGCAACTGGCCCATCTCGGGCAAATTCTGGACCCTCCAGGCCGAGGAAAGGACGGCAACCACCGTCACCTATACGGTTTCCTCCATCTCCCATAAGATATCCTTCACCTCCCCGCAGGAACGCTCAACCTGGTCGAGATCAGGATCAAGGGCGTACAGGGGAAAGACAAGGAAACAGGGAGACGTTCCAGGGGCGGAAAGGCGCGCCATCCGAGAGAAGTCAGACGTCCCGGTCTCGCACTGCAGAGACAAGGCGACGTAGAAAGGATCCACCACGAAATGACCGATCGATGAGTTTCACCAGTGATGAGTCCGGAGAAACTAGGTCTGTCAGTAAACACGACCGGGGTCGTAAAAATACTGGAAATCACAAGAGCCATCCCGACCTGCGCAATCATCTGAATCAGAGCAGGGGAAAGGGAGATCAGACAAATCCGGATCTTAGGAATCATTTGAATGGGCGTAGAGATCCCTCTCGGAGACGCGAGCCTGGGATCGCGATTAATGACTATCAATTCCAAACACCACCCAAGGACCCAGTCCAAGAAAGGATTGATCAGCTCGAAAAAGCCTTTAGGCTTTTGAAGAAAGAACGAGGGAGTGGTCGATACGAGGACTCTGATGAGGAGCTCGAGCCGTTTGCTCCCAATATTTCTAACACTCAGTTTCCTCAAGGGTTCCGGATTCCTCACGTCCCAGCGTTTGAAGGAAAAACCGACCCATGTAGCCACTTGAGTACATTCAACACAATTATGAGAGCCAGTAACGTAGGTTACGAGCTCAGATGCATGTTGTTTCCGACATCATTGGCCGGACCTGCCAAGAGTTGGTTCGAGAAGTACAAGAGACACTCGATAACTTCGTGGGATCAATTGTCTAGAGACTTCAAGAAGCAATTCCGAGCTATGATGGGAGTCAGATCAGAGGCGTCCACTTTGACTAACGTCCGGCAACAGCCGGGTGAAACACTGAAAAGCTACCTGACAAGATTTAATTTAGAGGTCGCCCGGGCACGAGATGTGGACGACAGCGGACACTTGATGGCCATCCGAGTTGGTGTGTTGCCTGGAAGCGCCCTTTGGGATGACATGCAAGGGAAACCGGTGAGATCGATAACCGAGTTTAACAGACGGGCGCAGAGATTTGTTAATGTAGAGGAGGCGAGGTCAACACTCAAGGCGACCTCGCAGACCGAAACTACAACGATAAACATTAACTCCACCTCAACCTCGGTTGACCCAGCAGCTACACAGCCTACCTCGGAGAATCCCTCCAAGAGGAAAAAGAGCGAGGGAAATAATCCCGAGGTTGATGGAGGAAAGAAGAAAAAAGGAGAAAGGTATTTCTCCGTATATAAAGTGCACACCGAGCTCAACGAGTCTCGGCAAAACATATACCTGGCTAATGAAAACCAGGTCCCCTTCAGGCGTCCGGACCCTATGAGGAATCAAAAGTCCAAGAGGGACTCCAGCAAGTATTGTCGATTTCATAGGGACACCGGCCACACAACTGATGAGTGCCGACAGCTGAAGGACGAGATCGAAGGGTTGATCACGAGAGGTTATTTCCGACAGTATGTCAAAAACCAGAATACTGGACAGGCTACTGCCAGTCAGAGAGTAACCGCGCTTCCGGCAGCACAGAATAATAACTCTCGATCTCGGGATGAAGACAGGCCTCCGCCGATAGATGGAGAGGACGTAATAACCATCTCGGGAGGTCCTCATCTCGCAGGAGGGGGCAGAAATGCTCAAAAACGATATGTGAATGAGCTGAAGACAGGGGACGGGTCTCCATATGAACCCGAACCAAGGGCACCAAAAAGCCAAAGGGTTGAGACTCAGCCTATAACCTTCACCGAGGAGGATGCCTCCCATGTCCAGTTCCCTCATCATGATCCACTCGTCATCACCCTACAGCTTGCCAACAAAAGAGTGCACCGAGTTCTCATAGACAATGGGAGCTCAGTTAACATTCTTTATAAAGCAACCCTAGAAAAAATGGGACTCTCCCTTCGCGACTTGAAGGCTTGTGCAACCACTTTGTACGAATTTTCTGGAGAAGGAACCGCCTGTATGGGGTCCATTGAACTCCCTGTGACCTTGGGAGACTATCCAGTCTCGGTGACCAAGATGATGGAGTTCGTGGTAGTAGAGTTACCATCTGCCTACAATGTATTGCTCGGGAGACCCGCCCTGGTCGGGCTGGGGGCAGTTTCATCTGTAAGGCATCTAGCCCTTAAGTTCCCAACTCCAAGTGGAGTCGGAACATTGAAGGGAGATCAATTGGCAGGAAGGGAGTGCTACAGCATTTCCTTAAGGGGAAAGAAACAAACAAGCGCGCAAGCACTCGTTGTCATACAGAATAAAGATGGGACAGTTTTAGAAATTGATGAGGAGATCGATCCAAGGATTGAAGAGAAGGTTGACCTCCAACCTTTGGAGGAGCTCGAAGAGGTTCAGCTCGATGAATCTGATCCCTCAAAGAAGGTGAAGGTCGGGAAACACCTCCAAGACGAATCAAAATAGCAATTAATTTGCTTTCTGAAGAAAAACCAGGATGTCTTCGCGTGGTCACACTCTGACATGGTGGGAATAAGCCCTAATGTAGCGAGCCACGCATTGAATATAGACAAAAGCTTTCCCCCGAAGCAGCAAAAGCGAAGGCAGCTGGATGAAGACAGAAAGATAGCACTAAAGGAGGAGGTGGACAGGCTGAAAGCAAATAATTTTATAAGGGACGCTTTTTACCCTGATTGGGTGGCCAATCCAGTGTTGGTCCCGAAACCCAATGGGACATGGAGGACGTGCATTGACTACTCGGACCTCAACAAGGCCTGCCCGAAAGACTGTTTTCCCCTGCCGAGAATTGATCAGCTCGTAGATGCCACGGCGGGGCATGGTCTCATGTCGTTCATGGATGCCTATTCTGGATATAACCAGATTCCCATGCATGCCCCCGACCAAGAGCATACGAGCTTCATTACAGATAAAGGGCTCTACTGCTACAATGTCATGCCATTCGGACTCAAGAATGCCGGAGCCACGTACCAGCGGCTCGTAAACATGATGTTCTCAGAGCAAATAGGGAACAACATGGAAGTTTATGTTGACGACATGCTTGTAAAGTCTCAACTTAACAAGAACCATGTTGATGACCTCGAAGAGTGCTTTGGCATGCTCAGAAAGTACAACATGAAGTTGAATCCTCAGAAGTGCACTTTTGGGGTGTCTTCAGGAAAATTTCTGGGTTTCATTGTCAATTCTCGTGGGATCGAGGCTAATCCCGACAAGATAAAGGCCCTCATCGATATGCCTTCACCTTGGAAGCATAAAGATGTTCAAAGCCTGACTGGCAGGATGGCAGCTCTGAGCAGGTTCATCTCGAAGTCAACAGACCGCGGTCTCCCATTCTTCAACTTATTGAAAGGAAGTAAGAAGTTCGAATGGACAGATGAGTGCGAGCTAGCCTTTCAGGAGCTCAAAAAGCACCTAGCCGAACCACCCATCCTATCAAAGCCTGAGACGGAGAAGTACTGTTCCTGTACCTCTCAACTACCGAACACGCGTTAAGCGCGGTGCTCGTCCGAGAGGAAGAGAGAATACAGAAACCCGTCTACTATATCAGTAAAAGATTACTGGGGGCAGAGTCAAGGTATCCACTGATGGAGAAGCTCGCCCTCAGTCTGATCCACTCATCTCGAAAGCTCCGCCCTTACTTTCAGGCACATCCTATCCATGTATTAACAGATCAACCACTAAGGCAAGTCTTGTCTAAACCAGAGGCATCTGGTCGACTCCTAAAGTGGGATGTTGAACTCGGACAATTCGAGATCACCTACCATCCGAGGACGACCATCAAGGCACAAGCGTTGGCGGATTTCATAGTGGAGTGCACCGGCATCGCTGATGACGAGGTAACAACCACGGCCCACGAGCTGTGGAAACTTTACGTCGACGGGTCGTCAAATGAAAATGGAGCGGGGGCAGGAGTTATTTTGATCACTCCTGCAGGGAGCAAATTTCACTCTGCATTAAGGTTCGGCTTTAAAGCATCTAATAATGAAGCTGAGTACGAGGCTTTACTGGCGGGACTACGAATAGCAAAAGAGCTCAAGGCCAAAGCTATACATTGCTAAAGCGACTCCCAGCTCGTAGTTAATCAAATCTTGGGAGAGTACCAGGCTCGTGGCACAAAAATGGCAGCTTATCTGGAGAAGGCAAAGTACGCATTGGAGTTTTTTGAGTTTTATGCAATCGAACAGGTTCCCCGAGAACAAAACTCAAACGCAGATGCCTTAGCTCGCCTCGCCACCTCCGCTGAAAATGAGGAGCTGAATGTTGTACCCATAGAGCACCTGTCAATGCCCAGCATTACTGAGCCTGACGAGGAAGATGTGAGTATGATCGAGACAGAGCTGACCTGGATGAGCCCGATAGTTGAGTACCTCGAAAATGGAATTCTTCCGAAAGATCGAAATCAGGCTCGGAAACTAATGTATCAACTTCCCCGTTACACCACCCTGGACGGAAGGCTATACAGAAGAGGGTATTCCATGCCATTGCTCAGATGTGTAACTCCTCCCGAGGAAAAGAAGATTATTGAAGAAATTCATGAAGGGTTCTGCAGAGACCATACCGGGGGGCATAGCCTGTCCAAGAAGATTATACGCCAAGGATATTTCTGGCCAACCATTAAAATGGATTCTTTCGAGTTCGTGAAAAAGTGCGACAAGTGCCAGAGATTCGCCACGATACCCCGAGCTCCACCTTCCGAACTAACCATGTTGACATCCCCATGGCCTTTTGCGGTATGGGGCATCGACCTCATAGGCTCACTCCCAACTGGCAAAGGAGGAGTAAAGTATGCTGTGGTCGCGGTTGATTACTTCACAAAATGGACGGAGGCTGAACCATTGGCGACCATAACTTCGAAGAAGATCCTAGATTTCGTGGTAAAGAACATCATATGCCGATATGGAGTGCCAAGAAAGATTGTGTCTGACAACGGAACCCAGTTTGACTGCGACTTATTTACCAACTTTTGTAACAAGAACGGTATAATAAAGAGCTTTACGTCAGTGGCTCACCCTCAGGCGAACGGTCAGGTCGAAGCCGTTAATAAAACTCTCAAGAGTTCTTTGAAGAAAAAGTTAGAAGAAGCAAAGGGACGATGGCCTGAGGAATTACCCCAAGTCCTTTGGGGATATAGAACTACAGCTCGGACATCAACTGGGCATACCCCGTTTTCTCTAGCATACGGCTGCGAGGCAATGTTGCCCATTGAGGTCGAAATTCCAATGATTCGAACTCAGATTTACGACCAAAGTTCCAATCATACTCAGCTCGAAGAAACCCTAGACTTGATCAAAGAAAAAAGGGAAGAGGCTCAGCTGAAAAATGCTGCTTACCAGCAACAGACCACGAGATATTTCAATAAGAGGGTTCGAGACCGAAAGTTCGGAGTGGGAGACCTGATTTTGAGACGAGTATTCTTAGCAACCCGAGATCCAGCAGCTGGGGTGCTCAGGCCGAACTGGGAAGGACCATACCAGATAGAGTCAATCATCCGACCGGGCGTATACAAACTTGCGAGATTAGATGGGAGCCTGATACCTCGAGCATGGAATGGCGAACACCTTAGACCATATTATCAATAGTGTAGAAAGTGTCGCCTGTAACCATGATTTTCTGTATTTATTTTGTTTTTGAATTTCAAATAAAGGGTCTACTTTGTTTCACATGTAATTTATTTTTATTTTTTTTGCAAATCTCTCTTAATTTAATAACCTATGGTCACACTCATAAGATATTAAGGGGGCATCATTGGTATACATACCACCAGCTTAAAAAATAAAAAATATACATAAAGTACTTGGATATAACCAAGTACGCGATATTAGATAGATCGGACATAACCGAATTATCAAACACAAAGTATTTGGATATGACCAAATGCGCGAGCTTAGATAGTTCGGATATAACCGAACCATCAAAACCTAAATATCTGAAGTTAACCAGATGTATAGACACAACAGGTTTGGAACAAACTAGCCAAATTATCGATCGATGATAAATGGGAGCCTAAACCTATTGCGAGATAAGTCAAAGTCGAGGCTGGAATATCTTAGAAATATAGTTTCGAACTCTTAACCTCGGAGCTAAAATACTGAGGATGAGGAAAAGTAACTAAAACAAGATATAACCAAATCATTCATATTACATACCATATAAGTACTTTCGAGTTCATGGTTGGAGTAATATCCGACCCCTTGATAAATAACGAGGTCGGAAACGGATAATCCGAATAAACTATGCATGAATGCATCGAATTTCGAGCCTAAAATCCAAACTATGTTTGTATGCATAAATAAACATAAACGAGTTCATCAATTATAAGAATGTGCAAAATATTTCGAGCCAAGAAATGTAAAGCATGTAAAAAATTAAATTAGTTAAAGAAATTGTATCAGCCCCATGGGCGTAATTCACAATAATTACATAAGAGGACGCAGCCCCAATGACTGATCTCCCCGAGGTCAGACTCAATGAAGAGGAATCTCCTTGGCCTTCTCTGCAGCACCGGACCCCTCAGGACGAATAGCATGACTATCCTCCTGAGCTCCCTCCGAAACGGTACCCGGAGCAGCCTTATCCTTCTCGAGCTGCTCAGCCTTCTCTTTCTCGAGCCGTTCAGCCTCTTCCTTCTCAAGCCGAGCATTCCATCATTCGAGGAAGGATGCCTCGTGGGGACCCAAAAAACTGGTGTCCAGTTCTTCGTTATAGGCCCACATCCGGTACATGGCTGAATCGACCGCCGTTTCCTTCTTTTCTTTGAACTCGGCAGTAAGGCGGGTTTTGATATCCTCCATAAGGTCGAGGGTGATGGCCTTATCTTCCTCGAGCTTCTTATTGGTCTCCCGAAGCTGGATGTTATCTCTCTTTTGCTCCTCGAGTTCGTTTTTCAGCTTTCCAAGCTTCTTGCCCATTTCCTCACGCTCCTTAACCACTGCCTCGAGCTTAATGTTCGCCGCCTTCAGGTCATCATTCGCTCTAAGGTGGAGGTCCCTCTCCTCTTGGGCGAGGGTCCTGCTCGAATGGACCTCGTTGTTCAGCTCGTAATTGAGCTGGGCAGTGAAAGCAAGAGCCTGAAAAAAGGAAGAAACCATCATTAGCCTCGAGACAGTATGAATGTAAGCAAAGGGAATATAGGATACTTACCGCGGCAGTGTGCTCGATACTCTTCTCGTACAGGACAGTGCGGTCCCGAGTGCCAGTTAGACACTGCCACTGAGGAGCCTCGAAACTGCCGTAGCTCTGGCCGATCCGGGACATTACATCCGAGATCAGCGTAGATCCGTGAGGACCGGCAGCATTATCCACCACATACGAATCCATATGGGTGGAGATGGTTAGCTTCTGAGCTCGGGAAGCAGAAGGTCTTTTGGCGAGCTGGGTAGAAGGCATTTGACCTGCCACAGGAGGTTGGGATTCGACCACGGCAGGGATACCAGTCTGCGAGGCCGGCGCCACCACAGAGACGACGGACTGCGAGGGTGGTATCGTCGTGGGGGCGTTAGTCTGGCCAGTCGACGCAGCAGCAGAGCTCGAAGCCGGCGGGGGAGGAGGAGGCGTTTTCCTAGATTTCTTGGAGCCTTTCCCAGGCTGGCTGGTTTTCAGTCCCCCTGCCCTGGGGCGTTTGCTCCTCTTGGCACCCGCATTGTCGATAAGGGCGTCGAGGTCGGAGTCCATATCGCCTGCACAAGTCATCACAGTGAGTCAGTAAAAGAAATACAAGTTGCTTCAACACTATATATAGAGTGGTGGAAGAAAAAACCTAACTGGAACTTTCCCCCGAGCTTGAGCTTGGGGACCATGAAATTCCCCCGTCTTCAGAAGAGGCGGGGGGAGGGCCTTCCCTATAAGTTGGTGATAACCTCGAAAGGTCCCTATAATCATTGGTCCCATACTGCACAGCTATCCCATTCCACATCTCGTCCGTGGTATACATAGTGTCGTATTTCCCGAGCCCACTATCAAACCTATGGACACAGTCATCTACCCAACTCCATATGTAGAAGTGGTATCTATCCTGTGGGCACGAGACTAGTCTATTGGGCCTGTGTTTTAATAAAGTGGGGGACCACATTCGCGAAGTAGGAAGGGTTTTACCTCCATCGGAGTCCGAACTCGAGGCTTCATCATTGGCCTCGTTCCCCGACCGCGGACTTCTCGAGCGAATTGGGAGAGATGCTTTCCTTTCCCTCCTCGGGGGAAGGATGCCTGTGGGCAGAGGCACTTCCTCCCAGCGTTCATATTTGTTACTGGACCAGTCAGAGGTTGACTGGCCCTGTCCCAACAACCCACAAGCTCGTAGCTTGTCCTCATGTAGCAGAAATGAGAGAGACCTCCTGCCATAAGGGAGTCGGAGCAGGCTCTCTCTGTGCTCCTTCATTGTCTCGTCATGGGTGGGACGCTGAAAGTTAGCTGAAAGGCGAGATACACTTCAACTAAACATGGATTCAAGGGCTAAAGATTCGAGCTCAAAAATAGAAAGTAACGAGAATACTTACGAATCCGCCTAAACGAACGATGTCGAGACGGGAACAGACCGTCTGTCCAGAAAAAAGCCTTCTTGAAGTCAGGGGGATGGTTCGGAAGGTCTTCAAAGATCTTTGTCTCTTTGGGGTAGCTCGAAAGATAGTAGAAACCATCTCCTCCCCGAGCTCGGGAGGGATTACTCTTCAAGCAAAAGAGATATAAAATCTCTTGGGGTGAAGGTCCTGTCCACCCCTGCTCGTGAAACAAGGACCTCAGGGCAGACATCACCCTGTATGAATTGGTGTTGAGTTGGAATGGAGCCAACCCAACGAAATCGATGAAGTCTCTGAAAAAGGACTTCAGGGGCAGCAAAGCTCCTGCCCTTAGGTGTTCCTGGCTCCAGGCCGCGTATTTCACACTGGAATCGCGGCCCCCAGGAGCGAAACAGCTCCGCTCATGCCTTGTCGGAGCTCGACACTTCAGTGTGTCCAACGAGCTAAGGCCATGAATGGCCAGGATGTCAGTTATCTGGTCGGAGGTGGTAACCGAGCTCTGGTAGAATTCGGCTTCAAACATCTCCCTCCTAGGCTGCGAAGACGAAGGCTCCGCCATTAAGGAAAACTGAAGTTCCCCCGGGTGGTATGCTACCGTGACTTTTAACGCGGGGTCGAGGGGAACTGGCCTAGGTCCGGGGTTAGGCTCCGGATAGATGGCTTCCCGAAGGACCCTTCTCTTCTTTTCGATGACCTCGTCAATCTGGCGGCGATAGTGGGCTCGAATGTCTTCTTGCTCGCGTGCGATCTCGTACTCTTTAATCCGACGCTGGTTCCGGACAAAGACCGATTCCGGGCTCGGAGATTTGGGCTCGTAAGGGATTGCTCGTAATGACCCCCACCGTCTTTCCAGATTCTGTGACATCTAACGAGAAAGAAAAAATGGTGAGGGCCATGCATGCAAGGATCACGAACTCGATAGGATGAGCTCGGATATCTAAGGACAAGAAATTAAGTATTTAGATCCTTACTAAAGAGTCAGAGCGTGGGTTCCACAGGAAAGGAAAAGGAGCGTGGATGATTTCTTTTTTAAAATCCCGAAATTCAAGGGAAAGGAGAGTGGCGGTTAGCCAAGAAAAGCGTTTTTGGTTTTCGTGTATTTGTCAAAACCCATGTTTTTATCCAAAAGCTTAATGAACAAGAAACGCTGCCTAAGAACTTCAAAACCCAGAAAATGGGAACCACATTCAAACGTCGAAACTGGGTATAAACCAGAGACAAACATCCAGAGTGGAAGTCCAGAAAGCCTAAAAAACCTATCGGTTCAAAACCTCCTATCGCATCATGCTAAGAACACATACTAACGTACACAGCAAGCACAGTATAAAAAGAACAACAAAAATGGCGTACTTACACAGTGATGGTGAGTGCAGCGAAATCGTCGAGTGGAGAAGAGGTTGCAAGAAAGAACTCACTGACTCGAACAGACTAGGGTTCCTTTGTTTTTTGGGTCGAGAAAACATGCACGGGATGGAAGCTTCTTAAGAAAGTTTCTGGCTTTCTTGTTTTTTCTTTTCTTTCTGGTTTACAATGAACAAACATAAAGAAGAAGATGAAGAGGAGATCTTATATATATAGGTGGGAAAACTAAAATCGATCAGGAGCGTTGGTTAAAATCCTCAACAGATCGAATGGAGGGGAATCGGTGATAAGATGGCGCCGAAAAGTTGTCAGACGAACGATCGTGGACGTGTTCCCAAGGTACTCAAGTACCTAAAGTGAGCAATACCCATCTGGCACGTGTCCGTTTTTAAGAGTGTGACGGTATGGTTCCCAGAAAGAGTAGTTCAAAAGTTTCCTTCTCTTAGGACTCGAACAAATACTTTTGAGGGGGCAAAATGTTATACCCAGATTTCGAGCCATAGTAAATATGACCTCGAAAGCTGAGTTCGCATTAAATGGTCTCGTGAGGGTTAGGGTATGCTCTACGATTGTAAATCGAGCCTGCAAAGTATGATACATGACCTCGAATGTAGTGACCTCGAAATGATCTCGATCTCGAAAGGTAGCTCTGAGCCCCTCATCTTCAGGAACAACTTCGGAGCAGGGATCTCGAGCTCGATATGCTATCTCGAAAGCAATGTTAGCTCGGGAGATGTCAGTGGCTCGCACAATGACGTGAAACCTGAGATGCTGAAGCCTTGGAGATACGCTATGATCACCTTGAATATCTACAAGTATTGTAGATATGGGATGTAATCCTCATTTATCGATGTAAATCCCCAAGAATCGTGGGATATTATTTAGTCAGTTATGCGTTTCCTGATCTTTGGGGAACGTTTCCTTTTATATCTGATTATTGGCATTTGAAGCCATTTATTTTTATTCACAAAAGAGTAACTACCCAAAATATGTGGGATAGTATTCTGCATCCTTCTCTATAAATAGAGAAGTCATGCACCATTGTAAAGGACCGAAATTCTGATCCTTGAGAGAAAACTCTAGAGAATTCATGCTAAAGAATTGTTCAGAGATAATCTTGAGATTAATAACAGAGACTCGTGGACTAGGCAGATTTAACTGCTGAACCACGTAAAAAACTGTGTGTTTGATTCGTTTGTTTCTTTTGGCCATTGTCTTTAATTGTTTACGTGCTCTCTTCTTTTATCTGTTGACGAAAAACGGCGTCAACAAGTTCTTATTAGTGTAGATAGTTTGAAAAGTTTCAAGTAAACAAAAGGGAATTTAAAAAAAATATGACTTTTATGCTATCATTGTGCAAAAATATGCAAATTATACTTTTCCTAATTTGTATGGAAAAATTTATTAAAGGAACAAATAAAGTATGGGAAACACAATTACTAGCTGACTAAAATATGGAAGCTAAATTTAAAACCAAAGCACATCATCCAAACATGGGTACTATTGTAAATTAGCCTTCCACTCTTCTCTCTCTCAAACCCCAGTCACACAAACCCTTTTTCTCTCCAAACCCAGCCGCACGGTTCTCTCTCTCCCATCTCTCTTCTCTTTCCTTTTTCCCTAGTTGCCACCTCCCTTGTCTTCCACTCGTCTGCCTCACCATCTCCACCATCATCTTCGGCCACTAACCCTCACCACTTGCGATTAACCTTAGGCACGCACCTTCGCGAAACCCAGCCCAGAACACCCAGCTCTGTCATCGACAAACCCAAACCCAATCCGCGCATCTTTGTGCGATTCCATTCATGAGCCCTGAAATACAAAACGACTAGGCTAGGCTAAGGCGAGGGATGTGGTGGTGGTGTTCGGAGGCAAGGGAGAAGGGTGGTGCTTGGGCTGAGTGCGATCCATGGTGCTTAGAGCTGCGTAAAATGACGGGGATGGCTGGGGTTGCGGCGAGGTTCTGCGCGCAGGGGATGGGGGGTTTTGGTGGCGGTCGAAGGCGAGGGAGGAGGGTGGTTCGTGGTCAAATCTGTTTTTTTTTTTTTTTTTTATCTTCAGGTTTGTCGTAATTGGTTACCTTCATGTTCTTTGTGTGTATATTTCTGGAGGTAACTAGTTACCTTTACGTTTTGATGTGTGTATATTTCTAAGTTCTTTATGGTAACTGGTTACCTATGTTACTAAAATCATACTTACTTCTTCTTCCTTTTTTAATGAAGTGTTCTTCCTTTTGTTCCTTCAAACTTGATGTTTCTTTTCATTTCTAATATGAGTACTCCTCTTATGATAACTGATTACTCCTCTCATGGCAGAAGGTTACTCCTCTCGGGGTAACTGGTTACTCCTCCTGATAGATGTTATTTAGCTTAACTCTATGACTTTTTTTTTTTTTTACATAACTGTGAAAAATCAAACAAATAATTGGTTACCCCTCTTGATACATGTTATTTAACCTACCTGTATGATTTTTTTTACATAATTTAAAAAATCAATCAAGTAATTGATTACTTTACCCAAGTTTTGAAAAAAAAAACGTACAATCTAAAAAAAAAGAAAAAAATATTTATAATAAATAAAAAATAAACACAATTTATATTACAAAAATAAATAAATAAAAAATTTACAAAACAACCAAAGAAAATTTTAATATAAAAATAGTTATATAAAATTAATATAAAAAATCAAATAAGCTAAAAAAAATCAAATTACAAACATACCCTTCTACATTAATAAAACTTAATTAAGAGTAAAACTATGAAATAAACAAACTTTTATACAAAAATATGAGAAACCAAACCCATAAAAGTAAAAATTCTTAAAAAATGTCATAGATTAACTTTTCTTGAAAAAAAGCCATATTTATGCAAACTGTATTAAAAATTCCATATAAAATGTAATTTCCTCTAAACAAAATCCCCTAGTTGAAAGCCTGTTTGACTGGGCCACTTATCCTAAGTCCAATAAAAAAGTTATCACCTTGTGAAAATACTTCGAGTGGGCCACTTATCTTAAGCCCAATGAAAAGGTTATCACCTTACGAAGAATACTTCTAGTGGGCCACTTATCTTAAGCCCTATGGAAAAGTTGTGGGAAATCTACAAAATTGTACTAAAAGTTTAAAAAAAATATGAAAAATATGGTGCATTACAAAAATACGGAATTTTTGGATAAAAACACGAAGTGGCAAAATTGTAAATATAGAGTGACAAAATTACAAATAAAAGTAGTAAAATACAATTTTTTGTGATCAACGTTTACAAACTTGTAAATATCTATTACATGTTTGTAAATAATATTTACAAAAATCAGTTATAGAATTATATATTTTTTTTTGTAGATAAAACTTACAAACAAATTCGTAACTAAATTTTTTATTTTTGTAACAATAGTTTACCAATCTAGTTTCACAACTAAAAAAGATATTTTTGTAACTAAAATTTACGAAAATATTTTATAGTTAAGAAATCATAAACAAAATATGCATAAAAATATTATACTTTTCCATATTGTTACAATATTGTACCAAAAAATTACAAGAACCATCATATTTATGCTATACAACTTAAAAATATAAATTAAAGATATTTATTATTTATAAAATACTTTATTGAGTATATATATTTATATGAAAAATGCGGTTATAGATGAGTGAAATATAATATTTTTTAAACAAATTTTATATTTTTGTAACAACAATTTACAAAACTAATTTCACAACTAAAAATTTATTTTTGTAACTCACATTTACATAAATATTTATAAATTTATTTAACATGATTATTACAAAGATTTACAAAACTAATTTTTGAACTTTAAAATATATTTTTGTAACAAAGCTTGAAACTTGGACTAGAATATAGTTTTGGTTTAACATTGAGTGTTAAGATTTGACTAGCTATGATTTAAAAAAATATATAATATTTTTATAAAGAATAATAATATTGTAATTATCTTTATATTGTAACATATAGTTATTAATATTAATTGTAATTAACTGCATATTGTAACTTGTATAAATATTTATTTATTTTTTGAGTAATTGTATAAATATTTATTTTAATATTAATAAATACATTCATTTTAAATAAAAATAAATTAATTTACTTTATTGAAGATAGTAGTTATAATTATTATATTATTTGCTATGCAATTTTCATTAAAAATGGACACAAAAAGACAAAAAAAAAAAAAATTAACACTTACAAATCTCAAAGAGATAATTGAGAGATAATAATTTATATATGTTGACGCCGTTTTTCGTCAAAAAATAAAAGAAGAGCACATAAACAATGAATGACAATGGCCAAATGAAATAAAACAAATCAAACACACGATTTTTACGTGGTTCAGCAGTTAAATCTGCCTAGTCCACGAGTCTCTGTTATTAATCTCAAGATTATCTCTGAAAATTCTTAAGCATGAATTCTTCAGAGTTTTCTCTCAAGGATCAGAATTTCGGTCCTTTACAATGGTGCATGACTTCTCTATTTATAGAGAATGATGCAGAATACTATCCCACATATTTTGGATAGTTACTCTTTTTGTGTAAATTAAATAAATGGCTATAAATGCCTATAATCAGATATAAAAGGAAACGTCATTGAAGACCAGGAAACGCATAACTGATCAAATAATATCCCACGATTCTAGGGGATTTACATTAATAAATGAGGATTACATCTCATATTTATAATACTTGTAGATATTCAAGGTGGTTATTGCGTATCTCTAAGGCTTTAGTTCCCCAGGTTTCCCGTCGTCGTTCGAGCTAATGACATCTTTTCGAGATCGTACGTACATCGAGCTCGAGACCCCTGATCCAAAGTCGTCCCTGAAGATGAGTATGTTCTCGGAGCTACCTTTCGAGATCGCTATTGTTTCGAGGTCACCACACTCGAGGTCATATACCACTTTGCAGGCTCGATATACGATCCTGGAGCATACTCTAATCCTTACAAGACCATTTGTTGCGATTCCATCTTTCGAGGTCACATTTACCATAGCTCGAAATCTGGGTATAACAATATATATTATCTCCTATAATTAAAGGGGATGAAAATAAATATATAATTATAATTTAGATTGAAATTATACATAACCATACAAAGAAAAGAAGTTTTAGCATATATTTATTCTATATAATAAGTGTGTAGATAACGGAAATTCTTGGTTTTAACGGTTTTTTATTTATTTTTAATGTTAACTTTAACGGAATATTCTTATATTTAACAGAATATTCTTATATTTAATGGTAGTTTGTAAACACTTAAACTTAAATAAAATAAAATAAATAATTAAAAACATTAAAATAGAATATTTTTGAGATATTTTACAATGATAATTATTTAAAAATAATAAATAATTAAAAAAATTAAAATAGGATTTTTTTATAGATTTTTTACCATGATAATTATTTAAAAATAATAAATAATTAAACAAATTAAAATAAGATATTTTTGAGATATTTTACAACGATAATTATTTAAAAATAATAAAATCATACGTTTTATAACTTAAATAAAATTTAATTAAACTTAAAGTCACTTATTAGAATAATATCATATTATACATATAATATAATCTACTGTGAATTAGAAACAAATATTTTTTTTTAAATTAACAAAAAACTTAAATTTAAAATCTACGTATAATATTTAATATTAGATTAAACATATAATAAATAATCTCTTGTTATCACTCCCAAATTCAAAAACTAGAATAAACATTTACTTAAACAAAAATAAACAAATAAATTATTTAATTAAAATAAGATATTTATTCAAAATTTATATGACATTAATATAAATTTAATAAATATAATTAATAAATTTTATAAATAAAACTAACCAAAACGTGTATAATGCACCTTGTTTATATCTATGTATATATGATTTGAAAGAACTGTATTTTTGTAATTAATTTAATATCCGGTATTAAACGATTTTTTTTTTTTTAAATGGCACATGTAATTAATCCAAAAGTTATCACCTTATGAATATGAAGAATACTTCTAGTGGGCCACTATCTTAAGCCCAATAGAAGAGTGCACTATATGAAGAATACTTCTACAGTCTACTGACACTGAGAGATCTTGGTGAATACGACATTCATTTTTAATAAAGTGAAAAGATATAAAAGTGGTGTTGGATGAGGTATATGACATCATTCATTCAAATACATACACATGTATATTATATTTCATATAAATTAAATATATATATATTATTGGAAACTAAAGTGAAGTGATATTGATGTTAGAGCATTATAGATCAATATTAAGACGAGACTTCATAATTATCTCTGTAATTTTTGGTGGGGAAACGTTCACTATTTGTTTCTTTAATAAAATCTTTTTATAAAAGAATTTGAATAAGTATTTGTATTCTTGCCAATGCCATTAGTGCATCTATTGTCCCGCCTTGAATTATTTAGTCATTTATTTTAATATAATTTAAGAAATGAGATTTTGAACTTTGAGGTGGTCTAGTAAAGGATAATTAAAAAGAATAAATAAATAACATTATAGTCTTCTCCATTGTGTCATTGTCTTTTCTAAATCATATGTAGTTTTCACTAGTGATCCATTGAATCTTAATAAAAAATGAAAAGGATTTGTGAAACATTTTAAAGTTACAAAGTTCAAAGCACCAAGACTTGGTTCTTCTTTTAATCGTTCCTTAATATATATAAATGATTTATACTTTTTTGGATCATGTATTTTGTCCTATTACTTGTTTGGACCCTGTGTTTTGACAAATTACTTTTTAGACCCTATGTTTTATAAAATGATTAAAATAAAACCCTAAACTCAATTTTGATGAAGAAAAAATTAAATATAACAACACAGTTTTTAAGCAGAATGATTTTATTTTTGTTCTGAATTATTAGTTTGGTAAATTATTTATGATTTTAGTTGAAAAAACATTGACCAAAATTGGGTTTAGGGTTCTATTTTAACCATTTTACAAAACATAGGGTCCGAAAAGTAATTTGTCAAAACACAAGGTCCAAACAGGTAATAAGAAAAAATACAGGGTCCAAAAAGGTATAAACCCATATATAAAATAATAAATATGATTTTTGTCCCTGAACTATTACTACTATCTTATTGTACCCCTTAAACTTTTTGCGTTGTTTTAAATTTCTCCAAATTATTACTGTTATTTTATTGTGTCATTTCTATTAGTTTTTAACTTACATAGCTAATAAAGTGATGATTTGACACTTAAAGTATTGACGTGACATCCACATGTATTATTAAAATTTTAAAAAATAAAAATTATTACAAAAGATTAAAAAATAAAAAATAATATAAAAATTATAAAATCTATTTTTTTTTAACTTTTTTCTTTCTTTTCTACTATTTAAAAATTATAATTTGTTCTTAATATTTAAAATTAAATAAGTTAAAATAGAAAAAAAAAGTAAAAAATATATATTTTAATAGAAAAATATTTAATAAAAAATCTATTTTACTAAAAATCATTAAAGAACTTTTTTTTATTAAAATATATATTTTTTACTTTTGTGTTTATTTTTTCTATTTTTACCTTTCTTTTTTCTTTAAAAGAAGTAAAAACAGAAAAAATAAGAAAAATATATATTTTAATAAGAAAATATATTTAATAATATTTAGTAAAATATATTTTTATTTTTAAATTATTACTAAAAAATTATTAAATATCTTTTCTTATTAAAATATATATTTTTTACTTCTTTTTTTTTTCTTTCTATTTTTACTTTTTTTTTCTTATTTAATTTTAAATATTCAGAAAAAATTATAATTTTTAAATGAAGATGAAAAAAGAAAAAAAAGACAAAAAAAGTAATTTTTTTTTATCATTTTAATTATTTTTTTGAAATATTTGTTATTTTTAATTATACACGTGGCAGTGACGTGACATGTCGTTGCAATGTCACGTCACTGTCTAAAGTACCATATCAATACTTTGTTAGCCATGTAGGATGAAAACTAACAAAAGAGACACAATAAGGTAACGATAATAATTTGTTAGGAATTTAAAACATCGTGAAAAGTTCAGGGGCACAATAAAGATTGATAATAGTTAATGGGATAAAAATACTATTTATTATATATAAAAGTAAATATTAATATTAATTAAATGTATTTTATTTCTTTACGTAAATTCCAATAATGACATGTAAACTAAAAAATATAAAATTTCTTCTTTAGTGTTTATTTTTATGAACATAACATGATTAATTATAGATTTATGACATTAGTATAATCCAATATAAGAAAATGTTTTATTATTAAGGGTTTATACTTTTTTTGGACCCTATATGTTTTCTGATTATTTGTTTTGACCATATGTTTTATAAAAAATTTTTTGGACCCTATATTTTGTAAAATGATTCAAATGGACCTTTAAACTCAATTTTGATGAAGCAAAAATTGAATATAACAATACAGTATTTAAGCAGAATGATTTTATTTTTGTTCTGAATTGTTAGTTTGTGAATTATTTGTGATTTTAATTGAGAAAACTTTAACCAAAATTGGTTTTTATTTTACAAAATATAAGGTTAAAAAAATAATTTGTCAAAATATAGAATCCAAACAAATAATAACAAAACAAAAAAAAAACAATGTCCACAAAAAAAAATATAAATCCTATTATTAATATTGCCCCAGGTGGGTCAAACACCTTTACATTTACATATATAATGTATATATCAGACTAAGATGTCAAGTCTTTCCACTAATTAATTTGCCACGACGATGGTGCTAGTTTCCAGCACCGCTAGCTATTATGAAGCTTTCGAGTTGGTGCTTGCGACTTGGGAAATCCACTTGCATTCCGAAAACTTCAACATGTTGGTCAACCAATAAGCCTCTGATCATTTTTCTTATGGAAATAAGTTTGGTTCAATTTCTCATTTTCGTAAGTCTACTCTTCTTTTAAGTCAAGGTTTAGATTTTCCTAGGATGGTTTAGGATGGTTTATGGGAGGTCTAATGTTACTATGGTCTGATGTAAAATGTAATTTATCTAATGTTATACTAATTATTGGAATATAGATGTCTTACATGAAACAAAAGTAAGAATATTGAGTCATTAATAAGAATATGTATAATTGCAGTAATTATTAATTGATTTTCTAAAAATCTCATTATTCTTAATTATTGTCACTGATCATCATTATTACATGCATTGAGCCTGTTTAATGAATTTAAATTGCATTTGACTTGATTTTATGACTCTCCTTTTTCAACACAACGCCCTTCAACTTGAACTTTACTTAAAAAGATCTATAATTTATCCTAATTATGGGCGATATGAATGAGATTCTAACACAACCAGATAAACATGTGTTAGACAGATGTAGCTTGCAACCTTTACCTTTTGAAGGCTCAACTCACACCTGGACCAATAATTCCACAGGTATTAAGAATATTAATGAAATGTTAGATTGGGCTTTGATTAATAAGCATTGACTTACCCATTTCAATAAAAAACAAGTGCACCACTTGGATTTTATTAAATTTGATCACTGTGCATTGTATAGTTGGAAAATGATCTTTGCTCTCTTTGTTTTAATTCATGGGAATCAATATTGGCCATGCATTTTTTAGTTGGCATCTTCTTTCCATGTTCATTTGCACCTAGCTCCTTGGTTGCAGTGTTTGGACTTCATTATCCATATGTTGCCCATACCTTTGCAAAATCTGAATTAATATTGTTCATTTGTTCACATCAGGAATGCTCATAGTAACACCATTTGTTTCTTACTACTTTTTGTCTGAACAAATCCTCACAAGCCCCATCTTTTTCCCATGCTGCTAGATCTGTAGGCGGTAGTCTTTCTTCTTCAAAGACTTGGTTATAACCTAGTCACTAGTTGGAGATACTCTACTACCTATTTTGTCAGTTGTTGTAAGAGAATCTCTTAATAACATATTACTTTCCCTCTCTCTTTATATATAAATTTATAATTTGGGAGATTTTTTTTGGTACGGGTATTATTTTTGCCCCTACTAATAGGAGTGTTTCTATGTTTGACAATTTTTTATAAATGACGTTGTTCATGATAGATAGTTATAGTATACCCCTACTGTAAGTACATATCCCTACCAAATTTTTTTCCTACACAACTAAATGTATTATTATAGCATATATTGGTTTCATTACAATGAGCATTTGGTCGATCGCCTGACCATATAATATAAACTTTATTTTATAATACGAAAATGTTACGAGAAATGTTTTGAAAAATGATTCTTGTAATAGATAATGTGAAACTAGCTAGCTAATTATTATGAGATTACACATATATATAGAATTATCTCGTTTGAGCATATCCCGTTTAGAGATAAATTAAATATAAATTAAATTTATAAATTGTATTGTTTATTATCGAACTTCAGTTTTCTGTACAAATTTATTTTCATACTAATAAAATTTAGATTTTTTTTTATAAATAGAGAGACCCAGTCTTTTAGTGTATCATTAAAATTATGATCAATAACATCTTTAAGCATGATTTGAATTTTATTTACAATAATCACCTATAAAAACAAAATTCCGGCTGTACCGCTAGTTGTTTGGGCTCACGGGTGGTATCTTCACGATCTACTTTTCATTGTAGTTATTTTGTTATATGCGATGCCTAGATTTTTTTTACCATCGCCGAAGAAGGCAGTGATCGGAATTAAAAGTAACATTTTTGTTTATTTTATATTTGATTAACCAAAAATTTTATTTTCTACTTTCTTGTATTTAAAAAATAACTATGCACTTGCCTTTTAATTTGGTTAAACAAAAATTCATAATAAAATACCAAAATATATATTTTTTGTTATAATACAGAAGTAACTTCAAAGTTTATTTGTTGTTTAATTAATAAAAGAAACATTATTATTTACATGTAAATTATATTAGTGACTAAAAAAGTGAATTAAAACTATTCATTAAAAAAAGTTACTATATCATATATTAAAAATAACTTTTGATGATATGCTATATAGTAGTTTGTTATACTTTATTATAGCTCATTAGTTCCTAAAACATCACTACAAAAAATCTTAGTTTTAGTCACAACAAATTTTGTGACTAAAAACAAAAAATTTGTGACTAAGGAAAAATCATTATATCTATGTCATCACTAAAAAGTCCGTGGCTAAAAGTATTAGTCACAAAGATTACAATTTGTTGTCACTAAATATATTTTTAGTCACAACAAACTTTATCACTAAAAATAATAGGTTGTGACTAAAACTACATTAGTGACAACTTGTGATTAAGTATGACTTTTTAGTCACAAGTAATTTTTTGTTGTTATTAAAAGTGGCATTTAGTCACACAAAAAATATGTTGTGACTAAAAAGTTGTCACTAAATGTTACCTTTATTTGTAGTGCATGTTTGAAGGTAATGTAAAAGTATCTTAAATAATAAGATACTATAATATAACCTAAAAAATTTAATTAGTATTTTAAGAGAAAAAAATTTCATCAAATAAAATTTGGAGGTAACTAAAATGTATATTAAATAATATTTTCTAACAACAAATTTTTTTGTGAAAAAGTAACAAATTGGTAACTTATTAGCATTATAAGTAACTAAAATGTGACTTTGAAAAATAAAAAAAAAAATAGAAAATCCAGTTAGGAGTATTTCCAATTCAGATATATTATTTTTGAAAAATTGTATTTTTTTTGATAATGTGGCAAAATATTTTTGTAAATAAAATTATGTAAGTGATTTTTATAATTATTTTATGTTATATGTATATAATTGTAAATATCCCTTAAAATTATCCTTAAAGTTAAACCCATGCTTGAACAAATCCGAATGAGAGATTAATTAGCTATAAACATATGAAGCTAACCCTCCACATTCCTATATTCCTATCCTATTTCCTAGTACTCTAATAATAATAATAATAATACTTGTCCTTTACTAATAAAGTAAACGGAAATTTAGTAATATAAATGAAATTTATTACATATATATATACATACATGTATCTAGCTATACTATGTAATCGATTTAATATATATATATATATATTTATATATAATTAGCAAAGTGTCACGTACTAATGTCAATGGATTGGCAGAAAGGCCGGTTAGATAAAATGGATTTTCATATATTATTAATATTAGTACATGACTTAGCTTATATGATTATTAATTTAAATCCAATTATTATATCATAACAAAGAAATCTAATATATATAAACAATATAGGGAGAGATAGAGAGAGTACTCTAGCATTCATTTCAACCTCACGTTAACTGTAGTTGTTGGATTTTTTTTTTAGTCTAGCAAGTCAACCATGAGTATATGTCAACTACAAATGTTATGTATGTAATAGATTAAGGGAAATTTGATAAATCATGCTTACGTTAGCTTAATAATTAAAATTTGAACCAAAGTTAACCACCCTATGATACAAATGCTTATCTTTAATTTAATACCAAAAATACCCCTCTCATAACAAAATCCCATACCTTTCCTCTCTAAAATCTTGCAAAAAAGATACACATGGGTAAGTAATTTTCTTTGATTCTTGTTGTTGTTGGTTGTTTTTATGATTTAGATTGCTGTTTAGATGTTGGATCTGTAGTTTGTTGGTATTTTTTGCTGTTTTTTGGGTGAAAATCGTGGTCTGTGAAAATCTGCGTTTTTTTGGGTTCCTTGAATTTTTTTTTCTAAATGCCCGATAGTGTCCGATATAGGCCCGATGCAGGGACGATAGTTGTTGGGTTTCAAGGTTAGTGATGAGGTCCGATGGCCACCCGATGCTTGCCCGATATGTTTTGGTTACCCGATGGTCATTAAGGTTCGATGGCTACCCGATGGTTGCCCGATATTTATTTCATTCTACAAACCCTTTAAGTACGATAATGGATCGATACGAGTCCGATGCATGCCCGATAGTTGTTATTAAGTTAATGCAGACCTATTAGTACGATTGTACACGATGGTACCCGATAAGTGCCCGATGCTTGCCCAATAGTACGATGGTACACGATTTTACCCGATGGTACACGATAGTGATAAAAAAACTTAATAAAAACCGTACCTTTCGGCTTTTCCCCTGCCCATTTCCCGTTCCCTCCCAAATCCCAACTCTTCACTCCCACAAAACCATCGAGCAACATAAGTACTCACACTCGACGCTTCTCTCTCCCTCACCCACCATCACCCGACGCTGCTCTCTCCCTCACCCGACGGTCGGAAAAACCCCCACCGGAGACGTAGAAAAACCAAGCCCCAACCCCCACTGGAGACGAAGAAAAACCAAGCCCCAACCCCCACCGGAGACGAAGAAAAACCAAGCTCCAACCCCTCACCGGAGAAGAAAAACCGACACCCCATTGCGCAAAAATGTCTAGGGTATGTGTTTTTTTTAATCTCTTCTCCATTAAAAAATGTTATAGTATGTATTGTTGAATTTGACTGTGTTAAATCTGACTGTGTGACATCTGATAAACCGTAAAATTTTGAAAAAAATTTCTGGGTTTTTTTAGAGGTACGATAAGGTACGATAGTGGGTCGATATGGGTACGATAGTATTTGTGTTTCTCATAACTTCAGGTTGAAGATGAGTGTACGATAGGGGTACGATAGTGGTTCGATGGTGGTACGACAGGTTGTGTTTTCTGATAACTTGAGGTTGAAGATGGAGGTACGATAGGGTACGATGTTGGGTACGATGTGTGCCCGATAGTGGGAACAAATTGTTGTGTATGTTATAATACGATGGTGTACGATGTGAGGTACGATTGTGCACGATAATGTTATAGTTCCAGTTTTCCATTGGTGTCCGATATGGTGCGATAGATTCCGATAGTTGCTTGATAGTATATTGCAGAATATAAAATTTGATGTTTTTTTTTGTTATTCTATTTAATTGGGTATTTATTTGTTTTATGCAGAACTTAAGACCTCCACAACTGATAGTTCCAGTAGAGGAACATTTTACGGGACGTATCACTTGGCGCGGCAGTTGGTACTTTCCAAAGATTAAAGCAAAATTTATACAGTGTGGTTTATTGGATAGGGTGAAGGAATCCCCTTTCAAACAGTTCTTCATGGCGGAACCATTAAATTTTTCTGGTGCCTTAGTCCATCAATTGTTGTTGCACAAATTCAGAGGGGAGAAGACTGACGAAGTCCAATTTTATATTGGGAAAAAAAGATGTAGATTTAGCCAATTGGAGTTCGCTTTAGTTACTGGTTTAAATTTTGAGGCCGGACCGTCTGAAGCTGAGATTAAAGCGAAGACCACTTCGGATCGGTTAATTCTTGAGTACTTCAATGGTCATTCCCAAGTGAGCATAGGGCAACTGCGCAGAACTTTTGAGAGTTGTCAAATAGTTGATGATGTGTACAAGATGGGTTTGTGCTTATTAGTTGAGGGTGTTTTGAAAGGTCGTGAGGAGAAGTTGATGGTTTGGACTGACATGCTGAAGATGGTAGACGACGTTGACTTCTTTTTCCAGTACCCGTGGGGGAAGATATCATACCAGAAGTTGTTACAAACTTGTCAAAAAGACTTTGTTGAAATGAAGAAGCATTTACAGAAGAAGATTGAGAAAGGAAAGACTCAAAAGGAGGCCAAGTACTCTATTTATGGGTATGCTGCAGCATTGCAGTATTGGGCTTTTGAGTCCATCATTGAGTTGGGTCAGGATCATGCTGTGAGATTGGGCCAAGGCATACCAAGAATGATCAACTGGCAGAGCAAGGAGAAAGTAGAGATACACAAAGAGCAACTTATTAAGTTGTTTGCCAAAAAGGTGAGCTTTTACTTTACTTTTGAATGTTCTATATTTTTTTCTAGATATGCAATTTTATGGGTATTGCACGATAGGAATACGATAGAGTACGATTTGAGTACGATTATGGGGTTATTTTGTGGTTTTTTGTCAACTGTTTGAAAACTGACTAAGTGGTACGATTTGGTACGATGATGGTCCGATGGGGGTACGATATGTATTCTTTGTTAATGTAGTAGTAGTGGTACGATATTGGTACGATGTTGTACGATGATGGTACGATAGTTAGCAAGCAATTCTCACTTACGGGTACGATATTGTTATGTTATGCGTACGATATGGGTACGATAATTGCATGATATGGGTACGATATGGGTACGATTAGGGTACGATAGTTTACCATTTTTCAAAGATGACAATTACTTATTTTTTATATTGTTTTACTTTCCAATCTAAATATGCATTGTTTTTTGTGGCAGTTGACAGTATACCCCTACCTGTGTGCCCGACCTGCTGAAGAACAGTATGTGAGGACCCTTACAGACAATGAAGCCCCATTGTATGTGGACATGGGGTTAGAGGAACTAGAGGTGGGTCCCGATGGACAGCCTACACAGGAAGCCTTACAGAGCCAGGCTGAAAAGCTTGCTGAAAAGTTAGCTGAGCAAGCAGAAGCAGCAAATATTTTTAAGGAGGTTCCACCAGCTCAACCTGAGGCACCTGAGGTTCCCCCATCAACACCTCATGCCAGCACCTCCTCCCAAGCTGAGCAACCAGGCTACTCTATGATTTTGGCCAGGTTGGAAAAGGTTGAAGGGCAACAAAGTGCCCTTATTAAAGGTCAGTCCGAGATCTTGGGTCAATTGCAGAAGCTTATGACAATGATGGAAGATCTTAGTAGGCCAGTTCCAGATCCACACCCTCAGTCCACTGAAGAAGGCCCTCAGTCTCCTGTAGATGAAGACATTCTCCCTAACGATTACATACCTGATGATGTAGATGATCACATTTTTCGCACACCAGAGGATATGCAAATTACTGTAATCGGAGATACTGAAGATTCTGAAGTACAATTCTTAAACATAGCTCCACCAGCACCGGAGAAGAGGAGAGAAAGAAAGAGGCCTAGGTGGTTCGATGAGTACACTGCAATGAGGAAAAGGAATAAGAAATCGAAGACAGCAGTGAATGTGGATCCATTGAGGGTTGTTGATGGTAAATTACTTATGACCTTTCACAAGTGGTTGCTTGGCACCATTGGGAATAAATATCCGAGGGAATGCTTCTCAGGGACACACGATGCTGCTTGGTTCCTGAAACTGCATACTCCGAGGACATGGCTTTCTGACTCTGTAAGTTTTCTATAACTTCATAATTAAATAATGTTGAAAATTTATTTAAATGTTTCTATATATAGTGGTACGATATGGGTACGATATGGTACGAATGTAGTACGATAATTATAAGTGTCAAATTATAAACTGTTTATATGTCAATGGTACGATGGTGGTACGACATTAGCACGATAGTGGTACGATATAATTTGTTAAGTAGTTACTATTACCATCATAATTTTAGAATTTGTAGTGGGACAATTTAGGTACGATGGTAGTACGATAAGGTACGATGATGGTACGACAGTGGGACGCTAGTGGGTACGATGGTGTATAATACTAGTTTTTGCCATAAAGGTACGATGATGGTACGACATTAACACGATATTGGTGCGATAGAAGGTTTTATTGTTACTATATTCATGTACGATTGGGGTACGATAATGGTAGGATTGGGGTACGATAGTTACTATATTCATGTCTGATAGTTTTTTGTTTGTTTATTTTGGTACGATATTGTGGTTACTGACTTAATTTTCCTTTAATGTAGCATTTAGATGCAGCATTCCATCTCATGAGGAGGCGTCTAGAATTTTATCCTAACGTGTACCCTCAGAAATGTGTTGTTATGCCTACAATTTTTCCCGAATCATTGAAGGGTCGGTGGGACGCTTTTCCAGGTTCTGACTACTCTAGATTTAGTTGGGATGACAGTATATTGGACCTGGTTAGGGGTGATGCAGTCCAGTTCTTACCGAGTTGGCAGAACAAGGAGTTCATTTATTTTGTCCTCTTCTTGAAAGACCAAATGCATTGGGTAGCTGTAGAGGCAGACCTGAATGGGTGGATGCTCAACATCTTTGACTCCAGTATTGGATCAATTTCCGAAAACGATTTGATCAGCTTGATGGTTGACTGGTGTACCATTTTCCCGTCGGTCTTGCGACAGTCCGGTTTATTTGAGAACCATGACGTTATACTCGCGCCTCAGTTGACAGCATCAGAGAGTCAGGTCAGACCCTTCGATTGGAAACTCATTCCACGTGAATTCGTACCGCAAACAAAATCCAGGTGAACTTTATTAAATATCACATATTAATTATTATTTCTTAATTACAAAACTTTATTAAATTATTGTTTATTTTCTAATGCAGTGGCGATTGCGGATGTTACGTAATTGAGCATATTGAACATAAGCTTCTACAACTACCATTTGATAATGTAACTGACAATAATATGAAACTTTTTAGGCAAAGGTGGTGTGTAGACTTATTCTACCAAAACTTATGTTGAACGGTCTTAATTTTTTTGAATTGTATTATTTTTTTGATTGCTCTTTTTGTAATTACTACATTTTAATGTGCTTAATCTTTGCATCGTACTATCATCGATCACTATCGTACTCTATCGTACCCTCACTTGCCTCACAAATTTCACGAACAGTCCTGAAACCATACCATCGTACCATTATCGGACCAATATCGTACATTATCGTACCCTAATGTCGTACATTAACTATCGTACTACATCGAGCAACGTCGTACCATATTGTAAGATACATTTAAATAATCCTACAACAAACAATATCGTGCATTGTCGTACCGGCATCGTGCATTATCGAACCAACACTGGATTATTACATATTTAAGAGTTTCATAATGGAGAAAAAAACAGAAAAAAACCTGCAAAATCCAGCACATAACAAATATTACTAGTTCAAGCAGAAATAAAACATAATAGGTCAACTAGAATACAAACAAAACAAGTTAACCTCGGTACTTGCAAGACGCTTTGTTGTGCCCTTTACCACCACACTTGCTACAACATCGTTGTATCACAACCTTGTCTCCATTAGAAGGATATCGATTTTTCCTAATTCGTCCGACCTTTTACTTCTTCGGTCGGCCTACAGGTTTCTTCTCAATCGGTACTCCAACTTGGATGTTCTTAATGTCTTCAGGCAATTCCCAATCATCCTCATCACCAACTGGCATAATTGTCCCCTCATATGTGCTCTTCCAACTCTCTCTTGTGTAATATTGAGAGCACAATGCGTACATGCTAATATTTCGTTCTTGAGCAGCAGCACATGCATGTGGACAAGGAATCTTCATGATTTGGAATAGGCCGCAACTGCATTGTCGTGCCTCCAAATCAACTATACCACCGCTCTGAACTGTTCCTCCGGGGTGGACATTAAATGTATAAGGTCCAGCTCTGTCGACGCTTAAGAACCGAGATTTCTCAAATTGACATGACAAGTCCCCCTCCATAACTGGTGATAGAGTCGTGCTACACTTTTCAGCGTTTTCCTTTCGAGTAGCAAACCATGTTTGAATAGTAAACCTGATGAATTCAACAAAAGCAGTGATCGGGAAGGCTCTTGCGTCCTTAGTTTTGCTGTTGAAACTTTCAGCCCAATTACTTGTCATTACATTGTAACGGTCCCCTGGAAAGTACGCACGAACCCATCTTTCAAATCCAATGCCCTCAAGATATAGTGCAACTCGAACATCCATTGCTTTTATCTTTTCAAATTCTCTTTCAAAATCTGTCTTCTTATACGAGTATGCACAACTGTAAATATGATCCGTGAAGCAATCAGTCTTGAACTTGCTAGCCACGTTCATAATAATGTGGTGGTAGCATGCGCCATGGGGTGCATCAGGGAAGACAAGTTCCAAAGCATGAACAATGCTTTGATGCCTATCCGATACGAATGCTAAGTTCTCAACATCACCAATTGCTTGTTTCAACTTCCTCATGAAATAGGTCCAAGAGTCGTGGTTCTCACTGTCAACCATTGCGAAAGCAATCGGAAATATGTGGCTGTCTGAATCCAATGCCACGGCACACAACATTTGGCCACCATACCTAGTTTTCAAGAAGGACCCATCAATACATATAACAGGTCGACAAAACTTGAATCCCCGCCTACAAGCACCCAGAGAAAAAAAGCAATACTTGAAGCGACCCTCGTCTACCTTGAAATCAGTAATGGAATCGGGATTGTTCAACCGCAGCATGTGCAAGTACCCAGGTAACTTCGAATATGAAGCTTCAGGCGTACCCCTAACTATGTGGAGTGCTTTCTCTCTGCATCTCCAAGCCTTCTCATAACTCATTTCGATCCCGAAAGAATTCTTCATATCTTCTCTTATTTTGGAGGCTAAATAATCTGAACCGTTAACTGAGAATTTATCCTTGATCAGTTCGGCAACTACCAAAGGTGATGCTTGACGGTTATCTTTTTTTCGAACATCGAGGGAACATGTGTGTACATTTTCAAATGCTGTCACCTCGAACATGTTAGAAAGTTGCTTCTTCTTCCCTCTTAACCTCCACCCACAATCAGGATCCTTGCATGTAATATACCAAACATCAGTACCAGACTTCTTAACTATAAAGTCGAATCCCTTCTTCATTGCAAACAAGCCAGCAACCTTTTTTAAATGTTCCTTGTCTCTGAAAAACTTTCCTAAATGAATCTCCCCGCCCGATGTGCCACCCGTAGATATATAGTGACTATTATCCTCAATGTCTTCTCTTGTAAAAATCTGAGCTTTGAATTTACTATAATATGTCGAAGAAGAGAGTGGATCACTAAATTCTCTAGCATCATTTGTTCCGTCTGGACGACTACTACTAGTACCAGGTGTTTGGCGATCTTCTCTACGGGGTCTACTTCTACATGTTGTTTGCCTCGGTATTTGGTACGACAGTGGACTCAGGCTCAAAGCTTGAGAACGGACCTCTGTTTCTTGGTCGTCATTGCCCTCAAAATCATTTTCAGGGTCAGGACAATCAGGAAAATCATCATGAAATGGCATCTGTGCTACATGGTCAACTGTTGGTATGAAAGGGTTTGATTCAGGTATAGCAGTGGCTACCAGCACCTCCGGATTTGTTTCTGGAACATAAGTCCCAACCTCACTACGAGTATCCTTAATAGTACTTGGTGGAGGATTACGATCAACAATGATATTCTTCTCCACCAAAGTCACAAAAAGGGGAACAAATTCATCTGGCTTCTTCAAAAGCATTGACAAATATAAGCTTACACCCTTGTCATTCCTTATAAGTTCAGGCCGATACATTAACCCTTTCATGTACTTATAATTCACTTCTAATTTCAGGTCATACTGCACTTTGTCAACCTCCAGCTCTGAGTACAGAAGTTCAACAAGTTGTGAGTAAGTTATGTCCTTCTCCAACTCGAACGTTAAATTTTCGGCTCCATTAAAAACCCAATCTCTACCTTCACGCTCCCAAACACCATTATACATTAAGTACGCGAACAAAGTTGACCCTATCATGTACAAAGAAAAAAAATCAGTAAATGGCAACAAAATGTCGAAATTTAGTTCAAATGTTTGGGAATCGTACCAGTATCGGGCCATATCGGGCGGTATCGGGCAAAGTTTTATTTATGTTATTTGATCACTTAAAACACTAATATCGGGCAAGTATCGGGTAACATCGAGTACCATCGTACTATTAGGTCAGCAGTAACTTAATAATAACTATCGGGCATATATCGGACTACTATCGATCCATTATCGTACTTAAAAGGATGTGTAGATTTAAAATAATAATCGGGGCAACCATCGGGTAGCCATCGTACCCTTATAACCATCGGGTAACCAAACTATCGGGCAACCATCGGGTTGCCATCGGACCTTCATCCCTAACCTTGAAACTCAACAACTATCGTGCCTGTATCGGGTCTCTATCGGACACTATCGGGCATTTAGAAAAAAACTCAGGGAACCCAAGAAAACGCAGATTTTCACATAACACGATTTTCACCCAAAAAAACAGCAAAAAATACCAACAAACTATAGATCCAACATATAAACAGCATTATGAATCATAAAAGCAACCAACAACAACAAGAATCAAAGAAAATCACTTACCCATTTAATATCTTCACTATGAGCAAAAATAACACAAAGCTTGGTGTTTCTCCTCAAACAATCCACAATGTCCGAATGTGTATCTTTCTTGCAAGATTTTAGTATAAAAATCTTGTGTGTAAAACGTATGGTGAAGAGAGAGTGAGAGAGAATGTATGGTGAAGAGAGGTATGGTGAAGAGAGGTAGAGAGGAAGAGGGAGAATAGAGAGGAAAGGTGTTATGAGAGGGGTATTTTTGGTATTAAATGAAAGATGAGCATTGATATCATATGGTGGTTAACTTTGGTTCAAATTTATGGAAAGTAATTAATAGAAAATTAAAAAATATATATAAAATAGAGTAGAGGACAAAACTTGATGAAGAATATCATGCGTGCAAATAGTTTTATTAATTTTATTATATATATAGTGACGTATTATATGCTAAAGGGCTTATGTATGCATATAATATAGATTAAGGGTCCATTAAGGGAATTATATAAAAAATCAAAATTATTAGCAGAATATTTGTTGCCAACGCCCACTAAAATATAGATTTTTCTTTTTTAAATGAATAAAATATATATAAGAACAAATAATTCATATTTTCAACGAACAATTAATAAATAACATATAGTTTTTTAAAGACTTACTCCAACTACTCATCTCTGGCTTATAGAGAGTAGATATATATACACCAAACTAGAATTTCACTCATATTTGTAATTTTAATTAATCAGCGAATTATATAATATCCAAATCTCAAACATATATAATAAATTAAGGCTATTATCAAGCAATCTTAAAATACACAAAAAATGTAAGTTTATTCAAAATCTTTAGATCATATTCAATCACACTATACATATAACATAAACATATTATCCAAACAATAATTATAATGATGGGATCGACCCCATACATAGCCGAGTGACCCCAGTGAGTGAATGCCAAAAATTAAATGATAAAATATATAAAATTAATTATTATAAAATTTTCTCTAATAACTTTATATTCACATGTATAAATGTTATACATATTTTTTCAATATTATTATTGTTATACATGTATAAATGAACGAGGCGGGCCCCACTTCACTCCCATTACGAGCACATGAAATTAGACTTTATATAAAAACCAAATATTCTTCAAAACTTTCCACGAAACTCGACTCAGTAACTCAGTAGTGATATGCTAACAACCACAGCACCCCACCGAGAATCTATATCTATACATTTAATTTCATAATTAACGAGTTAACAAAATTCGAATTAGTATCTGTTATAAATAAATTATATAAATATTTGTGTTACTGCACACTATTTTTTTTTACAAATTTATAAACATATATAAGTTTCGACACCACACATATCGATTATCGTTATAAATTAATTATGTATTTAAAAACATATATAAATCACTAATCTACCGTTTCGTGAATAACTAGTTTACATGATGATGAGAAGAAAATTCAAACTTGAGAACCTCCCCATTGGAAAAGTTTTAATATCTTTCCTATTACGCTTTAAATCTCTTTATCCATATCCATTTTATCTGTTTTTTCCTTACATCAATTCAAAGAGAGACTATATCTACACAAATTTTAACTACCCATTATCCAACTTTATACTTCTGAATCTGATTAATTGAGCACATATATAAAAGCTTCTGTGGGTACAATAATTCAAAATATATTAATTTTTTTATAATAATTATTTATAAAATAATATTTTTCAAAATTTGAGGCATTATATATATATATATAAATAATTATAAAGTTGCTTGGCATTGATACTAAAAACTTGTTTTTGATTTTCAGAGAATAATTTAAAAAACATACGTAAATTTTTTTTTAAAATTAAGAGCAATTAAAACAATTATTTTAATTACTTTATCTCACTCCATTTTAATTAACACTCTCTCTTGTCACTTTTTCTCTCATAATTTTATTTCACATCTCTTTCTAACATTTTTTTTTCTCTCCTCACTTTTTATTTTCTCTTATTATTTATTACAAACTTTCACAATATTTATATTTCTTAGTTTTTCTAATCATTTTTTTAGAAAAGATAAACAAAAAATAGATGATTATAAAAAATATTAGCCAAACACACAATTTATTTTGGATAAATAGCATTTAGAGTCCCCATACTTTATCAATTGTATCACTTAGGTCCATATAGACTTTATTTTGTAGCAATTAGATCTCCAATATTTACTTTATGGCTCACATAGGTCTCCAAAGTTATATTTTATTAAATAAATCCTAATTTATAAGGGTAAAATAAGATTTTAACGAAAAACTTATTTTTTCTCTTTAAACCCTTCTTTATTACCAAATATTTTTTTCTTTGTAATTGACCTAAATATTCTCTTGAAATATTAATTGGGTTTATACTTTTTTAGACCCTGTGTTTTTCCCTATTACCTGTTTGGACATTGTGTTTTGACAAATTACTTTTTGGACCCTATGTTTTGTAAAATTGTTAAAATAGAACCCTAAACTCAATTTTGATGAAGAAAGAATTGAATATAACAACACAGTTTTTAAGCAGAATGATTTTATTTTTGTTCTGAAATGTTAGTTTGGTAAATTATTTGTGATTTTAGTTGAGAAAACATTTACCAAAATCAGGTTTAGGGTTCTATTTTAACCATTTTACAAAACATAGGGTCTAAAAAGTATTTTGTCAAAACACAGGGTCCAAACAGGTAATGGAAAAAAATACAGGGTCCAAAAATGTATAAACTCATATTAATTTCTATGACACCTCTAAAATATTTAATATATTAATTAATTAGTTTGCTATTTTTAATAAAAGTATTTATATACTTCAAATTTTACAAACATGAAATTTATTAAGGGTGCTTCTTTCTATATCTTACTTTTTTCTCACCACAAACATTTCTGTAAAATCTTTTATTGGCATTTTTGATAATAATGATAAAATTAATTAAAATGGTATTTTCGAAATTAGTAGTTTCCTCTTTTGTAATATTTTGTGGTGAATTTCGAAAATGGTTTGTTTCTTGTTTTGTTGAAATATATCTTTCTATATTCAGATTTTTATTTATGTGTTAATAAAATAAATATATATTTTTTCCTATAAAAGAATATCTTTTTCTTGAATTGGAAATTATTAGTATTTATTTTTATTTATCTGATTTGGTTGCCCAGAAATCGTGTACAGCTTGCAATTATAAATGATATATTGTTTCCTTATTTATTTAAGGAAACTGGGTTGAAAAACTGTCCAGGTTCAATGAATCTGTTTGAACGGATTGCCAGTCTGTTTGAACAGATTCTGACTTTCCTGTTTTGGAAGATTTTCCATTTATTGGCTGTTTGACTTCTGATTTGTTTTCCACGACCTATAGGGATTCTAAAATTTATATAATCATCCTTAGGTCGTTGGTTTTTGATTATCTCTCTTGGTGTATTATTTTCCAAATATTTTTCAAGTTTTAGAGAGACTTTTTATTATGGGAAGAACTTGAGTCCAGCAAGTTCTTAGTGGTTTATTACAGTGTACTTCTGTATTGTTTTCTTTATGTTAATTGTGCAGGTTGAACACACTTGGACATTGATCATCAAGCTTCGGGAGAAGTCTTGTTCGTGAGTCACTTTTCGGGAGGAAAAGTGAAAGTGTTATGATTTGAAGGGAGTTCAAGATCTTAACACTTCAGAAAATTGATTAGGAGTTTAGATTACAACAGTTGCGACAAATTCAAGAGGGAGTCTTTATTTGTATAAGTCAATTTGATTTTGTAATCATTTAGATATTCTTCTAATAAATTTCATTATCTGGGCGTGGCCTCGTGGATTAGTAGCAATCTGTAAAGATTGCTGATACCACGTAAACATTCGTGTGTTCTTTACTTTATGTTCATTTTTATCTTCTGGTCACAAACTGTTTAAACATATCTGATTTCTGTTCAAACAGTCTTTGTATCTGTTTAAATATTTCTGTAACAGTTCAACAATTAATTATTTAATTTAAATAATTAAGTTGGTAATCATAAAAAAACGGAATTTCAATTTCTAAACTACACACATATAAAATAAATTACACAATAAATTATAAAGGTGGAAATAATTTTTAACAATTTATGAAGAATTTAAATATGTATTTAGTGAGAAAAAAATGATATAGATAGAAGCACCTTTAATAAATTTATTTCATGCTTCTAATAATATTTAAAGTATATAATTTTATTTATTAAAATTGATAAAATAATTAATATATAATTGATATATTATTTATTTTAGAGGTATAATATAAAATATTTTATTATTATTATTTCTTAATATTTCAAGAAAATATTTAGTTCAATTACCAAAAATAATATATATTTAATAATAATTAATTAATAAAGAAGGGTTCGAAGAGAAAAAAATAAGTTTTTTTGTTAAAATCCTATTTTACCTTTATAAATGAAGATTTATTTAATAAAATATAACTTTGGGGACCTAAGGGAGTCAAAAAGTAAAGGTTAGACATATAATTGCTATAAAATAAAAGTTAGAGACCTAAGTGATACAATTGGTATAAAGCTTGGGGACTCCAAGTGCTATTTACTAGGGTTGCACAGCAGGCGGGTTTGTCGGGTTCGGGTTGGTCGGGTTCTTCGAATGGGGAAAACTAATACTAAACCCGCGCCAAATTTTTATCGGGAATAGTTGGGTTCGGATCGGGTCAGGATTTTAGGGGGGTCGAGATTGGGTGGTATCAAGCTCGGATGGGGGACAATTAATACCGAACCCGACCGATGTGGGTTTAGGAGGGTCGGGTTCCCCTTTTTTTAATGCCATTTTTTTCCTTACAAAATTAGACTTTTAACTATTTTTTTACAATTTGGCCTATTTATTTTGTGAACTTTTAAGTGAACAATATTTTACCGTTAATTAAAAATATACTTCTTGGTACATAAAAGTTTTATATACTAAGAAACTTACTAATTAGAAAAAATTTAATTTATAAAACTATTGAGTATTGACTAATGGCTATTGCAATTCACTCAATTCTAACATTTAAAATCCATAGACTCCAAAAATGTAAAATTAGTTTTCTTTTTATTTTTTATTTTTTAAGATAAAAAATTTAAAATAATAAAAAACTATAAAAAAAATTAGGTTCAGTCGGGAACTTGAAGTTACTGTGTTCCGCAACCCGAACTCGACCCGACCCCCTGGTCAGGTTTAACCTGATCCGACCTGAAAAAATGAGTTTCTTATTTTTCTTGGGTTTTTCGGGTGCAGGTCTTGCGGGTTGTCGAATTTTCTGGTTCGGATGTAGCCCAACCCTACTATTTTCCCTTTTATTTTTCCTAGGAATAATTTTATTGTTCTCATTTCTAAAAATACAACTTTGAAAAAAAAAAAACCAAACAATTATCCAATTTTTTTTTTTAAAGAATTTTGACTAGATGCTAATATTAAAGACCGAGCATGTATATATATTTAACATATAATTAACATGGTTATCGTTGATGATGTTATCATTAGTGAGCATAGATTTTTTTATTAGATATTTTGTCAAAAAAATATCCAATGAGATTTAGGGAAGGATCTTGTCCTCAAACAAAAAATTATTCACGATAGTTAATTGATAATTACACGTCAAATGGCTAAGACTAAATAACTTAATTATCTTTTTAATAAAAGTTGTATGATGAGGATGCGATTCGATAATGCTGTCGAAAATTTTATTACTAAACAACAAACGCGAAACTATTACACACGTACACACCGAACTTGTACATATATATTTTTCACTATTCAATATCTATTTATATATTAAGAGAATTAATAATACATAAATATAATATTGACACACAGCAGAGAGACCGACGTGGTACTATACGTAATTATTAAAACTGATTAATGGCCACCATGCGAGAGGGGCTGAGAAGTTGATAAGAGGTGGCGTGGCGCTTCACGAAGCCGCAACCAGGGCGGTGAATCTTATCGGCGGCGGCGCCGGTATCATCATCATCCATTTCCACCAACACTCTATAAAACACATCAACGTTGCATGGCAGCATAATGGGACCTTGGTTATCGTAGCCAAACTCCGACTCGGCTTCTTCGAGCAGCATCTTGAAGAGTGGGTGGTTGGCGTACTCTGCTTTCACCACGAACCTCTGCTTCTCAGCTCCGACGTAGACCGAGAAACAACCCTTCACTTTCTTGTTATTACCACCAATCTCAGGACTACCGCTGCGCTTTTCGTATTCTTCCGCCTCAGGCGACGCCATGACGGGGATGACCAGATTCATGCGTGGGCATGATTTGCTCTTCGTCGTCATCCGACCCGCCGGCGGTGAGTTGTGGCCACGGCGGCCTAAGGACTTGCATCGCTCCCACGTTTTGTTGATCAAACTGCCCTTCTTCACTTTATCCATATCAATAATACTACTTATATATGTGTATATATATATATGTGTGTGGAAAAAGATTTAAGAAAGAAAAAGTGGAATTAAGGTGGGTGAGATCTTGGTATGTTTGGGCTCAAAAACAGGAACCAGAGACAATAGTTCTACAACCTTGATCACCTTTCATATAATATAAGAAAATTATTGAAAAGTTATAATATATATATGAACAGATCGATATGAAAGAATAGAGGGTTTTTTTTTGCTTAAAGCTAAAAGCTAATTAATAATAAAGATAAGCTAACCCCTATCGTAAACCAGATAGACCATGACCTTAACCCTCGGCATCATAGTGTTACTCATATCTAATAATAACCAGCTATAGTGCTGCTATATTTTTAGAGTACTTACAGAAAAGGCCATGCAAGAACTATTTATATCGAACTTGAAAAAGAAGAATAATATTCAGAAAAAGGGATGAGAAGTAAGAGATCTCGAGACAGAGGAAAGGGTGTATAGTTGCTATGTTCTTCAAGAGAGCCACAGATTATAAGAAGAGAAGAAAAGCTCTTCACGAGATATAATATGCTTGATTGACTTTGCCTCTTCTTTGGGGCAATCTAGCTATAACCCTATTATATATATATATATATATTAATTAAAGCTCATTTTGGGGACCAAGCCAAGCCAATTGATTTACTTTTTTTTTTAAATATATTAATTATTAATTTTGATATTATATATTTTCTATTTTGCTTATGATCATAATAATGGAGCATTGCTTTATTCTTCTTGAATTTATGAGCCCACTTGTCAACTCAAGAAAGAAAGGGCTTATTTTGTTTTTTCTTGATATTTTTATATTAATTGAACAATATTGATATATTGATATAGGTGTTATCTTTTCAACGTTGGAGAACCAAGTAGTATTGTCGGTATATTTAATTGTGAAACGGACACACGTTGATTATTTGATTAACTTTTTTTACCAAGTAGACTAGTGGTTGGTTCACTTTTGTCAAATTACAATATATATCTCTGTCAAACGGAAAAACTTAGAGGTTTAACGATTTTCATTTGATGATAGGTAAAAGGTTTTCCGTTTGTTTCTTTATATTTCTCCAGTATACGAAATATTACAAATATTTAACCGAATATATATTTTAAATTATTAAAAATAAATATTTATTAATTATATTAATATAAATTAGAATATTATAAAATATCATTATTATAATAATTGTTGACGCCGTTTTTTGTCAACAGTGAAAGAAGAGCACGTAAACAATAATCAGTAATGGCCAATAAAAATATGATAATACAAACACGATTTTTTACGTGGTTCAGCAGTTAAATCTGCATAGTCCACGAGTCTTTGTTATTAAACTCAAGATGATCTCTGAAAATTCTTCAAGGATGAATTCTTCAGAGTTTTCTCTCAAGATCACAAAAATTCGGTCTTTTACAGTGGTGCATGACCTCTCTATTTATAGAGAAGATTTCAGAATACTATCCCACATATTTCGGGTAGTTACTCTATATTTGCAAATAAATTAAATGGCATTAAATGCCTGCAATCCGATATAAAAGGAAACGTCCCCTGAAGACCAGGGGGCATATAACTAATAAAATAATATCCCTTGATTGTAGGTGATTTACAGTAATAAATGTAGACCGCGTCTTGTTATTGATGACTCATTAGGATATTCAAAGTTATTATCCTATATCACCAAGGCCATATTCTCCCAGGTTTCTTACTGACTTTCGAGCTATAACATATCCCGAGGCCACATGACTTCGAGCTCGTACGCGCGTTAGGCTCGGAGCCCCTGATCCGAGGTCATTCTCGAGAACAGATGCACCTCGGGGTCTACCTTTCGAGCTTGTGAGGATTTCAAGGCTACCATCTTCGAAGTTGTCTCTGTTTCGCAGGCTCGATGTTTAGATTTCGCACATATTCCAGACTTTACGAGTTCATTCATTATGACTCCAGCTTTCGAGATCACAATCCTCATGGCTCGAAATCTGGGTATAACATCTTGCCCCCTCAAAATTATCTGTTCGAATCCTATGAGAAGGAAACTTTTGAACTACCTTCTTCGGGAACCGTACCGTCACATACTTGAGAATGGACGCGTGTTAGTTGGGTATTGCTTATTCAGGGTACTCGAGTACCTTGGAAATCTGCCCACGATCATTCGTCTGCCACCTTTATGGTACCATCATATCAGTAATCCCTATCCGTTGGATCTTGCAAGGATTTTATTCAACGCCCCAGATTAATCCCCTTTTTCTGTCTATATATAAGACCTCATTCTTCGTCTTCCTTCTATTTTTCATTCATCAAAAGAAAGAACAAAAACAAAACCAGAAACTCTCTCTGAAAACTCCTTGCTTGTGCATGTTCTCTCAGCCGAAGAAGCAAAGGACCGCCAGTTTGTTCGAGATTGTAAGCTCATACCTGCAGCCTCTCCTTCAATCAACGATTTCTCTGCAATCGCCATTATTGTGTAAGTGTCCGATTTTTATTTTCCCTTATGCCAGTTTCTGTCCATATTGTTCTTGTTATTTCTGTGAATGTACTAGTTTATTTTCTTAGTAGGATACATTAGGGAATTTTTGACCGATAGGCTTTCACGTTTAAGTCTCCATACTAGGTTTAAACCACTGGTTCCATACCCAGTTTTGGTGTTTAAGCAAGATCTCTTTTTTCTGGGTTTTAAAATTTTAAAAGACGTATCTTGCACACCAAGATATTTGGGTGCAAAACCTTGGTTTTGAAGAATGCACGATACCCATTGTTACCTTTTCTGAATAATCGCCACCTTTTTTCCCTGATAATTCGGGATTTTCAAAAGGTTATGCCCACTCTCCTCCTTTTTCCGTAGAATACACGTTCTGACTCTTTAATAGGGTCTTAATATCGAGCTCGTTTTGTTCTTAAACTCCGAGCTTGTCCTGTCGAGCTCATAATTCTTGGACTCTTGCATGCATGGCCCTCACCATTTTTTCTTTCTCGCTAGATGTCACAGAATCTGGAAAGACGGTGGGGGTCGTTGCAGGCAATCCCTTACTCACCAAAACCTCGAGCCCGGAGTCGCTGTTTGCTCGGAATCAACGTTGAATTCGTGAGTACAACCTCGCGCGCGAACAGGAGGATATTCGAGCTCATTATCGCTGCCAAATAGACGAGGTCATAGAGAAGAAGAGGAGGATCCTTCGAGAGGCTATTTATCCAGAATCCAACTCAGGGCCCAGGCCGATCCCACTTGACCCTAAATTGACAGTGACCGTTGCGTACAGCCCGGGAGAGCTCCAATTTTCACTCATGGGGGAGCCTTCTACCTCACAACCGAGGAGAGAAATCTTCGAGGGCGAGCACTATTGGAGCTCGGTTACCTTGACAAATCAGGTAACTGATATTCTGGCTTTCCATGGCCTCAGGTTGTCAAGCTCCTTGAGATGTCGAGCTCTAACCGCTAACGAACGTAGCTGCTATGCCCCAGGGACTGGAAACCCTGACAACAGGCTGAGGTGCGCGGCATGGAGTCAGGAACACATGAAGGCAGAAGCGCTATTGCCTTTGAAGTCTTTTTTCAAGGACTTCACAGATTTTGTTGGGTTGGCTCCGTTCCAACTCAACACCAATTCTTACAGGGTTCTGTCTGCCCTGAGGTCATTATACCACGAGCTGAAGTGGGAAGGACCTTCGCCGCAAGAAATTTTATATCTCTTCTGTCTGAAAAGTAATCCCTCCCGAGCTCGGGGAGGAGATGGCTTTTACTACCTTTCGAGCTATCTCAAAGAGAAAAAGGTATTTGAGGATCTCCCTAATCATCCACCTGATTTCAAAAAAGCCTTCTTCTGGACAGATGGCCTGTCCCCGTCTCAATGCTACTCATTCAGGCGGATTCGTAAGTATTCCAACCTTCTTTATCTCTGTGCTCGGCTTCTTATTTGTAGGTTCGTACTTAGTTGCAATGTGCCTTATTTTCCAGCCAATTTTCTCCGCCCTATACCCGACGACGCCATGAAGGAGCATAGAGAGACTCTGCTCCAACTCCCTTACGGCCGGAGGTCTCTCTCGTACCTCTTACACGAGAGCAAGCTCCGAGCTTGCGGGCTTTTGGGAGATGGCCAGTTCACCTCGGACTAGTCCAACAAGAAGTATGATCATTGGGAGCAGGTGCCTTTGCCCACAGGCATCCTTCCCCCGAGGAGAGAGGTGAGGCCTCCACCTCCAGCTCGCCGAAGGAGTCCACCATCGGGGAATGAAGCTAATGATGAAGCCTCGAGCTCAAACTCGGATGAAGAAGGTAAAGTCATCCTTAGCTCGAGAATGTGGTCCCCCACCTTATTAAAACATAAACCCGATAGGTTAGTTTTATGCCCGGATGATAGATACCACTTCTACATATGGACTCGGGTAGACGACCGAGTTCATAGGTTTGATAGTTGGCTCAGGAAGTATGACACCATGTATAGTCTAAATGAGATGTGGAACGGGATAGCCGTCCAATATGGGACCAATGATTATAGGGACCTTTCGAGGTTGACACCCACCTATAGGGAAGGTACTCCCCCCGCCTCTTCTGAAAATGGGGAAATTTCATGGTCCCCGAGCTCTAGTTCGGGGGAGAGTTCCAGTTAGGTCTTTCTTTACTTGGTTTTTTCTTTCTTCTTTTTTTTTTTCAAGTTTATTAGCATGATGTCTAACTTCGATTGGAACTGTGCAGGTGCCATGGATCCCGACCTTGACGCAGTGCTCTTTAGTGATGAGGGAGCTGGAGCTCAGAAGAGTAAGCGCCCGAGAGCCTCGCGGAGGTCCGACTGACCATCCAAGGTCCCCAGACGCTCCGAGAAGACCCCAACGGCTCAGGCTACTACGAGCACAACCGAGGAGCTGATCGTCCAGGTTGATGCATCTGGTTCAACCGCACCCATCTTGCTTCCTCCAACTGATACTCAAATAACAGTCGGTCGACCTTCGAAGAAGCCTTCCGTCTCCAAGGTCCTACTGCCGATGGCCCGACCTCATGTTGAGGAGTTCGTGCTTGACGGTGCTATTGGGACCCAAGGGGCTGTACTTAGCTCGGACGTCCTCTCTTGAGTGGGTCAGAGTTTTTCAGGCTTCGGCGCCGACCATTGGGACCTTGTGCACAAGGCCTCAGACTGTAATACTCTTTATGATAAGAGTATTGAACTTACTGCCGCGGTAACCTTCGCAACTCTCCTTTAATTGTTTGTGTCCCAGCTCGTGATCTAATTCATTCTTTGTATTTCATGCCCTTGTCGTTTCAGCACAGCTTAATTATAAGCTGACCAACGAGGTGCACACGAGTATGTCTCTGGCCCAAGAGTCGAGGGATCTCCAGCTTAAGATGGTTGATGAACTCAAGGACTCGAAGACCGAACTCGAGAATGTGAAGACCCGTCTCGCAGAGCTGGAGAAGACGAAGGCCGAGCTTGAACAGGCGAAGACTCGTCTTGCTGAGCTGGAGAAGGCTAATGCTAAGCTCGAAGTGGAGAAAGCTGCTACTTTCGACATCATGGAAAGCGAGAAGGCCCACCTCCTAAACAAGTTCAAAGAGCAGAAGGAGAAGGCGGTTGACCAAGCTATGTACAAAATTTGGGTTGACAATGCCGACCTTGATACCAGCTTCCTGGGTCCTCTCGAGGCCAAGTATGTAGAGCGGTGGAGTGCCCGTCTTGAGGCGAGTGAAGCCGCCTGAGAGGCTGCTCAGAAGGATAGTCATGCTATTCGTCCTTGGGGTCTAGTGCCGTTGACGCTGGAAAAGCCAAGGGAACTGCTCCTTCCTGATCCTCACCTCGGGGCTGCGTCCCTTTATTCTTTGTAACTATTTTAATTTATGCTCGTAAGGCTAATACAATTTCTTTTTATATTAACTTATATATGCTTTACATTTCCTGGCTCGAAATATTTTGCATATTTTATATTAATGAGTTGTTTATGTTCATTTCTTCATATAAACATAGTTTGGATTTAGGCTCGAAACTCGATGCATTCACGCATAGTTTGTCCGAATTATCCGCTTCCGATCTCGTTATTCATCAAAGTTGGATATTACTTTAACCACGAACTCGAAAGTACTTGTATAGTGTGTAATATAAATGGTCTAGTTATATCCTATTGCTTAGTTACTTTTTCTCGTCCTCGGTTATTTCTCCGAAGTTACGAGTTCGAAACTATTTTCCCATAAGATATTCCAGCCTTGATCTTGACTTATCTCGAAGTAGGTTTAAATTTCAACTCGTCGATTAGTTTTAGCTGGTTTGTTCCAAACCTATTAAGGTCGTGTTTGGTTTGTAATCCATACACTTGTATTTTTAATCTGGTTCGCACATTTGGTTATATCCAAACATTTTTATCTGTTGACAATTTGGTTACGTCCAAACTATCTAAGCTCGCACATCTGGTTATATCCAAACACTTGTATGTTTTTGACAATTTGGTCGCGTCCAAACTATCTAAGCTCGTGCATCTGGTTGTATCCAGACACTTGTATGTTTTTGACAATTTGGTCGCGTCCAAACTATCTAAGCTCGCGCATCTGGTTGTATCCAGACACTTGTATGTATTTCGTGTATGTTATTTTATTTTTTAAGCTGATGGTATATGTATCAATGATGCCCCCTTAATATCCTATGAGTGTGACCATAGGTTATTAAATTAAGAGAGATTGCAAAAATAAAAAGAGATAACATATTGAACGAAATAGATCTTTATTTGACGAAATTCAAAAGCAGACAAATTAATATAGATAGAAAATCATGGTTACAGGCAACACTTTTCCTATACTATTGGTAGTAGGGTCTTAGGTGCTCACCATTCCATGCTCGCGGTACCAGGCTCCCATCCAATCTTGCTAGCTTGTAAACTCTGGGCCGGATGACTGACTCTATCTGGTATGGTCCTTCCCAATTAGGCCCGAGCACACCAGCTGCGGGATCTCGTGTTGCTAAAAATACGCGTCTCAACACCAGGTCTCCCATTCCGAACTTTCGATCTTGAACCCTCTTGTTGAAATACCTGGTAGCTCGTTGCTGGTAGGCAGCGTTTCTCAGCTGAGCTTCTTCTCTCTTTTCTTCAATCAAGTCTAAAGTTTCCTCGAGCTGAGTGTGGTTTGAATTTTGTTCCTAAATCTGAGTTCGGATTGTTGGGATTTCGACCTCAATAGGCAACATTGCCTCGCAGCCGTACGCTAAAGAGAACGGGGTATGCCCCGTTGATGTTTGAGCTGTGGTTCTATATCCCCATAGGACTTAGGGCAATTCTTCGGGCCATCGTCCCTTCGCCTCCTCCAACTTTTTCTTTAGAGAACTCTTGAGAGTTTTGTTCACAGCCTCGACCTGGCCATTTGCCTGAGGATGAGCTACCGACGAGAAACTCTTTATTATGCCGTTCTTTTCACAAAAGTTGGTGAACAAGTCGCAATCGAACTGGGTTCCGTTATCAGACACAATCTTCCTCGGCACCCCATATCGGCATACAATGTTCTTTACCACAAAGTCAAGGACTTTTTTGGAAGTTATTGTTGCCAACGGTTCAGCTTCCGTCCACTTTGTGAAGTAATCCACTGCGACTACAGCATATTTTACACCGCCTTTGCCAGTTGGGAGAAAGCCAATGAGGTCGATTCCCCATACCGCGAATGGCCATGGGGATGTCAACATGGTCAGCTTGGATGGTGGAGCTCGAGGAATCATGGCGAATCTCTGGCATTTGTCGCATTCTTTACATATTCGAAAGAATGTGACTTAATGGTGGGCCAAAAATATCCTTGGCGTATGATTTTCTTGGACAGGCTATGCCCCCCAGTATGGTCTCCACAGAACCCTTCATGAATTTCTTCGATGATCCTCTTGGCTTCGGGTGGGGTTACGCACCGTAGTAATGGCATGGAATACCCCCTTCTATATAGATTTTCGTCCATCATGGTGTATCAGGGAAGCTGATACATTAACTTTCGAGCCTGGTTCCGGTCTTTTGGAAGGACGCCAGTCTCGAGATATTCCACTATCGGGGTCATCCATGTTGGCTCGGACTCAATCATACATACGTCTTCCTCCTCCGGCTCGTTAATGCTAGGTGCCGAGAGGTGTTCTATGGGGACAACGTTCATTTCATCATTCTCAGCGGAGGTAGCGAGCCGAGCTAAAGCATCCGCATTTGAGTTTCGTTCTTGGGGAACCTGTTCGATTGTATAAAATTCGAAACACTCCAATGCAGATTTTTCCTTCTCCAAATAAGCCGCCATTCTCGTGCCACGAGCCTGGTATTCTCCTAGGATTTGGTTAACAACGAGCTGGGAATCGCTGTGGCAATGTATTACTTTAGCTTTGAGATCCTTAGCTATACGAAGCCCCGCCAGGAAAGCCTCGTATTCGGCTTCATTATTCGACGCCTTGAAGTTGAATCTCAAGGCATAATGAAATCTGCTTCCTGCGGGGGTAATCAAAATGATTCCTGCCCCCGATCCATTTTCATTGGATGAGCCATCGACGTATAGTTTCCATAGCTCGTGGGCCGGGGTTATGACTTCATCGTTGGTCATACCAGTACATTCCACTATAAAGTCCGCCAACGCCTGCGCCTTAATGGTCGTCCTCAGGTGGTAGGTGATCTCGAATTGTCCGAGCTCAACAGCCCATTTAAGAAGTCGACCTGAAGCTTCTGGTTTAGACAAGACTTGCCTAAGTGGTTAATCAATCAACACATGGATGGGATGTGCTTGGAAGTAGGGGCGGAGTTTACGAGATGAATGAATTAGACTAAGCACTAGCTTCTTCATCAGGGGGTATCTCGACTCTGCCCCCAGTAATCTTTTACTGATGTAGTAAACGGGTCTTTGTACCTTATCTTCTTCTCGAACGAGTACTGCGCTTATTGCGTGTTCGGTGGTGGAAAGGTATAGGTACAGTATTTCTCCCGTTTCCGATTTTGATAAGATAGGGGGTTCGGCGAGGTGCTTTTTAAGTTCCTGGAATGCCAGCTCGCACTCCTCTGTCCATTCAAATTTCTTTCCACCTCTCAAAAGGTTAAAAAACGGGAGACAACGGTTCGTAGATTTCGAAATAAACCTACTCAGGGCCGCCATCCTGCCGGTCAAACTTTGGACATCCTTGTGTCTTTGAGGTGAGGGCATGTCAATCAGGGCCTTGATCTTGTCGGGGTTAGCTTCTATTCCACGAGCGTTTACGATAAAGCCCAAGAATTTTCCTGATGATACCCCGAAAGTGCACTTCTGAGGATTCAGTTTCATGTTGTACTTTCGGAGCACGCCAAAGCACTCTTCGAGGTCATCAACATGGTTGTCGTTAAGTTGAGATTTGACAAGCATGTCGTCAACATAAACCTCCATGTTGTTGCCTATCTGATCTGAAAACACCATGTTCACGAGCCGTTAGTATGTGGCCCCATCATTTTTGAGCTCGAATTATGACATTGTAACAGTATAGCCCCTTATCCGTTATGAAGCTCGTATGTTCTTGGTCGGGGGCATGCATGGGTATCTGGTTATATCCAGAATAGGCATCCATGAAGGACATCAGGCCATGCCCCGCCGTGGCATCCACGAGCTGGTCAATCCTTGGTAATGGGAAACAGTCTTTCGGGCAAGCTTTGTTGAGGTCTGAATAGTCAATACAGGTTCGCCACGTCCCATTGGGTTTTGGGACCAACACCGGATTGGCTACCCAGTCAGGGTAAAAGGCATCCCTAATGAATCGGTTTGCCTTTAACCTGTCAACCTCCTCCTTTAGTGCCTTCTTTCTGTCTTCGTCCAACTGTCTTCACTTTTGTTGCTTCGGAGGGAAGCTTTTGTCTATATTCAGCGCGTGGCTAGATATATTCGGACTTATTCCCACCATGTCCGAGTGTGACCACGCGAAGACATCCTGGTTCTTCTTCAAAAAGCAAATTAGTTGCTATTTTGTCTCATCTTGGAGGTATTTTCCAACCTTCACCTTTTTCGAGGGATCGGTTTCCTCGAGTTGAATTTCTTCGAGCTCTTCTAAGGGTTCAAGGTCAGCTTTCTCCTCAACCCTTGGATCGATCTCTTCATCAATCTCTAAGACTGTCGCGTCTTTATTTTGAATAATGACGAGTGGTCGTGCGCTCGTCTGTTTCTTTCCTCTCAAGGAAATGCTGTAGCATTCCCTCCCAGCCAATTGATCTCCCTTCTATGTTCTAACGCCTGGGGTCGGGAACTTAAGGGCCAGATGCCTTACTGATGAGACTGCCCCCAGCCCAACCAGGGCGGGTCTCCCGAGCAAAACATTGTAGGCTGAAGGTAGATCCACTACCACGAATTCCATCATCTTAGTTGTCGAGACTGGGTAGTCTCCTAAGGTTACGGGGAGCTCGATGGAGCCCATGCAGGCAGTTCCTTCTCCTGAAAAGCCGTATAAAGTAGTTGCACATGCTTTCAGGTCACGAAGGGAGAGTCCCATCTTCTCGAGGGTTGCTTTATAGAGGATGTTAACTGAGCTCCCATTGTCTATAAGAACTCGGTGGACCCTCTTATTTTCCAGCTAGAGAGTGATGACCAGCGGATCATGGTGAGGAAACTGAACATGGGACGCGTCTTCCTCAGTAAAAGTAATTGGTTGGGATTCAATCCTCTGACTTTTTGGAGCTCTAGGTTCGGGTTCGTAGGGAGACCCGTCCCCGGTCTTTAGCTCGCTAACATATCTCTTTTGGGCATTTCTGCCCGTTCCTGCGGGGTGAGGCCCTCCCGAGATGGTTATCACATCCTTTCCATCAATCGGCGGGGGCCTATCCTCTTCCCGAGTTCGGGAATTATTGTTTGGTGCGGGCTGCGATGCGGAAACTCTCTGGTTCACGGTCGCTTGATTAGTACTCTGGTTCTTGACATATTGTCTAAAGTAACCTCTCGAGATCAATCATTTGATCTCGTCTTTCAGCTGTCGACATTCATCGGTAGTATGCCCAGTGTCTCTGTGAAATTGGCAATACTTACTTGAATCCCTCTTGGACTTTTGATTTCTCATCGAGTCCGGACGCCTTAAGGGGACCTGGTTTTCATTAGCCAGGTATATGTTCTCCCGAGACTCGTTGAGCTCGGTGTACACTCTATACACGGAGAAATATCTCTCCCCCTTCTTTTTCTTTCCTCCTTCGGCCTCGGGGTTACTTCCTTCGTTCTTTTTTCTCTTGGAAGGGTTTTCCACAGCAGGCTTTGAAGCTACTGGGTCCGCCGAGGTTGAGACAGAGTTTACGTTTATCGTTGTAGTTTCAGGCTGGGAAGTCACATTAAGTGTCAACCTCGCTTCCTCTACATTGACAAACCTCTGCGCTCGTCTATTAAACTCGGTTAGGGACCTCACCGGTTTTCTTTGCATATCATCCCAGAGGGCGCTTCCTGGCATTACTCCGGCCTGGACAGCCATTAAGTGTCCACTGTCATCCACATTCCGAGCTCGGGTAACTTCCAAGTTAAACCTTGTAAGGTAACTTTTTAATGTTTCGCCTGGTTGTTGCCGAACATTAGTTAGGGTTGACGCCTCAGGTCGAACCCCCATCATGGCTTTGAACTGCTTTTTGAAGTATTTAGACAGCTGCTCCCAAGAGGTTATTGAATGTCTCTTATATTTTTCGAACCAGCTTTTAGCTGGTCTTGTCAATGATGCTGGAAATAACATTCATCTGAGCTCGTAACCCATGTTACTGGCTCTCATTATGGTGTTGAACGTACTCAGATGACTATATGGGTCGGTCTTTCCCTCGAACGTCGGGACGTGAGGGATCCGAAACCCTTGTGGAAATGGAGTGTTTGAAATATGGGGAGCAAACGGTTCAAGCTCCTCATCAAAATCTTCATATCGATCATGCTCTTGCTCGTTTTTTAAAAGCCTGAATGCCTTTTCCAGCTGATCAATTCTCTCTTGGACTGGGTCCGCGAGAGGCAAAGTTTGGAATCGGTTGTCGTCGATCACAACTCCAGGCTTGCGTCTCTGTAAAGGATCTTTACGCCTATTCAAGCGATCCCTCAGGTCCGGATTTATCGGGTCAACATTACCCCGACTCTGATTCAGGTGTTCTCCCAGGTCGGGGCGATTTCTGCGGCTTCCAGTATTCTTACGACCTCAGTCATGCTTGCTGACCGACCTGGTGTCTCCAGAATCGTCGCTGGTAAAACTCGTCGCATAGTTATTTCGAGATGGATTTCTTCCATGCCGCCTCGTCTCCGCCGTGCGAGACCGGGATGTTTGACTTCTTTCTGATGGGGTGTCTCTCTGTTCCTGGAAAGCTTCCCCATTTCCTTGTCTCTCTCCCGCACGCCTTTCTCCCTGATCTCGAACTGGTTGAGCATTCCTGCGAGGGGGCGAAGGATATCTTATTGGTGATGGAGGGAACCGTATGGGCGACGGTGGCTGCCACCCATTTCGCGGCCTAGACGGTCCGGAGTTTGCCCGAGATGGGTTGGTTGCGTTTGGTGCGCTCCCAGGGATTTGAGTCCGAGCCTCTACAGGGGCTCGGTTGTTCTCAGTTCCCGCAGGTACTTCCATAGGTGGATTAACCGGGGCCCTAGCCCGAGTACTTCTCTGGGGCCTAGGGGGAGTGGATGGTTCTGCTGATGCCGGAGGTTGAGCTGGCCTTCTCGTGGCAGCATCTTTCCGTGGGCGCCCACGGGGTCTACGAGGAGGAACATGCACATCCCTAGGAGGAGGAGCTTGGTTTTCACGCGGAGGCGGGGGCTGAGCCACCTGCACCTCCGCGGCTATCCTAGCTAACTCCTCATTCTGCTTGTTGGCCTTTGCCAACTGCTGTTTCAGTTGCCGGTTCTCGAGTTCCACAATAGGAACATATCGCTCAGGATTGTAGTACATATCCTCATCTCTTGGTGGAGGAGGTGGTCCCCTAGCATCGGAGGATCCACTCCTTTCTTCGACATCTGGGTTTTCCATTGGCTGTTTCCCAGGACGTCTTGGGTAATTCTCTTCAGGTGTATTCTGATTATTAGTGGCCATGACTTTTTCAGGAAAGAATGCTTAAGGCTTTCAATGAAAGCACCAAATTGTTGACGCCGTTTTTCGTCAATAGTGAAAGAAGAGCACGTAAACAATAATCAGTAATGGCCAATAAAAATATGATAATACAAACACGATTTTTTACGTGGTTCAGCAGTTAAATCTGCATAGTCCACGAGTCTTTGTTATTAAACTCAAGATGATCTCTGAAAATTCTTCAAGGATGAATTCTTCAAAGTTTTCTCTCAAGATCACAAAAATTCGGTCTTTTACAGTGGTGCATGACCTCTCTATTTATAGAGAAGATTTCAGAATACTATCCCACATATTTCGAGTAGTTACTCTATATTTGCAAATAAATTAAATGGCATTAAATGCCTGCAATTCGATATAAAAGGAAACGTCCCCTGAAGACCAGGGGGCATATAACTAATAAAATAATATCCCTTGATTGTAGGTGATTTACAGTAATAAATGTAGACCGCGTCTTGTTATTGATGACTAATTAGGATATTCAAAGTTATTATCCTATATCACCAAGGCCATATTCTCCCAGGTTTCTTACTGACTTTCGAGCTATAACATATCCCGAGGCCACATGACTTCGAGCTCGTACGCGCGTCAGGCTCGGAGCCCCTGATCCGAGGTCATTCTCAAGAACAGATGCACCTCGGGGTCTACCTTTCGAGCTTGTGAGGATTTCGAGGCTACCATCTTTGAAGTCGTCTATGTTTCGCAGGCTCGATGTTTAGATTTCGCACATATTCCAAACTTTACGAGTTCATTCATTATCTAATACAAAATTAGATATTTAATAATTATATTAATATAAATTTAAACATTATAAAATATTATTATTATAATAATATTTTTTTTATTACTTAATAAAACTTAAGTAAATATATATATTTATATTAAATAACAATAAATATTATAAATATATTATATATAAGTGTTATATATATACAAATAATTTAACTGCATAACTACATAAAAAATTAGAATAACATTTATTTTTTATCAAGGATAAACAAGTTTTTTCTCTATTCATAAATGTGTGATTTGAATAATATTATAAATATTTTATACATTAAATAGTGTGATCTAAAATGTTATCATACATTTTTTTGTTTGAAAAAAATCATAAATATTGTTTAGGTTTAATTTTTCTTTTTACTATGTTTTTGTTAATCTTTTTTCATATAATATTGTTTATTTATTTAAAATTTATATAAAAATCATAAAAACTTAATAAATATATTTAATAATTTTTTAAAAATAAAACTAAGCAAATGTGCATTACACATTACTTGCACCTAATTTAGTTAAAAAAAATGTAAAAAAATAGCACTAGGATAGGAATAAATTAATTAGAATACAATAATTGTCTTTTATATAATTTTTTAATGTGAACTGTCTTCTAAATTACTTGATCGTGTATGTATATACATGCAAATTAATATTTTAAATTTTTTTATTTTATTTAAAAAAACCTTTCTAATATATTTATACAAAATTCTTAAAATAAAAAATATTTTAAAGTGAATAAAAGGAGAGTATTATTACTTTAATAATATTAATTTCTACTAAAATCTTGTTTAAATCCTATTATTGAATCACAAAAGGTTTAAAATATTCAACCAAAACATTTGTGTAATTTGATATTTAAAATTACACGGATATATAATCATTAATACTAAAGAATTGGTGAACCAAATATAATGTATAGAATTTAATTTAATTACTCACTATAACTTCTAAAACACATCATTTTGTAATTCTTTTACAACTCAAAATAAAGAAAAGAAACGAACAATTAGTATCAGTAAGAGAATTGATTTTTTTTAGTAAATTAATAATTAATTTATATTAATAAAATTGACTTTAAAAAGCTAAATTAAACTCGCCACAAGGTAATTTACAAAGAGATCTTTACTTAATGAAACCTGACACATATATAAAATACTAGATACTAGATATACTAGATACAAATAATGTGTAATATACTGTAGTTTTATTTATAGAATTTATTATTTATTTCTATTAAATTTATATTGATGTCATATAAATTTAAAATAAATATTTTGTTTTAATTAAATATTTTTTTTAAATTTATATTTATTTTAATTTTTGAATTTGAGAGTGACAACAATATATTATATATTATAAGTTTAATGTAATATTAAATATTATACGTGAATTTTAAATTTAAGTTTTTTGCTAGTTTTTTTTTAAAAATAATTTGTTGCTAATAGACAGTAGATTATATTATATGTTTGATATGATATTATTCTAATAAGTGAGTTTAAGTTTAATTAAATTTTATTTAAGTTATAAAACATATAATTTTATTGTTTTTAAATAATTATCATTGTAAAATATTTAAAAAAATATCATATTTTAATATGTTTAATTATTTATTATTTTTAAATAATTATTATTGTAAAATATCTTTAAAATATCATATTTTAATTTTTTTAATTATTTATTATTTTTAAATAATTATCATTGTAAAATATCTCAAAAATATTCTATTTTAATTTTTTAATTATTTATTTTATTTTATTTAAGTTTAAGTATTACTTACAAACTATCGTTAAATATAAGAATATTCTGTAAAATATAAGAATATTCTGTTAAAATTAACATTAAAAAAAAATTGTTAAAACCAAGAATTTTCATTATCTACACATTTATTATATAGAAGAAGATTTGAGACAAAAAAACCAAATTATATGTCACATTCATTTTCCACCCAAATCCCATAAATATTGGGGATGAAAAAAATAGTAGGTATTCTCAACAAGAATATAACTATTATAAGACGCCATATTATGCAAACTTAAGTTGTATATTATGAGTGATTAAATTTAATATTGCTTTTTTTTAAGGAGAAGATGAAAGTTTCATTCAGGAAAAGAAATCAAGGACCAAGTCTATTACAAATACTCATGGATAAGCCAAAATGAAAATCATTCCCCAAAGGGGCGAGCAAGCGGCAATAATGCCAATAGACTGACATATTGTAACGCCCTACTTCCTTAGAACCGTTACTAAGTGAGTTTAAAAACATGCTTTCAACTCGCTAATCGAGGTTTTAGGTCAAATAGTGTAATTAAGCCATAAATAGAAGAAATAATAATTTTCATAGAAAATCATAAAAGTTTTATACTTGGGATCCCAAAATACAGTTTAGAAATATTTACAACATATACATTAAACCAGGTCGACTAAACGACAAAATCTAAGTTTATTTACAACCATCTCCCAAAAAAACCTCTGGCAGTGGCAGCCAGGTTGGCCAAACATGTACACATCGCCTCACACCTGCTACACTCATGGTCAGTTGGCTTTCTCTTTACCCTTACCTGCACCACAGAGCATCTGTGAGCCGAAGCCCAGCAAGAAAACCCACAAACAGATAACATATGCAACACATAATTCAAGCATATAACATAGGCCACCAATGGGCTAAACACATACGACCTAGCCGTCCCAGGTGTTTACCAAGCCCTGGGTTCGCGGTCCACACCGTGAGGATATCCCAGGTATCCTTTGAGGGACTCGCCCTGGAAACTCGCACTCCACGTGCTTAACGCTGCTCCCGGCCCTTTGCCGTACTCGGCCTTGCACCCAACGTGCCTAGCGCCGTTTCCGACCTCTGCCGTCCTCGGTCTACACCATTCCTGGCTCTTGCCGATCATTCACATAATAGCATATATAGCATAGCAAGCGAATACAGAATTCTAGCAAATTCAGTTAAAGGGCTACGCCTTGCAGATCAAACACATTGGGCTCAGCCCTGCATACTAGTTCTATTTAAACACATTGGGCTCATCCCTGCATACAAGCTCTATGGGAACAAGGGTTTTCTTACCTGAGTTCTGAGCTTTCCAAGCACCGATGCCCCGAGCACAGTCCTCTAACTTGAGCCTCGCCAAAACCCTAGTCACAACACATTAAAAATATCCATCCATCAAGTTCTAATCCAATAAATAACTTCGAGCCATAACCCTAACTTCCGGGACCTTGAATTCTATCAATCCGGGTGATAAAATCCATCTCGAGCCTTAACCATTGAATTTCCAAGCCCAAACACCCTTAAAGATGCAGTCTAGCACTAAGAGCCGCGGCCCCACCCTCAAGAGCCGCGGCTAGCCTCAAAACAGAGGCTAGCACACCCATGCAACACACATGGGCCACAGAGCACGCACTAAGCGCCGCAGCACGCATGAACTCCTCGGCCACACTCGGTCGCGCGCGCACATGGGCCGCGACGCGCCCCTCCTAGGGCCGCGGCCCTCATCACCGAACCCAAAATTTCCATAACTTTCCTTGCATTTTCCTCAAGCTAACCCACTCAAAACTTATCTAACAAACCCAGATAATTAATACATATATTCTAGCTCAATATTTACATCAAAACCCATCAAAATTTGCTCCAAAACCCAACTAAGATACCCAAACACAGATCAAGCTTAACTAACATGCATACTCTAGCAAACCAGCAACAATTCTCAACATAATCCCCATAATTAGAGCTTACCTTGCTGAATTCAATCTCTGAGGTTGATCCTTAATCCCCAAGCTCCTAGCTCCCAAGATTTCTCAGCTGAAGTCCTTCTAGCTTTTAGCTAATTCCTCCAAGTTCTCCCTAGGCTTCCAAAGAGAAGATATCCACTTGCTTAGAGAAAATGAACGAGTCGGTTCCTTAAATGTTCTGTATAGTTCTAAGGTTTGTCTTATTCAACTTATGTTTATGTGGTTACCTCAAGGCTCGGGGTACCAAAACGTCATCGAGGGCAAAATGGTAAATTTCTCCAATATTCCCTCCTAGACATTCTATCCTCAAATATATCTCCAAATATTTATTTTCATATCCCGATAATCCCATAACACACCTAGTACCCAAATTATCCCTCGACTCACCCCGAGTCCGAATTTCAACCCTGTTGTGACTTTCTGTCTAACCGCTCCCCAGGACTGTCTCGGATCGTGCTGCACAGACATATCACATATATATCGCATTTATCACATTTATGCCCATAATATCCAGACGGGGCCCACATGCACATTTAACTCAACTAAACATGCATCATTATCATATATTCACATAGATCCACATATAATCATACTAAATCATTTATTGCCCTCCAGGCACACTAATCAAGGCCCTAAGCCCAATTACCAGATTCGGGTCGTTACACATATGGAGGCACACTACACGCCATTCGTAATCATAGTCGATAACAAGTACCATACTATCATAGATAATAGGTAAAAAAAAAAAAAACAAGGATACTAACCCCCAAATCCCTTTCCAAAGGTAAAACAAAAATGGAACAATCAACCAAACTAAACCAAGAAAAAATAATACTAACAAAAACAATAGTAATGGAAAGCATAGATCTAAAACAAAACAAAATAAAACATAAACTCAGGTTGTAGACCCAGGGGAGTGGAGGAGCAAACCAACCACAAGCACCACCCCTTCGGTGCCGGAGAAGCCACGAGCCCAAACCATGGAGAAGACGATGGATCACCCACGTATCCAAGACCCAGAGCTCCAGATCTACATGGAGGAGCAAGCAAAGGAAAGTAGTTGCACAATCCCAAGCTCTCACCACCACCACCCCGTTGCTAAAACCCCATTGCCAAGATAGAAGCCCATCCAAGGAAGAGAGAGCCATCATGGAAATTCAACACCGGAGAAAAGTCCATCACCACTGAGCCTAACACCTACAACAGAGAAGACAAGACTTCTCAGCCGGAGCACCACCAGCGCCAAGGAAACCTCCAATGAGCTCTGGCCGAGAAAAGAAAACAAAGCGAGAACTCTAGAAGAGAAGGGAATGGCTATAGAAACCCAAAAGAGGGAGAGCTTTTAGGGTATTGAATCTTATATATTCTAATTTAGGATATTAAACTCAGATGACATTAAGGGGTGTTGACACCGTACCTTTTAACAATACTCTTTCAACAAAGTGAAATAATTTGAACATTTTAGCTATATATTATTATCAAATATAATATTAAAAGGAAAATTTGCAGTATAAATCATATGTAATTTATTTTGTTGCACTTAAATCCACATGTAAATTTTTTGGTAACAAAAATACCTACTCTTAGTATTTTGGTGAAGTAGTAGGTCCATGACTGTTAACCATGAACATGGACCTATGTGGCACACATATGTAGTAACACCTAATTGGTGCAATTAATTTTAATTTATTAAATATATTAAAATTCATTAAATTTTAATTTTTTAAAAAATTAATAAATTATAATAATAAAAAATTCAATACAATAAAATTAAATTAATTTAAAATTTATTGAAATAAAATTATTTTAATTTGGAAAAAAATTAAAGAATTGTTTTAAAATCATAAATCTAAAAAAATTTAAAATTTGTAAAATAAAACCTAAAAATTGTAAAAGCTTCTCCTTTTCCTTTTCTCATATCGACTTCTTCTTCTCCCCGTTCGATTCTTTCTGCAGGTGGCTACTGGAGCTTGGTGGTTGGCATGGAGCTCAAGACTTGGGTGACAGAGACCTATATGAGATAATGGAACCGAACCTGGGTGATGGAGACCTTCGCGAAGATAGGACCTAGAGACAAAAAGACTTTATAGCAACATAGTCCTTCGACGGGACCTGGGCTGTAGCGTCCCAAATTTGTTAATAAGGCTTAGGGCCTTGATTAGCGTGCCAGAAGGGCAATAACTGATTTAATTACGTTATTATGTGAATTCGATGATTATGTGATTAGAAATGCATGTTTAGGTGAATTAAATATGCATGTGGGCCCTATTTGGTATTAGGGGCATATTTGTAATTTTAGCCCGTTGAGGGCATAAATGCAATATTTGTGTATATTGTGATTGATACCACGTGTGAGTGGTGATATATTTGTGATGCACGATCCGAGACGGTCCTAGGGAGCAGTTTAGCTAGAAAGTCACAACGAGGTCAAATACCCGGCTCGGGAGGAGCCTAGGGGTATTTTGGGAACGTAATATGTGTTTTGGATTTATCGAGTAACGCGTAGTAGTTTAGTAATGATTTGGACATGTCGGGATCAAATGGGGATTTATAGGAATACTCAGGGACTTAACGGGATTTGGTAAATGACTAAATTGCCCTTGAGTTACTTAAGGATTGAGGATAAGTTTAAGAGGTATTTTAGACCTTTGGCAAAAGGGGATAACTTAGGCTTTATAAGTCTAGGACTATCAAAAGAAACATACTCTCAGCCTTCCCACTCTCTCTCTCTCGATCACATCTCTCTCTCTTGAGGCTTAGGAGGTTTTGGGGACTTTTGAGGAGAAAGTTTTGAATTTGGGTATCAAAGCTAGGAGCAGGGTTATAGACAGCTGAGGGTTGAAACCATCCTTGAGGTTAGGCTTCCTGCTTTGGTTTTAATGGATTTCTGCCATGTTTTAAGTGTTTTCTTCTAAGTTCAAACTTGAGTTTTGATTTTGAGTTTTGGTGAGGTTATGAAATAGTTTCTGGGGTTCTAGAGCTGCCTAAAGTGTATTTGAATGATTATGGGAATTAATTATGTTTTTGGGGTGCGTTTAGAATTGTTTTTAGGGAGTTAGTTCGTAAAATTTGCATGGGATTTTCGGGTTTCGGGCTCGAGTAGTGGCCCTATTCATCAGCGCCGTGGCCCGCTTGAGTTTTAGGCCAAGGGACTTCGGGAAAGATTACCCAGGCGCCGTGGCGCAAGTTTGGGCACCATGGTCTGCGTCTCTCAACAGACATGCATTCTGTCTCTGATTTGGGGCGCGTCGCGGCCCTTAAGGGGGGCTGGGCCGCGACCCAAATGCAAGATTTTGGCTTTTTGAGGGTTTTTAGCTCGGGAACTTGAACGTTAAGGCTCGGGAAGGTTTCCACTACCCAGTTTGGTAGAAACCAAGGTCCTGGATGCTAGATTTTGTTAGGAACGAGTTTCCTAATACGCATCGGAATGGTGGTGGGGTTGGCCCAGTGTACAACAAAATTTTTGTAACATATTTAAACTACCTTTAAATATGCGGATCCATTAATATACATACATTAATCATAAACAAGTTAAGAATAGAAATCATACCTCTTGAAGCCTATCAAGTGTCCTTGCTATCTTTTTGTAATAAGAACGATCTTCCTATCCAAGCTGCTCCCAGGTACTCACACCAAGATCTTCCACATTGTTCTTTACACCTCAAGAAGTGTGTGGGCACTTAGAGAATGAATGATAATTTATTTGTGATTCTACTTGATGTACTCAACACATGAGACCAAGAGAATAGGCGTGAGAATTGGTTGAGAAAAATATCGTTATATTTTTCACAGAGCGAATAGACCAAGTTGTCTTAATTATCTGTATATTTTTTGATTAGTCATACTTAAAAAAAATCAAATTTTAAAAATAAATCTATAACCAACTTACAATTTACTTTTTAATTTATTAATTATTTTATTAATGAAAATATCCAAAAACTATATATTTTTTTAATTATCCATGAATTAATTAAATAAATAAAAAATGAAAATCCTATCCCTGAAAAATAGCAGTACATGCCACACAAAGTCCAACTGTGTGTGCACGTGTACCACCCCTATTTTTAGAGATATTTGATTTGTCTATTTTTATTTAATTATTTATTCAAACTACTTTGTCAGATAAAATCTAATAACCTGATAACTAATTCAAATTTGAATTCAAATTTAAATTAAATATCTTTTTAACTAATTATCAAATATAATTAATTATTTGAATAAATATTAATCTTTTAAATTCAAATCCAATTTGAACTTATCAGATCATTATCTCTCACTCAAATAAAGATATTTAATTAATTCTACTAATTAATTAAATCAAATATTTTTGAAAATTAATATTTAATTCATTATAATTTCGAAAATGATAATTAATTAATTATTTAATTAAATTTCGAAATTAATTTAATTATTTAATATAATTTTGAAAATTATACAATAATTAAATATTAATTAATTTTTGTTAACTACAATTAATTTGTAATTAATTAATTAATCACTATTATCATATAATTGCATATTTGGCCCGAAGAACAAATTTATTCTTTAATATGTCTTTAAATTATTTTTCCCTTTATATCAACTCTTACCTTGAATAGTGTTGATAGAGCCGCTATGGGGACCTATGGACCTATAATTCCAAGCTCTAAGAAATTTGAGATTATTAATTAAACTATTTAATTAAATAATCTTAATTTATTAATCTCATGATTATTCTACTATAATTATGAGACTGCACTCTTGTAATTATAGACATTTCATTTACTGAGTACTTTATAATTATAAAGCGTCCATTGATATAATCATTGCATACAAATTGACCCTCTAATAATTGTTCATAATTAATCGGGAATAAAATCACCATTTTACCCTTTTAATTATCTCTTGTTTCCTTAAGTACCATTGACTTTACTAGTGAAGGTTAATTCATAATTAAATTATGAATTTGAGTTCAATAACCTTTCAGTACCAAAAGTCAACCCTTAAGAGAACCATTATTCAATCTCTTACGAGAAGGCATAGATTCCATATTTGTATACTATGTCCCTAGCCATCTACATTAATGAGTTCCCAAAACAAAAGTTTCTAGCCTGATCATTCTGACAGATCCTAACAAGTGAATCAAAGAACTCATTAACATAAACAGGAGTTCATAGTAACTTTAGGATTAAGATATATTTGTATATGATCATCAGTTGATATATTTAATTAATACTTCGAAACGGTATTTAACTAAGTATTAATAAACATATCTGATCTAGTTCTATATATTCTCTAATATATAAAGCACATCCACTAAAGTGTCCTACCACACTAGTGATCCGGATCTAAATCACATGTATTCATAATACTAGTGGACCATACTTGCAGTAATTAATCTAAAAATTCCATAATTTTATTTTACTGCGAACTATTCAAGTTCATTTATCTCAAACACAATCCTCCCGTACCAATACGTGTTTGAGATTACATATATGAACTTAGGAATTTTTTTGATATTTGCATAATATTATCGCAGAATAATATAGTCCATAAAATATATGCATAACAAATTCAATTCATTTATTTATTTCATAAAACAATGTCTATTACATATGCATTCAAGGCACAATTCCCAACAGATTTATGTCTCGAAGCTATTTATTGGATTAGAACTTGATGAACAACTGTTGTAATTATGTTGTGACTAGGTTTTCATCGAGACTCGTGTTAGAGGACTGTGCTCAGGATTGCGGTGCTCAGATAGTTCGGGACACAGGTAAGAAAACTATTGTACCCGTAGAGCAGGGCGTGGCCCTATTGCTTGTATTGCAGGGCACGACCCTATTGGTTGAATTGCAGGGCGTAGCCTTATTGTCTATGTTTAGTATATGTTCAAATAATTGTTGATAGTATGTTGTGTAATGCATATTTGTGAATGAATGGCGAAGGCCGGGAACGGCGTTGAGCACACGGAGTGTAAAGCCGAGTATGGCAAGGGACCGGGAATGGCGTTGAGCATGCGGAGTGCGAGCCATTAGGGCGAGACCCTCCTAGGATGCTGGAGTCATCCTCTCGGTGAAGACCACAAACCCAGGGCATGGTAAAACGCCTGGGACGACATGACCGCTATGTGTTTAGCCTGTTGGCTGCTTTGTTTTATGATATTGATGGATATGCATATGTTATTTGTTTTGTGTTGAGTTTTCTTGCTGGACTTCGGCTCACGGGTGCTCTATGGTGCAGGTAAGGGCAAGAGAAAGGTTGATCAACCATGAGTACGGAAAGCGTGGAGCGACGGATACATATTCGGCCTACCTTGCCGCCATGGCCAGGGTTATTTTGGGAAAATGTGCTGTAATGACTTAAATTTTGTCACCTAGTCGACCCTAAATGTATTTTGAGTTGTAAAGTATTTTCTAAATGGTATTTTGGGATCCCAAATGTTTGACTCTTTTTCTTTTCAATGAATGACCAAATTTTGACATTAAACGACCTTTAATACAGTTTAGCTACACTTTTAACCTAAAACCTCGATTAACTAGTTAATAGTACGTTTTGAACTCACTTAGTAACGACTCTAAGGAAGTAGGGCGTTACATGGGCAATGGAGACAGCAACGAGACCTTGGGGATTGAGAGCTTCAAAGGATCTAGGGAGGAAAAAGAAGATCAAAGATGAACATGCATAATAAATTTATGGGTATTTTTCTTCTTTGAAAAAAGTTGCTGGTTTTTTTTATTTTTAAAAATCCATTTTAATTTGGGTATTGAAATTTATAGGATTGTATCTATTTTGAGTATTGAAGTTTAAAGGTTTGTATTTGATTTGGGTAATTTGTAATGATATTTTTAGAAGTGTTCTTGAAGAGTTTTTGGTTAATGGTTCAGGTGTTCTTAAGATTTTGAGTTACTATTTTTTAAAGATTCAATGAAAGGATTACTGATGAAAAATGGTTTGATTCATATCTTTTCAATTTTTTGGGCTACAGGGATTCAAATATGTATTATACCCAGGTTTTGGTATGCTTGAAAATACAATAATATTGTGTTGATGATGATGACATTATGCGACGATTTTAATTTTTCAATTAAATTTTTGTTTTTAGGTAATTTTTTTAAATTAGTTAAATTTTAAATTTTATATTCTTTTAATTGATTTATTTTTATATTATATTGAATTTTTTATTATTTTAAATTAATTAAATTTTTTAATTATTTATAATATATTTAATAAATTAAAATTAATTGTACCAATTAGGTACTACTACATGTCCGCCACATAGATCTTTGGTCAAAGTTAACAGCAAGGGACTATTGTACCAAAATACTGACGATAGATATTTTTGCTGTAAAAAAATTTATATAAAGATTTAAATACAACAAAATAAACTACATGTGATAATATAATAAGGATTTATGCCACAAATTTTCCCATTAAAAATAGTTAATTTGTGAATAAAAAATTGGTTAAATATATTTTAAATCAGGTAGAGGATGTAATATTTTATCATCATCATTATCACCAAGAATGATGAAAAATAATAGATTACCTTACATTTATCTATTATTTTCATTAGGGCTTTACCATGTCTTTTTCTTGATTATTTATATATTGATTAATATTATATGTATAGTTCTTTCTCAATTATTTACTTGTTAAAATTAACTTGAAACCTTCCCCTTGATGAAGCAAATTAAAGGATTCCTTGTATACCAATAAGGACAGCCCACATTTTGATATGGATGTGACAATTATTACATAGTTACAAAACCAAACGATACTTATGATACTTATAATATAGTTTAGTCATTAATTTATCAGCCTACCTATCATATATGTGTTTTTTTTTGGTGGCAATGTATTTATTAATTGAAACCTAGCAAAATATTCTAATATAATTAACGAGTTGAATAATAATACACACTATTACGACATGAATAAAAAATTGGATAATAACGATATTTATAATATATTTATGCTGGGATTATTTTAGGCTATGATTGATCTCAGCCTTTTGTTTTCCTTATAGAGAATATTGTTGGCTAAGTCAAAGTAAAGTAGAGCTTTAATTCTCGTTTTGTTGGTCTATTACGTACTTAATTACAAATATGCAACCCTTGCGAACAATAATTTTTTTTATATTAAACAAATTTTTGTGACCATTATTAAAAACCATATGTAATTTATTATTAGGAGATGGACAAGTGGCCGTGGCTGCTTGAAGACTTTTTTCGTAACACTAATTGCCATTTATAGACTATAATGATATCTTTCCACTATATAAAACCTATCTATTTAAACGCTAATTCCATGAAACTTCATTTACTCTAATTAATCATAATTTTTGTTTTCTTTAATATGTTTTTCTAGGTTTTGTGCCCGTTGTTATTTTTTATTAATATATTGAGATGACGGGGTTTCCTCGGTATATGGGGATCGTTATATTATATTTTTTCACTAGGTGGAGAAATACATTTTGAATAGTATTGGATTTTAATCTAATAATACTCATTGGCATATTTTTTATTGCTTCTAAATTATAAATAATATTTTATTGAGTGGCTCTCGTTTAACATAGGTTATTTATATGCAGAGATGATATATAGATATAGATATATGTATTTAGATGGTTTTTTTTTTTTTAAATGTCTTATATTAAGCTATTCAATTACAAATTAATCAGCTTAAAATCATTAAAAAAATTAAAATTAAAATTAAAATTAAAATTTAATTTCCACGTAAAACTCATGAACTAGGTCATAGCTAGCAAGGTTGGGAGATTAGAGTTGGTTTGAAATCAAAAATGGTATTCAATGGGTTCCCCACTTGACGAATTTAAATTCAAAAATTGCAGAACAAAAAGTAATTAGTATAAGTGGTGCTATAAACTTATAAGCTTGGACTTATAAATTAATTATAATCCAATTAGCGTAAGCCAGATTTTATTAATTGAGTGTTGCTTTTTTGGTTGAAAATGGGCATATATATTGTATAATGCTATTTTTATATTATATAAATATCTCATCATGACTATATTTGTATTTTTAATTTCTGACTAATTATTGATATACATAAGTCTATAACATTGAGTGAAGTTTGTTAGACTTATAATTTATAAGATATTTGCGAAAGAAAAAAAATAATTTCTAGTTTTTTCATAAAGTTGCAGACAAAAGAATATATTCCTTTAATGATTTAGAACGGTCATTTATACTATTTTGTGAAGTGGATTCTTATACGTATTCAGTAACTCATTATTTGGTTAAAATACAATTAAAATCTTATAAATATTTTTGTAAAAAAAAATCGAATTTAATTAAATAAACACTTAATTTATATATTTATTAAGAAATATAGCCGTGCTTTGCACGGTCTTATAATAATAGATTATCATCTGTATTTAAAGAATTTTTATATTTATCTAGTTAATTTAAAAAAAAAAATCTGAGAAGATAATTATAATGTTTTTTTATAATAATATATTGTTATAATTTTTTGTATACATTTAGTAATTTTTTTATTTTCTAATATTATGTTTGTATAATTCATCTAAAATTATACATACATATATATAATAACATATCACTTAAAACTATCTCAAATATCAATTATTATTATTTTCAAATTGCTAATACTTTTTTCTAATTCTTATATAGAAAATATGCGAAACGATATATAGTATCATAATTTCATTTTTTTTCTTTTTATCGTATATAATTAGCACAAAAGATAAATGATAATACAATAAAAATAAATTAACAATATAAGGTTTTGATTTTCTTGATTATCTTAAACATATTAACATGTTAGATCGTCTATATATACTATTTTATATGTTTAAGTATGACAGAGCATTTTAAAAAATAAGTTATACAATATATATATACATTCTTTTATACTATATATTATATATTTTCTTAATATATAATATAGAATTAACAAATTTAAATGCTTTAAAAATGTATACTACAAAAACTATTATAAATATTGTAAAATCTTTATTGGCATATTTGAAAATATTGACAAAATTAATTAAAGAAGTATTTTCGAAATTGGTAGTTTCCTGTTTTGTAATATTGAGTGGTATTTTTCGAAATTGGTAGTCTCCTGTTTTGTTGTGATATGTCTTTTTATAATCAGATTATTATATATATGTTAATAAAATAAATATATAATTTTCTATAAAAGAATATCTTTTCTTGAATTGGAAATTATTGGTATTTACTTTATTTTTAGATCTAATTTATTTTGTCCAGAAATTGTGTACAGCTTGCAGAGATAAAATATATATACACTACAACAAAATAGGCATTTAATGGCTATATGGGGGAGACATTGTAGACATTTGATGTCTCCCCCCAGAGGAGACGTTGTTGCAGGGGCCATCTAAAGTGGCCCTATGACGTCTCCCATGGGGAGACTTTGTAGACTTTCAACGTCTCCCCATGGGAGACGTCATAGGTTGTACACGTACACCCTATGACGTCTCCCATGGGGAGACGTTGAAAGTCTACAAAGTCTCCCCATGGGAGACGTCATAGGTACCTACAACGTCTCCCATGGGGAGACTTTGTAGACTTTCAACGTCTCCCCATGGGAGACGTCATATGTTTTTGTATTTTTTAAAAAAAAAATTAAATAATTATTTTCAGTATATTAATTAATAGAATTAAATATATTAATTTTTTTTTGAAATAGAATTAAATATATTAATTAAAAAATCTAAATTATATACAAATTTAAATTTTGAATTTTCATTAATAAAACCGAAATGTGTATATCTAATATGTTTTTGCTAGCTAAATATACAAAATTGTAATATTTGTTGTTAAACATACAAAATTAACAAATATTACACACTTAGTCATAAACAATAACTTTTGATGACTTGCACACTTAGACTTTAAATATCCCTGATTAATTTTAATGTCTTACAAATTGGTGTAAGTCATCATAGATAGTCATTAAAAGTGAAAATTGTTGTAGTGATAATATCTTTATTTTTTTAGGGAAACTGGTTTAAAAACTGTCCAGGTTCAATGAATCTGTTTGAACGGATTGCCAGTATGTTTGAACAGATTCTGTAACGCCCTGGCTACCCCAGAACAGTTACGGTGAACAGTGAACCGGAAATTTGACTCGCTACCCGAGTCCTTTGGTTAAAAACGTGATCTAAGTGTTATTACTGGGTTAAGGTGAAAAACCAGTAAAAAGGAAAGGATACATTTCATTAAGTAAATAAACTGCTCATGAGCCTTTCAAAATGTTTACAAGCTATTCATAGTACAAAAGAGTCGCTACAGTTTCAATTTTACAATCCCCGCCGGCCTAAGCGGCAAAAAAAGGGTAAACCCCTAGTCCCTCTGAGAACTCCCTGATTGTGGTGGTCAAGCGGCCCACTATGTACACTACATCGCCCAAGCTCTCCACTCAGGGTTGGGTAAGCTTCTCTTTCCCTTTACCTGCACCACAAAGCACCCATGAGCCAAGGCCCAGCAAGAAAACACAATAAAGCATGATATATTATCAACAACGATCATAATAACCATTCAGGACTATCAGTCCAAACAAATAGGTGACAATAGCCAAAAGCCACAATAGTGAGCATAGCTCCCTCTAGCCATGTGACGATAGAGTCACCATGGCTTAACTGATAAGTGATTCTTTCGTAAGTTTGATCAGGACAGGTGCATGGTGATTGGTCACCAACATAACCTTTCTCTCGACTCTAGAGTCGTAACTATGGACAACGTCTCCTAGCCATGTGACAAACAGTCACCGGGGTCATATACCTTGGCTATAAACATCTGGTCTTAGACCAGGCAAGCGCTTATAAGTTCTTCGACCTTAGGGTCGGTCCCGCATTAATGCCATGGAGCCATTCAGTGCGTGTTCATCGACTTTAGAGTCGATCCCTGACTAGTCAGTGTCATAAACAGGTAATCAGCGTTCACTAGCATTTAATATGCAATCCATGTCCACATATATCAACCAACTTGCTTCAATAGCAAACCATGCATGTCATATACCTATACAGGGTGCAACTTTATCCATACACTGTTTTCTTACCTCATATTCGAGCTAGAAAGATTAAAAGAACGACCCGTGAGAACGATCAACCTTTAGTCCTTTAGCGGTCACCTAATTAAAACCAAACATGAGACATCATTAATAATAATGATCAACATAGGTTCCCACACCAATATCTAGCCTCCGGAAGATCAATCCCAACTAATCCAAGTAGTAGGAACACTCCCGAGGCCTATAACTAAGTTCCCGGGGTCAAAACGAGCAAACGGGGCGAAAACAGGGCAAGGGCTGCGGCCCTAGCACCTTGGGCCGCGGCCCCCAGGGTTTCCAGAGGCAAGGGCCGCGGCGCCCAGCAAGCACAAAGCCTCCACCTGCTTCTTCAAAGAAGGGCCGCGACGCCTCAAGAACAGGACCGCGACTCTCCACCCTGGGCCATTCTCAAACGTGATTTTATCACTCCAAAGCCTCCAAAATCATACCTAAACATTCCTCAATCATCAAAACAAATTTCCCAAGCTTCCCCATGCATCAAAACCCTCAAAACCCAAGGTTCAAACGAATCGGAAACTCAACAATTCACAAAATCAATTCAAAGCGTAGAAACCCGAAAAAACTCAAAACTTAAACCTCGATTACCTTCGATTGGGTTGTTTTCCGTCAAATCCTTCGGTTAAGAAGCTTCTAATATTCCCTAGGATCGCTATGCCTCAATCCTTGCTTGATTCCGACTCCTAGAACTCGAGATATCCTCGAAAATGCTCAAACGATAAAACAGGCTATCAAAAGGAAGAACGAGAGGTTTTCTTATCGTACGATCTATCTGACAGCTACTTCAAGCTTAAGTAACCTCAAATAACACCTAATGCTCGGGGTCCCAAAAACACCCCCGGGGACATTATAGTCAAAACCTCCAAAATTTCACCCTGATCTCAAATATTCCCAATTTTTCATCAAATAAGCATTTCTATTACCCCAAAATTGACCCCGTTATGACAAAACCGCTAATCCATCATATATGACCGTCTCATGCCGAATAGCTCGAATATATCTCCATAATAATGGGATCTCATTCACAAATCAAGTCATGCACCCAATTACACAAATTCACCCTCAATGGGCCAAATTATCAGAATAGCATAATTATTTAAATGTGGACCCACATGCATGCATATAACATCATATCATAATATAATTCACATATACATGCATAAACTCATTTAATGGCATAATTAAACAGTTATGGCCCTCCCGGCCTACTAATCCAGCCATTAAACCATATTAGGGAATCCGGGCCATTACAGATTCTGACTTTTCTATTTTGGAAGATTTTCCATTTATTGGCTGATTGGTTTCTGATTTGTTTTCCACGAACTAAAGGGATTCTAAAAAGTATATAATCATCCTTAGGTCGTGGGTTTTTGATCATCGCTCTTGGTGTATTATTTTCCAAATATTTTTCTAGTTTTAGAGAGACTTTTTATTATGTGAAGAACTTGAGTCCAGCAAGTTCTTAGTGGTTTATTACAGTGTACTTCTGTATTGTTTTCTTTATGTTAATTGTGCAGGTTGAACACACTTGGACATTGTTTATCAAGCTTCGGGAGAAGTCTTGTTCGTGAGTCACTTTTCAGGAGGAAAAGTGCAAGTGTTATGATTTGAAGGGAGTTCAAGATCTTAGCACTTCAGAAATTTGATTAGGAGTTTAGATTACAGCAGTTGCGAAAAATTCAAGAGGGAGTCTTTATTTGTATAAGTCAATTTGGTTTTGTAATCGTTTAAATATTCTTCTAATAAATTTCATTCTCTGGGCGTGGCCTCGTGGACTAGTAGCAATCTGCAAAGATTGTTGATACCACGTAAAAATTCGTGTGTTCTTTACCTTATGTTCATTTTTATCTTCTGGTCACAAACTGTTTAAACATATCTAGTTTTTGTTCAAACAGTCTTTGTGATGTAATTTTTCGTCAACTTAATTACGAAGATCACTAAACAATAATGTAGAAAAAACTGAAGAATTCAGAGGTTTTTTAGCGTGGTTCAGCAATTAAAATCTGCCTAGTCAACGAGTCAATGTTATTATCACTACTCTCTCAAAGCTTTGAATGAAAACAATTTGACAGCGTTTTCTCCAGTACAATTTGTGCACGAATACAAATGAATTAGATCATGCTATTTATAGACCTGGTTGGAGGAATATCTTCCCCCAATTCAGGGAAGTTACAATCAAGCATTCAAATTTGAAATAAATACATTAAATGCATTAATTACACAATATCTCATGATAATAAGGATTTAATGTATGGTAATAACGAATCCTTACGAAATATGGATTTCCTAACAGCCTTTCTGTGTGGCAAACACGTCATTGAGCTCAATCGTTGTGCTGACGCGCTTTCGAGATTGGCCAAGCTTCGAGCTCATCGTTCCAGTTGTAGCCTCTTCTTCATCCAGTATTTTGGCGGAATACATTCCTCGGAGAAGGTTAGCTCAAGCGCTAGTAACAGATCTAGAATCATGTGCCAAATTATACAAGTGTACTGCTAATACTTATTATTTTCGAGCTTACTCTTTTGGAGCCTATATTTCGAGGCCATTTATTTAATTTCGAAATTTGGGTGTAACAGTAAGCAAAAAATTTGTTAGACAAATCAAAGTGAATGAAAAAATACTTTATTTATATCCTACAAGTATAACATCTTAATGGTTTGTAAACCATGTAAGATTTTTACCAAAAAAAAAAAAAATCATTGATCAACATACACAAATAAAACTCAAGTTCACCTAAATTATAGTAAAATAGATAAAATAGCTCCAAAATATTATAGAATGTCACATCACTTCTCTAAAGCTCTTTTTTATATAAATATATATATATATAAATATTTATATATGGGATAGATTCCCTATACAATAAATTTTATAATGATGCTTTTATTGGCACTCTTTTTTTTTTTTTAAAAAAAAAAACTTTACTCATAATTTTGTTTAGTAAATTACAATTAATATGTTTAGCTTTCATATATATATATATATATATATATTTATAATAAAGAATATATAAATAAAGTTTAACTTTTATAATTGATTTTATACTTTTTATTTAGTTAATGGGTTGAAAGTGTGTGTAAATAAATATATTAATTTTAATGGAAAAAAAGGTGACAAAAGTACCCAATGTTTAAGTTTTTTTGTGATTTAATACCCAATTTTTTTTTTGTGGCAAATATAACCACCCAACTTAAAATCAATTAATTTATTAAACATTCCACATTCAAGTAAATTAATATTCACATAACTTTCTTTAGAATAACAAAACAATTACTAACATTCTTTAAAAATAAACATGATTTAAACCCCTTTTTAAAATATAGAACTTGAGATCTTGTCATTTAAAATAAATAATCTTTTATGCATTTAAAATCAAACATAGCGTAAGTAAAAATATTTGTTTTAAGACTCATCATGAAAACCAAGGTTTAAAGACTTTAAAACAATACATAAGTAGGCAACCCTTGACCCCCAGGTCACCCAAATCATGACATGCACACATCTGACCGAGCTTGCTCTAACTCATCACCTCAATACACTATCCCCAAAGCCCAGACATAAAACATTTACTAACTCAAATTATCACAACCTATATCATGTACCATTCATAATCAATACCTTCAAATTATAGAGTTCCATAACATATCATATCGTATCATAACATAGCCATAACATAATATAACATATCATAGCGTAACATAATACAATCATAATAAGTATTATTGGTGTCGTTCCAACCATTTACTGATGTCATTCTGGCTAGTGTGCAACGGAGCACGAGTTATCGTAAGCATGTCAATCAAACATTCAGTGTATAACATACATACATAACATGACATGATCATAATCATGCATAACAATCATAACACATACCATACTATCGTAAACATAACACAATCATTAATCATATTCAAGTACGTCAAGCGTGCGCCCTATGTGCAGGTGTCCACTCTTCTTACCTTGAGTCCAGTAGCAACACAATCACCTCCCTTCACTGAGTTCTAATTCCAAAATATACAAACATTCATCTTTTAGAGACTCATAACTTAAACCAAATTTTATCATTCATAAGACTCAATCAACCTTAAAGTGTCCTTAGGAAAGTCCTAAAATCTTAAACATAAAACCCTTAACCAAAACCTCAATGATCCGAACGAAACAAACAAAATGAGATAGAATCCTGTTTCTGGGCAATTGGCGCGGTCGCGCCCGATGATGTTTCCAGAAATTGTATATTGAAATTTCATTCGTGTTCCTTTCATGCAATCCACCCAAAAACTCCCAAACAACATATATAAAGATAATTTCGACCCTAGATTCATCATATGATATTCCCAATATGATCTAACATCCAAAACATCATAAAATTGTTGAGAGAGAGTGAGATCACACCACCACAATAATAAGAATCTACACAAATATTCTTGACAGAGACCAACAAAAGATTGTGTTAGATGATGCAAACCCTAGTTTGTAGACCAAACTTCTTGGATCTTCTTTGGAAGCTTCAACTCCTTGCTAGAACACCACCTTGACCTTCTTCTTCTTCTTCAATAAAACACAACCAAGGCTTATACACAAGGAGTATCGTTGTCCAAACTCTCTATTTCCTAGCCCCTAATGGATGCTCGAGGAATTTCTAAGAGGAAATAAGAATTGAGATTGAACAAGCATTTAAATTAACAAAAACAAGAACTTTCTTTATGAATTTCTTGGAGAAAACTCGAGATCCTGAAAGCTAGAGAGAGAGAGGTTAGAGAGAGATTTGAGAGAGTCATCAAGTCTATCAAAACTCTATGAGAACCCTTTTATAGAGAAGACACAGTCATTAGGTCTAACCAATGAGATTAGAGCCTCAAAACACATAATTTGGAGCTTAAAACATGTTTCTGGACAGAAACGTTAGGCGACGCGTTGCCTGTTGGCAAGCAATGCATTGCCTACTAGGCATCGCCTAAACCTCAGGGTTTCATGCAATGCAATGCAACCAGGGTGGTGACGTAACACCACTTTTGCAGGTCAAAACTTCTGAAATTGACCTTAAACACCTCCAAATGCTTCCAAACTTTTTAAGCATCCTTAGATACTTCAATGTATCACTTTAGACCCAAAATACAATTTTTAAGTGCCTACAATAGAAGCTCAAATTTCACATCCTCACTTTGTGAAATTATTAAGTGTTTTACACATAGCTTGTGTAACGCCCTGGCTACCCCAGAACAATTACGGTGAACGGTGAATCAGAAATTTGACTCATTGCCTGAGTCCTTTGGTTAAAAACGTGTTCTAAGTGTTATTAATAGGCTAAGGTGAAAACCAATAAAAAGGAAATGATATGTTTTATTTGATACATAAAACTGTTCATGGGCCCACAAGAACATTTACAAGTTATTTCCAACTCAAAAATGTCATTACTGTTCCAAAATTTCAAACCCCACCGACCTAAGCGGCAAAAATAGGGTAAACCCCCTAGTTCCTCTGAGAACTCCTTGGCCGTGGTGGTCAAGCGGCCACATATGTACACATCACCACCTAAGCTCTCCACTCAAGGCTGGGTGAGCTTTTCTTTCCCTTTACCTGCACCACATAGCACCCATGAGCCAAAGCCCAGCAAGAAAACATAGCATTATATGTAAACGTTATCAAATGATTATCATTATAATCACGCATAGCTCATAGTTCTCAAACAGATGAGTGAATATCACTTGAGGTTCTGGTAAACCATACTGAGTGACTGTCAAGCAGGTCACTAATTCAAACAGAAGAGTGGCTGCTGGGTAAGCCATTAGCCTTCAACAAATGAGAGACTGATGGGTAAGTCTCTAACTTATCAAATGAGTGACTGATGGGTAAGTCACACAAGCGCTTATATTATTCATCGAACTTGAGGTCGGTCCGACATTAATGCTCTTTGAGTCATTCAATGCAGAAAGTTGATTAGATCTAATATTTATTGGCTTGCGTGAAACACGCTAAGGCCGTCCTGACTAATGAGTCAACACTATGTGACCAGTGCCCAGTACCACTGCCGAACCTGACTAATAAGTCACAGCTTCACAGTTGATACTAGCACTTTTGCCAAATCTGACTAATGAGTCAGTACCATGCACAAGTGAACAACATTTGCTAAGCATTCAATATTCAATCCATATCCACATTTATACAACCAACATGCCTCATGAATAACCATGCATGTCACAAATGGGGTGCAATTTTCTTACCTCTGATTCGAGTTAGAATGAACAAAAGAACGACCCTTGAGAACGGTTTAGCTTTTAGTCCTTTAACGGTTACCTAATCATAACACATTATAGGATACCATCAATAACATGATAATCAAAGGTTCTCAAACCAATATCTAGCCTCCGAGAGATCAATCCAAACTAATACAAGTAGTAGGGACACTCCCGAGGCCTAAAACTAGGTTCCTAGGGTCAAAACGAGCAAACGGGGCGAAAACTGGGCAAGGGCTGCGGCGCCCAGCAGGTACACTTTCCCCCACCTGCTTCTTCAAAGCAGGGCCGTGGCACCCCAAGAACAGGGCCGTGACCCTCAACTCTGGGCCATTCCCAAACGTGTTTTTAACACTCCAAAGCCTCCAAAATCATACCCAAACATTCCCCAATCATCAAAACAAAGTTCCCAAGCTTCCCAATGCTCCAAAACCCTCAAAACCCTCAAAACCCAAGGTTCCAACGAATCGAAAACCCAATAATTCACAAAGTTCAATTCAAAGCTTAGAAACTCTAAAAACTCAAAACTTTAAACTTCGATTACCTTCGATTGGGTTGTTTCTCGTCAAATCCTTCGGTCAAGAAGCTTCTATTCTTTCATAGAATCGCTATGCCCGATCCTCACTTGATTCTAACTCCTAGAACTCAAGATTTCTTCTAATAGGCTTTGAGTGGCAAAAATGAACTAACGAAGGAGAATGAGAGGTTTTCTAATCGTACGTTTTATCTGACAGCTACTTCAAGCTTAAGTAACCTCAAATAAATCCTAATGCTCAGGGTCCCGAAAATACCCCCGGGGACATTAATTTCAAAACTTCCAGAATTTCACCCTAATCTCAATATCTCCCAATTTATCATCAATTAAACATTTCTATTACCCTAAAATTGACCCCGTTATGACAAAACCGCTAATCCACTAAATATGACCGTCTCATGCCGAATAGCTCGAATATATCTCCATAATGATGGAATCTGATTCACAAATCACATCATGCACCCAAATACACAAATTTACCCTCAATGGGCCAAATTATCAAAACAGCATAATATCTCTAATGTGGACCCACATGCATGCATATATCATCATATTATAATATAATTCACATAAACATGCATATATTCATTTAATTGTGTAATTAAACAGTTACGGCCCTCCCGGCCAACTAAACCGCCACTAAACCATATCGGAGAATTCAAGGCATTACAGCTTGTGTAACAACGTTGAGTCTTTGTATTTTAACCAATCATAACAAAAACACATTCAAACAATCAATCCATGTTCATGCATTGATAGGATTTTAGAACCTTAACTTCATCTTCTTCCCTAAGTTGTCTTAACAATCACCAAAATCAACAATAATAACTTCATAAATTCAATCCTAGCATGTTTCTAACCATTATAGATTAATATCCTAGTCTTTAACATGCATATAAAACCAATCACCACATCCCATCATGCTTTCTAATCAAATCTTCCATTAACATAACCCAAAGCTTCAATGTAACGCCCTGGATAGCCAAGACCGCTACACTGTGTATTTATAAAGGTGCAGGACTTGCTAATCAAGTCATTTAGTTAAAAATGTGTCATTGAAATCATTAATGAGCTAGGGTTAAAAGGTTTCAGTCTCAAAAGATACATTTCATATAATTAAACATTCTACACAAGGGATCCCAAAATAAACAGCGTTTAAAAAGTTAGTTTACTAAATTACTGAGTACAAACAACCACTAGCCACTCTAAGGGCAAAACATACATTTACGGTTCTCCTGTTCCTGTCTCCTCCTCAACTGTGGTGGCTGAGCAGCTGATCATGTCCATTTTGCTCTCAGAGCTCTTCGAATCAGGGCTGATCAAGTTTGCCCTTGCCTTTACCTACACCACATAGCACCCATGAGCCAAGGCCCAGTAAGAAAACACAACGTTATAGTACAAACAAAGATAACAATTGAATAGTTCTTAAAGCATGTTCATATACTTAGCATACCATATTGATCACATAGTCCATAGACATAACCAGAGAACCAACAAACCAACACTCAGTTATTCAACAAAACTAATTCATCAATCAATAATAATAATAATCAAATCAAATGATAATTAGGGTCGACGCCTTTAGGTCGCACCCTCTGTTTAACCCCACTGACTCCGGTCCGCTTAAACCGAGCTTAGTGAATAATAAGCTGTCCTCAGCTACTAGTGGCTGAGCCGTGCCCTGTGCGCTAATGTAAAATCCGGCACTCTTAGGCCATTTGTTTATTATTTACATGCAATAATACCACCTTTATAAGCCATACAAAAAAGGGAACCCTTAGTCCCATTATAAATCCACAACCGGGTGCAGTTTTCTTACCTTTAGTTTCCAAGTGTACTGGTTACGCGAGATGCCTCTTGAGCACGATCTGTTTTCCGAGCCCTTAGCTTATACCTAGTCACAACCAAGATAAGGGATACCATTAATAATTGTAAAAGGGCTTCTAGATAAGGTTCTAGTCACTGAAACATCGAATTCCACCAAACACGGTAGTAGATTCGATCCCGAGCACCCTAGGTTAAATTCCCATGCTTAAAATCCCAAAAACCCAAATTTCCTTAAGGGTTGCAGCTCAACCTACCTATGCCGCGGCATGGCCCCAAATAGAGGCTCATCCACACCCAGAACCAGACACGGGCCGTGACCCTACAAGCCCCATGCTGCGGCCTGCCCTCCATCCTCAGCATTCATCAGCCTCAAAGGGCCACGGCTCACCAAGAACTATGCCGCGACCCGACCCCTTCGAACCCAGAAAAACCTCCATTTTTAACTCTCAAACCTCACTCAAAACCATCCCAATAATATACCACAATTATCACAAACATTCCTGCATGATTTCAAAAGCACAAGCCAGCAGAAACCTAAGCTAAAAACTCATCGAAACACCTTTTCAATTTATGAAACTCACACACTCAAGAACACTAAAACCAGTCATAAGAACTCAGAATTCAAACATTAAACCACGAATTGGAGCTTACCTTGACTGAAGACTCAATCGTCCAAGCAATTACTGAGCTAACACCCTAGCTTTAGGCTTCAATTCAGTCCTTCAATGTCAAACCCATAAACACCTCAAAACTCAGCCATAACCACATAATTTAACCACCATGCATAAAGCTTATGGCTTACCTTAATTCTTGATTGAATCCTTAGCTAATCTCCTAAATCACAACTCCAATTCTCTGAATCCCAGCCAAGTTTTCTTAATTTTTTGTGGTTTTCTTTGAGAGAGAAAGAGAAGAGGAGGGAAGGTCGGTTCTTAATGTTTCCACCATGTTCTGTGTTTTACTTAGTCTATCCTTAGGTAATTAAGTCAATCCCGAGGCTCGAGGTACCGAAAACGTCCCCGAGGGCAAAATGGTAAAATTCCCCAGTATTCCCACCTAAGCTTCCTAACCTCAAATATATCTCCAATTATTTATTTTCATAACCCGATAATCCAAATAACCATCCAATACCCAAAATACCCCTTGATTTGTCCCAAGTCAAGTATTAGGTCCCGTTGTGACTTTCCTGCTAACTAGCTCCCTAGGATCGCCTCAAGTCGCATGCTGCAGATTTACCCACATAATAATGTGGTCCTCACAATTATAGCGTATAATCTCATTTACATTCATATAACCATACAAGCATGCTTATCATAGAATCATGCATTAAACTAATAAATTAACACATAAACCAATCATGCCCTCCCGGCACACTAATCAAGGCCTTTAAGCCACATTAGTGATTTTAGGTTGTTACATTCAAGATCAATCATGGAAACTTTAAAAGTGTAAAATGTTCTTACCAAGATCATATACAGAAACCTAAGCCACAAAAACAATCCACCAATACGCTCAAAACAAGCCCCTATACGTATATGAAGAAATCATTCTTCTTCTTCTTCTTCTTCTTCCTTAGATCTTGAACCTTAGTTTAATGAAAGTGTGAGAGGTTGTTCTTTCCTTTGTTTCATGTGTATAACAGCCACCGAATTCAAATTTTGAGTGTAAACTTGTTGTACCCTAAAAATACATGCTCAATTTTCTTGCTCGGGGTACAGCTGACATGTTATAAATAAATGTTACAAGACTTTGCAGATGTTTCGTTAACTCTAGACCAGACAGCTCGAGACTGTGTCACTGAGTCTGGGACAGCCCAGGATCCTCCAGATCATTTGAAATGCCAATGAAAGAGATCGAGGTGTCTAGTGTACAGATCAACCTCATAAAGCCCAAGCATTATCTAAGTCAAGTCGTCCTGCTCTAGTCATATCCAGTTCGAGAGTGGCATGTAGCTCAAGGTGGTTCAAAGACACACCCAATATGCGCAATAAGTGCGTATAATTGTTATATACATTTATTGATTGATGTAAATGATAATAGACTTAATTAGGGTATTTACATATACATTTATTTGGGAAGTTACCCAATTCTGTATGTTACCATTTATTGTACGGTTACCCAATATGTCCATCACAATTCCCTATAAATACAATGGAAATTGACAGTAAAAGGGATCGACATCTTGTATGCCAAAACTCTGCTGAAATTGTCATAAAACAATCTCTTCAAGAGTTCATATACAAGAATAAGAGTGACTCGCGAACTAGGTGAATTTTAACCCCCGAACCACGTTAAAATTTAGTAGTTTATATTTACGGTTTATTAACAAGATTAATCTCTCTAATCAGATTTCTTAATCCCATATTTGCGAAGAACCACATCAACAAATTGGTGCTTTCATTGAGAGTTATTTAGGCTTGCAATTTTTCAGAGAATATTCAACACATAAATCAACATGGTGGTAACTCGTTCAGTGCTCGACAATGAATCAGAGAGACCTTGTGATCATGGAGATTATCGTGCGGTTAACCCTAGCGAGGGCACCTCTGTGCAACATCGTCCTGGGAAACAATAGGTGAACCAAGACGATACTGGAAGTTTGGCTTCATTCCCTCCGAACCCAAATCCTGGATATATCACTGCCATCGAAATGGAATATGCCCAGCTAAGGAAATACCTCGCCCAAGCTAACAGGCGAATAGACGAGATAATGGCTTGATTACCTCTCCTTGCAACCGACGAGAATATCGGTAGGAGGCAAAGTGGGTCCCATCGATCTTGGTCCCGCAGGAATAATTGACCTAACATGAAACGTGTTGTAAGAACAACAATCCTGAGCTCCGTACCTTCTGAATGGACTCCTAGAAACAACCCACATGCTAATAATCGCAGGAATGAACAAGCGACTCACACTCCCAGAAAGCATCCTAGTCATATAGGGTGAGTTGAGATCACATCGAGAAGGGCGAAGGTCCTTGTAAATCCACCAACACCTCAACCAACAGTTTAGGTGCAAAGAAACAAATTCGTGTTGCCACCAATTCAAGAAATTGGAGTAGACAATGGGCGAGCTAATTTGGTGCGTCCTGACGGGAGACGAATTGCCTCGCCAATAAGGCACCCTCCATTGCCTATACGTTATCTGACACCTCCTCGCCCACAGAGAAATGTTTCAGTTCGTAGGAATGACAGGAGAAATTCTATACCCGCACAAGATACATATGTCCCGCAATCTCACATGAACAATCAAGCCCCGCGACCTCAACTGCGAGCAATAAGCTTCGTGGATGGTAGCTATTGGATGGAGAGTCATAGTGGGGGCAGAACCGGAAGTGTACGTAAAATGTACTCCTAGAGACATGAGAGAGATATGAGAAATCAATTAAGCTCGGCCCAAAGACAGCGTTCCAATCCCCATTCTGATCTGCGTGACCTTTTAAACACACAAAGAGGAGAGTCAATCTGTTACAATGATGTGAGTTACGCTCAGAAGATGGGAGATCCATCAATCGTACGCGATAATGGGAACATGCTCTAGCTTGGAGGGACAATAACCCATATAACGCGCAAGATAGGATGAGAGCTGGTAACCAGTTCCCAAATAACCTAGAAACGAAGGATCCAACCCTTGAATGACTGGCCTTGATGGAGGAACACATGAAGGGACTTCTGTCAGGGAAAAATGTGGACTATGTTGATTCTGATGTGGAGCTCGAGCCTTTTGCTCCTTATATTGCAACAGCTCCCTATCCCATGGGCTCAAAATTCCCAACATGCCCACGTACGATGGAACAACTGACCCATCAAACCACATCGGGACCTTCAACACTTTGATGATAGCCCACAACGTTGACATTGGCTTACGTTGTTTCTTGTTCCTAGCCACATTGACAAGACCAACCAAATTATGGTTCAACAAGTTTATAAGGCACTCGATCACTTCTTGGAAATAATTATTAACGGAGTCCAAAAAGCAGTTTCGAGCTGCGAAAGAAGTTCGAGTAGGGTCAACTCCCTGGCCAATATAAAACAGCAACTGGGTGAATCCCTTGAGGCGTACATCAATCGATTCATAAACATAGCAGCCCGAGCTAGGGACACTGATGATAGTGCCAAAATCATGGCCATGCAGTTAGCAATCACTGTCGGAGGTGATTTATGGAAGGAACTCCTAAGGAAATGAGTGAAGAGTATGGTCGAGTTCTTGGCTTGAGCTCAAGAATGGATTAATCTGGAGGAAGAAAAGTATGTAGTCACAGGGACCAGCCAGACCCTCGAGTTCTTAGCTCGAGCTCAAGAATGGATTAACCTGGAGGAAGAAGAGTTTGCAGTCACAGAGACCAGCTAGACCCATATTTAGCCTACTAGAGTGGCAACAGATGCTGTAGCTATGACTCAGCCCATGGTCCATGACAACCAGGCTAGGAATAACAAATGAAAGGGAAATGGTGAGGGCGACCAGACTAGGTCCATGAAGAATAAGCCTGGGGAGAAGTACACGTCTATCTTTACTGCGTATACTGACCTAACAGATATGCATGAACACATTTATCTGGATAATTTTGCTCGTCTTCCATGGAAGAAGCTAGAGCCCCTGAAGCACTAGCGGGCAAAGGGAAATTCAGCCAAAATTTTTCATTTTCATAATGACATTGGCCACAACACTGACGATTGTCATAAATTAAATGATGAGATTGAGACACTCATCCGAGCTGGGCTGTTAGCGCAATATGCTCAAAACAGGGTAGCTCCTAATCGACCAGCCGTGCAAAACCCTCAACCAGCTCCGGGAAACCAAGCCAATTCACCAACAACTCTCCCGGATCCAAGAAGCCAAATCACCCCTCCTTCTATCAAAGGAAGGGATATAGTCCCTATTTTGCAGGTGGACCTCATCCAGTAGGTGCGAGCAATGGATCTCAAAAAAGATATATTCAGGGGCTAAAAATCATGAGGGCACAGTATTTACTCCAGAGCAAAGGTTATTTAAACAACAAATCTTTTTTACGGAAGAAGACACTAGTCACGTCCAATTCCCTCATAATACTCCGCTGGTTATAACAATTCTGCTTGATAACCGGAGAGAAAGAAAAATCCTAATTGACAATGGAAGCTTGGTGAATGTGCTATTTAGGTCCACTATTGAAAAAATGAGATTATCTGTAGTCGATATTAAGGCGACTTCCATGATTCTTTATGGGTTTTTGGGAGAAGGAATGGAAACAATAGGAATGATCGAGCTCGAGAAACTCTGAGAGATGAAGCACGAGCTATTGCCAAGATGCTTGAGTTTATGGTAATTGACTATCCAGGTGCCTACAACACAATCATAGGAAGACCAGTGCTGATGGCATTTGAAGCTATAACTTTTGTTCGCCATTTGGCCATAAAGTGTTGAGGATTAGGCTACAGATAAACTTTGGTATGTGATACAACTCAAGACAAAGATACAAGTAAATTAGTCTTTGAGAATAATTAAACACAAATTACATAAACACAATAAGGTAAGAGTTTAGAGTGGGCCATCCTTGCATAAAATTACAAGCTATGATTTTATGCGAAACACAAAAGTTGGAAGGCTTGAAACAAATGAATATTTGTTGTCCAAAAATCTCTATTCCTAGCATTCTCCATGGAAATGCTTGAAGCTACAACAATGGAATGAGAATGGGATACAGAAGCCTTGATCCTTCATACAAGCTAGGCTTTCTTGATGAAGATCTTGGAGAAAACTATTAATCTTGGAGCTAGAGAGAAAGATAGAGTTATTATTTTAGAGAGAGAGATAGGTGAGTGATCAATTCACCAATTAACTCATATAAACCCCTTAAATAGTATAGGGCCCTTATTAGGCTCAACCAATGAGATTAGAGCATTTAAATTTGAGTTTTGGAGGTTATTTACATAATTGTACAGACTTTCCGTAACACCCCAGGCGACACATCGCCTGGTCCATCTCAGCTAAGGTTCCAAGATTTTGGTGACACGTTGCCTCCTAGGGGGCGACGCATCGCTGACGCCTCTATTTTTGCACTCTAAGACTTTCTCAAAACACCTCCAAAATGCTCCCAAACTTCTTGGGTACTTTTATATACTCCAAATAAATATTGTGGACCTAAAATTTGATTTAAAATGCTTATACTGAAAGTCAACTTTCACATATTGACTTTTGTGAAATCATTATTGTTATAGCACCTCTTGTGTACCTAAACAATTTCAGCATGTATTTAACAATCAAAACATAAAGTTCCCTTTGTCTTTAGGGATATGCACGGTAAGATGGAATCAACTCGCTATCAGGGAATGATACAACATTGCCATGAAGGGAAAATCACAACCTGGGCAGCAAGCTATGGTGATAGTTGAAGATAATGAAGAGCCTTAGGCAATGGTAATTGTTGGGAAAAAATAGATTGCCTCAATGGAAAAGGTAAGATAATACAACTCTATGCAATATATTACAACTAAATAATAATTGATTAAAAGGAGTGTTGCAATTCTATAACCGAAAATACAAACAAACAAAGAAAGGAAGAGGAAGAAAGAGAAGAAGAGAATGGTGAAAGATACAACTCTAAACAAAAGATTACAAGTAAAGGAAAGGTGTTTGAAACAAAAGAAAAGAAGATTACAACTCTAAACAAAAGTTACAAGTAAATAGAAAATGAAAATAAGAAGAAAAGCAAATAGAGAAAAAATGCAAGAACAAAACAATAGTAAACTTTCACTTACACAACCTAAGTGAAGAGGGTTGGGGATCACCAATGTTGCGATAATTTTGCTATGCAAGTGCACACAGTCGCAAACTCGTAATAAAATGGTAAAACCAAGTATCGTCCTCAAGGACTGAGTTATCAATTACCAGTCAATTAATTTCTTGTTCTATTTGATGAATTAAAATTCTTGATTTTTGTAAAATACAGCAAAAGAACCAATAAAGTGCAGAAATAATAATCGACAATTAAATAGAATAATAACTAATAGTAAAACTTTTAATTCAATCACTGAGAAACAATTAGGATATTCAATCTCATCAACTATCCTTCCTATTATTCCCTAATGCAAAGTATGAATTCTTCTTATTTTTTACCTAATTCAATTAACAAGTTGAAACAACAGCCTATAATCATACTATGAATTATAAACTCAACCTAGGTGACAATTTCCTATATTTCTATGGTAAATTGAACCACAAAGGTAGCATTAAATTCCACAACTTAATAACAGTTACACAATTAATTCAGATACTTTCGTTCTAAATTAGAATTATGTCCAATATAACCAAAGCATAATTAAATCTCACTTCTCAGATTTTGACTTAAAAACATATGAATGTGACTAAAGATGGCCAATCAATAATCACTCTATAAGAACAGATTATATGGAATTGAAGAAGATTGAAGAAGAGGAAATTAAAATTGCATTAGGTCATAACAGAAATTCAAGAGATTCAATTGAACATCCTAAACAGAAAATTAGTTCATAGTCATAGTGCTAATCACAACAGAAATTAAAGATAACATCAGGAAGAAAAACATGTAAAAATACTCTAAGCTTGAGCCTTCAAAACCAGAACTCCTCCCTTCGTCCGTACGTCCTTTTCTTCTCCTTTTCGCAATCTTAAAACCTAAGATTTCAAAAATTAAAGAAGCGGGCCGCGGCTCTAGATGCACTATGCCGCGGCCCGTATAAAAATTTCTGGGCAGGAGGTCCTTTTCATGCCGCGGCTCTCTGAAGCCATGCCGCGGCCCGCATCGACGAATTCTGGGCAGAGTACCCATCTATGCCGCGGCTCTATCTAGCCATGCCGCGGCCCGAAGACTTCCTGAAAAACAATGCTTCTGTTTCCCACCTAGCCGCGGCTCCCTTTTGCTCATGCCGTGGCTCTTAAGGGAAATCTCATTTTTTCAAGTTTTCATCCCAAAATTTCACCAACACTTCCAAATTGTGTTGAGAACCATTCTTGATCAAAATATGAAGGAAAACTCGGTTATTTCTTCCCTTTCTTTGGCATTTTCTTCCACATGCTCAATTCTTCCTGATATTCACAAAAACAACCAAACAAAGCATAAACCCGCGCTAAAACAAGGAAAAACAAAATAAAAGACCACTAAAAACATCACCAAAACATAATAAAAACTAGACTCAACAACCAACTTGAACAAGGTTTAAAACCTTTGTCCAAAAGCTTATTTCCCCCTAACTCAAGCACTAAGGGATCTTTCACGGATTTTTGGAAATGCTTTCTGGAATAATCAAGCCTCAAGGTGTATTTTCCAGCCAAGTGCTTTGTGGATAGAAAAATGGTGTGTCTTACAAGTGAGCATTAGGCTCCTATTTATAGAGTTTGAGATACCCCTTTGAATTTCAAATTCCACCAACCCCCATGGCTGTTACCAATGTTTAATTGGATGTTTATGGAATTAAAATGGAGATTTGGGAGTTATTTGGGATGTTAGAACCGTTCAATTTGGAAAAAACTGAAAATTCACATAGGCTGTCAGCCTCACTGGCCGCGGCCACTGGCCTCTATTCCCCAGGCCGCGGCCAGGGAAAGACAGTGGCCGTGGCCACAACCTTTTTTCCAGCCAAAAATGTGATTTTTCCAAAACGTTCCAAAACATCCCAAATCCTTTCCCACATGATTTTGTAATCTCCAAACACCTATTGGGAGTTAAAAACCTGTCTCCAACAATCATATATCATCATGATTTTGTGAAATCCAATCTCAAATGTGTAACATATAATATATACATTATTGGGTAATATTTGGGAGTTACAAATTTGTAACTGATTTTGTAACTCCAAAATATGTCACATTTGGGCACACACATGTGTCCAATTTTGTGACTCTCAATAATATGTTACAAGGTGTGACAAATCACATTTGTGTGACAAATCACATTTTGTCACATTATTTAATCTAATATTATATTATATGAAATAATATAACATTCCCCCACTAGATTAAATAATCACTTTTTGTAATACTTATTTAATCAATCAAACATTATATTAAAATATAATATTCCCCCACTTGATTAAATAATCACTCTCTATAGAAACCTTTGCATTGGTGCATAAAGTAAAATGTCTTTCGACTTGAATTTTACCTTAGTGTAATTATCACAAAGTTTGTTGAAATTTTGGTTGCCGAAGCATTGAACCACTATCCCTTGATAAAAAATCGGTGATAACACACACACCTTTGTTGTGTTCACTTGAGACCTCAATGTCTCGCTTTTGCACCATTAATGGCCATGTGCACGTTCCATTCATAGACTTTTCTTGAGAATGACTCCCAATTCTCATGAGGGGCGGCACCACCCCTAGGTCTATATAGGTAGAACTCTTACAGTATTTTGTTACCCTAAAATACTTGTCTTCTCAAGACTAAGTTCTATTAAAAAAAACCTTTCGGTTTTAACCCTCATTTTGGTAACACACTAGTACTCTTATCTCAGATGGGACAAAATTTGAGTACTACTACTATTCACTTGATTGACTTGTTATTACCTATTGAACCTAATACTAGTTTGGTGACTAGTATTAAGATAGGTTACCATCTACCGTGAATTTCTTTAGGGAGTCTATGTCCCATCCCTTGCGATGTAGAAATGATTCCATTTGAATCATTTCTTTTCTCATGTATGCATACTTAGACACTCTCATTATTTTATTCAAACTTTGTTGCTAGCCATAGTTTGATTAAAATAGTTACCCCTTTAAAATAGTGATTTTGACCATAGTGAACACCCCCACTATCTTATAGTTTTATATCCAAGATAACACATTTTCCTTGAATGTTAATTCTAGAAACCTCTTTGTTTCTAAAATTCTCCTTTATGTTTTAAATTGATGCCTTCTTGAATCAAAATATTACAAACAATGACTTTAGACACCAAACATGTCTAGATTTGTTCATTCTATACATCTATAGCCAATGTGATTTAGAATGTGGAATTCCAAATCACCTATTTGATAAAATGACCAAATTAATCAATTAGTTAACAATAAATTGATTAACTTTGGAGTATCACCCCCACATTTTTCACATAGTGACAATAAAATATCACTTTAAAATAGAAATCTCTTCATTTCTAATAAGTCATTTATCCTCCAAGATAAATCTAGACCTATGATTCTCAAAGTTCATCATGAGTCCTTAAGCTTCATGATAAACACTCAATAGATCAAGATTAAAAAAAAACTCAATGTTTATCTTGATTCATTTACTTGCTAAAGCAAGGCACACTTATTTGAAAGTAACTTTCACTTAGTTGCTTTCTTTTATATATTTCACAAAATAAAATGTGAACACAAGTGTAATGTGAGAATTTCTCAAACAAATAATCACATTATGAAATAATAGGTCTACACACTTACCTATTATTTTAACAAGTTTATTTTGAAACTTTGTTAATGTCTCACACAAATGTCTCATAGCAAAATAAAGAATTATCATTGTAACGACCCAAATTCACTAATAAGGCTTAAGGGCCTTGATTAGTGTGCCGGGAGGGCATGATGAGAATTATGTGTGATGATTATGATTTTAAGCATGTTATATGATATGTGAATTATATTATGTGATAATTATGATATGTGAATTGTACTGTGTGGGTGCTGTGATACAAATGTGATGCACGTGCCAAGACGGTCCTAGGAAACTAGATAATGGTAACTGGTGATTTGGTAACCTGCGTAACTGTTAGTAACTATAGAGAGTAACAGGTTTCTTTGGGAAAGTGGTAGAATTGCAAAGTTAGGGAAAGGACAAATAAGCCCTTGAGGTCTAGTTAGTAAGTGATATTAATGGAGGGTTAAAATGGTAATTTGGTAGTAAATAGATGAGTTTGAGCTGAGGGAATAACATATACGTATAATATTTTGGAGAGGGGTTTATGCTGAATGGTGGAAACCTAGAATTAGAACAAACAGGAGATAGAAAGGAGAAGCAGAAATCTAGACTCTTGGAAGGAGAATCAAGGGATGTCTGAAGTTATCAACCAAGTTTAGGCCAAGAAAACTCAGAGGTAAGATTTTGATTATGCTATATCCAAGTTTTAAGTCTGAATTTTAGTTAAGGAAGGTGAATTGAGATAAGTTGGTGGCTGGTTTTATGTAATTTAAGAATTTGGAAACCAAGGGGGAAGAAGGTCAAGAGCTGGAGGTTGAACCTATCACTTAAGGTAAGGTCTCTGTATGTTTATTAGATTTGTTTTGTTAAGGTTTAGGGAGTTTGAAGTGTGGGTTGTGCTTGAATTCAAGCTGTGCATAACTTTTCTGGTTTGAGTTGTCAAGTGGGAATTCAAAAGTGAATTTTAGGATTGAAGGTGTGAGTGAGCTTAGGCATGATGTCTTTGGATTGTTGTGAGGTTTGTTAGGGGCTTAGAGTTGGTTTTGGGACTTAGGATAGAGTTTGGGGTGAATTGGTGAGGTTGGAGCTCGGGAAAATGCGAAGGAAAACCCAGAAATCTGGGTCTGCGATGGTGTGTCGCGGCACGACTTTTGCTTGCCGCGGCCTAGGGGTCTCTGGAGGTGGGTGCCGCGGCACAAGGATTGTGGTGCCGCGGCACAAGGCAAATTTCAGGGAGTGATATTTTGCAATTTTTGACCTTTGCTCCGGGGGTTCGGGGGATGTCTCCGGGATGTTGTTCTAGGGTTTTGGGGGTTCCGAGAGTGTGGATTAGGTATCGGGAAGGTAGTCTTGGATTGGTTAATGACAAGGAATATTATATTTGTGTTTGATTAGGACTTTGGAGAAGCTCGGGATAGAGGACCGTGCTTGTGGCTACGTGATATCGGAAACCAGCGAATTGAAAGGTAAGAACACTGCACCCGAATGTATGATTGTGATGGGACTAAGTGCTCCCGAGAATTGTTTTGTGTCATCGTTGGTATTATGCCAAGGGACACGTGTAAGCGGTCTAAGAGTACCGTTCATGAATTTAGCGCATGGGACGCGAATTGGCCACTGGGAGCCAGAAACGAAAGGATAACAGAGGGAGCAGCTTGTGAGCGCTAGCCCTGGTTATCGTCTGTATATTGTGTTATGAGCTGATATGCTTTGTATATGAGATACTTGACTATTGATATACTTTGTATATGAGATACTTGACTATTGATATACTTTGTATATGAGATACTTGACTATTGATATGCTTAAGTTTATGAGATGCTATATGTAAGATTGACTTGACAGCTAAATGTGCATGCTCTATTATTGATGCGTGTTCTTGCTGGGCCTTGGCTCACGGGTGCTACGTGGTGCAGGTAAAGGCAAGGGCAAGTTGGACCAGGCCTGAGGTGGAGAGCTCCGAGGTGAAATGTACATAGCCAGCCGTTCGATCACCACGATCGAGGAGTGTGTCAGGACGGAGATCACCTAACTGCTCATTTTGCCTTAGTATGGCTGTTAATGTATATAAACTTTGTAATTTTTGTAGTATGGATTTTAAACTGTCATTTTTGGGATCCCATGTACATAAACAATGTTTAGCAGTGAAAATGTATCTTTTGAGACCAAACAAAGAAAGGAAGAGGAAGAAAGTGAAGAAGAGAATGGTGAAAGATACAACTCTAAACAAAAGATTACAAGTAAAGGAAAGGTGTTTGAAACAAAAGAAAAGAAGATTACAACTCTAAACAAAAGTTACAAGTAAATATAAAATGAAAATAAGAAGAAAAGCAAATAGAGAAAAAATACAAGAACAAAAAAATAGTAAACTCTCACTTACACAACCTAAGTGAAGAGGGTTGGGGATCACCAACTTGAACAATGTTTAAAACCTTTGTCCAAAAGCTTATTTCCCCCTAACTCAAGCACTAAGGGATCTCTCACAGATTTTTGGAAAGGCTTTCTGGAATAATCAAGCCTCAAGGTGTATTTTCCAGCCAAGTGCTTTGTGGATGGAAAAAATGGTGTGTCTTACAAGTGAGCATTAGGCTCCTATTTATAGAGTTTGAGATACCCCTTTGAATTTCAAATTCCACCAACCCCCATGGCTGTTACCAATGTTTAATTGGATGTTTATGGAATTAAAATAGAGATTTGGGAGTTATTTGGGATGTTAGAACCGTTCAATTTGGAAAAACTGAAAATTCACATAGGCTGCCAGCCTCACTGGCCACGGCTAGGATCATCAGTGGCCACGGCCACTGGCCTCTGTCCCCCAGGCTGCGGCCAGGGAAAGACAGTGGCCGCGGCCACAAGCTTTTTTCAGCCAAAAATGTGATTTTTCCAAAACATTCCAAAACGTCCCAATTCCTTTCCCACATGATTTTGTAACCTCCAAACACCTATTGGGAGTTAAAAACATGTCTCCAATAGTCATATATCATCATGACTTTGTGAAATCCAATCTCAAATGTGTAACATATAATATACACATTATTGGGTAATATTTGAGAGTTACAAATTTGTAATTAATTTTATAACTCCAAAATATGTCACATTTAGGCACACACATGTGTCCAATTTTGTGACTCTCAATAATATGTTACAAGGTATGAAAAATCACATTTGTGTGACAAATCACATTTTTTCACATTATTTACTATAATATTATATTATATGAAATAATATAACAGTAATTGCTGAAGAGGCGCAAGAACCCAAGGGTCAGACAGCAAGGTTGCCCAACCAGAGGAAATAGACCCAAGGATAGATGAAGACCGATCTCAGCTCCAAGCTTTAGAGGAGCTAGAAGAAATGATTCTTGATCTAGAGACACATTCGAGAATGGTAAAGATTGGAAATAATCTAGAAGCTGAACGAAAGAAGGAACTGGTCGAGTTTCTGAGGAAAAACGTTGATGTCTTTGCCTGGACACACGAAGATATGGTGGGAATCAGTTCGAGTGTGATTATGCACACCCTAAACCTGGACAAAAACGTGCATGCAAAGCAACAGAAATGAAGGCTATTAGGGGAGGAGCGAGGATAAGCTTTAGAGGAAGATGTTGCTCGCCTGCTTAAATGCGGATTCATTAGCGAGGAAATTATCTGATCTGGATTGCCAACCCCATTCTGGTTCCAAAGCCAAATGAAAAATGGAGGACCTGTATTGACTTCTCCGACCTCAACAAAGCCAAACAAATAATATATGAGCTAGTTGATGCAACGACCGACCATAAGCTCATGTCCTTCATGGACACGTATTCTGGATATAACCAGATCGCGATGAACCCCGCGAACCAAGAGCACACTTGCTTCATGATTGAACATAATGTATACTGCTACAAAGTCATGCTATTTGGACTAAAGAATGCTGGTGCCACATATTAGAGGCTGGTCAATAAAATGTTCGTGGACGCGATCGGGAAAAACATGGAAGTGTATGTTGATGACATGCTCGGCAAGTCAAAAACTACCAATAACCATGTATCTAATCTAGAAGAGTGTTTTGGCATGCTGAGAAATTATGATATGAAGCTTAACCCCCCAGAAATGTACCTTTGGAGTCTCATCGGGGAAATTTCTAGGCTTCATAGTTAACTCAAGGGAGATCGAGGAAAACCAAAAAAAAATTAAATTGTTGTTAGAAATTTCATCGCCCAGGTCGTAGAAAAAAGTCTAGAGGCTAATTGGAAAAGTCGCGGCCTTAAATCGATTGATATCCAAGTTCACAGACAAAGGCCTTCCCTTCTATAATATGCTCAAGGGAAATAGACAATTTAAATGGACAGAAGAATGTGAATAGGCATTTCAAGATTTGAAGAAGCATATGGATGAACCCCCTGTTTTATCAAAACCAGTTGCTGGGAAATGTACATATCTATACCTTTCAATAACAGAGAACACGGTCAGCGCTATGTTAGTTCGAGAAGAAAATCGGGTGCAGAAACCAGTGTACTACATAAGTAAGAGGCTTATGGGAGCTGAATCCCTATATCCTTTGATTGAGAAGCTCGCGTTCTGCCTGATTTTGGCATCGAGGAAACTCAGGCCCTATTTTCAATCCCACACTATACATGTCTTAACCGATCAAACTTTAAGGCAGGTCTTGCAAAAGCCTGAAGCATCGAGAAGTTTGTTGACATGAGGTATCAAGCTCAGTCAGTTAGAGATATTGTGCAAGCCACGAATATCAATAAAGGGCCAGGCGCTCGCCGATTTCGTAGCTGAATGTACCGGGTTCCAAGACAAACCTATGAGGGAACCAGTACAAGAATTATGGAAACTCTTTGTTGACAGATCCTTCAACAAAAATGGATCCAGAGCTGGAATAATCCTAATTACACCTAAAGGACATCATTTCCATACGGCACTCAGATTTGATTTTCATGCTTCCAACAATGAAGCAGAGTATGAGGCTTTGTTGGCTGGAGTTCGGATAGCAAAGAAGCTGAAAGCAAAAAAAAAACCAATGCTTTAGTGATTCTCAGCTCGTGGTTAATCAAGTGTTAAGGGAATATCAAGCTCAAGGAATCAAAATGATAGCTTATCTAACTAAGGTAAAAATCGAGCTGTCAGAATTTGAGTTCTATTCCATCGAGCAAGTCCCTTGCGAGTAGAACACCAAAGTTGACGCTCTAGCCCGACTCGCAACCACCAAAGAAGCGGACACATTGAGTGTAGTCCTAGTGGAATTCTTATAAAAGTCGAGCATATAGGAGGAGCTGAGAGAGGTCAGAATGATTCGTGAAAGACCGACCGGGATGACCCCAATAATAAAATACATCACGTTTGGAAAACTGCGTGAAGATCGCAAGGACGCACAAAACTTTCTATACCAGGTCCCAAGGTATGTTATAGTCAAGGGGATTCTTTACAGGTGAGGTCATTCCATGCCTCTTTTAAGATGTGTTCTGCCTGAGGAACCACAACCTATCCTCAGATAGATCCACGAGGGATTTTGCAAAGATCATGCTGGGGGCAAAGTTTGGCCTTGAAGGTTCTAAGACCGGTTCTGGCCCACACTAAAAAAGGACTCGACCTCATATGTCCTCAAGTGTGACAAGTACCAACGCTTTGCCTCCATTGCCTTAGCTGCACCATTGGAGTTAACTATGATTTCCTTGCCATGACCATTTGTTATATAGGGGATCGACATGATTATCTCATTACTAGAAAATGAGGAGTTCGCTACGTGGTCTTTGCAATTGACTACTTTACAAAGTGGGTTGAGGTTGAACCTCTGGTGACTATAACCTCGAAGAGACTTCTGGACTTTGTAGTGCAGAGCATAATATGTCATTTTGGACTCCAAAAGAAGTTCGTGTCTGACAATAGAACTTAGTTTGATAGCGATCTGCTCATAAATTTCTGTGAGAAATATGGCATAATTAAGAGTTTTTCTTCAGTGGCATACCCACAGGCCAATGGGAAGGTCGAGGTAGTAAATAAAACTCTGAAGGCGAGTCTAAAGAAACGATTAGATGACGCTGAGGGACTATGGCCTGAATAGCTCCAACAAGTGCTCTAGGCCTACAGGACCTCACATCGCACCTCCAATGGGCATACTCTCTTCTCTCTAACTTTTGGAAGCGAAGCTATGCTCCCAGTCAAGGTTATGGTGATGTCACACAGGCAGAGAACCTTTAACCAGGAAAAAAATCACGACCTGCGTAATGCATCCCTAGATCTAGTTGAATAACGACGAGAAGAATCTCAATTTTAGCTTGCCCATTACCAACAAAACATGATGCATTATTTCAGCTCGAAGGTCAAGGAGCGGAGACTCGAGGTAGGAGCTTTAATTCTTTGAAGGGTATTCCTAGTTAACAAAGATCCTAAAGACGGTGTACTCGGACTAAACTGGGAAGGACCCTATCAGATCATGGAGATCTTACATGAGGGAATCTTCAGACTAGCTCGGTTAGATGGAGAGATGGTTCCACGAACTTGGAACGCCTTATATCTCAAGAAGTATTTCCAGTGATAAGAAATATTTGTTAGACTTTATTTATTTCATCTTTTGTAAGGTTTAAGTATAAAATCCATGGTTTTCGTTGTTTGAATTTGAATAGTATAAGGTTTTTGTGTAATTTAAACACAGTGCTAGATTTTTCAATTTATTCTTGTTATTTAGCACAAGTTGATAATGTAAAAGCGATCTAGAATATTTTTAAATTCTGATTGCTTGGGGGGAAGGGGGGGGGGGGGGGGAGGGGGGCATATAACCTTCGATAGTCTTTGGAATATTTAGCAAACTTAAGGTAAATTTTTGAAACTTAGATTTTAGAAATTTGGAAAATCTGCGGCTTTTTAAATCTTGAGTTTTCAAAGAAATTCCAAGTGCAAACTAAGTTAAAAAAATTCAAAGAAAAAATAAAAATCCTAGAATTTAACTAGGTAAAAAAATCCTAGAGCTAAACTAGTTCTGAGGCCTGAATCCTAATAGGTATGCACAAATAAGCGGTAAAAACTCCTAGATATAACCAGGTCAATGACTAGAAATTAATTGGTCAAGCCATCAGGCATATGTCTCGACCTAAAAAGCACTCCCTACAACTATGCAAGTGTATAACAACTTCAAAGGTTTATAAACACGATAATAATTAATGGAAAGGGGGAGCAGAAAGATCGAGCATAAAAAACCAACATATATAAGGAAAGTATGTATAAATTAAATGAGGATAATTAACCTTGAGTCATGCCTTAAGGGAATTTTCTTGGCCTAAAAGCCCTCCTTACAAGGGTTTGCAATACTCCCAACAAAAAAAAAATAAACAGATGTATGGAAGAGTCCTCTCATCCCCGAGCTCCGGCAGTTTGCTCCTGGGATGACACCTCTTCCTCCCCTCCATCAACTCCATCCCTAGAAGTTGTCTCCACTGTCTATGTTAGCTTCTTTGCCAGCCAGTCTTGGAACTTGGTGAGGTAGCGCACCTAGAGTTTGGCATCGAGGATTGAGAAATCCCCATCCTGATTATACGCCTAGAACCGATAGAACATTTCCTCCAAGGAGCTCTCTGTCCTGGCTTCATGGCCCTTCCTCTGAAGATCAAGCTCCTTGATCCTGCCAGAATCCTCCTTGGACTTGGACTGGGACTTCTCCTCTACGTCCGAGACCTTCAACTTATGGTCCTCAATCTTCTTTAGTAGCTAGTTGCGACCCTGAATCACCTCCAAAGCTCTCGACTTAGCAATCTTTTCATTATTCTGGGAGGTTTCCAGAGCTGCCTTGGCCTTTTCCACCTCAGTGTGGATTCGAGCAATGCCCCAAATATGAGCCACGCAAAACTGCAGCCAACAATTAATGAGGGGTTAGTTCGCAAAATAATGGAACTATAGAAGGAGGATAAGTATAAGACTTACGGTCAGAGACATCCCTAGTGTGGAGTCGAGGATGGTCACTGTTGGGTTCTCTTTTATGGCTTGTAACTCTCTGGTGCTGACCTGGTTTGTATGCACCGCAAGGTGGTTCACAATCTCTTGGAGCGAACCGTGTAGGGGTTCCAGATGTTTCCCCACCTTGATGTGAGGACCCGGGATCATGGCAGTTGGGGTTGCGACTTGGACGACATGGGGGATGTCCATAGGATCACGAGGAGCTGGGGGAGGAGCCTCTTTGGTCGTAACCAATGAGGACTAGGGCTGCTTCTAGCTGGAGCTGGTCCCCTTGGTTTTGGCTAGAGATCCAACAATAGCTCCAATTTTGAATGCAACCTTCTTCAGAATCCTTGGCCTCTTGAAGGTAGGGCCAGTGCTGAAGATGTCATGGAGGCTCATATCTTTTTCTGTAAGAACGAACATAAAAGTTAGAATAAAGACTTATAATTCTAACTATGTAAATAATAAGGAGTAACAAAACAAAAAAACTACCCTTCAAACTAAAGGAGGAAACTACTACGACCAGTTCCGGATTATTGACTGGTCTAGACACAACCTCTAACTCTTGGATTATCAGGGGGAAGTGGAGACTCTACATTACTACTTCATGGAGCTCACTAGGTCCGGGAACCTCATCTAGACTAGGCTCATATTTGGCATGCCTAATACCTAGGATAAAAAAAACATGATATAAGGAATGCCATGATTGGAGGTTTGTACCATATTGTTAAAAAATGGTGGCCCTGAAGTGTAAAGTGTTATCTACTACACGATGTACTTAGGGAAGGCTAAGTCATGGCGAACAACCAATTGGTCGACGCACTGATGCAAGGTTACATCCAGGTCTAGATCTTTGGGATGTCTGCTCACGACTTGCCTCGGATTGAATCAGGTTAGTACAAAGCTGGTAGTAGCTTGATTTATTTTCCTATCTTTATTTCCTTGGTCTGAGATGCCAGTTGCTGACCATGGTTTGGCACACCCTTGGTCATTATTCTGCCCGCCTTCAACAATCTTTCTCTTACGCACCAACGGCGGGACCTCCTCCTCTTCCTCAACCTTCTCAACGACTGGAGGTGGCCTCTTAGGAGGACCTCGAGGCTTGATGGCCAGAGTTTGATAGGCCACAATGGTGGCTTCATTCACCACCATCTTAAACTCATTCTCCCCGGAAGGAGCGCTGGCCAAAGTATTGTATTGACCTGCAAGAGTCTCAGACCTTATCTTTCTCTTGTAAATAAATACATGAGATAGCAACTTGATCATGATAAGTAAAAATTAGAAAAAGTAAGGAATTCAGATGAATGGTTTAAAAGCTAAGGTACATACGAGGTCAGTTGAAGTAATGGTGTTCGCAGTTCCAGAATTCGTTTGACATAAAGAACTGGTCTTTGAAGTCGCTTGGATGGCTGGAGAGGTCGATGATGCTAGAAAATTTGGGAAACTGGGTGAGGTAATAAAATCCATCACCTTAGGTTTTAACGTCAGGATTGGCCTTCAGACAGAAAAAATATAAACTATCCTCTGGGGTGGGACCTCCCACTCATTCTCGAGGAATAAATACTTTAACCCCACGAGGAGGTGATAAGAATTTGGCAGGAGCAGAAATGAGGCAAGCTTCACGTAGTTCAAGATGTCAGCAAAGTACTGATCCAGTGGGAGGAAGACACCTGCCTTCAGGTGTTCATCACTCCAGGCCTCGAAATCATCCTCCAATGGGGCACAACTCCGTTCACCTTCCAATAGAGGTCGAGCGTAGAAGTTTCAGTTCATCTCAATTGTAATGCCCCAAATTTCCTAATAAGGTTTAGGACCTTGATTAGGAGGCCAGGAGGGCCATAATTGATTTAATATGTTATAAAATGAATATATGCATGTTAATGTGAATTATATTATTATATGATGATAAATGCATGCGTATGGGAGTATTTAAAATGATAAGGGCATTTTGGTAATTTGGCCTGCTGAGGGCATATTTGTAAATTGGGTGCTTATTGTAATATGTGAATGAGATTTCATTATTATGGAGATATATTCGAGCTATTCGACATGAGACGGTCATATATAATGGATTAGCGGTTTTGTCATAACAGGGTCAATTTTGGGGTAATAGAAATGTTATTTGGTGATAGATTGGGAATATTTGAGATCAAGGTGAAATTCTGGAAGTTTTGGCTATAGTGTCCCCGGGGGTGTTTTCGGGACCCCGAGTACAAGGTTTTATTTAAGGTTACTTAAGCTTGAAGTAGCTTGACAGATAAGAACATATGTTAGAAACTTCTCGTTCTCTCTCAAAACAGTCTGTTTTACCGTTTGAGCCTTTTTGAGGAAATATTGAGTTCTAGGAGTCGGAATCAAGCGAGGGTCGAGGCATAGCGATCCTAGGAAAGATTAAAAGCTTCTTGACCGAAGGATTTGACGAGAAACAACCCAATTGAAGGTAATCTAAGTTTGAAGTTTTAAGTTTTTAAAGTTTTAAAGCTTAGAATTGGACTTTGTTAATTGTTGAGTTTTTGGTCGGTTTGAGCTTTGGGTTTTGAGGGTTTTGGAGTATTAGGAAGCTTGGGAACTTTGATTTGATGATTGGGGAATGTTTGGGTATGTTTTTGAAAGATTTTGAGTGTTTAAAACGCGTTTGGGAATGGCCCAGGGTTGGGGGCCACGACTCTGTTCTTGTGCGCCGCGGCCCTAGTTCGAAGAAGCAGGTGTCAGGAAGTGAGCCTTGCTGGGCGCCGCGGCCCTAGATGGAGGGCGCCATGGCCCTTTCCTCAGAGAACCCTGGGGGCCGCGGCCCAAGGTGCTAGGGCCTCAGCCCTTGCCCTATTTTCGCTCCGTTTGCTCGTTTTGACCCCGGGAACTTAGTTATGGGCCTCGGGAGTGTCCATTAGTTTGGATTGATCTCTTGAGGGCTAGATATTGGTGTGGAACCTTTGATTATCATTTTATTAATGTTGTTCCATATATGGTTATGATTAGGTGACCGCTAAGGACTTAAAGGTTGATCGTTCTCAAGGATCGTTCTTATATTGGTACTAGCTCGAATCTGAGGTAAGAAAACTGCACCCTGTGTATATGTGACATGCATGGCTATTATGGATGCATGTTGATTGATTATTGAGCATGACATGCATGGCTATTATGATGCATGTTGATTGGCTATTGAGTATGACATGCATGGCTATGAGTGATGCATGTTGGATGTTTAAATGTAAACATTGTTAACATAATGAATGCTTGGCAAACCTTGCCATTTGCGTATGACTGTTGTTGAGGCATGCTGGATAATTAAGTGTGATGCATGTAATGCACGAGGAACATGTGATAGGGCATGCCATGAAAGATGAATATGAGATTGGTCAGAGCTTGAGTCTATGAGTTTATGCATGATCATGACTGTGCTAGAAACTGTTTAGTAAGCATGCTGAATGCCTTATTCTTGGATAATTGGCATATGATACATATTGATAGCATTGCTTACCTGTGTATGGACTGAATACAGAATCGACAAAAGTGTTAGTATCAGCTGTGAGGCTGTGACTTATTTGTCAGGCTCGGCAGTGTTACTGGACACAGGTCAGGAAGCGCTGACTTACTTGTCAGAACGGCCTTAGCGTGAATCACGCAAGCCAACAGAGATTAGATCTAATCGATTACTAGCATTGAATGACTCAAGGAGCATTAATGCCTGACCGACCCTGAGGGTCGATGAATAAACAGAGCTTGAAGGCCAGTGGCTTACCTATCAGCCACTCTCTTGCTAGAAAACAGAGCTTGAAGGCCAGTGGCTTACCTATCAGCCACTCTCTTGCTAGAAAACAGAGCTTGAAGGCTGGTGACTTACTTAACAGCCACTCTCCCGCTAGAATCATGTGATGTGCACCCATTGGTTTGAAAGCTTTATATTCAGTGTGATTATAATGATAATCATTTGATAATGTTTATGAAAAGTGTTATGTTTTCTTGCTGGGCTTCGGCTCACGGGTGCTATGTGGTGCAGGTAAAGGCAAGAGGAAGCTAAACCATCATTGAGTTGGAGGGCTTAGGTGATGACGTGTACATATGCGGCTGCTCGACCGCCATGGTCGAGGTTTAAAGTGGAACTAGGGTTGAACCCTGTTTTGCCGCTTAGAACGGCCTGTTGTAAATATTTTCTGTAATAAACTCTGAATTGTATTTTCGGGATCCCAATGTATATGTTAAACGTTCTAGTGAAACGTTATATCTTAACCAAAATGTTTAATCCCTAAACCGCTAATCATACTCAGATCACGATTTTGGCCAAATGTCTCGATTAGCGAGTTTAGCACTATTTACAAGGCACACCGTAACGGTCCCAGAAGTTGGGGCGTTACATCAATCCCATGACTTGGCATTATTTTATTCACCTTGGATTGAGAATTAATGCGAGACATGTTCCTATTGGCCTCGAAGAAACTATTAGGTTCTACCTCGATCTCTTTCTCCACCACTGAACCAAAGTGGGGGATGGGGGTCTCAGAGGCAGCCTACTTATCCTTGCTCTGAGCAAAGGAGCCTGCCATGGTCTTTTTTGTTTGTTGGGCCATGACAATTGGCTTTAGTATTTTTGGTTACAAAATGACTCATTAGATGCGACCTAGGGATGCAACCTAGTTTTAATAACAAAAGAAATGGTGACATAAGATTCTAAGGCTTCACTACTTGACCTAAAGTATCTACGGGCTAAGTTCATGCTTAATACCCTAATGCATGGCCTCATGTGCGCCCCTAATTCATGTCCACTAATCTCGGGAAGGTACTGAAACTTTGGGATTCGTGTGTCAGACACGGTGGTTTCGAAAAATGGTTTAATGCAAAACCACCCTAGTACCGTGTCTCTTAAGCTACCTGGATTTGAGCCTAAACCCTTCACCTTCCAGGCTAAATGCTCTTACATTCAGCCTTTAAACCCAAAAAAACCCAGAAAAGTTACCTTTTTTTATGCATTTAACATAACCGTTTCTAGTGTTATTTGTTTTGGCCTAGCATAACCCAAAATAAACCCGTGTAGTACCAAAATAAGGAAAAATCACACTAGAAAATTTCATAAACTTGTAAAAAAAACAAGTAAAAAGAAATTTAAACTAGTGTAAATGTGTACTTAAGGATTGGTTCTTGATCGAGGTTGTAAAAGGACGAAGAAGGACAAAGATTGCAGAAAATCTAGGAGGTAATCGTTGAAAATATTTTTGAGAGGAAAGATAGTTAGAGGGTGTTATCCCCAAAATTTGGAGATCGATGACGTGGCAATAGAGGTGACAAGTGGCAGTGCATGGTCCGTAAACGGCACATGAATAGTCAATAAATATATTGGCTCCTCAGAGTTGTGATAAAGTGATCTAGCTTAGGAGTGATCCGGTAGAACAATGAAGAATTTTGACTAGCCAATCGAGTGTCATGACCGACCAGACATGACCTTGTCCGACCAGTCATATGATTGTCTGCCTAGTCATGACCATGTCTGACCAGTCATGACCATGTCCGACCAGTCATGACCTGTCTGCCCAGCCAAGTGCATGTCTGCCCAGTCAAGTGCATGTCTGCCCAGTCAAGTGCATATCTGCTCAGTCAAGTGCATGTCTGCCCAGTCATGACCTATCTGCCCAGCCAAGTGTATGTCTGCCCAGTTAAGTGCGTGTCTGCCCAGTGAAGGTTTGGCCGACCAGACTGAATGTGATATGGATCGACTAGATAGAGCAGGACTACGTCAAGATTCCCAGAAACGGCTTCAACAAGAATCAGTCTTGGCATACGCGGGAATCTCTCAATTTATCCCACAAATTTAGTGTATTGTTATATTTTGAATATTATTGTAATTTTAATATAATGAGAATAATAAAATATCTCGATTATGGGGGATATCATCTGTACGATCCTGAGCCTATAAATACAAGGCTTATGGCATCATAAAGGGGACTTTTTTTTTTGGGCTTTTTGAACTTCTGATCCGAATTTTCTAGAGAGAGAGTACTTGTATTTGAGAGAATTCTTATATTCTTGTAATCTTCACTAAAGAAACTCAGTTGACTCAGGTTCATCTGATCTTGAGTGCAAGTCTATAATCACAACTCTAATTGAATTAGGCTATTACCAACACATTGGGGCTGAACCACTATAAAATTGTCTGTGTCGTTTATTTTCTCTTGGAGGTTTTGTAGTTTTTTACGTTCACACGTCGTTGCCCAAAAACGCGGTCAACAGAGGGTTTCTGACAATTTTTTGGAGAGAAAGAAGATAGGAAAAATCGAATGCAAAGGTGGTGAATGCAAAATTTTGTTCTCCTAATTGTACGTCAATTTTGGGGGCATTTCTGGACCACATGATTTAAGCAATTCGGGATCTGAGAGTCAGAAATAAATGAACCAAACGGTGACAAAAAAGGTTGACAAGATAATTGTCACAATACTCAAAAACCAAATAGACACCTATAACAAGCAGACACGTGTCTCATACTCGAGTGAGTGGTTGGGCACATTTTCCCACAACAGAAACAGAAAAGCTCATACCGTGCATGTCAGAAGTGATGTCATGCACGAGCATGGGCTTGGGGGAAAATGTTGTACCCTAAAAATACGCGCTCAATTTTCTTGCTCAAGATACATCTGACACATAATAGATAAATGTTATAAGACATCAAAGATGTTTCGTTAACTCAAGACTGAATAGCTCGGGGTTGTATCATTGAGTCTAGGACAGCCCAAGATCCTTCAAATCGTTTGAAATGCCAATGACAGTGATCGAGGTGTCCATTATCCAGATTGCTCTCATCAAGCCCGAGCATTATCTAAGTCAAGTCATCCTGCTCCAGTCATATCCCGTTCAAGAGTGGCATCTGACTTGAGGTGGTGCAAAGATGCGGATATGGAAGAATCCCAACAGACTTGGATGCCCAATATGCGCAATAAGTGCAAATAATCGTTATATACATTTATTTATTGATGTAAATGGCGATAGGTTTAATTAGCGTATTTCCGTATCCATTTATTTGGGAAGTTACTATAACACCCTACTACCCTAGAGCTATTACCATGTGATTTTAAAATGTGCCATTAACTCGCTAATCAAGGTATTAGACCAAAAAGTGTGGTTAATTAAAATGAACTCATTTAAATAGGATTTTGGTATAAAAGGTTGGACATTCATTTAAATCATGAAAATATTACATTGGGATCCAAAAGTGTTGTTTAGAAACATATTTACAACTCAAAAGTTACTCTACAGTCGACCTAAGCGACAAAATCAAACATTTATAACACGCTCCTCAAAATACCCCAACCATGGCAGATAGGTAGGCCAAACATGTACACACCGCTCCATGCCCTCCAACTTATGGTTGATCAACCTTTTCCTTGGCCTTACCTGCACCATAGAGCACCCGTGAGCCGAGGCCCAGCAAGAGAACTTCACAGCAAAACATACAATAATTTATTTCAATAAATACATACTTAATCAAGGACAACAATTAATTTACAAATTTCTATTGGAATACACAATAATGGCCTACGACAATCAGGGTGTGTTACTATAACACCCTGGTTAGCCAAGACCGTTACACTGGGTATTTTAAATAGTGCTTAACTCATTAAATGAGTCATTAGGTCATAAATGTGCATCTAAATGTTATTAATGGTCTAGGGTTAAAAATTTCGATCAAAAGGAATGTATATTTCATTAAACGTTAAAAATGTACATGCGATCCCATAATAAATGTTTACAAAGTTGTTTACAGTTCCAAAAGGGTCATTACAACTCAAAAGTTACAACCCGCCGACCTAAGTGGAAAAAATAAGGTTTAACCCTAGTTCCTCTGAGAAACCTTGGCTGTGGTGGTCAAGCGGCCACATATGTACACATCGCCACCTAAGCTCTCAAACTCATAGTTGGTTCAGCTTTCCTTTCCCCTTACCTGCACCACATAGCACCCGTGAGCCAAGGCCCAGCAAGAAAGCTTAAACATGCTCACAAGCAGTTAATAATAAATCATAGAATCTTAATAAGCTTGCCCAGCAGTAATAACCCTACTCATGCAAGCATGCATACCATTCATATAAATGACTACAACGTCATATGGGACCAAATGCCCTAATTAAATGATTAACTGAATCACATCGGGGCCCATTTCCTAAGTACATGACTAATAAATCATGTCAGGGCTCAGGGCCCTAGGATCTGAGACTAATAAGTCACCCCAGGGCCCATTTGCCTATCCTCTGAATTACTAGACTTTGATCTGGCCTAGCATACCTGGCACTTTAATTTTCTACGAGCATTGGGTCGGAAAAGCGTATAATGCACTTCTGATTAGGTCTAATAATATCGACCAACGCTCAGTGTCTATTGCTGCCCTTGACTCATAAGTCAATGCTTTTCGACCAGCGCTCAGCGCTATTGTCATCCTTGACTGATAAGTCAATGCTTTTCGACCAGCGCTTAGTGCTATTGCCGTCTTTGACTCATAAGTCAAGTTTTTCTCAATTATATAATGCTAACAGACATCCATCATATAACAAATATTCATATACCGAGCATTCAACATGCTTAATCAATAATCACAAGCATAATCATAATCATGCACATTTATAGGGCCCAACGCCTAATCAAACTATATTCAATATTCGGGCCAAGCCCTAATCATTTACATCACGTATTGGGTGCAGTTTTCTTACCTCAGGTCTGAGTGTGATATATAATAAGAACGACTCTTGAGCACGATCCTGATCCCGAGCCCCTAGTGATAACCCAGTCACAACCAAGTATAGCATCCCGTCAATAATGAGCAAACACAAGCTTCCAAACAAGGTCCTAACCTCCGGGACATCGAATTCTACTAAACAGAGTAGTAGGATCGATCTCGAGCCCTAAGGTTTGAGTCCCCCGCGCTCAAAACCTCCATTGGCCAAAATCTGACATTTGCATCGCAGCTCACCTTATTAGGGCCGCGATGCCCCACACTAAGATCTGCGACTCTCATAATTAGATAGCCTAACCCCAAACACATAAGACCAGGGCCACGATGCTACCCAATTTCAAGAAACGGCTAGAAGACTGAGTTCATGAGGGCCGCGACGCAACCCCGCGAACTCAGATTTCTCAACCCAAAATCTTCTCAAAATCATCCCTAAATCCATACCAAACTCATCATTCAATTGTTAGGAACGAGTTTCCTAATACGCAGCGGAATGGTGGTGTGGTTGGCCCAGTGTACAACAAAAATTTTGTAACATATTTAAACTACCTTTAAATATGCGGATCCATTAATATACATACATTAATCATAAGCAAGATAATAATAGAAATCATACCTCTTGAAGCCTATCAAGTGTCCTTGCTATCTTTTCGTATTTAGAACGATCTTCCTATCCAAGCCGCTCCCACGTACTCACACCAAGATCTTCCAAAGCGTTCTCCACACCTCAAGAAATGTGTGGGCACTTAGAGAATGAAGGATAGTTTATTTGTGATTCTACTTGATGTACTCAACTCATGAGATCAAGAGAATATGCCTGAAAATTGGTTCTTTATTTTTAGGGAGAGAAAACTATCGTTCTATTTTTCTCACAGAGCGAATAGTCTGAGTTGTCTCACTTCCCTGAATATTTTTCTGATTAGTCATAATTAAAAGAAAATATTCAAATTTAAAAAAATAAATCTGTAACCATTTTACAATTTTACCTTTTAATTAATTAATTATTCTATTAATGAAAAAAATCCAAAAACCAAATTTTGAATTATCCATTAATTAATTAAATAAAAATGAAAATTTCATCACTGAAATTTCCCTACACGCCACACACAGTCCATGGACTGTGTGTGCACGTGTAGCTTCCCTAATTTTAGGGATGTTGGTTTTTCAATTTTTATTTAATTATTTATTCAAACTACTTTGTCAGATAAGATCTAACAATCTGATAATTAATTCAAATTAATTATCTTTTTTCATTAATTATTTGAATAAATATTAATCTTCTAAATTCAAATCCAATTTGAACTTATCAGATTATTATCTCCCACTCAAATAAAGATATTTAATTAACTCTACCAATTAATTAAATCCAAAATTTTCGAAAATAAATATTTAATTTATTATAATTTTGAAAATTATAATTAATTAATTATTTAATTAAATTTCAAAATTAATTTAATTATTTAATATAATTTAAAAAATTATACAATAATTAAATATTAATTAATTTTGTTAACTACAACTAATTTGTAATTAATTAATTAACCATTATTATCATATAATTGCATATTTGGCCTGAAGAACAAATTTCTTCTTAAATATGTCTTTAAACTATTTTCCCTTCATATCAACTCTTACCTTGAACAGTGTTGATAGAGCCGCTATGGGGACCTATGGACCTATAATTCCAAGCTCCAATAAATTTGAGATTATTAATTAAACTCTTTAATTAAATAATCTGATGATTATTTCACTATAAATATGAGACTGCACTCTTGTAATTATAGACATTTCATTTACTGAGTACCTTATAATCATAAAGCGTCCATTGATACAATTATTTCATACAACTTGACCCTCTAATGATGGTTCATAATTAATCGGGAATAAAATTATCGTTTTACCCATTTAATTATCTCTTGTTTCCTTACGTACCATTGACTCTACTAGTGAAGGTTAATTCATGACAGGTTACTTTGAGCTCAAGTAACCTTAAGTTAAACCCAAGGCTTAGGGTCTCAAAAACACCACCGAGGGTAAAATAGTCAAAATTCCCAGAATTCCCTCCTATTCTCACTAGCTCCAAATATATCCTCAAATATTCATTCCCATTACCCAATATCTTGGTAATGCACTAAATACCCAAAATACCCATTGACTCACCCCGACTCAAGTATTAATCCCGTTATGACTTTCGCGCTAACTTTCTCTTTAGGATCGCCTCATGTCGAGTAACCCAAATATATCTACATAATAATGTGGTCTCGAATATATATCACATATATGCCAAATATGCCCATAACGGGCCAAATTATAAAAATTTCCCTTCTGATAAAAAACAGGCCCACATACATATTTAATACACCTAAACATGCATATAAATTAATATTAGAATATAACTCACATAATCATGCAATGACACACATATATATATATATCACATAAGCATATAATTTCCATAATTTTCCATCATGGCTCCCTAAACAAGGCCTTAAGCTTTATTAGGTAATTTGGAACATTACAACTATCCCCTTCTTACAGAAATTTCATCCTCCGAAATTTTACTTGAAAAACTCGCGATACTTATCCTGCATATCTGACTCCAGCTCCCAGGTGTCTTCCTCGACCTTGATGTTCCTCCATAATACCTTAACCAAAGGTATGGTCTTGTTCCTCAGGACTTTCTCCTTCCTGTCTAGTGTCTGGACTGACTGTTCCTCATAGGAGAGATCTACCTCAAGCTTCAGATCCTCGTAAGTCAACACATAACTCACGTCTGATACATATTTCCGAAGGGCCAAAATATGAAATACATTGTGTACGATGGACCGTGCCGGAGGTAAGGCTAATATATAGGCCACCTGACCATTCCACTCCAAGATCTCAAATGGTCCTACAAATCTAGGGCTCAACTTGCCCTTCTTCCCAAATCTCTTCACCCATTTCCATGGTGAGACTCTAAGGAAGACTTAGTCTCCCACTTGGAACTCCACGTTCTTACGTTCGGATCATCATAACTTTTCTGCCTGCTCTGAGAAGTGAGCATCCGAGCTCTAATCTTCTCAATAGCCTCATTGTTCCTCTGAACTGCCTCATCTCCCAAGTATTTCCTTTCTCCTATCTCATCACAATGAATGGGAGATCTGCATTTCCTACCATACAAAATCTCATAAGGAGCCACCCCAATGGTCGAATGATAGCTGTTATTGTAGGACAGCTATATCAAAGGAAAATACTTACTCCAGGACCCATCAAAGTCCAGCACATAGGCTCGCAACATGTCCTCTAATATTTGAATCGTCCTCTCAAATTGCTCATCTGTCTGAGGATGGTATGCAGTACTGAACTTTAGTTGCATACCCATAGTTTTCTACAAACTTCCCAAAAACTTGGAAGTAAATGTGGGGTCCTTGTCTGACACAATCAACCTTGGAGCCTCATGAAGACGTACTATCTCTTTCACATAGAGATCTGCATATCGGTCAACTATATAAGTCATTCTCACTGGTAAGAAGTGAGCTGATTTGGTGTATCGATCCACTATAACCCACACTGAATCATGTTGGCCCACCGTCCTGGGTAACCCCATTATGAAATCCATCATGATATCCTCCCATTTCCACTATAGGATGTCTATAGGCTGTAATAACCCTACTGGTCTTTGGTGCTCAGCCTTGACCTGTTGACATGTCAAGCACTTAGCCACATATTCTGTCACATCCCTCTTCATCCTATGCCACCAATACAACATTCTCAATTCCTGATACATCTTCGTGGTGCCTGGATGCAAAAAGTAAGGGTAGTATGAGATTCATCTAGAATGTCTTGTCTAATAACAGTGTCTATCGGAACACATATCCGACCCTTGTACCTCAGCAAGCCTATATCTAACACTGTATAATCCCTAGACACTTTGGCTAGGACGTCCATTCTGATCTTTGTCAGTTGTGGATCACCCAACTAACCTTCCTTTATCCTTTCTAACAGCGTAGACTGTAGCGTAATATTGGCCAACTGGCCCACCAACAACTCTATACCAGCTTTGGTCATATCCTTTGCCAACTCTTCAGCTATCTGTCCCACACTATATATCTGTCCCTGATCCTTCCGACTTAAGGCCTCTACCACCACGTTGGCCTTCCCTGGGTGATACAAGATTTCACTATCATAACCCTTCACCAACTCCAGCCAACACCTATGTCTCATGTTCAGGTCTTTTTGTGTGAAAAAGTACATCAGGCTCTTGCGGTCAGTGTATATCTTACACTTTTCCCCATAAAGGTAATGCCTCCATACCTTTAATGCAAAGACCACTGCTGCCAACTCTAGATCATGAGTGGGGTATCTTTGTTCATACTCTTTCAATTGAGGTGATGCATAGGTAATCACCTTCCTCGACTTCATAAGAACACAACCCAAACCCTGATGTGAGACATCACAATATATCACAAACTTCTCCTGATCTGTCGAAAGACTCAAACTGGAGCTGTAATCAATCGCTGCTTCAGTTCCTGGACGCTAATCTCACACTTATCTGACCATGGAAACTTCTGATTCTTGCGTGTCAGCTAAGTCAAGGAAGTAGCAATCCTTTGGAACCCTTCTACAAAACGCCTGTAGTAACCTGCCAATCCAAGGAAGCTCCTGATCTCTGAGGCATTCCTTGGCCTTGGCCAATCTCCGACTGCCTCTGTAACGACCCAAATTCACTAATAAGGCTTAAGGGCCTTGATTAGTGTGCCAGGAGGGCATAAATGGGATTAGAATGAATGTTAGAGATTTAAATGTGTAATTATGTGATTAATAGTGTTTATACGATATTATGTGATAATATGAAATATATATGTGATATGTGAGAACCACATTATTATGTGGATAAATCTGCAGCCGGCGACTCGAGGCGATCCTAGGGCTAGATAGCGGGAAAAGTCACAACGGGGCATTATAATTGACTTTGGACAAGTCGGGGGTATTTTAGGTATCGGGTAGTGATTTAGACTATCGGGCGATGAAAATAAGTAATTGGAGATACATTTGAGGTTAGGATGTTTAGGCGGGAATACTGGGGAATTTTACTATTTTGCCCTCGGGGACGTTTCCGGTACCCCAAGCTTTGGGATTAGTCTAATAACCTAAGGATATACTTGGAAGACTTTAGAAAATAGTAGACCCAAAATTAGACCGACCCTTTCTCAGCTCTTTCTCTCTCTTCTCTCTCTTAAGGAGGAACAACACTGAAATTTGAGGAGGAATTATTGGAATCAAGTTGAATCTTTGAGGAATTAAAGGGCTGAATTAGAGGTTAAGCTCAAGAACTAATCAAGGACTGAAATAGAGCCAAGGTAAGCATTGATTTTCGTTTCTGTGGTTAGGAATTTTGAGAAAAATGGCTGAGTTTTTAATGGTTGTGATTTTGACATTCAAGGTGGAATTTGAGGCTGAAACTTTGAAGATAGGTCAGGGAACTCTTGGAGAAGTGAGTCTACAGCTGAGGTAAGTTTCAATTCATGGTTTAATGGTTGAATTTTAGAATTTCCATGGCTGGTTTTGAGTTTCTAGGTTGGAAATTTTAAAAATTGGAATTGGGATTTTGGTGAGTGTTAGGCTGGATTTTTAGTTGAATTGTGTTGTTTAAACCATTCTAATGATGATGGGATTAATTGGTTTTGAGTTGGGAGCTCTGGAATGGCTTAAGGTGAGGTTTAGAGATTGAAAATGGTGGATTTCTCTGGGTTTGAAGGGTCGGTCCGCGGCATAGTTCTTGGTGAGCCGCGGCCCTTGGAAGCGAAGTTATGTTGAGGAAGGAGGGCGGGTCGCGGCCCTTACCTGTTTTTGTGTCTTTGGAGGGTTCTGTTTGGGGTCATGCCATGGGAATTTAACCTAGGGTGCTCGGGATTGAATCTTTTACCATATTTGGTGAAGTTCAATGTTCCGGGGACTAGAACTCTGTTTAGAGGCTCATTTAAGGTGATTGATGGTATCTTTTATCTTGGTTGTGACTAGGTACTAAGCTAGGGCTCGGGGATCACCTAGAATTTGGTCTATAGGATGAGCACTTTTGAACTTCCACTCATGTGGAAGGTTAGAATCCATACCTTTGCTTTCATTTACCTTTTCCACGGGTGGTTCCTCTTTGGGAGTTTGTGATGGAGCGTTAGATGATTCTCCAATGTCAAGATTTTGAACCTCTTCTCCCAAACCTACAACATCATCATCTACACTTTTGCTTGTAGGAGGGTTAGACTCATCAAGTGCAACATGAATAGATTCTTCAAAAACATTAGTTCTTTTGTTATAAATTCTATAAGCTTTACTATGTGTTGAATAACCTATAAAAATTCCAACATCGGATTTTGCATCAAATTTTCCAAGGTTGTCCTTGGTGTTCAAAATATAGCATTTACATCCAAAAACTCTAAAATATCCAATGTTGGGTTTTCTCCCTTTCCAAAGCTCATAAGGGGTTTTATTCATGTTAGGCCTAATGAAAACACGGTTCAAAATATAACAAGAAGTATTGACGGCCTCGGCCCAAAAATATTTAGGTAATGAGATTTCATTGAGCATTGACCTAGCCATTTCTTGAATTGTTCTATTCTTCCTTTCGACCACTCCATTTTGTTGTGGAGTTCTTGGAGCCGAAAAGTTGTGGTTAAAACCATGTTCATCACAAAACAATTCTAAGGCATCATTGTCAAACTCTCCACCACGATCACTCCTAATGGAGGTGATTGAATACCCTTTTTCGTTTTGCACACTCTTACAAAATTTAACTAAATTTTCCAAAACATCATTTTTGAGTTTCAAAAATATAACCCATGCAAATCTAGAAAAATCATCAACAATCACAAATGCATAGTATTTACTGTTGGAAAAAACTTATACAGGATCTTTATTTATTTTCATGTATATCTAATATTAAACAAATTAATACGAGATAGCCTAAAACATGTTTCTAAAATTGAATTCAAAGAGAAACAAAAAAAAAATACTTACAGTATACGCAGCGGAATTAAGAGTCCTTCCTTCAGTTTCTCTAACTCTTGTATCCTCTCTGTCGCAGAGTATTATCAAGAAACTGAACCGATCTTCTATTTTCTTCACGATCTTCCAATGTATCCTTAGAACCACCTAGACTAGTGTGGGAAATTCTCAACACATGAGATAGATATAGAGAGAAGAAGAGAAAATACAAAGAGGCTTAGAAAAGGACTTGTGTTTAGAGAGAATATAAAACTATCAGAAAATCTGACTTATCAAAAACCCCTTGTTTTGACTTCTCTATAAGCACTCCTTTTATAGACTCAATTAGGCCATTTAATTTAATTAAAAAAAATCAATAAAATAGCAGCCATTTTGAAGCCCTAGGTCGAAATTATCACGGGCTATAGGCCCGTGAAATTTCCCATTTGATTATAAGCCCATTGGACTTAAAATCAAGGCCTGTGTTATTTTCTATTGCTTTAATTAATTAAATAATTATTTAAATCCTTTATCAAATTAATTATTTATAATTTGAACCTTGATTTAAATTTATTTATTAATTTAGATACCAATTTATCTTAATTAATAAATCTGCCATAATTTCTCTTTTCTTCTCAAAATTACACAACTCTGTGAAACTATCCAAAATTGACCTGGTCAACTTTGATAATTCTAATTGATGATTAAATCAATTAATTGAGACTATCTAGATGATTTTATCCAAGGTAAAATGGGGACCATGGGCCTATGAAATCAAGCTCCAATAAGTTATCATAAATCTAACAAATAAATTTACTAACTTATTAATTCCTCGTGACTCCACTATAGACTTGGAATTGCACTCTTGAATTCATAGAACGCTCTATAACAAATATAGATACGCTATTAATTATCCATTGTTACAACCATAATTGTCACTCAATCCACTATAGACGGTCTACAATGAGATAGGACTAAAATACCATTTTACCCCTCATTGTATTTTATCCTTAAAACACTTAGTTCCTTGTAAATGATATTTCAGTAAACTAATTTAATTACTGAAATGAGATCTCTATCATGTAACACCTTGAACCAAACTAAAAGGAAACCATCGTTTCACTTCTTCATCAGAAGCTATAGATGTTCATATCTATGATTAACACTCCCACTCAATTATACTACCGAGTTCCCAAGATGTAAGTATGGGCTAGTCCGTAGGGTAAGCTGGTAACGAACAAGTCAAAGAACTCAAATAATACAATCAGTTAGAATACTAACCACTCAGAATTGAGATTGAATTGACCTATGGTCAACTATATGATATGACTAGAATAGATAATAACGGTATGTTTACTTATCTTATCAACTGTCAATATCGGTCCTGTCCGATGTAACAAATACATCCGATCTTATCTACTTTGCTAATGTTCTGGAAAGAACATAACACTGTAATGTGTAAGTAGATCATATCGTAGATTGGCAAGTCAGTGTAAATCCGGTGCACTGACTAATCTTAGGACTAACTTATTTTTGAACATATAATCATATTTATATTCCACTGTGATTACGTCACTATAAATAAGATTAGCTATATGCTCGGGATTTAATAGAAGTTTATATTAAACAAATAATCATGAAAATAAAACATGTGAGCAAAGTGATTGACCAAGTCAAAAAATGATTTCTATTATTTTATTGATAATAAAATGAGATTACAAAGAATTTGGGTTTTAATTAGGGCATAAAACCCCAACATTTACCACCTAGACTAGCAATTCTTGAAGGACCGAATAAATCAATATGAAGCAATTGCAAAGGTCTAGAGGTTGAAATCTCTTTCTTGGAATGAAAAGATGTTTTAATTTGTTTTCTAAATTGGCATGCATCACAGATTATCATTCATAACGGTTAAACATTTATTTTTGCTATCAAAGGAATCAACATCAATAACATAAACATTATCCTTCCTTTCTCCAACAAAAATAACTTCATTGGTTGAAGCATTTTCAATGGAGCATTTTGAGGATTAAAAAATAACACGAAAATCTTTATCACATAGTTGACTAATACTAAGGAAATTATGTTTAAGGTTATCAACAAGAAGCACATTTTTAATACATGGAGAGTATATGTTACCGATATCACCAATGCCCAAGATTTTTCCTTTTGAATTGTCTCCAAAAGTGACAAAACCACTTTCCTTGCTCTTAAAACTTGAAAATCTTGATGGGTCACCGGTCATATGCTTTGAACAACCACTATCCAAGAACCACAAGCTTTTGCTCTTCCTTGTTGATTCCTACAAAAGAAAATTATTTGTTGGCCTTTGGTACCCACATAACTTTGGGTCCTTTCTTGTTAGTTTTGGAACCCTTTGGTACCCATTTGGTCTTGCCTAGATATGCATATCTCTTTACATGACAATATGAAATAGTATGACCATCTTGGTTACAATATGTGCATGTAAAGTATGGTAGGCTAGTTGGTTTTACAAAGAAGTTTCTCAAAAAATTTTGTTTCCTACTAGGATCATATCCAATACCACTTTTTCCAAAACCACAAGATTGACTCCCTAGCATAAGTTCATAGCCTTCTTTACCTTTTGTAAAAATATATATGTCATTCTTAAGGCTTTTTACATTAGCATGCAACTCAACAATTTCTTTCTTATATGAGGAACAAGTAGCACATTGAGATTTAGCCAAAAGTTTCTTTTCATTTAATTTCAAAATCTCAATTTCCTTTAATAGCATGTTGGTCTTTTCTCTAAGGGTTTGGTTTTTAGCAAGCAATTTTCCAAAATCATCAAATAGTTCCTTAAATGAATTTGACAACTCATCATATGACATTTCTAAGTTATCATCATCATTTTCACTATCACAATCACTTTGTTTAGAAATGCTTACCCCATCATCAAGTGCCATCATGCACATGTTTGCTACTTCATTCTTCTCCTCATTGTCGGAGTCCTCCTCATCACTATTTAGCCAATCCGCCAACATTTCCCTTCCTTTGTATTTATTCTTTTTCCTCATTGGGCAATCCATTTTCATGTGATCGGGCTTCTTGCATTCAAAGCAAATTGGTGGATCATCTTTGCTCTTTCTTTCTTTTTCTTTTGAGTCACTTCCTCTTTGTGGCTTCTTCCCAAAGTTCTTCTTGAATTTCATGAACTTTTTGTATTTCTTTGAGAAGAGTGCCAAGTCCTCCATGTCACTACATAGGCTATCCTCATCATCTTCACTAATGGCACGGGAGGAGGAAGACTTGAATGCAATAGTCTTCTTTTTCTTCTCAACTTCCTCTTCATCTTGTGCACTCATGAAAATTTCATGGTTCATGAGTGAACCAATTAGTTCTTCCAAGGGAAGTGTTGAGAGATCCTTGGCTTCTTGAATGGCAATTACTTTGCCTTGATAGGCTTTGGTGAGACTTCTCAAAATCTTGGTCACCATCTCCTTTTGTGAAAGTACCTTGCCAAGAGAATTCAAACAATTAGTGATAGTAGTGAAACGAGTATACATGTTAGCAATAGTTTCATCCTCTTTCATCTTAAAGTTCTCATATTGAGTAGAATAAATTTGAATTTTAGTTTCCTTCATAGCATTTGTTCCTTGATGAGTGACTTCAAGCATTTTCCACATATCATAAGCGGTAGAGGCTTGTTCAATATTTTTGAACACATCTCTATCCAAACCACATATAAGTGCATATTTAGCTCTAGCATTCTTAGAAAGCATTTTCTTGTCTTCTTCATCATATGCCTCATATGTCTTAATAACTTCTACACCATTAATGACATGTTTAGGAATGTAAGGACCATTAGACAATATATGCCACAAATCATAATCAATAGATCGAAGATAAGTTTCCATCCTAATTCTCCAATAAGGAAAGTCTACTCCATTGAAAAATGGTGCTCTATTTGTGCTTAAACCTTCTAACATGTTATTTTGTGAATTACTTGGAAACGCCATGCTCTAGATTGTGAAATCTAATCAAATAAATGAGCCCTTGCTCTGATACCAATTGTTAACCCAAGATATGTTTCCAAGAGGGGGGGTGAATTGGAAATTAAAACTAATTTCGGAAATTTAAAGCTTAATATGCCAAATTATGCAATAAATCAAATTTATCAAGTAAAAGAAAATAATATGGCAATCAAATAGATATAGCAAATAAACAAACTTGTAATGTAAAGAGTTTAAGGTTAAGAAATTGCAAACTCTCGAATTTTACAAGGTTCGGTAGAACTAAGCCACCTACGTCCTTGGTCTTCAAAGCTGTGGACCTAGCTTTGAGTTCCACTATCGAGCCAAGTTAACGGGCTTGACTAACCCTTACAACCGGGAATTTTTCACCAAGGTATTTCCAAACCTCTTACAATAGTTTTCCACCTCCAAGGACTATCAACCTCTTTTTTAGATTGTTGAAGTGCCAATCTCACTCTAACCGGGTTGTTTACAAAACCGGTGCCAACCTCACCTCAATCACAATATGGGAATGTGTTTGATATTACAAGCAAAAATCACTCTAGAAGTATGATAATACAATGAGAAACCTAGAGTGATTAGCAAGCACACTTAGAAGAAATAAATACAAATTTTGGCTCAAGTGTGTGAAGATGTGTTTGGATGATATAAACTTTGAGAGCTCTTTGAAATCAATGGATTAGGATTGATAAATGTAATAAATGCTCAGCCAACCACCAATTTTGAGTGAAAAACGAGTTTATATAGAGTTTGGGAAAAAACTAGCCGTTTATAGCCGTTAGGGGTTAATTTTTTATGTTGCCTGCCGCGAACCGGAAGTCCGGATGGGGAACCGGAATTCCGGTCTAGGAGCAACAGGAATTCCGGTTGCCAACCGGAATTCCGGATGGGAAACAGAGAGCAAAAGTTCGAAATATGCCTATTTTCCCGTTTTTCAATTCTTTATAACTTTTAGCTCGTTTATCCGATTTCAAAAATTCCAATTGCGTTACGACCATATCGAGATGTATTTTCTTAAAAGTGAATTTAGGATGTTTAGTTCTAATTTTGAAAAATCACCATTTTTAGTACGTGAATGAGCCAAATTTTATACTTATGACTTAAAGTAAACTTGTAATCACTTTACAAGACTAAGAAATGAAATTAAACCTTTATCTTGAGTTTCTTATGTCTTGAAATCCATTTCGGGTCATTTCCGGAAAATTTGGTAAAATGACCATTTTGCCCTTGGTCATAAGTTTGACTTTGAAATGCTAATTCACTTTGGTTTTTGCTACAAAATCAACAAATCATTAGTAACAAATAATAATCAAATATTTTTTAATCATAAAAATAAGGAGACTTAAGAGTTTGGGTCAACAGATAGAACTCGGGAGCAGATGAATTCGCCCTAAGAGTGAAGAGGTAATGAACCTCGCTCATGGAAGGTCCTCCAGAGTGCACCTGTTGGTAAAGCACGTATAAGAAGCTAAGCATCACCCAAGAGTTGGGGGACATTTGTAGAGGCGGTAGTTTGAAATAGTTAAGTACTTTGATGAAGAAGGGGTGAAGCAACAAATCCCCCCAGATTTGATGATGGAGTCGCTGAAGGCCACGAACCCTTCGAGCGGATCAGATGCGCATTCATCGTGCTTTGGGATGATGAAATTGAGATTTGGTGATAGCTAATGAGCCTTTAGCTTGTTGGAAAGTTTAACGCTGGTAAGGGTAGACCTGCCCGTGTCTTTGGAAGTGTCGGAAGTTCCCTTCGGCATCTCGAGTACCTGGACAAAGACAGGCAGTTTGTGAGCTATAGAATTTCTCAAGGTCCTGGAAGACCCCCATGCTTCTTATATCTACCGGCACTCTGCTTGATCCTAGGTCGTAAGACTGGGGGCAGGGGAGGAAACATGGGTGGGATCATAGAAAGAAACTCAGGTTCAACTGATTCACAGTCATCGCTTTCAGGGAGGGGACCCCTATGACTGGAAGTCTCGTCACCACAGAAAGAAAAAGGCTCGGGGGGCAAGTTTTCCTCTAGGCAAGCAATTTCAGAAAGACAATCCTAAAGGGCTGAATGTAGCTGGGAAATGTATGTTGCATGCCATGGGGAGAAACCTAAACTTTCATCACTAGTAATAGATTCTAGTTCCTTCTCCAGGCCCTACACCTTTTGCCTGATGTAGGACAGTCTCTGTAGGTAGAGCATTCGCACACCCCCACGATTAGAGGGCCTGCGAACGTCGGCCTCAGAGTCGAAGGATGACTACTCAATGAATTCAACATTAGAAGAACCTTCGGGACATCGCCTAGAAGCCATAGGCTAGCTAAGACTCGAGGATGTAGGTGCGTAAGGATAACCCTATATCTACAACATGAGTATGAGGGGTATAAGAAAAGGGCCTATGCGTATGTACTTGAAGGGCCATAAGAAAAGAGAATGACACGCTTTAAAGAATAAGTGCATCCTAGCCAATGGTCCTACCCCCGTAATAGATAAGGGAAATATGTGTATCGTTGGAGGAAAAAGGTATACCTGAAGGTGTATGTTTGGATCCACAGGTGCACGAGGGCAGACTTGTAGGGGCATAAGGTTGGTCAAACAACAAGCAAAGGCGGGTCCTTAGCAACAAGAGACTGCCTAGCACCACTACAATGCAAACCTGATATGAAGAGAAATAAGTAAAAAAAAACATAAGAGGAAGAATAAATGAAAAGATGAGAAATTTACCTCAAGAATGCTTCTATGGAGGATAGAACCTTGGTACTCTTGGAAGTGGCTTAAGAAGGAATACCACTAGGCTAAGCAAGTCTTGGTGTGGATAAGTGGGTTCAAGCCATGGGGTGTTTATAAGGAACAATGCTTCTTAGCCATTGGATCAAATCTGCATGAATGGTGGAGATCAGAAGCATTGGCAACCTTGGGATCCGCGCTTGGAAATGGTTGGCCCTTATTAAATCTTAGGGACACACTTGGATCATCACAAAAGTTAGAAGGTTTTTGTGTTTCTTTGGACACTATAAAGAAACACACCATCTAAAGCCATTTTGTGTTTCTTCAAGCAACATAGGATAGCGTACCAAGGTTAAGCCACCCATAACTTGCCATCCATATAAAACAAGAAGATATATATATATATATAAAAGGAAGAGTCTACAAGAACACGTAAAAGTGTACTTATAGACTCGGGGGCAAGTGTGAATACGGGAAATTGTCCTAAGGGAAACATCTCATTATGAGCCATGAAGTTTGGCCTTGCTAAGCTAAAGGGTCAAGCTAAGTGTTGCAGGAGGACGAATGCACAAGGCCCTCGCATAGCGAGGTCCGACGTGCCTATGCAAGGATGATATGATCGAGAGTCGAGATGCGCGCACATGCATAAGGGCTGTCAAAAGCACCCGAGACGTACGCTTACATCCATGCAAAGGGAGCCTCGCATAGCGAGGATCAACTTGCCTTGACGCCGAGAAATGTCGTGGGCACTCGAGCCGTATGCCACGACCGCACCCGTGTCTCGCGCCTCGGATGAGCCTTACGCCTAGATGTGTGTCTCGCACCTCAGAGGGGTCTCGCATGCACGAAGCAAAGACTTGCACGTGGTTAGATCCAGCATCGCACAGTGAGGCACTCCGCATCTCGCCAATATTAATAGACCATCACCCCTCCAGTAAAAAGGTTGGAAAATTCTTTATATGCACAGATAATTAATGAATATATGATCTTTGCTCTATAATAGTTCTTCTTGTATGCTCTTTCAAGTTCATTCCACCTTCTTCAAAGATATTTTTTACAATACCATTGAAGTTTTCGAACCTTATATCGTTGACGAGTTCTTACTATCAACAATATGGCATATAAATCTTGCAATGTGATTAATTCTAACTCTATTAATTTGTGGCATAATAGACTTGCTTATATAGGTTATAGCACAATTAAAAGAGTTGTTAAATGTGAATTGATTAATTGTGATTTGATTGAGCATGATAATGTGAATTATGTGTTAAATCTAAAATGGTAAAGAAACGTTTTTCAAGTGTTGATAAATGTTCAAACTTGCTAGATTTAATACATAGTCATTTTTGTGAATTGAATGTCATGTTGACTAAAGGAGGAAATAGATACTTCATGACTTTTATAGATGATTGCTCTAGGTATACTTATGTGTATTTGCTTAAGAGTAAGGATGAGACATTTAATGCATTTAAAATCTATAAATTTGAAGTAGAAAATCAATTGGAAAGGAAAATAAAGGCTTTTAGATGTGATAGAGGTGGTGAATACTTTTCAAATGATTTCAATGTATTTTGTGAACAATAAGGCATTATACATGAATGCACTGCACCATACACCCCACCACAAAATGGAATATTTGAAAGAAAGAATAAGACTTTTCTTGCGATGATTAACTCTATGCTTTTACATGCTAAATTGTGTTATAATTTGTTGGGTGCCTTGCTTGCTGCGTGTCATATATTGAATCAAATTCCTATGAGAAAGAACAATGTGTCTCCATATGAGTTATTGAGAGGAAAGAATCCTAACCTAGGCTATCTTAAAGTGTGTGGGTGCCTTGCTTATTGCAAGAGCACGGAGCCTAAAAGGACCAAGCTGAGTCCAAGGTCCATAAAATGGGTATTTGTTGGCTATGCTTCAAATAGCAAGGCCTATAGGCTATTAGACTTGGAGCCTAATGTGATAATGGAATCAAGAGAAGTGGAGTTCTTTGAGAATATGTTACATTAAGATAGCAACTCTGAAGAACCCACAGGTGTTGGAAAATCCCTTAAAGAGAAAGATCCAAAGTTTGATGAGCAACCTATATTGCCTTGGAGAAGCCAAGAGTTTAAAGAGTTGGGATTAATTGAGAAATGTTCTCAAGTAGAACTACTATACGGTAGACTTGAAGAAGTCACATGGAAATTTCCTATAATTCTTCAAGTTGAGGATGATCCCAAAATCTACTAAGAAGCAATGCCTTCGTGAGACTATATTTCTCTTTTGGAAGGAGACAATAAATGATGAGATGGATTCACTTATGTAAAACCACACATGAGAATTGGTAGACATTTCATAAGGTTCAAAACCAATTTGGCGCAAATGGGTATTTCTGAGGAAATATCTCACCGATGGCACATACAATCCTTCAAAGCTAGATGAGTGGCTAAAGGGTTAAACAAAAGGAATGAATTGATTACTTTGACACGTATGCATCGGTTGCAAGGACAACCACAAAAAGAGTTTTATTTGCCTGATCATCAATATATAACCTTTATGTTCATCAAATGGATGTCAAAACGGCATTCCTAAATGGAGATCTCGATGAGGAGATCTATATGGAACAACCAGATGGTTTTGTTCTAAAGAGAAATGAACATAAAGTGTGTAGGCTTGTTAAATCATTGTATGGTTTAAAACAAACATTGAAACAATGGCAAGAGAAGCTTGATAAAGCTATTGTTTCAGATGGGTGTAGACACAATAATGGAAAAGTGCTTATACTCTACGACTTATGATGGAAATGTCATATTGATGTGTCTATATATTAATGATTGTTGATTTTGAGTAATGAGATGAGAGGCATAATGGGAACGAAGAGGTTTCTATCTTCCACTTTCTAAATGAAGGACCTTTGAGAGGTCGATACCTTCTTTGGTATAAAAGTGAGTAGAAATAGTGGGGGTTATGTCTTAAGATAAGCTCACTTTGTTGAGAATGTGCTTGACAAGTTTAGAAATCTCAAAATCAAATAGGCGAATACACCATTCATGAAGCTTGAAAAGAACAATGGTAGAGCTGTTAGTAAACTAAGTGGGTTTACTAGCAATCCAAGTATGGGACATTGAAAAGTGAATGATAGAGTTCTAGAGTGCCTTAAAAGTACCAAGAAGCTAGGCCTCCAGTATTCAAAGTTCTCAAAGATACTTGAAGGATATTTTGATGTGAGTTGGATATCAAGTGTAGGAGATAACCTCTCCACAAGTGGTTGGGTGTTTATGCTCAAAAGAGGAGAGGTTTCTTAGGGCCCAAAGAAACAAACATATATGTCACTCAACCATGGAGAATGAGTTTATAACTCTAGCGACCAATGGCAAAGAGGCCAAGTGGCTTAGGGATTTCATGAGGAATATCCCAATGGTGATAAAAAAGCCACATTAGCTAGAGCTTATAATGGCATGAGAAGTATAGACATATAAGTTTAAGACATGAGTATATGAGACAATTGATTCGATGAGGAATTATATCGATCTCATGTATAAAGACAAGTGAGAACTTATCAGATGCATTTATAAAACCTCTTGCAAAAAGGTTAGTAAGTTCTATTTCAAAAGGGATGGGACTAAAACTCCTAGAATAATATATTCACCAATGATGGCAACCTAACTCCAAACTTGTAAACATAAAGGGCAAGAGTTCAATGGGTAAGATTAAGTAATTGGGTGAATAGTTTCAACACTAACTAAATCATGTGTTCCATCCAAGGATGGTTAGTGTTGGTTGTAACCGAGTGAGGGTTAAGCCTAAGGCCTTTAATAAAGTTCAGTTGTGTGCAACAAACATCTCTAACGGTAGCAAAGATGTTGTAAGAACTTCACCTATGTGAAATTAGAGGTGGTGTCGTCTCTCATGGGAGTTGGAGTTTCTCCCCAGAATGTTTATGAAATGGATGAGCACATGGCCATATGAGTTCTAAGCGAGAAAAGTGGGAAAATGAATGGTCAAGTGGAGGTGTGTGAGGTGTTACTGGTTTTATCATTAAGGAGTACTTGGTTCAATCTTTAAGATATCAATGACTTCAATAAGGCTTTGTAATATTGTCACTAAGGTAAAGTTCAAATCGAAAGATACTTTATTTTATGCACCAAAATTATTAAGCTAAGAAGATAGGATTATATTTAACTAAGCAGGGGAATGTTGAGATTGATTAAGTATAATGGTTAAGATGTTTGCATGTTGAGGTGAAAAACACTAAACGAATTTCTCTTAAAGAGAAGTGAAAACATGAGATTCTGTAGAAGGCATATAAAAGTGACTTTTATGGGTTTAAAGTGATACAATAAGGTATCCAAACATTCCCAAAAAGTTTGGTAGCATTTGGAGCAATTTTAGGACCATTGAAGGGGTCCAAAGTCAGAGAGGGTGGTGATGCATCACCCCCTTGTTGGGAAAACTTATACATGATCTTTATTTATTTTCATGTAGATCTAATATTAAACAAATTAATATGAGATAACCTAGAACATGTTTCTAAAATTGAATTCAAAGAGAAACAAAGACAAGAATACTTACAGTATACGCACGGAAAGAAAGAGTCCTTCCTTCAGTTTCTCTAACTCTTGTATCCTCTCTGTCGCAGAGTATTATCAAGAAATTGAACCGATCTTCTATTTTCTTCACAGTCTTCCAATGTATCCTTAGAATCACCCAGACTAGTGTGGGCAATTCTCAACACATGAGATAGATATAGAGAGAAGAAGAGAAAATAACAAAGAGGCTTAGAAAATGACTTGTGTTTTGAGAGAATCTAAAACTATCAGAAAACCAATGATTAAACTTATCTGTTGTCTCAGAAATCTTAACTTATGACTTCTCTCTAAGCACTCCTTTTATAGACCCATTTAATTTAATTAAAAAATCAATAAAATAATAGCCGTTTTTAAAGCCCTAGGTCGAAGTTATCATGGGGTTTAGGCCCGTGAAATTTCCCATTTAATTATAAGCCCATTGGACTTAAAAACAAGGCCTGTATTATTTTCTATTGATTTAATTAATTAAAAATCATTTAAATCCTTTATCAAATTAATTATTTATAATTTGGACCCTGATTTAAACTTATTTATTAATTTAGATACCAATTTATCTTAATTAATAAATCTGCCATAATTTCTCTTTTCTTCTCTAAATTACATAACTCTGTGAAACTATCCAAAATTGACCTGGTCAACTTTGATAATTCTAATTGATAGTTAAATTAATTAATTGAGACTATCTAGATGATTTTATCCAAGGTACAATGGGGACCATGGGCCTATGAAATCAAGCTCCAATAAGTTATCATAAATCTAATAAATAAATTTACTAACTTATTAATTCCTTGTGACTCCACTATAGACTCGGAATTGCACTCTTGAATTCATAGAGCGCTCTATAACAAATATAGATACGCTATTAATTATCTATTGTTACAACCACAATTGTCACTTAATCCTCTATAGACGGTCTACCCGCCCTGGCTTAATCGGGGTGGGTCTGCCCCGCCCCATTTAATTTTTTTTAAAGAAAAATTAAATTATAATTTTAGAATTCTCCCTAAGCCTAAATATTTTTTTTTATTGTAATCCTTATTTTTTACACTTCATATCAACTACACCCTCAAATATTTTATTTTTTATTTTTATTTTAAAATTTATAAAAATAAATACAAAAATAAGGATGAGTTATATAAAACATATTTTTCAATATTTACAATTCTTTCATAGAGTAGTTGTGAAATAAAAAATTATATTTCGTGGACTGCTTTGAAAGACCATTTCAGCTATAAATAAAGAACCAAGCAGCCACAAATCCTTAGCTCTTTCACTTCTCATTTTTTAATATCATTTGTATTTTTGTGATATTAAGAAAAGATACCCTAATCTAGTATCTAGGAGTTATGTAGCTTCCTTTTCCATTCATCTATTTCGTTTAGAAACATGTGTCATCCATTGATAACGAGTTCAATAATCTTTGGGAGAAGATTTTGCTAAGACTTTCTTCGAGAAGAAGAAAGCATTCATCATCCTTTGAAAGGAGTTCAAGAGCGTTGTTGTCTCATCAAGAAACTTGATTTTGGAAGGGTGTACAAAAGCTTGTTGCATAAGTGTAATGCCTTGGTTACTCCAAGACCGTTACTGTGGACTTTAAGCAGTGCTTAACTCGCTAAACGAGTCATTTGGTTATACATGTTCATCTAGGTGTTATTAATAGGCTAAGGTGAAAAATCTCAATCAAAAGTAATTGATATATTTTATTTAAAACATAAAACTGTACATGGGCCCATAAAAGTGTTCACAAAGTTATTTACAATCCAAAATGGTCATTACAGTGTAAAATTTACAACCCACCGACCTAAGCGGAAAAAATAGGGTTAACCCCTAGTTCTTCTGAGAAACACCTTTGCTGTGGTGGTCAAGAAACCACATATGTACAAATCGCCACCTAAGCTCTCTGCTCAAGGCTGGGTGAGCTTTTCTTTCCCTTTACCTACACCACATAGCACTCGTGAGCGAAGGCTTAGCAAGAAAACTTATCACTGCATGTATACAATATCAATAAATGATTATGATAATCATATTGGGGCTTGTAGCCCTAATCAGATAAGTGAATATCAATAAATAATTCTGGTAATCATTCTGGGGCTTGTAGCCCTAATCAGATAAGTGACTATTGAGTCACACATTGTGTAGGTGACTAATAAGTCTACCTCTAAGGATCTGTTCCCTATATAGATGACTAATAAGTCCATCTCTAGGGTTTCACTCCTTAAATAGATAGCTAATAAGTCCATCTCTGGTGATCCGCTCCCTAAGCCATGTGATGTGTCAGCCACCTTAGTCTTTTGACTCTGGCTCTAAATAATTACCCTTTAGACTAGACAAGCGCTTTTGTTTTCATCGAACTTGATGTCGGTCAAGCATTCCATGCTTATGTTGATAATGCTTATGTCAATTAGATCTAATATTTTTGGCTTGCGCTAAACACACTAATACCGTTCTTGACTCATAAGCCAATACTATACGACCAGTTCTCAGTACTACTGCCAAACTTGACTAATAAGTCATAACTTCACAATCAATATTGACACCATTGCCGTTTTTGACTAGTAAGTCAGTACCATTCACAAATAAGCAAGACTGCTAAGCATTTACAATGCAATCAATTTCCACCTATAGAGCACTCAAAATGCCTCATCGATAACCATGCATGTCATATATTGGGTGCAGTTTTCTTACCTCTAGTCCAAGCATGAAATAATAAAAGAACAACCTTTGAGAACGATCAGTCCTTAAGTTCCTTAGCAGTCACCTAGTCATAACCAAATATGGAATTCCATTAATAAAATAAATCATAAAAGGTTCATGGTTTAAACCTCACTCCTGGGACCTCATATCCTACTAACACAGTTAGTAGATTTGATCCCGAGCCTTAAGAGTTGATATCCCGAGCCTAAAACCCTTGAAAAACCCTTCTTAGTTAAAAATGAAGGGTGGATCGCGACTTGGCTTAGTGGGCCGCAACTCACCCTTAAGACAAAGAGCACCATCTGAAGAACTAAGGGCGAGTCGCGACTTGGCCAAAGGTGGGTCACGACGCGCATACTTTACAAAGCTCGAGGCTTTGACTTGGGTCTAGGTCGCGACTTGGCCTAGTGGGTTGCGACTTGACCCAGCGATCCCAGCTCCCTTGCCATTTTCTCAATTCAAACCTCATCAAAACCTTTATCAAATCAACCCAAAAATCACATTCAAGCATTACCACAATATATACATCATTCAACCAACAAAACCCAAGCTTTGAACCATTTAAAACCACCTCAAATAAACACTTCTATAATCAAAACTTCAAGCTCAAAACTAACTTAAAAATAGACAAAAACCAGTAAAACATGGCTGAAAACCTTACCTCAGTTTCGAAATGAACCCCCTTCAATGGTTGAACTAAATTCCTAAGCTCCAAACCTTGATCTCTTAGCTTGAACCCTTAAATTAAGCCTAAAAAATCCAAAGGAAGAAAAGAGGAGAGAGATGATCGAGGAAGAGGAAGAAGAGTACTCTGTTTTCAGCCTACCTCTTTCTACAGCCTTCTAATTTTAAAATATAACCCTTGGTTAAAATACCAAAATGCCCCAAGGGAAAAATCGCCATTTCCCGTCTATCCCATTAATTATAATTAACATCCTCCAATTCCTGTTATTCCCAATATTCTCAAATAGTTAATAAATCATATCCCATTACCCTTTTATTCCCGATAATGTACTAATCATCAAATTACCCTGAGACACACCCTGAGCCCGGTAAATAACCCCGTTATGACCAAACCGCTACCTTGCATTCTAAGTGTAGAGTCCCATAATATTTACTTAGCTAGCTAGATAGTAGTAGTAGTTAGTATTAGTTAGTAGTATGTTAGTTACCATGGATTTTGGTTCAAGTCGGGACTTAGTTGGAAACTCATAGCAACAGTTATGGATTTTATAAGTTTAACCTATAGTTTAAGAATATTAATTATAACATAAGGTTTGATTAATATTGCTGGTCATAGAGATATTATTTATTATAACCTAAGGTTTAGATAGAGCCATTGAGAGCATGACACCTGTCATAATCATGATTATTAAGGAATTAAGCATTTTTATGGATGATTTTAATAAAAGAAAGATCTAGAAGCTCTAGAACCTTCCAGCAGCTATTAGGATCATATTATGACTCAGCCAAAGCTGTTTATCCAATTCAAATTATGCTAAAAAAGTGCAATTACGTGTTTAATATATCAACGTATGCCGATATATCGCAGCTTAGGGGCCAATATATTGCCTACGGAAGATACGAAAAACACGTCGACTTTGCACGAACGTATGAACGGGGGTTCGGGATTAGGGTAGAGCCGATATATTGCCTATAGGGGGCGATATATCGCCCTTAGTAATAATTTTTGATAAGTTTGTGATTTTGAATTTAAAAATACCCTTAACGACTTGGACCTGCCTTTGAATGACTTTGACCGAGTCCTGGGCGTCAGTTGAACAAAAATTCAAATCTTTTTCATTTTATAATAATTTATTTATTCAAATTAAAAGGGGTTAGTTTCACTCCTTGAACTCTATAAATAGGACCTAGTGCTCAACCATTTTCTTCATTCTTCAAGCATTTGATCAGATCCTCCAAGGTGCTAGTGTTACTAAAGAGAGATACACTTGGGTTTTGGGTTAAAGCTTTATCATTCTAAGCTTTTATAAACACTTGGGAAGTGAGAAATAGTGTGATTTTGGTATTGAGGTTTAGACCAATCCATGAGGTCATTCAAGGTATTTCTATTCCTAAGTTCAGCTCCATATAATTCTTTAGTTTCTTTTATTTAGATCCTAACTCTTGTTATTGATTCTTGATTAGGTATTTAAGTTCTTGAAACTTAAGGTCCTTCTTGGTAAGTTTCTTCTTGATGGTTTAGTTCTTATATTCATCTTTTTCTTTAGATTCTCACCATTTTTACTGTTGGTTTATAGGAGTGTTCTAATACCGTTCTTGTTCCCAAATATCCTGGCTTTTGGTAAGGAAAATAGGATAGATTTTATGTGCTTGTATGTTATGATATGTATGTGTTTATGTTATGATATGTTTTATGCTATGATAGGATATATGTTATATGTTATATGTTTTATAGTCCTTGGGCATATGACTTGTTTAAACAACAAGCCCCAAGAATATGTTTTCAGTCACTTAGGCATACGACTTGCTTAGATAAGCAAGCTCCAAGAATTTATGATTGGGCATATGACTTGTTAAGATAACAAGCCCTAAGAATTTATGATTGGGTATACGACTTGCTTAGATAAGGAAGCCCCAAGAAGTTATATTGGGCACATGACTTGCTTAGCTAGCAAGCCCCACAAATCTATGGGCATATGACTTGCTTAGCTAACAATCCCCCAATAATTTATGATGGCCATTATTAGTATAGTACTATATGATATATGTTGTTATAGTCATACATTTTATAGTATATGTTTATGATATAGTCTTACGTTATGATATGTGATTGTTAGTAGATTTTCCTTGCTGGGCATTAGGCTCACTCCTTTATTTTAGTGTGATGTAGGAAAATGATTATGGAAGGCGGAAGGATTCTTGGCTGCTTGGTTTGTGTGTTAAGGATGAGTGGACTGAATGGACTGCGTGTCGATCGAGCATGACGTTATTTGTTTTTAGTCTTTTAAATTATGTTTTTTATGTAATTCCGCAACTAGTATTTAAAGTTATGTTTTATTTTTTCTAAACAATGGGATCCCATATCGTATCGCATTTTATTTTATTTTATCTTGTATTCGACACAATATTTTAGGTTTTTATAAAGTTATGATTATTTCTTATGTATGTTTTCTAAAAAATAGTAGTTATGTCTAGTAGTTTTAATGCTCCAAGGTCTTAGAAATAGTTGGGTCATTACACTAAGATCCTCTCATGCTGAATAGCTCGAACATATCCACATAATAATGTGGCCTCATCCATACCTCACCAACATGCATGAAAATATACAGATATGCCAAATTACCAAAATACCCTTATAATGAAAAGTGGACCCACATGCATGCAATTATCATCGTATAATAATGTAACACACATAATCATGCATATAATCATTTAATTGCGTAATAAAGCAATTATGGCCCTCCTGGCCCCCTAATCCAGGCTTAACGCCACATTAGGCAATTTGGGTCGTTACAATAAGTATAGAGGGAGTCTATCTATGTTAAGTCAAATGTGATTTTTTACTTTGTGATACCTTACTCATCAGTTTCATCTTTGCAGAAATCATTGGCGAAGGGGTTCATTTCACTCTCCCTTGAAAATGAAATTTGTCTTCTCCTACTAGTGCAAAAATTACTTCTTTCTTACTAAAGTCGATTCTAGCATTATACATTGTTAGGAAATCCATTCCTAAAACGACGTCATAGTCCTTCATGTCGATAATGATTAGGTTAACATATAATTCCCTGTCATTGATTGAAATCGGTATAGTCTTGTACCAATGAGTTGAGTATAACACTTCCCCAGAAGGCAGTGCTACACTAAAAATTGTATCCATCTTTACAGGTAATCCATTCAATCTACCAAAAAAATTCACTGATGTTAATGAGTGTGTAGCTCCAGAATCAATTAATACTGATGCAGGGATGTTATTAATCTGACTTGAGATTATTGTGGATGGACTTGCTTCCGCTTCTTCCTGAGTCAAGGCAAAGACTATGCCATTTGTTTTCTTTTGTTCTCCTCCCTTATATTGTTCGTTACGATTGGAGAATTCCTTTGAAAAATGCCCCATCTTCCCACAGATGTAACAATTATTAGTCCCAACCAGACATTCACTAGGATAAAATTTGTTACATTGAGGGCATTGAGGAAATCCTGGCTTTTCTTGGGACTGACCATTTCCTCTCTTTTGGTTGTTGTCAGAGCTCTATTGGTTAGGCTGCTTCTTGTCACCATTCTTCTGAGTTGGACCACCTTTAACGAAATGGTTATTTTGTTTATTTTGAATGTTCCTTGCGCCTTGCCTTTTGTATTCAGCTTCTTTCTCCCGTTCTTGGACTAATATCTCCCTCTCGGTCTTTGGAGCTTTGTCAGCTACTTTAGAAAAGAAGCTCCCTCCAAGTCCGCTACTTCGAGATCTTTGCGAATGTCAGGATGAAAAACATTTTTGAAATGCTTGATTTTTAATTCATCGGTGCAGACCATGTGTGGTGCATATCTTGAGAGCTCATTAAATTTGTGGATAAACTCCCCGATCAACATCTTTTTCTACCTTAAGTAAGTGAATTCCCTTGTTTTCTCGTCTTTCAAGGCAGTTGTAAGATATTTCTCTTTCAGTAAGGTTCGGAACCATTCCCAAGTCATCGAGTCAACTTCATGGATGGCTGCCATAGTATCCCACCAATAGCTATCATCCTCCCTCAATAAATATTTTTCTAGACAAAATTTGTCTTGTTGTGGGACTCGAGCCAAATCAAAAAGTCTTTCCATGGTATGAATCCAATTCTCTGTTACTTTCAAACTAGTGTCGCCATTAAATTCAGGGGGATGGAACTTCATAATGGTCTTAGGAGAGTAATTGGATGTTGTATTTCTGACTTCTGGTTAAGGAGTCTGAGGTGGTGTGTAACGCCCTGGGTAACCAAGACCGTTACACTGTGTATTTGAAAATAGTGCATGACTTGTTAACCAAGTCGTTTGAACAATAATGTGTTCCTAATGTCAACTATCAGGTTAGGGTTAAAAGATTTTAATTGTAAACAATTTATTTTTATTAAAACAGATGTTTGGTACATGGGATCCCAAAAATAGGGTTTAAGTGAAAATTTACATCCTCAAAAGTTTAATACAAACGACAACCACTCTAATGGAAAAATACAAGTTCTAGGCCTCTGTCCCTGTACTTTCCCTCGGTTGTGGCGGTCAAGCAATTGATTATGTACACTCCGCCCTCAGAGCTCTCCAACTCATGGTTGGTCCAGTTTTCCTTTGCCTTTACCTGCACCACATAGCACTTGTGAGCCAAGGCCCATCAAGAAAACCATAAACAACAGACACATAAACAGTAGTAGCATCCAATCAATCTCAGTACAAACATTCAGAAATTCAACAGAATACAAGCATCAAGCTAATAATAGTAAACATGTATTTTCAAGAATATATTTTAACCAGTAATATAAATGTCTAGGGTCGGTGCCCTTAGGCCGAGTCCTTTGTTTACTAAGCTGACCCCGACTCATTTAGGCCGAGTCCATTTTTTATTTAGCTAACCCCAGCTCACAGTGGCCAAGTCGCATCCAATGAGCTAATCATCAGCCCCGGCTCCCTTAGGTCGTACTTCAACATTTCACATAATAATAATAATGTCACATAACGCATACATCCAGATATAGGGAACCTTAGTCCCAAACACAACGACATGGGTGCAGTTTTCTTACCTTGAGTCCCAAGCTAAGAATTAAGAATGGTCTCGAGCACGATCCTTAGTTCTGAGCCTTAGCGATAAACCTACTCACAATGTCAACAGGTAACCATCAAATTCCTAATCTAAATAAATATTTAGGAAACAATAACTAGCCTACGGGACCTCGATTTCTACTAAACCAGGTAGTAGAAATGGTCCCAAGCGCTTAGGTTTGAATTCCCGAGCCTCCCCAAGCCTAAAAACTAATCCAGATCAAAGTTCCCTAGGTGGGCTGCGACCTGGTCCTAAGGGTCGTGACACACCCTTAAAACAGAGACACGACCCCATGCATCTAGGGGAGGAGGGCCGCGACTTGCCCTTAGGGCCGTGGTATGCCTTTAAGACAGAGAGCCCTCCCAGGGCATGCGGGCCGGAGCGTCCGTGAGCTGGGTTGTGGCGCGCCCCCACGAACCTAAAAATTTCTTGGTTTCCTCTGCATTCTTCCTTACCAAATTCCCACAATTCAATCTTAACTACTCCTAACCAAAACCAAGCTTAGTTACGAGTCTAGGACTCTTAATCACATATTTTAAACAAAAAACCTCAAGAATCATATTGAAGCCATTCCCCAATTCAGTAGTAATTCATCACCCAAAACACAATTTAATTCCAACCTAATGATCTAGATTTTCTAGAAAAACAGAGACAAGACCTTACCTCAGCTGTTGCTTGAATCCTCACAAGCTTTCTGCCTTCTACTAGCTCTAAATTCCTGACTTCCTAAGCTTCAAGTCTAGCCTTTCCCAGCTTAGCCCAAGCCTTTCTTCTTGAACTTTGAATTTCCCCTAAGCTTCCAAGTATAGGAGAGGGAGAGAATCGTGAGTAAGAAAGATGAGAGAGAGCTGTGAGTTTCCACTACCTTCTGCTTGCTCCTTTAGAGTTCTACTGAGTATATAACTTAATTAGAAAAGACAAAACTGCATCAATTAGCAAATATTTATCCATTACCCAATAAACCCCAAAATATTCTCTAAATTCCCAAAATACCCCCAGGATTTCCCCAAGCCGGGTATTAAACCCCGTTGTGACTATTTCGCTAATCTGCTCACTAGAACTATCTGGAGCCATATACTACAAATATGGGCAAATAGCAGTTGTGAACAAGATTTTGAAGGGGACATTAAAGAAAAAGCTACAAGCTTACAAGAGCAAATGGCCAAAAGAATTACCTTGCATCCTGTGGGCCTACCGAACCACAGAAAGAACGCCAACATGACATACTCCCTATTCAATGGTGTGCGGATACGAGGCAGTCATCCCAGTAGAAACGGAGGTCCCGTCTCATAGACAAGACATATACGATCCAATCTAGAACCACGCCTTTCTCCAAGAATCCTTAGATTTCATCGAAGAGATCAGAGAGAAATCACAAGTGCAACTGAAGATGTATCGGGGAAAGATCACCAGGCACTTCAACTCTAAAGTTAAGAGTCGGAGGTTCGAAATCGGCGATCTAGTCCTTAGAAGAGTCTTCCCTGCATCTCAAGATCCAGGAGTGGGGGTTTTGGGACCAAACTGGGAAGGATCCTATGAGATCCAAAACGAAGTATGTTAGGGAACGTATCACTTAAAGCGACTAGACAGAACTGAGGTCCCGAAGGCCTGGAACGTAGAACACCTCCGCCGGTACTATTAGTTTTCAGGAGGTTCTAATTCTTTTTCTTTCTAACATTTTTTATTTCTAGCAATGTACGCCCCAAGGCAATGTCTTTTCTAATGGAAATGGTGTGCACAAAACACCATAAGAAATGTTGTAAGAAAAGGAAAAGTTTGTGTTTGTCTTTAATTTTTACACAAACAAGCGACCTAAGACTACATTCTTTGGTCACTTGGGGGGTAAGGTCATCTATACAAGTCCATGATTAAAAACAAGAAAGGATGCAAAGCTCAAAGCTTAGTCCAGATCTGGGTTTGTATAGACTGGGGGTTCAAAACCCAAAAGGATGCAAGGCTCAAGGCCCAGTCCTAACACGGACCCACATTGTCCAGGGGGTTCAAAACCTAACTTCCAACAAAAAGGATGCAAGGCTAAAAGCCCAGTCCTACCTAGACCCATATTGTTCGGGGGGGTTCAAAACCTAAAAGGATGCAAGGCTCAAAGCCCAGTCCTAATCCGGACCCACATCGTCTGAAGGTTTCAAAACCCAACTCCTAAAAGATTGGTCCATACCTAACTTGGTCAAAGATAACCTAATCCCTATTCATGTTTTCCTTATAATGGCCCAGAACCGTTGGAACTTAAATCTTAGGTTTGCAATGATTAAAGTTAGTCTTATAAACGACCTAGGCCGTTGGAACCTGAACCTCAGGTTTGAAATAAGCTAATCAACTAATCTCTGATGGTCCAGACCATTGGAACTTGAACACCAGAGTCAGGACAAATAAATCAGACGACAATTGATAACTTCTTAACGGTTCAGGCTATTGGAACTTGAACCTCGGGTTCGAAACGAGTTAATTAATTAGTCATATCTAAAAAATACATAACTATCCAGGTCGTTGGAACCCTAACCATAGAGTCGGAATAAATTAGTTAAGTTATATTGGTTAAGTCCAAGATGGTCTAGGTTGTCAAGACCCGAATGTGGGTCTCAGGACAGGTAAAATACCTTCTACAATATTTCCCCTAATGGTCCTGGCCATTGGAACCAGGACTCAGTATTCAACTTAAACTCATGCAGAGTGATAAAACACTTAGTGAATGTTGAGGAAAAATGAATGCATATAGAACGGGAATCATTGCGCAAAAAATAAAATTAGTATAACAGTGCAAACAAATAAATAATTGTCTTGGACGCATTGGCATCCATAAAAATGACACGGGTACAAAAATAGAAAGAAGGAGAAAGAAAGCCCTAACTAAAATACAAAGGCTCCTACCTGGGCTTCATTTTGATTCGGGGTGTCTGGAGCGTTCTCATCCTGTTGATCCCCGGCTAGGAGTACCGCATCAACTTTCAACTTGGCTTTGAACTCATCCCTTTTTGTAGCTAGATCTGGATAAAATAGGAGATTCATGTTCTTATCCTGGAACCAGGCCATGTAAACGGCCTCATCAAAAGTGGCCTCTAGCAATACATCAGCAAGCTCCTTCTCTTTGTGAGCCTCCTCGCTCCGCTTCATTTCCAACTGGGCCATGGCCTCCAGAGCTCGATTCTGCCTCTCGAGAGACACAAACTTTTCTCGCTCCTGGAAAAGTTGGACCACGGCCGCCTCCAAGAGAGCTTTGGTAGAAGCTTCCAAGCTGCGAGCACGGGATAGCTCAATCTCCAGGGACTCCACCACTTTATTGTACTCAGCATCCCTCTTGTGAAAAGCCTCCTTATGTTCGGTCTGAACCCGGGAAACTTCATTGGAGAGGGCCTCCCAGCAGTCTCACGCTAATTGACAGCCCCCTCCAGTTCCATTTGGGTCGTCTTCAGCTTCATCACCATCTCAGCCACCAACTCCGCGTTCTTGTGAGCCAACAACGCATCTTGGAACAAAACAAAATTAGAAATAACACAAAAAAATTAGGGTGATAAAGAAATGAAACCAGGACAGACGTAGGACTTATCGTAGTGGACTGATGACAGATGGTTTAGGATATGAAGAGTGCGTCCTTGTTAGCTAGTGTGGCATAACGCTTGAGCTGGAGGGTGGACATAGTATTCCCCACCTGGGCCAAGGCGAATGACCAGGGCCAAGGCCACCTTGTCCTGCTTATCACGCCATTCGTCCCAAGCCTGGGACACCATCTTCATCCTCTCCTCCCGGAGGATCAAGTCCTCATCCCCAGGAAGAGCGAGATTGATAGGTAGCTCAGGAGCCTCCGAGAGATCCTGGGTGACAATGAGGCTTTCACCAGAAGAGTGCTTCTCGACTAGGGAGAAATCCTTTGTCTTGGTCCTCTTGGCCCACTTCGAGGACTCCTCGGCGACTGGGTCCATTCTCCTATTACTCCCCCCACCTCCTTCTGAAGGCTCCTGCTCCAGATTAATGACCTAGAGAGGAGTAGGTTTGACCGGACACTGCTCAGTCGATGCCGCTGGGACCAACGCTGAAGCCTGAATTCCCTTGGAAGCTCCTAGGTCTAGCTGTGAGTCCCCGAGGATCATCTCAATTATATTCTTCCTAGCTGGACCCTTGGCAGCCTTTTTTATAGAAGCCTTGGCGGCAACAGCTCTGGCCGCAATCATCTCTTTCATCTTGGCCACTGGGTTCAACATGTCTGGGTCACCTGAAATGGGAACAAAAAGAAAAATGATCAGTAACGTAAAAGAATGGGGGTGACAGACAAAAATAAAGGAAACAATTAAGTCTAAAGTCCTCCGGGACAAACCCTCATCCATGGAATGGGCACGACTCAACTCTCCTAGTGCAAAAGAATGAATTCAGTCCCCCATGTCATCCAGGTCCAAAAAGCTACTGTATTGAAGGAACAAGGACGAGTACATAAGGGTCAGCATGTCTATAGCAATGGGGCAAGGAAGCTCCACATTGCTAACATTCCCGGTCAAATACTCTCGGTATTGTTTCCTATTCCTAATTAAGCCCTCAATATGAGGGGCATAAGTTAAAACTGCAAGCATTTTACCTTGCCCAGAAATGCTAGCCCTGGGAGCCCCAGTGTTGGGCTGCCTCCCCTCGAGAAGGGCATCCAGCTCCTTGGACGCGGCCCTGTCTGCAAGGCCCGCCTGCTCTTTTCTCTTCTTCTCCGCATCAACCTTGACCATGGCCTCCACCGCCTCAATATGAATAATGACCAGCTTCTCTCTCAAGACAGGATCCCTCTCGCATTGTAGCCCACAAAAGCTAGGGGCATCTATCGACTAGTTCGCAGCAATCCACTTGACCAGCCGAAGGTTCTCCATGGTCACGAAGCCCCCCACATCCAGCTCATCGGCATTAAGAGTGGCATAGTACTTCTTTCGATCCAGGATCGATTTACGGAGCCAAGTTTAAGCGTAAGGGTCTGTTCATAGAAACGTAAGTTTATAATAGACTAAATAAAGGGCCAGATGAAAAATGAAGAAGGGTGACTTACCCACGCGCTGAAAGTCCAGCACTAGGATGGGGTTCTCCTCGAGGAGGAACCCGGATGTCATGAACCAGTAATGTCTGACATTTAAGGGATGTTTCCACGTGCTGAATGGAGCCGGACAAATGCCACGGACCTTCAGCCTATAGAGATCATCCTACGTCTTGTCCTTAGCATTAAGTTGCGGCCCCATCTTGTAAAAATACAACACCTCTGTGGGGGTAAGTTCCTGGATCTCCTTCGAAGTGCAGAATATGTACCATCCTGCAAGCAACTTATACGCTTGGAGAAGAAGCTGAAAAGGTGTGATCCCCACAAACTTGAGGAAGCGCGTGAAGTAGTCGTGGAACGGGAGTATAGCTCCTGAACTGATATGGCCTATGCTCCAGGCCCTGAACATGCCCACTCTGGTGTGAGCTTTCTCTTCCTTTCGGGCCAGTTTGTTGTAAAAGAGCCTTGGAGTCGACTCCACTCCAAGGGCCTTCTTTAGTTCATTCAGGATCCGGTAGTTCCGAAACTCGTTCTTTTCCCCGTCCATTTCCCACGTGTTTCCAATGGGAAGTTTGGTCTCCTCCAGGACTACAGGGCCCGCTTGAACAATGTCCTCCGCATACAAAGTAACGTTGTAACTCATGATCAGAGACCTGGAAGTGACAAGGAAAACGAGAATCAAGTAGTTAGCACCAAAAGTGAAGAAAACTGGTTAAGGTACAGGGATTCTCCTAAAACTGCTTGGAGAGGTCCCCTCCAGACCCAGATCAAGGACCAATAAAGATCCCAGGATCTTAAGTCGGGAACTAAATGCCAAGAGTTTTTCTAAGTTACCCAAACAGTGTTTAGGCATCTGAATTGATTTGAAACAACCCAAATGTGTGGTATGAGGCATCACCCAAACACCCTACTGTTCATTTTTATCACTATCCTACCTAGAACAGCCCTACACGATGGTCGCGGCCCTAATGGTCTTACAGTTGCAGAAACAACATGATGATATAAATGACCAAAAAGGAATATAAAAGAGGAGAAAATGACAAGAAATCTTACTGTGAGATATTGAAGTTGGGATTTGTTGAGTTTCAGGCGACAACGTTGGCAGGATTTTGGTCTTGAACTGGAGGAGATGAAGTAGCAGCTCGTCAGCACTCTCAGACGAATAGACCGGGACAGAGTCATCGACTTGATAAGTTGAAAAATACCCCGTCAGAAACAAATGACCACGAAGGAATAGTAATCCCCAGAGAATCTCGTCGGCAATTTCAGACATACAAAGCTCTGGCTCTCTGCTCTCTAGATTGAGAATGTGGGATATGTAAAATGTAGAAATGAGCCTGTTGAGGTATTTATAGGATATAAATCCACTTTTTGATCCAACGGTCCATAATAGGGATCCCAAGATTATCCCCATCCGATAGTCCCAGACGATGCATGGGCATTAATTGGCCCAATCGAGTACTAAATTGTGGATTTGTCAATCCATGATCCGCGCCTACCTCATCTAATGGTCCACATCAAAAATCCCAAAATTATCCATATCCAACGGCTCCGGATAATACAGAAGCATTAAATAGCCTACTCGAGTGCCCAAAGCACCTTTTTCGTATAGACGAGACGCTTTGAGACGTGTGCTGACACCCATCGGTCACCTAGGTAATCAAAAGATTCTCTCCATATTTCTAAGGCAAAAGTGGTAAACACGCACCATCAACCTGGTAACACGTGTCTAGGATGTTAGAATCTGAAAGGACAGGGATTGCCCAAATGGCCCCCAAGTAAATGAACCCAAGTCCTAGTAAACAAATCGGGACTTGAGAAAACGAACTAGGACATTTATGATTGAACTGGGGGAAGGAATGCAAGTCTCCACCGTGCAACACATGGATGAAGACTTGAGGGGTAAATGTTATCCATATTTTCCACTTAAGACACGTGGCAAGGCCAAACAGGCCCATGCATCCTCAAAAGAGGTCTGGGCCCAACCTGGGCCCAGTGATCAATGAATCAGGAAACCCTGACGGCCCGGACCATACTAAGCCAGATGACGGACAAGTAGCATAAGCATAGTAAGGGGCCAAACCCAAGGTGCAGACCCATATTGTCTCTGTGACCACTTTCAACTTACATCATCCGGGATCTCAATGGTGATGGCGGATGGCTCACTCCAGGAGACGGAACCCATTAGGTGGGATCCAAGAGAAGATGTCGTCAACAAGGTATCCGCCTTGGTAAATGAACCTGGGTCCTGGTAAACGAAGCAGGACTAAGGTAAACGATCCCGGGTATTTGTAAATGAACCTGAACCATACGTCCAAATAGGGCAAGCCTCGTCTTCCTTGATGTTGACGTGTTCCCAAGAAATCCAGAGATTGGTCTCCCTAACTAACCTGCAGAATGGGGAACACACGAAATGTACACTATTCCTATGAAATAGTACTACCACTACTCTGACAGATCTTGTCCCCAGGATCCCCTTAGTGGCCCACATAGATCAGTCCGTACTAACGAACAAAGGACAATTATAAGGCTTGGCAACGCCTAAGCTGGCCCAATGGGCCCAGATTAACAATATATAATTACGTTATATTCTTTGTATTATGGCTCCGTTAGGAAGAAAATTGTAATTACATCCCTATTGGGCCTGGATTAGTCCGGCCCGAGCTACTTGACTGCCTATAAGTAGGACCAGTTGTGCACTGTAGTAGGGATCCTAGATTTTCTCTTGTAAGCAAAAACTCTACTGAATTTGTAGAAAACTCCATTGTCAAAACTCTCTAAAGCCTAATACTAGTGACTTGTGGACTAAGGCTCATTAACGCCCCAACCACGTAAAAACTATGATTGTTCATCTCCAATCTTTTCTTTCCAGCTCTTATTTCATAATATATTTATAGTTTTCGAAAAACTCGGTAAACAAGAAGGATGTAAACTTATATTGAACTAAACACGAGAGTATTAAAGTGCGTTTGGAAAATCTACCTTGTGATTGGCATTGGATGTAATTCAGAGTAATTACTAGATTTGACATGTTTGTTTAAACAGATAATTACATAGTAACCATCTAATTGGAAGTAACCAAAGTATCCCATTTACACTCACTTAAGAATTTGGTGTAAATACATAGTGTAATTACTAAATATTATCAATTTAAATATTAATTATATGATGATATTATTTTACTGTGTAGTTACTACCACTTGCCATCCAAACATACATTGTGTTTTAAGAGCATGTTTAGAAGTCACTTTATAATTATTAGGCTGTGTAATTACTAGGGTAGTAATTACATAGCCTAGTAATTACACTTTATTTTAAAATTGGGTTTATACCTTTTTGGACCCTGTGTTTTGTCTCATTACCTATTTGGACCCTGTGTTTTGATAAATTACTTTTTGGACCCTATGTTTTGTAAAATGGTTAAAATAGAACCCTAAACCCGATTTTGGTCAATGTTTTCTCAACTAAAATCACAAATACTTTACCAAACTAACAATTCAGAACAAAAATAAAATCATTCTATTTAAAAACTATGTTGTTATATTCAATTTTTTCTTCATCAAAATTGAGTTTAGGGTTCTATTTTAACCATTTTACAAAACATAGGGTCCAAAAAGTAATTTGTCAAAACACAGGGTCCAAACAGGTAATGGGACAGGTAATGGGATAAAACACAGGGTCCAAAAAGATATAAGCCCTTTAAAATACAATGTGTGTTTGGATAACAAGTAGTAGTTGTTTACTGAGTTTTTCAGAAACTAGAAATATAATGAGAAATAAGAGCTAGAAGAAAGGATCAAAGATAAACAAACATAAGTTTTACATGGTTGGGGCGTTAATGAGCCTTACTCCACGAGTCTCTTGTATTAGATTTTAGAGAGCTTTTGACAATGGATTTTTCTACAAATTTGAGCAGAGTAATTGCTTACAAGCGAAAATTTGGGATCCTCGCTACAGTGCACAACTGACCCTATTTATAGGCAGTCAAGTGAAGTGAGCTTGGGCCGGACTAATCCAGGCTCAATAGGGATGTAATCACAGTATACTCACTAATGAAGTCATAATACAACGAATGTTACATAATAAAATGTAGTAATCTGGGCCCATTGAGCCGGCTTGGGCATGGCCAAGACAGCTGCCCATAGTATGTTAGCACGGACTAGTCCGAGTGGGCTTCTAAGGAGATCTTGGGGGATAGGATCTGTCAGAGTAGTGGCAGTACTATTTCCTAGGAACGGTGTACGTTCCGTGTGTACCCTCTTCTATAGGTTAATTAAGGAGACCAACTTCTGTGTTTCTCGGGGACATGTCAACGTTAGGGAAGATCAGGCTTATCCTACCCGGATGTCTTGTCCGGGTTCATTTACTAATGTCCCGGTTTATTTACTGGAGTCCTGGTTCGTTCCCTAGAACTCGGGTTCATTTGCCAAGATAGACATTGTGACACTGAATATCTCCCCTGGATTCTTGACCAGGTCTAATTCTATTGACTAGTTAGTATGCCATTTCTATTGGCATCCTGGAGGATACATGTAGGTTGGGACCGGGAAGATGAATCGAGCCTGCATCTTAGTCCCGGTTCCTTCGTTATGGTCGCGCCCATCGAAAGTTGTTGGGCTCGATGACGATTGGGCTATCAGGACTTCTTCCTTCCCTGTTCATTAGGCTCCGGATGGGCCCGGACCCCTTAAAGAGGGTCCACAGACCCATTGAGTCAGGCCACGTGTCACGGGTGGAAAACAGGGATAACAGTAGTTATGTTTGATAGTAGTAATTACACAATAGAATATAATATTATGTAATAACTATTATTTAAAACTAATAATATATAGGAATTACACTCAATTTTCATAGGGATCACGAGAATTTGAGAGTGTAATTGGGGCACTTAAATTACCTTTAATTATATGGTTATCGTGTAATTAGTTGGTTAAACAAACATGTTAAATCTAGTAATTATCTTGAATTATACTGAATTCCATTTACAAGGTGACTTTCCAATCGCACCCTAAAATAGAGGGTGGTTACTAGGCTATTTAATTACTACCTAGTTATTACACAACCTGCTAATTATACAATAACCACTACTACAAAAACACCCTTTTAGGAGTCTTTTTTAGGACACTCACCTAAATGCGAGTCCTAAAAAAACTCCTGGAATCTTTAGGACTCACGGAGAAAGTCCTAAAAATTATGTGTCCTAAAAGTTTGAATTTTTTTTTAACAAACACCTCCTGGACTTTTTAGGCGTGTCCTAAAAGTTTGAATTTTTTTAACAAAATTTTTATTATTATTTATCAAAAAAAAAAACAAAAAAAAATCACTCAGCCCCTTTTTCTCTCTCTCTCTCTCTCTCCTCGGTTCCCTGTGTCTCTCTCTCCGGAAGTTCCATCTCTCTCTACCTCTCTCTCCTTGCGTCGTCACTGCCAAGGCCGAACACCCGTCGTCCCGTCTCCAACCACCACCACGCGTCACACCATTGGAAGCGCCGTCCCCCGAAACCTCCGACCAATGAAGATGAACACCTCACGTGCGACCTAAGGCCCTGAACAGGGCACTCGAAGTTCGGTCGTTCATGGGTTTCTCCCAAAATTTCTAGGCATATTCCTGCCACCTCGAGCCACCACGAGCTGAACCACCACCACTGTAACGCCCTGCTAATTAGGGTCTATTACCAAGTGTGTTTAAGACTAGTGCTGGACTTGCTAAACAAGTCATTTAGACTAAACATGTGATTAAGCCACTACAGGTTTAGGTATTTAAAATTTTGGTCAAGTCATAACCATTTCATTAAACCCCAAAACATGTTCTTTACACAGGATCTCAAAAACATTAGTGTAAAAACAAGTTACAACATCCAAGTTACATAATAAGCCGACCTAGGCGGCAAAAGGTGGGTTCAACCCTAGCTTCCTTAAGTATCTCGGTCTTGGTGGTCGAGCAGACTGCATATGTACATGTCACTACTATCGCCCTCCGACTCATGGCTGGTTGAGCTTTTCTTTACCTTTACTTGCTCCTCAAAGCACCCGTGAGCCAAAAGATTCAGAAAGAAAACATATTAAATAATTCACAGAGTAATATATTTGCCAAACAATAATAACTGAATTCGATATACTCATTATACAAATCAACAACCATAGAGACGCACAAGTGCGTGTCACACTTTCTTTCAATTTTTTTGGCATCCGAGCTAGTCAAGTGTGTGTCGCTCTCCCAGGGTTGCCCAACCATGGTGGCCTGCACTCCACGTGCATAATGCCAATCTCAGCTTATAAGCCAAGTCCTACTCATCCTCGACTCATAAGTCAAGCCTCATAAGCCCTCGACTAATAAGTCCAAGCTTTAAGACCCACACCTTATAAGACGAGTCTCTCAAAATCCAATGTACCCTCGACTAATAAGTCAGTCTCCAACTAACATCCTAATAATCCCCTAATTTATAAACCGAGTTCTCTAGTCACAACAGACAATCACATATTTCATTTATCACACATACATACAGATACAATGTATTATAATACACTCAAATAACATACATAGGCATAATCATTATCATACGCATTTAAGTCTGCTTAACCAGACACTCACAAACATAATTATAATCATGCTCATTAACAGGGCCAAAGCCTTAATCATGTCTATATTTAACCATTGAGCCAAGCCCTAATCACACATTCACATACTGGGTGCAGTTTTCTTACCTTCGGTCCAAATGCAAGCTACTATCGACAATCCTTGTAATGTCCCAAATTTCCTAATAAGCTTAAGACCTTGATTAGGAGGCCGAGAGGGCCATAATTGATTTATTATGCTATTAAATGACAATATGCATGTTTCAATGTATTAAATATCCATGTGACCTATTTTTGAGTAATTGGGTGATTTTCATATTTTGGCCATTTCGGGCATATTTGGCATATATGTGATATGTGTGTGGTGCTTTATTATTATTTGGTTATGCTAGGGTTAATCAGCACGAGACGTTCCTAGGAGGTAAGCTAGTGGATTAGTCACAATGGGATTTATTCTTGACTTAGAGTGAGTCAAGGGGTATTTAGAGCATTACCGGGTTTTTGGGTAATGGGAATAAGTATTTGATGATAAATTGGGAGTTAGTAAGATCAGGGGGAAATTCTAGAGGTTTTGACTATTTTGCCCTCGGGGATGTTTTCGGGACCCTGAGCGTTAGGATTTGTTTGAGGCTACTTAAGCTTGAAGTAACCTATTAAGAAATAAAAAGAACATTCAGTAAGTTCTCTCTCCCTCTAAGTTCCATTTTCGTCACCCGATCACATTTTTGAAGGAAACTTGAGTTTTAGGACTCGGATTCAAGTGAGGATCGAGGCATAACAATTCTAGGGAAGATTAGAAGCTTATTAGCCATAGGATTTAGTTGGGAACAACTCAATCGGAGGTAATTCAAGTTTTAAGTTCTAAGTTTTTTTAAAGTTTTTAAGCTTGAATTTGACTTTGTGTTTTGATGAGTTTTTGATTGATTTGAGACTTGGGTTTTGTTGGTTTTGGATCATGGGGATGTTTGGGAACTTTGATTTTGGGATTTGGAGATGTTAGGACAGGTTTTTGAAAGGTTTTAAAAGTGAAAAATCAGGGAAAAATGGCTGGTTCAAGGTTGGTCCGCGACCTTGTTCTTGGGCGACGTGGCCCAGGCTCGAAGAAGCAGGTGGAGAATTTTCAAAGGGCTAGGGGTCGCTGCGCTTGAATAGGGGGCCGCGGCTCTTGGTGCCATTTATGGCCAAATTGATGTTTTGATTAGGGAAACTAAAACCTTAAGCCTCAGGATCGTTCCTACTACCCGGTTTTATGGGTTCGATGTCCCGGAGGCTAGGTCTTGGTTCTGGGATTGTTTTTAGAACTTGAACTTATTGGATCACCGTTTATGGTTGTGACTAGGTTATCACTAGAGGCTTGGAACCAGGATCGTGCTTGTGGCTCATTTTTTGGTAACCTGTGCTTGGACCAAAGGAAAGAAAACTGCACCCTGTGTATGTGACATGCATGGTTATTCTTGATTCATATTGAATGTTTAAATGTGATGCATGTGATGCACGAGAAACATGTGATTAGGGCATGCCAATTGGCTTAGACCCCGGTGGGAGGTCTACCAATTCCCAAGTGTTATTGGATAGAATGGAATCCATCTTATCATTGATGGCTTCTTTCCAACATGCATTATCTCTCGATTGCATATCTTCTCTATAAGTCTTAGGATCATCCTCAACGAGAAGTACAATAGGAATTTTCCTAATAACTTCCTCTTTATTTCCTTCTACCATGTAGAATGAAATTCGTTGAGAATCTATCTCATCCACTACTAGACTTTTATGATTTTTAAGCCTTTTACTTCATCTAGGTTCAAAGGGTTACTTTACATCCTTTTAAGAATTCTCCTCTTGAGAATCAACTTTGGATGTAGAAGCTTGAGAATTGTTTTCATATAACAAATTCTCCTTTAGAAATGTTGAAGCTTGAGAATTGTTGTCACATAACATATTCTCAAAAAATTCAACTTCTCTAGATTCAATCACAATATTAGACTCTAAGTCTAATAGCCTATAAGCTTTACTATTGTTGGCATAACCAACAAAAGCACACTTTATGGCTCTTGAACCTAATTTTGTTCTATTAGGTTCGTTTTTCTTGCAATATGCAAGACACCCCCACACTTTGAAGTACCCTATGTTGGGTTTTCTTCCTTTCCATAACTCATATGGAGATATCTCATTTTTCTTCATCGGTATTCGATTAAGAATGTGACAAGCGGTTAAAAGCGCTTCACCCCATAAGTTGAAGTTCAACTAAGAAAACACCAACATAGAATTTATCATCTCTAGATAAGTCTTATTTTTCCTTTCGGCAACACCATTGTGTTGTGGTGTATAAGGTGCAGTGCACTCATGAAATATACCATTTTCTTCACAAAATGTATTGAATTCATTAGAGAAGTACTCTCCTCCTCTATCACTTCTTAGCACCTTAATCTTTTTATTTAGTTGATTTTCAACTTCTAATTTATACAATTTAAAAGCATCAAAAGTTTCATCTTTATGATTTAAAAGAAATACATAGGTATATCTACTAAAATCATCTATAAAAGTAAGAAAATACCTTTTACCACCTCTAGTTAAAACACCATTTAATTCACAAAGATCACTATGGATTAAATCTAGTAAATTAGATGATATTTCTACACTAGGAAATGGTTTCTTAATCATTTTTTTCTTAACACATGTTTCACATTTACCATAGTTTTTAATATTGCATGCAATCTGTTATCCAATAAATTAGCATTTGTGACGTGGCAAATAATCTCTTAACACGTGGCTGATACCTGGGAGCGTCTGCCAGAATATCGACCAGGAGGCACACCAGAAGCAGGGCAAGCCTGTCTTACTCGCGACCAGTCTCTGGTCGGTAGTTCCGCAAACAAGGCAACATTTATGGGAAGATCTTTATGAATCCCGAATTTATCTCATGTAATCTTCGGAATATCGCAATATTCAGGGGACTATATCTGTAACAATCTTTTGTAACCCTCCTTGGGCCTATAAATAGCAAGAGATGGCTCAAGGAAAGGGACTTTTGGCTTCTGAATCATAGGAATTATAGAATTTCTCTTAGCAAACTTGTATGGTTTGTCAGAAGTGTTGAAACTCATTGAACTCAAGTTCTCTGATCACACTTCTGATTATATATCAATACCATTCTAAGTGGACATAGGTCATTACCAGATCCTGGGGCCGAACCACTATAAATCACTGTGTTTTCTTTACTTTTGTCATCACGTTATTCTCTTTATATTCGTCCATATAATTCATATTTTGACTCCGTGTCAGTTGGCTAAATCGTGGGTCAACACAATCATACCACATTTAACTACTCTTTTCATGGTTGAAAAACCTATATGTGATGTTCTAAGATGCCACAAAAATAAAGAATCATACTCAAAAATATAGGCGGAATTAGAATTTTTATTGATAACATTGAAAGTTACATCATTAGTGCACAATTTAACCATACCCTCACAAGAGTACCCCTTTCCCAAAAATACATTTGATTTGGTAAGTATAAGTTTACTGGACTCAAAAACGGCTTTAATGCCGGACTTGCCAAGCAAATCACCACTTACCAAGTTTTTACTCATTTCGGGAACATAAAGTACATTCACCAATGTAACTTTCTTATCGGAGGTGAAGAAGACTTCAATTGTACCTTTGCCAAGTACCTTGGATTTGCCCTCATTTCCCATTTGAATCTCATGGTTTCCCTTTGACTCTTCAAAGGTCTTGAACAATGATTTGTCATAGGTGACATGGACGGTGGCACATGTATCATACCACCACCCTTTCACCTTGCCTTGGACCGCATTCACCTCACTAAGGGTAGCAACTATGTTTTCCTCTTGAGTTGCGTTCACCTTAGGTCCTTGTTGGTCTTTTCTATGCCTACACTCTCTAGCATAGTGACCCTTTTTCCCACACACAAAGCAAGGACCTTTCTCGCCCTTAAACTTGTTTGGGTTGGTTTTTGGACCCAAAGGTTTCTCGTTACCCTTTTTCCCTTTGTTTTTGGGATGTTTTTGTTGTGACACCGCATTTTCTTTGGAAGTCTCTCCATTAGACCCCTCCACAAGTTTATCTCTACATATCGATTCCTCTTCAATTCAAATATGCTTTTGGATGTCCTCCAAAGAATAATCCTAAATTTTATGAAGGATTTTTTTCCTATAGCTCTTCCAAATTGGTGGTAATTTAGCCACTATAGCACCAACTTGAAAGGCCTCGGAAAGTTCAATCTTTAAAACTTTCAGTTTGTTAACAATTATTTGCAATTCATGAATTTGAGGAAGAATAGGTTTATCACCAAAAAATTTGAAATCAAAGTATTGAGATATCAAAAACTTTTTGGTACCTTCCTCTTCCTCCTTGAACTTTTTCTCAAGTGCATCTCATATCTCCTTGGCCGATTTGGTCTCGGTGTAGAGGTCATAGAGCCTATCGGATAGGGTGTTGAGGATATGACCCCTAGTCAGGAGTGTCCTTGTCGGATGGCGTTGGGAGAGGTTCTATAGTGGATTCTAGAATGTAGGCGATTTTTTAGAGTGGTCAAAAGGAATCTCACCTTGTCTTGCCACCTATCAAAATTGGGCCCATCAAACCTATCCAATCTCACTAGGTCTTGATTCATGATTTTGATGGTCTTACCTTCCATTGAAACAAACAAAGGGATAAACTTTTGAATGTTAGGAAAAAAATAGATTGCCTCAATGGAAATAGGTAAGAATATTACAACTCTAGACAATATATTACAAATAAATATTGATTGATTGAATAAGGTTACAACTCTATAACTGAAAATACAAATGTTGATGCGGTTCTTCGCCAACAGGTAATTAAGAAAATAAGAGAAAGGGATTAGTGCTTAATAATGAACCGAAACAGATGAATGATCTTAAAATGGACTGATGACACAAACACGTTTTTAGGTGGTTCAAAGGTTAAAATCCTTCTACTCCACCAGCCAATATTATTGCTATATTTCTGGTATTCTCTACAGGGTATTTCGTTACACAATAGAATCCAACCCTTTGCAACTCCCAGGGTCTCCATATTTATAGGAGAGGGAACCTGGGAGTTGGTAAGGGGGGTCATCCCGTGACCTTCTGACCCATCATGTCACTTCTATGACATTCATGTAATTCCTAAAGCCTGACAAATGAAGTGTGGCCTAATCAATAGGTAAGGAGGATAATGGGCTGCACGGCCCAACCCAGTCGTGGGTGCTTGAATACGCACGTTCCTGCTACGTGTCCGAGAATTCAGGGATATATCAAACACGTGATGTCTGATATATGCACGTTTACATTGCGTGGTTGACTTTATAAGGAGTCACGGCTTCCCACTCCAGCTCGTACCTCGAGCTGGATGCCTTCTTGGCTTGCGGTCTTCATATCCCTGTCTCGACCCTTAAATAATCTTGGTCAACCTTGGGTTATCTCGAGCTAAGAGGTAGGTCCTTACAACAGCAGCTCCGACCATGTGGCTGATATAATTATGCCACATCTTATCTTGCTAATAGCCCGTGGAAAATTAGGGCGTACATGTGCCCCCAAGCCTCTGCTCGTGGCACACGACACCATCTGGGGCCACAGTGGGGGCTTTTAGGCTTCTCCATGGACTCTCCATATTGAACCAACTTCTAAGTTTTAGGACGACCTGGTTATATCCAGGATAGGACTTAGTTTGTGTTAATCCTTTATCAATATGTCGTGTTTTTTAAGAAAAACATCGACCGATCGATTTGAATCAACTTCTAAGTCTTTAAGGCGGCCTGGTTATATTATCCAGGTACCATATGCCCCCCCAAGTAATTAGGAAAGGGTCTTTCGTGGTTACTTGAGATTACATTCGCAAATATACACAATAATGAAAGAAGACTTGATTCTCATTGCTTAATACATAAGAAATGGCCTTTCTAAGTAAGCCTTACAAGGGTGTCACTGATAATATTTCTTTAAATGGATGGCGTTCCAAGCTCGTGGGACAGCTTCTCCATTAAGCCGGGCTAACTTATATGTTCCTTCCTTTATGACCTCGATTATTTGATAAGGCCCTTCCCAGTTCGGTCCCAAAACTCCTTCTTTGGGATCCTTGCCGGCTAAGAAGATTCTCCTGAGGACCAGATCGCCAATGCTAAAAGCGCGTTTTCGGACTTTTGAGTTGAAATGACGCGTAACTTTTTGCTGGTAATGTGCGAGCTGGAGCTGTGATTCTTCTCGCCTTTCGTCAATCAGGTCGAGGGATGAGCAAAGTAGCTCATGATTGCGATCCTGGTCATATGCCTTGACTCTATGCGAATATACCTTTAACTCAACAGGGAGGACTGCCTCGCTCCAAAAATTCAGGGAGAAAGGAGTATGACTCATGGGAGTCTGATGCGAGGTCCGGTATGCCCACAGAACCTAGGGGAGCTGTTCTGGCCAGACCCCCTTGGCCTCGTCTAGTCTCTTCTTAAGGCTCGCCTTTAGCGTCTTATTGACAGCCTCGACCTGGCCATTTGCCTGGGGATAGGCCACGGATGAGAAACTTTTCACAATTCCGTATTTTTCGCAAAATTTGGTGAAGAGGTCGCTGTCGAACTGAGTCCCATTGTCGGATACGATTTTCTTGCGCAGCCCGAATCGGCAGATAATGCTCTTGACCACGAAGTCGAGGACTTTCTTGGAAGTTATTGTTGCCAAAGGTTCTGCCTCAACCCACTTCATGAAGTAGTCGATGGCCACCATGGCGTAGCGGACCCCGCCCTTTCTAGTAGGGAGGGTGCCAACCAAGTCGATTCCCCAGACCGCAAATGGCCATGGGGACGAAATCATCTTCAGCTCGACTGGGGGAGCTCGGGCAACTGTGGCGAATCACTGGCACTTGTCACATTTCTTGACGTATGAGATTGATTCCTTTGATAGAGTGGGCCAGTGATACCCTTGCCTTAAGACTTTTAGGGCCAAGTTTTTCCCCCTAGTGTGATCCCCGCAAAAACCCTCATGCACCTCCTGCAGGATGGCCTTTGCTTTGCATGGAAGAACACATCGTAGGAGAGGTAGGGAATGCCCACATCGGTACAACACCCCATCTATTATCGTATACCTTGGAGCCTGATACAGTACCCTCCGTGTGTCATTACGCCCCTCGGGTAACTTTCCTTCGGTGAGGTACTCGAGGATGGGAGTCATCCAGGTCGGTCTGGCATCGATCATCTCGACCTCCGCCCCGACCTCTTCTATACTTGGTTTCTCCAGGAACTCTATCGGTACTAACCCCAGAGCCTCCGTCTCTACGGAGGTAGCGAGCTTTGCGAGAGCGTTTGCGTTAGCGTTCTACTCTCAAGGTATCTGCTCGATTGAGCCTCGTTCAAATGCGGATAGTTCGACTTTTACCTTGGCCAGGTAAGCAGCCATCTTGGCTCCCTGTGCTTGATACTCACCTAGCACCTGGTTTACCACGAGCTGGGAATCGCTGAAGCATTTAACGGAGCTGGCCTTCAGCTCTTGGGCTATCCTTAGCCCGGCCAGCAAAGCTTCGTATTCTGCCTCGTTGTTGGAGGCCTAGAATCCGAATCTCAAAGCCGAGTGGAATCTATGTCCTTCTGGGGATATCAAAATGATTCCAGCCCCAGAGCCATTCTCATTGGATGAGCCATCCACGAAGATCTTCCATGACGCCTGGGTCGAGGTGACCTGGGGTGGCCCTTCCACAGGATCCTCCCTGAATCCTGTGCACTCTACCACAAAATTAGCCAGGGCCTGACTCTTTATAGCAATTTATGGGGTGTACAAAATCTCGAACTGACTAAGTTCGATAGCCCATTTCAACAGGCGTCCCGATGCTTCAGGTTTTTGCAAAACCTGCCTTAAAGGTTGATCGATCATGACGTGTATTGAGTGGGACTGGTATCGAGATAAGACAAAATGCCAACTTTTCCATCAACGGGTATCGAGATTTGGCCCCGAGAAATCTCTTGCTGATGTAGTAGACCAGTTTCTGAACCCGGTCTTCTTCACGGACCAATACAGTACTAGCTGCATCCTCTGTGACAGCTAGGTAGAGGAAAATAGGCTCTCCTGCCTTTGGTTTGGATAATACGGGTGGCTTGGCCAGATATTCCTTCAGGTCGAGGAAAGCACTTTCGCACTCCTCTGTCCATTCTAATTTCTTATTTCCTCGGAGCAAGTTGTAGAACGGCAGGCACTTGTCGGTGGATTTTGAAATAAACCGACTAAGGGCCGCCAGCCTTCCTGTCAGGCCTTGAACGTCCTTATGCGACCTGGGTGAGGGAAGCTCGAGCAATGACCTGATCTTATCGGGGTTCGCCTCGATTCCTCTAGTGTTGACAATGAAACCCAGGAATTTTCCAGACGCGACCCCGAAAGTGCACTTCTGAGGGTTAAGCCTCATGTCGTATTCTCTTAGTATCTTGAAGCATTCTTCCAAGTCGGAAACATGGTTACCGGCAGTCTTTGACTTGACCAGCAAGTCGTCAACATACACTTCCATGTTCTTCCCGATCTGGTTGGCAAACATTCTATTCACTAATCTCTGGTACATAGCATCGGCGTTCTTCAGTCCGAACGGCATGACCTTGTAACAATAGACGTTAGTTGGGGTCATGAAGCTAGTGTGCTCCTGGTCCACCGGGTTCATGGTGATCTGACTGTAACCTGAGTACGCGTCCATAAAGGACATGAGCTCGTGCCCCGCCGTGGCGTCCACCAATTGGTCGATCCTTGGCAAGGGAAAACAGTCCTTGGGGCAGGCTTTGTTCAGATCGGAGAAGTCGATGCAGGTTCGCATAACCGGAAACTTGGCGACCCAAACCAAAAACTTGGCTTCGCGGATAAAGCCGCATTTCTTGAGCCGGGGTACTTCTTCTTCTAAGGCCTCAGCCCGAGTTGTTCCCAGTGCCTCTGTTTATGGGACTTTGCAGGAACGCTCTTATCCAAATGAAGGGTGTGCATGATGACATTTTGACTGATTCCCACCATGTCCTCGTGTGACCATGCAAACATGTCCAGGTTATCCTGCAGAAACTTGATCAGCTCCGCCTTCCTCTTGTCACAGAGGTTTTTCCCAAGCTTAACCATCCGTGAAGGATTTTGTGGATCGATATTTACTTCCTCGAGCTCTTCAATAGCTTGGAGCTTGAACTTGTCCTCACCTATTCGGGGGTCAATATCCTCACTTAGGATGATACATTCCCCCTCGGTGCTCTGAGGTTTTTCAATCTCAGGATTAGGCTACGGTTCCTGAGATTCCTCTTCTCCACCTTGGATGGCCATCGTCAACTGCCCGAGTTTCGATTTTCCCTTCATGGAAATGCTGTAGCATTCCCTGGCAGCAAGCTGATCACCACGGACCATGCATATTCCTGTGGAAGAAGGGAATTTCAGCGCGAGGTGGCTAACGAAGGTGATGGCTTCGAAAGCTATAAGTGTAGGTCAGCCCAAAATGGCATTGTATGCAGCGGGGCAGTCGATGACCACGAACTCGAGGAGCTTTGAGACTGTCTGAGGTCCCTCTCCTAAGGTGATCACCAGCTCGATCATCCTTATTGCCGCTGATCCTTCTCCCGAGAAACCATACAGCATCATGGAGGTCGCCTTCTGCTCGGCGACAGTCAAACCCATCTTCTCCAGAGTGGATCGGAATAGAAGGTTTACCAAGCTCCCATTATCAATCAGCACTCTCCTGACCCTCCGATTAGCGAGCTACACTGCTACGACCAGAGGGTCGTTATGAGGGAACTGAACGTGGCTAGCATCTTCTTCAGTAAAAATGATTGGTTGCCTTTCCAATCGCTGCTGCTTTGGCAGATGCTGCTCGGGGATGAAATCCACTCCATTATGAGCCTTGAGTTCATTGACGTACCTCTTTTGGGCACCTCTGCTCATGCCATCCAAGTGCGGACCTCCCGAGATTATGGATATCTCTCCTCCTATCATTGGAGGAGGGACGTCTTGATCTATATGAGACCCGGGCAGACTGACCGGGACTTCCGGAGCAGGTCGGCTTGTTGGAACCCTGTTCCGCGCATACTGAGCCAAGGGGGCGTCTCTGATGAGAGTCTCGATCTCATCTTTCAGGTGTCTACAATCATCGGTATTATGGCCAACGTCGTTGTGGAAACGGAAAAACTTGGAGGTGTCTCTCTTCCCCTTCTGATGCTTTAACGGCTCTGGCTTCTTCCAGGGGAGGCGAGCAGAGTTTGCTAGGTAGATGTTCTCCCTAGATTGGGTGAGCTCCGTATAAGTCGCGTAGATCGGCTTAAATTTTTCTACGGACTTATTCTTCTTTGGGCCGTGCTGGTTGCACTCACCGTTCCCCTTTCTCTTGCCTCCACCGAACTGGTTATTCTGTGTAACGTTCTGGGTCGCTGTCACGACCTCCGTTCCCACTCCAGCGGGTTGCTCAGGGACCTGGCTGGTTCCTGCAGCTGAGGCTTGGGCCTCCTCCAAGTTGATCCACCCTTGGGCCCTATTTAGGAATTCATTTACTGAGCTGACTCCCTTCCTTTGTATTTCGTTCCAGAGTTCCCCTCCGACGACGATTCCAGTCCTCAAAGTCATGAGCTTGGAGCTGTCATCTGCGTCTCTGGCTCGAGCAGCGACGTTCACGAACCTGCTCAGGTAAGCCTTCAAAGGCTCATCGGGTTGTTGCCTCACGTTAGCCAGGGAGTCGGCCTTGACGCGAACAGCCTGGGAGGCTCGAAATGCTCTTTTGAAGTCAGCAGAGAAAGTTTTCCAGGAGATGATTGACTGCTTCTTGTTCTGTTTGAACCACTCTCTGGCCGGCCCAGTCAGTGTGGAGGGAAATATCAGACACCTCAGCTCGGGGCCAATGTTGTGGGCCATCATCAGTGTGTTGAACATACCCAGATGATCTAACGGATCTCCGTCTCCGTTGAATTTGGACAGGTGCGGCATGCGGAAACCAAGCGGGTATGTCGTTGCGGCTATACTGGGGGCGAAGAGCTCGAGCTCGTCCCCCGAGTCATATTCGTCTTTTTCTTTTTCCGACAGGAGCTTCCTCATTTGCTCCTCCATCTGAGCCAGGCGCTCAAGGGTCTTGTCCTACTCACCTTGGTTATTTCGGGGTTGTTCAACAGCTCTGGATCCATTGTATATGTTTGGTGGGTTATTCCCCCTCCTATCTTGAGATAGGTTATTTGGGATATTCTTTCCGTTACGTACCTCAGACAGGTCTCCCCCTGAGCGAGCATGGCTGCACCTCCTACTGGGTCTCCTCTATGAGAGTTAAGGTGATTTCGTAGGTCGCCCCTCGGGGTGGCTTGAGGACTTTGCGCCGAGCTTAGGCGCTGGCGCAGGTCTCCGCCAGAAAGGTCACTCCGGCGACTTCCAGTCCAGTAGCTCCCGTTAGAGAAGCTTGGAGCCCGCCTCTGGGGGTGAGGATCTGGGCTTCCTCTAGGCGCCCTGCTACGATGGGAAGGTCCTGCGGATGGCGGGTTTTTCCTACTGCTTCCATAAGATGAAATATCTCGAATAGGCCGAGGAGGAGACAGATATCTTATTGGTGAAGTAGGATGTTTGACCGGGGATGCAATCCTAGTTTCGTCAGGGCGGATCAGGTTAGGTGGGGGCCTTTTGGCCCCGCCAACTTGCGGGCCTTACGCCTGGCGATCTGGACGAGGCACAGGACGTCTGGCCGGGACGGGCTGGTGTTGTGAGCCCTCCCCAGATCTCCTTCTAGAATTCCCTCAAGCCCTCCTGGGCGCGCTCGAGACTGGCTGCGAGCTGGGAGTTGAAGTTCGAACCGAGCGGCTATACTGTTGTTCGGCCCTGGGTATTTCTTCTAAGCTTGCCTCTCGGCGGTGCGATGAGGGAGTGGAGTTGGACGTCGGAGGTCTGACCGAGTGGCTAGGCCTGGACCGATTACCCCGGCGGGACTTACGAGTCTCGCCTTGCCTCTTTCCGACATTAGCGTCAGTTGTAAGAAGGGGTAGTCAGGCCAACACCTCCTTAATCTGCTGATTAGCTTTCGCCAGTTAACTCCTCAGCTGACCGTTCTCCATCTCTACCACAGTGTAAAATTCTGGATTTGGATTAGGTGGCTGGGGTGCCGAACTTCCAGTGTCATCCTGGCCTACTAGCTGCTTGTCCGGCCGCTGCTGAACTTCAAGGTTTTGCTCATCGGAGATGGCGGCATGATGAGCCTCCTGCCCATCATGTTGTTCCGCCTCGTTACCGTGTCTTGATCGAATGGTCACCATAGTTGGATGTTTGTGATAGCACCAATCTAACTAGCTCTCAATGAAAGCACCAGACTGTTGACGCGGTTCTTCACCAACAGATAATTAAGAAAATAAGAGAAAGGGATTAGTGCTTAATAATGAACCGAAACAGATGAATGATCTTAAAATGGACTGATGACACAAACACGTTTTTAGGTGGTTCAAAGGTTAAAATCCTTCTACTCCACCAGCCAATATTATTGTTATATTTATGGTATTCTCTACAAGGTATTTCGTTACACAATAGAATCCAACCCTTTGTAACTCCCAGGGTCTCCATATTTATAGGAGAGGGCACCTGGGAGTTGGTAAGGGGGGTCATCCCGTGACCTTCTGACCCATCATGTCACTTTTGTGACATTCATGATTAATTCCTAAAGCCTGACAAATGAAGTGTGGCCTAATCAATAGGTAAGGGGGATAATGGGCCGCACGGCCCAACCCAGTCGTGGGTGCCTGAATACGCACGTTCCTGCTACGTGTCCGAGAATTCAGGGATATATCAGACTCGTGATGTCTGATATATGCACGTTTACGTTGCGTGGTTGACTTTATAAGGAGTCATGGCTTCCCACTCCAGCTCGTACCTCGAGCTGGATGCCTTCTTAGCTTGCGGTCTTCATATCCCTGTCTTGGTCCTTAAATAATCTTGGTCAACCTTGGGTTATCTCGAGTGAAAGAGGTAGGTCCTTACAACAGCAGCTCCGGCCACGTGGCGTCCACGTGGCTGATATAATTATGCCACATCTCAGCTCGCTAATAGCCCGTGGAAAATCAGGGCGTACAACAAATAAACTAAAGAACAAGAAGAAGAGAAGAAGAATAGAATAGTGAAAAATACAACTCAAAGCAAAATATTACAAGTAAAGTAAAAGTGTTTGAAATAAAGAAAAGAAGATTACAACTCAAAACAAGAAATACAAATAAACAAAAGAAAAGAATATGAAGATGAAGAGAAATAGAATAGAAAGAAAGAACAAACAAACTAAATAGAAACAACTCTCACTCACACTACCAAAGTGAAGAGTGTTGGGGATCACCAACTTGAACAAGGTTTAAAACCTTTGTCCAAAAGCTTATTTCCCCCTAACTCAAGCACTAAGGGATCTCTCACAGATTATAGGAAATGCTTTCTGGAATTATCAAGCCTCAAGGTGTTTCTAGCCAAGTGCTCTAATGGATAGAAATGTTATGTCTTTCAAGTGAGCTATAGGCTCCTATTTATAAAGTTTAGAGACACCCTTTGAATTTCAAATTCCACCAACCCCCATGGATGTTACCAATGTTTAATTGGATTAATATGGAATTAAAAATGAGATTTGGGAGTTATTTGAGTTTTTTGAGCCGTTCAACAAAGATTGAAAAAACTGGAAAAATGGTCAGTTTTGGCCTGTGGCCGCGGCCAGAGACATGACTGCGGCCACTACTCTCTGTCCCACTGGCTGCGGCCACTGACCGTTTTCAGCACTTAAAAATGTGATGTTTTTGCAAATGGTTCCAAACCCTCCCCAAACACATTATTAGGGTTAAAATAATATCTCTAACAGTCATTTCACATATGGCTTTATGAAATTCATCTCAATATTGTGTAACACCAAATTTACACAATAAAGGGTAATATTTGGAAGTTACAAATTTGTAACACCAAATATGTTACATTATTTGGATATATCTCATATATCTAAATATTGTAACTCTCTATTATATGTTACAATATGTGACACTCTTTGTCACATTTATTTAATCTAAAACATTATATTATAATATAATATAACAATATATGCCTAGTAGCATTGCTTACTTGTGTGTGGCACTGAATAACTAGTTAGAATCGGCACTGGTCGCATGTTACTGACCTAAGAGTCAGAAACGGCATAAGCGTCATGAATGCAGAGCCGATAAAAGATTAGATCTAATCGACATCAGCATTGAATGACTCATATGGGGTATGAATGCTGGACCGACCCTAAGTTCAATGAAAATTATAAGTGCTTGTCTAGTCTATGACTAGTTACTCAGAGCCAAGGCCAAAGGCCTAGGTGACTGTTTTGTCACATGGCTAAGGGAGCAGAATCCCATGTTAGTGACTTTGTGGTCACTCGGTAGGTTTATGTTGATGACTATTTCATCAGATACCTATCTTGTTAAAGGTAGTGAAATGATTACTTATGTTTAAAGGTACAGACCCCCTATTAGTGACTTGATAATTAGTCACTCGTTTAAAGGTACAGACTCCCTGTTAGTGACTTGATAATTAGTCACTCGTTTAAAGGTACAGACCCCCTATTAGTGACTTGATAATTAGTCACTCGTTTAAAGGTACATACCCCCTATTAGTGACTTGATAATTAGTCACTCGTTTAAAGGTACAGACCCCCTGTTAGTGACTTGATAATTAGTCACTCATTTAAAGGTACAGACCCCTTGCTAGTGACTTGTTGATCAGTCACTTGTTCATTGTCTGAACTTATTTTCATGCGTGATTAAGGCTGTTATTGCTAGGCATGCACCTTATGATTTGATAACATGTTATTACTGTTCACGAGCATATTGATTTTCTTGCTGGGCTTCAGCTCACGGGTGCTATGTGGTACAGGTAAAGGCAAAAGAAAGCTGGACCATCCTTGAGTTAGAGAGCTTAGGTGACGATGTGTACATATGCGACTACTCAACCGCCACGGCCGAGGGTTGAAGGAGGAACTAGGGTTAAACCCTGCTTTGCCGCTTAGAACAGTTGGTTGTAAATATTTTCTTGTAATAGACTTTTAAATTATATTTTTGGGATCCCAATGTAAACAGTAAATGTTCTAATGAAACATTATATCTTAAACAAAATTTTTAATCCCTAAACCGCTAATCATACTTAGTTACACATTTATGGTCAAATGACTCGATTAGCGAGTTTAGCATTGTTTATAATGCGCACCGTAACGGTCCCTAGAGTGTAGGGCATTACAATCCTTGAGTACGATCCCAGATCTGAGCCCTTAGCGTTGACCTAGTCACAACTATGATAAAGAATTCCATCATCAACAACTGAATAAAGGCTCTCGGATCGAGTCCTCGCCTTTGGGACATCGAATTCCACGAAACACAGTAGTATAATCGATCCCGAGCTCATGAGGTTAAGTTTCCGTGCTCAAAACCTTCTCGAGGTCCAAAAAGTCCTTAAGAGTCGCGACCCCATACTCCCATGCCACGACCTGCCTCCAACAAGAGGCTCAACCTCCCTAAACTTCAGACACGCACCGCAGCCCAACCCTTGTGGCGCCGCGACCCGCCCTTGCCACAGAGCCCAACCTGGCTCCCTTTTGCTCTAGAGGGCTGCGACACACCAAGAACAAAGTCGCAGCCCAGCCCTTCGAACCAAGAATTTATGGGTTTTTCCTGTAGCCCAACCCAACTAAACACAATCTAATTACACTCATTCAATTTAATCCCCATAAACAATATAACGTCTTTCCAGCAACAAAACCTAGCTAAATACTAGATTAAAAACTCATCAACAGTCCAAAATTCATCCCCCAACTATCAAACATGCAAACACTTAAGCCTTCAACCATGGCCACAAAAACATCAAGAAGAAATCAAATTAAACTCTTACCTCAGAGATGAAAACGCCCTTTAACTAATCCTCAAGTTTTCCCCAAGCTCAATCCTCCAATTTCCAAGTTTAGTTCTTCAATTCCTCAAAGTTTATCAACCCACCAAGAGAGAGATAAAGAGAGTTACGGGAGAAAGAAGAAATTATGTTGTTACTCTGTTTCCATCTTACCCTCAGCTGAAGAAACACTTAACTAAAGTCTCTAAGTTAGACATAAATGACCCAAATGCCCCTAGGCTAATCCAAACTCTCCATAACCCTCCGAGGGAAATTTTGTTAATCGCCACTTCCCGTAAATCCCCGAGTGTTCCTTTGAATCTCCATCACTCACAGAATAAAAAATCATTTAGTCTCCCATTACCCAACGAATCCCGGCAATGTACTAAATTACTAAAGTACCCTAAGCTCACTCTGAGCTGAGTATTGTACCCCGTTGTGACCTTTCTGCTAACTTGCTCACCAGGATCACCTCGCGCCGAGTAACCCAAATATATCCACATAATAATGTGGTCTCAATCACACAGACTCAAATTTATAATTATACCCTCAGCGGGTCAAATTACTAAAATGCCCATCTTATAAGATACGGGCCCACATACGCACATTTGACATTTCTAACATGCAACATAATTATATTATAATATAATTTACATAATAACATGCTCATTCCATATTAACACATAATTAACACACGTATTGCCTCCCAGCCCCCTAATCCAAGCACTAAACCATATTAAGGAATTTTGGACGTTACAACTATCCCCTCTGACTGTGAATAAACCAAAATATCATCGATGAAGACGATCACGAACCAGTCCAGATAGTCCTTGAACACTCTGTTCATTAAGTCCATGAAAGCTGGCGGGGCATTAGTCAAACCAAAAGACATAACAAGAAACTCATAATGCCCATACCTGGTGCAGAAAGCTGTCTTTGGTATGTCTTCCTCCTTAATCCTCAACTGATGATAACCAGATCGAAGATCTATCTTCGAAAGTACCATTTTACCTTGAAGTTGGTCAAATAAGTCATCTATCCTTGGTAGAGGATACCTATTTGTTGCGAAATTTTAAAGCTACGCAAGTATACGTAGTCGTGTCAAGTATAAATTCTGTAAGAACGGATATCGTCCCACAGAGATTATCTCCCAAGTACCACTAATTGATTTTCTAATTCTATTTGGTTAATTAAAATTTAAGTGAACAATTAAAAATAAAAGAAATCCTATAAACTATGAACCAAAATTAAAGAATTGGAAACAAAACAATGAATCACTACTTAAGAATCAATAATAAAAATGACCTAGGAATTAATTTCATCAACTGTTCATTCTATTAATTTTAATAATGAATTCTAAATCTCTTCTTTCTACTCTAATAGCAGATTAATTTATTCGATTCCTATTCTTTTTCAAGACATAAGATCTCAATCTATATGCAAGTTTTCTACATTTCTGTGATAAACTTAAACATATAAAAGGCATTAAACATGAAAACCTAACTACTACACAAGTCATAAAGGTACTTTCGTCCAATATGCACCCTATGTCTATATAATGATAGCATATTCAATTCTCATCTTTCAAATTTTGAATCAAAACCATTAAATCAAGCAAATAGTGATCAAGTATTTACTAGCATTAAACATACATCATATAGATTAGAATAGAGAAGAAGTATCAATAGAAATTCATAATAAAATTAAATAGAATCTTAGTGACTACATTAATTCCTAGATAAAAAGAAATTAGTTCATAAACACCATGATGAAAATAAACTGCAAATAATTGTTCATAAAATTAACCTAAAGATTCAGATGAAAAAGAAAACTAATAATTACAGCAGCCTCTTTTTATCTAGGGTTTATAAAACTTCCAATCCTCCCAAAATCGCAGTTGAATGTCCCTTAAATAGCCCTCCAATGTTCCCAAGTGAATAGACCAAATTGCCCTTCAAAAAGTGGTTTAAAATATGAAAAATACGTAACCAGCGCTGTAGCACTACTTCTGGAGTGTTGTAGTGCTATTTACAGTGCCAAAGTGCTTCAAAATCTGGTGCACTAGTGCTGTAGCGCTCTTATTATGGCGCTGTAGTGCTAAAGTCAGAATAGAACGAAACTCGTTTCGAACAGCCTGCAGCGTCAGCTCATCGTATTTTGATCATAACTCCTTAGATATAACTCTGAATTGAATGATTAAAAAATATATGGAAATCTAAGAGAAATATCTACAACTTCTATTTCTAGAAGTATTTCCAGAAAGTGAATAAAGCATGGTCAAAATACGTCTTAAAGTCTCATACTTAAGTTATAGAGCATAAACGACATGTGTTGAGCATCTTCGATGTAGTATTTTCCACACATAATGTCTTGAAACTCCACAATCAACACAAAATCCATCTTATTTATCATATTTAACATGTTTCTTCTCATTTCACTCCATATTATGCATGTGACCATTAAAACCTGAAACAAAAAGAAAACAAGCATAAATATGCACTAAACAGTCCTAAATAACTAAAAACACAACCTAAAACGATCTCTAAAACAAACCTAAAATGACCCTAACACTATTCTTAATAGTCAACTTATTTAGTTCTCTATATTCAATGCACATCCTTAGAGAACCGTCCTTCTTCTTCACAAATAACACTAGCGCACCCCATTGCGAGAAACTGGGTCTGATAAAACCCAGATCCAACAACTCATGTAATTGTACTTTGAGTTCTCTCAACTCACCTAGGGCCATTCTGTAAGGTGCCCAAAACACTGGCTCTGTCCCAGGTGCCAACTCAATAACAAACTCGATCTCCCTGTGTGGCGACAATCCTGGTAAATCCTCTGGGAACACATCCAGGAACTCACAGACCAACCTTGTATCTACTGATCCCACTGGCACGACCTGAGTGGTATCCACCACACTGGCTAGGAATCCTATGCAGCCTCCCTCCAGTAGATCTTTAGCCCTCAATACTGAAATCATAGGTACTCGGGGTCCATGCACAGTGCCAACGAATACGAAAGGTTCCTCACCCTCAGGTTCAAAGGTTACCATCTTCTTCTTACAATCAATGGTTGCTCCATATCTAGTTAACCATTCCATTCCCAAAATCATGTCAAAGTCGGTCATAGCTAACTCTATCAAGTCAACCGACAATTCTTTGCCATCCACCATCACTGGCAAGGACCTAACCCATCTCCTGGAAACCACCAATTCCCCAGTGGGTAGTAACGTCCCGAACCCCACAGCAAAAAACTCACAGGGCCTACACAGTCTATCAATAATCCTACTAGAAACTTAAGATTGTGTAGCACCAGAATCAATCAGCACAGAATAAGATATGCCAACACTAGAAAGCTGACCTGTGACCACTGAGGGCCTAGCCTCAGCCTCAGCTTATGTTAGTGCAAATACTCGAGCTGGAGTCGACCTGTCTGTCTTCTTAGGTTCTTCTTTCTTCAATCTTGGGCAGTCTTTCTTAAGATGCCCCACAATTCCACATACAAAGCAGGCCTTCTCCCGATACTCGCCCAGATGACGCCTCCTGCATCTGGCACATTCTGGATATGTCTTCCAGTTCTCATTGCCACCTTGGCGACCAATCTGTACACCTTGTGGCCTCCTATCAGGTCTAGAAGCTAAACTAGTATCCGGGGTCTTCCTTTTCTGGTCATCGAGGCCTCCACCCCTACCTGATCCTGAGAAGGGAGGTCCCGTCCTCCTCATATCCACCCTGGCCGCATTCTCGCGCCAGATCTTATTCTCAGCACCCTCTGCAGTAATGGCTCTCTCCATTACCTAAGCATATGTCATCACTCCATGTACGGTGGTAATTCTGACATCCCGGACTATCATAGGCTATATCCCCTGAAGGAATCTTTCCTTCCTTATCCCATCAGTGGGCACCAAGTCTGCAGCGAACTTGGCTAATCTGTCAAATTTCAGGGCATATTCGGTCATCGACATATTCCATTGTAAAAGCTTACTGAACTCCTCGGCCTTTGCAGCTTTAATGGCCTCATTGTAATACTTCTCATTGAAGAAGGTTCTGAATCTTCCTAACTCATTGTGGTTACATCCCTAGTCTGGGACACCACCTCCCACCAGATTTAGGCATCCTCCCGAAACATGTATGTGGCACAGGCCACTCTCTCATTGCCCACCACCCTCATGAAATCCAGGATGGATGTAATCATGGCCATCCACGGTTCTGCCTTAAGTGGATCTGCGCTGCCCTAGAAAACCAGAGGGTGTTGTTTCATGAACCGTTCATACACTAACTCCCAACGGTTCTCTAATTCTGTCTGCTATTGTACGGCTGGTACTGGAACAACAAATGGGACCCCTGATGCAGTGTTCCCAGCCGGAACCTGTTGTTGCCTCAACTGGTGAATCTCTTCATCCTGTAGCTGCAGTCTAGCTTGCATGTCTGCAAGCATCTGTTGCCAGTTCTCAGGGACTGGCGGAGGGTTCTGACCCTGATTATTACTTTCAACCTGATTCCCAGCGCCGGATGGCTCATTAGATTTCCCTGGAAGCATACTTCCAAGTTTATCTGCAATCAATGACTCGGCTTATCAGGTGGTAAAAACAGTATCTCACATCGACCCACGGTTCAAAACCGATCGAATAAGCATCCACATGCATTGACAATGCTAATAAGCATCCCAATAATTCACACTTAATAATCATGCTAATAAGCAAAGGAATTCATGATAATACTTAAACAAGATGCTAATAATAAGCACATTCTTGGCATGCATACACATAACATAATGCTATTAAACATTTTCCAATACTCAAAAGCAAACAAAAGGCTAATAAGCATTTTCCCTTTAACATGTAACAGTGCTGATAAGCATCCTCTATCCACTGTATACATACAAGAGCGCTAATAAGTGTTTCTGACATTCATCAATAATAATGACGCTAATAAGCAATCCTACAACATTTAAAAATGTCTATCGTGCTAATAAACACATCCTCAACCTACATACAACAATCAAGGGTCAAACCCTATCAGAATAGCTCATGCTTCTTATTTAAGCTAGCAAGTAAGGCATATATAATCCATTTAAACAAATATACAAATCAGCAACCATAGAGTCGCACAAGTGCGTGTCGCACTCCCAAGGTGGCCCAGCCATGGTGGCCTGCACTCCACGTGCATAATGCCAATCTCAGCTTATAAGCCGAGTCCTACTGATCCTCGACTCATAAGTCAAGCCTCATAAGCCCCCAACTTATAAGCCCAAGCTTTAAGACCCTCAGCTTATAAGACAAGTCTCTCAAAATCCAATGTACCCTCGACTAATAAGTCAGTCTCCAACTAACATCCTAATAATCCCCTGATTTATAAACCGAGCTCTCTAGTCACAACAGGCAATCACATATTTCATTTATCATACATACATACAGATACAATGTATTATAATACACTCAAATAACATACATAGGCATAATCATTATCATGCGCATTTTAGTGTGCTTAACCAGACACTCATAAACATAATTATAATCATGCTCATTAACAGGGCCAAAGCCTTAATCATGTCTATATTTAACCATCGGGTCAAGCCCTAATCACACATTCACATACTGGGTGCACTTTTCTTACCTTCAGTCCAAATGCAAGCTACCATCGACAATCCTTGAGTACGATCCCATATTCGATCCTTTAGCATTGACCTAGTCACAACCATGATAAAGAATTCCATCATCAACAAGTGAATAAAGGCTCTCGGATTGAGTCCTAGCCTCCGGGACATCGAATTCCACCAAACACGGTAGTATAATCAATCCCGAGCTCATGAGGTTGAGTTTCCGTGCTCAAAACCTTCTCGGGGTCCAAAAACCCCTTAAGAGTCACGACCCCATCCTCCCATGCCACGGCCCGCCCTTGCCACAGAGCCCAACAGTGGGTCGCGACACACCAAGAACAAAGCCGCAGCCCAGCCCTTCGAACCCAGAATTTCTGGGTTTTTTCCTTAGCCCAACCCAACTAAACACAATCCAATTATACTCAAATATTTCAATTTAATCCCCATAAACAATATAACGTCTTTCCAGCAACAAAACCTAGCTAAATACTATATTAAAAACTCATCAACAGTCCAAAATTCATCCCCCAACTATCAAACATGCAAACACTTAAGCCTTCAACCAAAGCCACAAAAACATCAAGAAGAAATCAAATTAAACTCTCACCTCAGAGATGAAAACGCCCTTGAACTAATCCTCAAGTTTTCCCCAAGCTCAATCCTCCAATTTATAAGCTTAGTTCTTCAATTCCTCAAAGTTTATCAACCCACCAAGAGAGAGATAAAGAGAGTTACGGGAGAGAGAAGAAATTATGTTGTTACTCTGTTTCCAGCTTACCCTCAGCTAAAGAAACACATAACTAAAGTCTCTAATTTAGGCACAAATGACCCAAATGCCACTAGGCCAATTCAAACTCTCCATAACCCTCCGAGGGAAATTTCGTCAATCGCCACTTCTCGTGAATCTCAGGGTGTTCCTTTAAATCTCCATCACTCACAGAATAAAAAATCATTTAATCTCCCATTACCCGAAAAATCCCGGCAATGTACTAAATTACTAAAGTACCCCTAGCCGAGTATTGTACCCTGTTGTGACTTTTCCGCTAACTTGCTCACCAGGATCGTCTCGCGGCGAGTAACCCAAATATATCCACATAATAATGTGGTCTCAATCACACAGACTCAAATTTACAATTATACCCTTAGAGGGTCAAATTACTAAAATGTCCCTCTTATAAGATACGGGCCCACGTACACACATTTAACATTTCTAACATGCAACATAATTATATTAAAATATAATTCACATAATAACATGCTCATTCCATATTAACACATAATTAACACACTTATTGCCTCCCGGCCCCCTAATCTAGGCACTAAACCATATTAGGGAATTTTGGATGTTATAGCCACCACCATGCTCCTTGCTTCTTGGGCTTTAAAATGCAATAGTTTGTTTTCCGAACCACCACCTTTGAATGGTGGCTCTGCCGCCGTCGCCTGAGCCCCACACCTGGATTCAAAACCCACAAATTAATTTTTTTAAAATAAAAAATAAAACTTGTCCTAAAAAATCTCAGTTTTTAAAGCTCTCAAATAGATGACTCATGTGAGCCCTAAAATAAATTTTTTGTAGTAGTGAACTTCCAAACAAACCCGTAAAATATCATAATATAATAGTGTTTTCCAGTGCATAAAACGTGTAAACATATGTATTCGTTGAATGTGACCATATTATAATAATGTAATTGAATATCTACTTAGGAAATTGAATTAAATCATATAAACTTATATAGAAGTGATTTTAGCAATTAATGTCCTTATTAAGGTATTTGGAATATCTAATAATTACAATTTTGTATTATATTAGATAGCAATAGTGGTCAATAAGTTATTTCCAACAAGGTAAATGAGGTGGTGTCTACTTCATTTTCTTAAGAGTGGAGCCAGAAGCCCTTTATTAACACTACTATAAAATCTCTATTATTTTATCAGAAAAACTCTGCCGTTACTTTTGCTCAGAGAAAATTCCTAAGTAAATGATTTTTTCTTCTCTTATTCTACTAGTTGCAAGATTCAATTACAATAGTTTTCTAATCTCTTTGAATTTACGATTTTCGTGAAGTACTCAATTTCTCTTATAGTTCGTCCGGAAGATCCTGTGAGCGATAATCTTAAAAGATCAACAATCTTCTTTTCTAGGTATGAAATTTATACTTACTTTCACACACAATATTGTGATTTATAATTTTTTGTTGTCATTCATATAATTGTAGTGAGCCTCTTTTTTTTTTTTTTGAAAATATATAATTGTGAGTTGGTGTGTATTTTGTATTTTTGTTGTGGATATATGGACATTTTTTTTTTCTTTCTGATTTATTGACATATTTTTGTCCTTTAAAAATTAAAAAAATAATTGTTAAAATAATACCCCATTGAGAACTTGGGAAGATCTAAATGCACAAAAACCTTTAAAAGCATTTGATTTTGATTGCAGCATTATTATTTTTATTAATGATAACATTTGGCTTTAACTATGTCGATAAATAATATCACTTTTTTTTTTTTTTTTGGATTCAATAAATAATATCACTTTAAGATCTAGCGAAGATATCAAAGATCTCAATGCCGATATATTTCTTCTCTTTTTATTTTATTTTATCAATGACAACATATATATATATGAGGAAGATTACCATATGCTCTTTTTTTTCGTATATATAGGTATGTTCTTTTTATATAGTTGGTACATACATATTTGGTAATCTTAATTTTTTTATATCATAGTATAAATTGTAGTTATTGAAATTTTTCATAAATTTTTAAAAAACAATTTAAGGTACTGAAATCTAGATTCAAATAGCAGGTTGCACGAGTCTTTGTTTGTTTTTTTTTTACGGGTGTGAATAAGGTTGTTTGAAACTCTATTTTCGGTATCTTAAATTATTTAAAAAATTTTGAAAATTTGTGGGAGGTCGCCTTCAATTATAATATACACCATTATATATATATATATATATATAAAAATTGAGATTACTATCTATGTATTAAAAAATAAAAAATAACATACGTAAAAAGAAACAGCATACACAACAACTGCCTTTATTTATATTAGCAGAAAGCAATGTATAATGCACGTTTGCTTAGTTGTATTGAGAAAATGTGTGAACATAGTTTTATTTTTTAACTTTCGTATTAAATTTTATTATATAATTAATGATACGTAACCATTTGGTACCCTGTATTTTTGTAAAGTATCATTTGGTACTATAAATTTCTAAAAAAATTATGAACAATTTAGGGTACCGAAATCTAGATTCAAATAGTATGTTGCACGAGTATTTGTTTCTACGGATGTGAATTAGGTTGTTTGAAACTCTATTTTTGAAATCATAAATTATTTAAAAAAATTTGAAAATTTATAGGAGGTCACCTAAAATTATAATGTACACCGTTATATATAAAAAAAATTACAACTTATGTATGTATTAAAAATTAAAAAATAACATAAGTAAAAAGAAAGAGAATACACATGCCTTTATTTATATATATAAAGTCTAGTGAAGAGCTATATTTTTTCATTAAAAATATATTTTTATATGTACATATAAACCCATGTCTATATATTTCAATTGATATATTGAGTCAATGACTCAAAAATGGTTGGACTTAATATACCGTCACAACTATTGTATGTTTATATACAATCACATGAGACTCACACAACTCGATCACAAACACATGGCTCGATATTTATGAGTACATTTAATAAAAACAAATATTTATTTATAAAATACGTTAAAATTATTTTCGTCTATTATATTTTAGCTAAATGTGTAACTATATATTAGGTAGAGTATTTGCTTTATAATAATTTTATAAATAATGGAAATTTCTAGAACCAATAGATAATTAGGTTCCTCAGTAGATTTTGAATTGAATGTTTGTAAATGTTGAGATTTCAATTTTCTTAACTATTTTATCTTTTGGTACTTTTAGTCTAATTAAAATTGTTTAAATGTTTTCCATGCTATAAAAATCTAATACTTATAGTTATGAAGTGTTTTAAAAAAAAAATGTTGCTTAAATTTAAGAATAATGAATTCTTAAATGTTAAAGGATAACATTTCGTCTTTTGATAATTATATTATTAATTTTTTTAACTTTTAGTATTTGAAGCAAAACATTTGGTCAAATCAGATTTGAATAGTGTTCTCAAGACAATAATATTTTCTATTTATATTATAAATTTTCTAACGGTTGAAAATAATATTTAAAAATACTATGTTTTTAACTTGTTATCAGTATATCATTTTATAGTACTGATATTATATAAATAGCTTTCTTTTTAACTTTTGTAATGGAATGTAGAATTGATATAAAATTCTTCTTAATATCATTTGTGTCATGTTCTTTGGATCTTTTCCCTTTTGGACTACACTGGTCATGGTAATCCAATTTATCTATGTTGGAACCCCAACCCAAGAGTTTATTTTTATCTGAAATCATTATTATATGTAAATATGATCTCTATTCATTTTTCTTTCTCAATTTTTTAATTAGAATTATTAGTTTATCTTTTCTCCACTTCATTTGATCTTCTATTCTCTAAAATTTTAGTAGCTTTAATATATGTGTCATGTTTAGAAACATAAGTGCTGTTTGGTTTGGAGAAACAAAAATAGTTAAATAAGGATGGTAATAGGAATGGAATTGTATAAAAATTATTACTTTACATATATATACCTTTCCTCTCAAAAATGAAGGAATGCTTTACATTGAAATCAAACCAAAAAAAAATATATTAAATGAAAATATATTTATTTTTTCCATACCTTTTTTTTCTCAACCAAACAAAACACGACCATATTGTAAGATTTTACAACGTATATTACTGTCACACATTGACTAGTTAAGCAAAGCTTTAGTAGTTAATATTTAATGAGGAGATTTATGCATACATTTAGAAGCAAATTCTTAACAATTTCAATCACTATATCTTAATTATATATGTGGCAAAGTAACAAAAGAAGTGTTGTTACAATCTTTGCAACATTAACATATATGAATTATTGTACAGTAACTACCATGAAGATAGAAACTCCTGACAACATAGAGTCTCCCAACTCCAATGGAGGACAGGTCAATCAAGCCTCAGCCTCATTGAAGATCCCTAAAGTTGAGAATTTGGAGCATGTGATGCCTCTTCGTTCTTACCCACCTTTGAATCCTCCCTGGCCTTACCTTTTGCCTCATCATCATGCCATTGGAAACTTCAGTACTCATCATGTCAACCAAGTTGTGACTCAGCCTTGTAAGCAATTCTGGAAAGCAGGGGATTATGACATCCATACTACCCAAGCTAATAGTTCATCTTCTGGTATGTCTCATATTTATCAGAACCTTTGGTAAAATAACAATTACAATTTATTTTTATAGTCGTTTTGCACAATAATTTTTTTTCATAATTTTCTACAAGTAGCATTTCTGACACACTCGACCACTTGAAACCTATCGAATTTACTCGACACCCCTGTCACTACTGTGCATAGAATCAACAAAAGAATATCATTTTGCCAAAAAAAAAATTACATCTATATTAGTGATTGATTGATTGTATATAAATATATATTTATATATGACAATAAGTTATGCTTTGCAGGAGGCATGGACCATCTCAGGGTCCATCCCAGGTTTCTACATTCCAATGCAACCAGTCATAAGTGGGCTCTAGGAGGTAAATAAGTGATATGGCAAGAGTATGCTGTTCTCTCTATATTTCTTTTTATTAAAACGATTATTTTTCTCTTTTTTGGAGCAGCTTTTGCAGAGCTTCTAGATAACTCATTAGATGAGGTATTTGATTTCTTTTTCCTTTTTTCTTTCTGGTTAAGTTGTAACATCTTCCACAAACATTTTCCTTCAGAAGTATCTAATACAATTTGACTGATGCATTGCTCCCACAGGTCTGCCATGGAGCCACCTATGTTCACATAGACGTGCTTACTAATAAGAAAGATGGTAGTAAGATGCTATTAGTTGAAGGTATGTCAATATAATTGTTAGATATTCTTCCAACATCTTATTAATAATTTTGCATACAACTTAGAACACAATAAACAATTAAAGAATATAGTAAACATACATGATTTAACTATGGAGAAAACGTGAATTGTTAGTGCAATACTAACCAACTAAGTCTTCATCCCTAGGACATTTATTTCTAAAGCAGATTATTAGACTACAGAATAGCAATAAGACTATTCATATATATAGAGTTAGAGATGAGACTTAGCTTATATTAACTTAATTGGATTGAGTCTCCTCATCAAAGGCTTCACTTAACTATAAACCACACACTTTTGCATTAACTAGACTACTATAGACACTAAACCCATAAACAAGAAATCACTAAAATTAAATGGGCTAAATTAGCAAAGAACTATTTATCAACTCATATTTTATAAAACATGAAAATAAATAATGTAAGCTCAAATGAACGTCTAACATTCTCCTACTTGGGCTACATTAATTTTGTAATACATATATATATTAAAATAATTTTATTTAAAAATGACTCATGGGTTGAGTAAAAAGAAAAATATTGTGGCCACTTTTAAAAATAATAGTTCTTTGATAGTATCTAAAACAACCGATCCAATTTAATCCTTGATATTGAACTATGATTATCACTTTGCATTCCAATCAACAAAAACATTCATAATTACAAATATCAAAGTATTAAATCGACATGGTCAATAAGTCTAGTAGTGTGGTAAGAGATTATGTCCAACATGTGATCAGTTATATAAAATAATTTCTTTATCGGTCCTCATTTCACTGATACTGTGATACCTTATAAATAAGCCATTGAAATAACCAAAGTACTACTTAATAAATAAATCAGTGTTATATCATTAACTGTGCAAAAAACAATATGATATTCACGCCATTAAGCAAATAAACTTAAATGACGATAACAACTATATTATGAACTACATGTTTTCAACTCAACATTCTCGAGAATATAACAAAACATAAATGAAAGCATAATTTTCTTTGATTAAAAGAAACCAAAAAAAAAACTTTGTAGTTCATAAGTTCAATAAATAAATTACAAATAATCATAATTCCTGGTGGTTAAAAAAAAAAAATTCCCACTAACCAAAAAAATCAAAGGATTCTAAAATGTCCATATCAACAACATGTTTATTAAACAATGACACACTTAATCATTTGGTGAGAGGATCCACCAACATTAATTCTGTCTTGCCACACAACTTGACTAGGTCTCCTTTCTTGACTAGGTCTCTGATAGTAAGATATTTGATCTCCATATGCTTCGAAGCACCACTGATCTTATTATTTTTAGCAAAGTAAATGGCAACACTATTATCACAATATATCAGCATAGGTAAGGCAATAGAATCAACTACTCGTATCTCTGTAATAAGATTCTTTAGCCACACAACTTGCAAGGAAGCCCCGTAACAAGCTACAAACTCAACATACATAGTAGATGAAGTAATCAAAGTCTGTTTTACACTTTTCCAATAAATAGCGCCAGTCAAAGTGAAAATATATCCAGAAGTTGACTTTAAATCATCCACAGAACCACCGAAATCAGAATTTAAATAACCAACAACTCGAAGATTCTCAACTTGCTTATAAACAAGCATAAAATTCTTGGTTCTCTGTAAATATCTCAAAACTTTCTTTGCAGCAACCCAATGATCGCACCCAAGATCAGACAAATATCGCCCAAGAACATTTACCACAAAAGCAATATCAGGTCTAGTGAAAACCTGAGCATACATCAAACTCCCAACCACACTTGCATTAGGGACATTTGACATTTCTTCTCTCTCTAAGTTATTCTTAGGACATTGTTGCTTACTAAATTTGTCCCCTTTCAGAATAGGGACAGAACCAGGTTTACATAGATCCATGTTAAACCTTTTCAACACATGATGGATATAAGCTTCTTGAGATAAACCAAAAACTTTTCGTTTCCTGTCACGATGAATCTTAATCCCCAAAACAAAAGATGCTTCTCCAAGATCCTTCATATCAAAATTTGTAGACAGGAAAAGTTTGGTCTCATTTAGTAGTCCAAAATCACTACTCGCTAGTAAAATGCCGTCCACATAAAGAACAAGAAAAATATAACGACTCCCACTGAACTTCATATAAATGCATTGATCAAACGTGTTCTCTATGAAACCAAACGATGTCACAACTTTATCAAACTTTGTCAAGTACCATTGACAAGATGCTTGTTTAAGACCGTAAATAGACCTTTTCAATTTGCAGACCAAGTTTTCCCTTTCACTTTCCTTGAAACCTTCAGGCTGAGACATATAGACCTGCTCATCCAACTCCCCATTCAGAAAAGCATTCTTTACATCCATTTGATGCAACTCTAAATCAAAATGTGCAACTAAGGCCATAATAATTCTGAACGAATCTTTTGTAGAAACAGGTGAGAAGGTTTCAGTGTAATCAATACCTTCTCTTTGAGTAAAGCCCTTTGCCACTAAACGTGCTTTGTATCTTTCAATTTTACCCTTATTATCCTTTTTGGTTTTGAAAATCCATTTACATCCTATTTGTTTAAAACCAACAGGTAACTCAACCAATTCCCACACATCATTATTCTTCATGGATTCAATTTCATCTTTCATGGCTTCCACCCATTTAGAAGATTGTTCACTTTTCAGAGCTTCACTATAAGTTACAGGATCAACAACATGACCAATATCATATTCTCCTTCTCCAAGATAAACCAAAAAATCATTAGAAATTGCTGACATCTTTGCCCTCTGAGATCTTCTTAGAGGAATGATTTCTTGAATTGCTACTTGTTGTTGAACGCCATCTTGAATGACGTCTTCAGCAGCTAGAACTTCTTCAAAGACAGGAGCCTCATCCATAGTGGGAACATCAACAATAGGAGTAGGGATAAGATCATTATGAGTATCATCTGTATGTATTATATAATCTCTTGAAAGAGAGAAAGGAATGAAAATTCCACCAGATGACTCCCTTGTTTCAAGAGATGGAGTAGAAACTTTCTCAGCAATATCAAATTCCAGAAATTTGGCAGTCTGAGATTCAACAATTCTAGTGTTGCGAGTAGGACAATAAAATCTATAACATTTTGATTTATTTGGATAACCAATGAAAAAACAGCGAACTGTTCTGCGGTCTAACTTTTTCAAGTTAGGATCATAAATCTTCACTTAAGTTGGACAACCCCATACACGAAAATGGTTCAAACTAGGTGTTCTACCAGTCCATAACTCAAAAGGAGTTTTGGGTATAGATTTACTTGGAACTCGATTCAGGATATAAGTAGCAGTCAAAATAGCTTCACCCCATAAGAACTCTGGCATATTAGATCTACTCATCATACTTCTGGTCATGTCCATAAGAGTACGATTTCGTCTTTCAGCAACTCCATTTTGTTTAGGAGTACCAAGCATAGTGTATTCTGCAATTATACCACTATATTGTAAGTACTTAGCAAATGGCCCCATATTTTGTCCAGTCTCAGTGTACTTGTCATAATATTCACCTCCACGATCCGAACGCACAATCTTGATAACTTTTCCTAATTATTTCTCAACCTCAGTTCGAAATACTTTGAATTTATCAAGAGCATCCGATTTTTCTTTAATCAAATAAGTAAAACCATATTGAGAAAAGTCATCAATGAAAGTGATATAATATTTCTTCCTACAAAGAGTAGTAGAATAAGGCCCACTGATATCGGTGTGAATAATATCTAATAGATTCTGACTGCGAGTGACACTTTTCTTACGAGTTTTTATTAACTTCCCTCGAGCACAATCAACACAATTGTCCAAATCAGTAGCATCAAGAGGAGGAAGAATATCAGCTTTAATCAATCTATCAACTCGTTCTTTGGAAATATGACCTAACCGTTTGTGCCACAAGAGTAAAGAATGTTCCTTAATAAGAGATCTCTTAGCCACAGTATTCTCAACATTAAAAGAGGAAACCAAAGGAGCCAAAGATAATTTGTAGAGACTATCCAAATAAAAACAATTTCCAATAACTTTGGAGTCAAACATAATGTCAACTTTATATGTAACACCCTGGATAACCAAGACCGTTACACTGTGTTTTTAAAATAGTGCAAGACTTGCTAATCAAGCCATTTGAATAAAGATGTGATCCTAATGTCATAATCAAGTTAGGGTTAAAAGATTTTGGTCATAAACAGACAATTTTCATTAAAATAAATGTTTAGCATATGGGATCCCAAAAACAGGGTTTAAATGAAAAATTTACAAACTTCCAAAAATAGTCATATACAATCATAGGCCACCCTAATGGAAAAATACACGTTTTAGGTTCATGTCCCTATACCATCCCTCGGTCGTGGTGGACAAGCAGCTGACAATGTACACCTCGCCCCCAGAGCTCTCCAACTCATGGTTGATCCATCTTACCCTTGCCTTTACCTGCACCACGTAGCACCCGTGAGCCGAGGCCCATCAAGATAACCATAACATAATCAATAATGATAATCAAATAATTCACAAGACAGGTAATCAGATATTCAACGATCCATGCATCAAGCTAACAACAATAACCATTTATATTCAACATTTTATCTCAATCAATACACAAAACTCAGGGTCGACGCCCTTAGGCCGCACCCTCTATTTATCCCACTGACTCTGGCTCGCTTAGGTCGAGTCCAGTGTTTATCTAGCTGACCCCAGCTCACAGTGGCCGAGTCGCGTCCTGTGCGCAAATTATCAGCCCTGACTCTCTTAGGCCGTTTATTTCATGCTCACATGGCATATCACAATCATACAACATTTGTATTCAAATACAGGGAATCTCACTCCCAACACAACCACACAAGGGTGCAGTTTTCTTACCTTTAATTCTGAACGGAGAAAATGTAATGGTCCCGAGCACGATCCTCAGTCCCGAGCCTTGGCGACAAAGCTAGTCACAGTGTCCAATGTGTAATTGTTAACTTCCAATCCAAATAAATACTTAGGTGACAGAAAATAGCCTCTGGGGCCTCAATTTCTACCAAATCGGGTAGTATAAATTATCCCAAGCACCTAGGTTCGAATCCCCGAGCCTTACCAATTCTACAAACAACTCTAAGGATAAAATCCCCAAACGGGTCACGACTTGCCCCTAAGTTAGAGAGCAAGTACCCCAGCCAAAAGGGAGATGGGCCACGACTTGGCCTAGTGGGTTGCGGCGCGCCCCCAAATCAGAGAGCAACCCAGGCCACATGCGCCGCGGCGCCCCAGGGCTGGGTCGTGGCGCGCCTCTTTCGAGCCCAGAAATCTGGGTTTTTTCTCATGCTTCTCCCAGCCAAGAACCTCAAGAGCTTAACCCAGAATTTTACCTAAACAAACCTCCCCAAATCAACATCAAGCTAGCTACAAATTCAAGATTAAATCACATATTTTAGACACCAAAACCTTAACAATTATACCAAAATCACTATCCCAATTCATTAGCCAGAATTCATCACTAAAGGACCCAAACCAACTGATCATAACACTCAAAACTAATCACTAAACTCACACCCATGCCAACCAAAACTCTTAACACAAACCTAGTGGAATTCAGAGATTAAAACTAGAGTTCTTACCTCCAATTGTAGCCCAGTTTCCCAGTAGTATCCTTGCACAAATTCAACTTAATTCCTCAGCCTAACCCAGCCAGAAATCATCTTGTTTCCCTTAGCTTTTCCTCCTGTGCTTTCCTTCAACCTCCAGCTCAATTTCCCCAGCCTAAGCTCCTTCAATTCTCCAAATTACTTTAGTTTTTTCTAGAGAGAGTGGGGAGAATCGCGAGTGAGAGAGAGATGAGGGTGAGTTGAATGTTTTTAGTGGTTCTTCTGGCTAAGTCTAGAATCAAAGGGAGTATAACATTAAATCCCTAAAAAGACTATTTCGACCTCCCATATAATACTTAGCCCTTTAATTACTCTAAGGATAAAATGGTCATTTCTCCCAGTTCGAGCTAATTCCTCAAATGTTCCTAATATTTATCAATTAATCTTGTCATTCAAATAATTACCAATTATTCATCCAATGTCTAATTAATCCCAAATTATTCTCTAAATTCCCAAAAATCCCCCCAGGCTCTCCCCAAGCCGGGTATTAAACCCCGCTATGGCTATTTCGCCAATCCGCTCACTAGGACTGTCTCGAGCCATATGCTGCAAATATATCCACATAATTATGTGGTCTCAAAAATTTATCACATATAATTATATTTATGCCCTCAACGGGCCAAAATTACAAATATGCCCTTATAAGCTTTAAAAGGCCCACATGCATATCTAATACTCACAAACATGCATGTCACATAATTATATAATCATATCAATCATGAATGCCACATAAATCATGCATTAAACCATTAAATCACACATATACCAATTATATCCTCTCGACACGCTAATCAAGGCCCTTAAGCCTTATTAGTAATTTTGGGTCGTTACATTATAATTTGCAAAATGAAACGAATATCCTTGTTTATCCAAAAGTGAAAGCGAAACTAAATTTCTCTTAAAAGTAGGAACATAAAAAGTATTGTTCAAAACAAGCTTAAAACTGGTCTGTAATTCAAGAATAATGGTGCCAACATAACAAACTTCAACTCCAACATCGTTTCCTACTTTAAGTTTGGACTCCCTCTTATTTGGTTTCTTGAGATCCCTTAGCCCCTGCAAGGTAGTAGTAACATGAACTGTGGCACCATTATCCAACCACCAAGAATCAATAGGAACATCAACTAGATTAGATTCAAAACAAACACAAGCTAAAGGAGTACATGGTTGTTTTTTCTTCTTTTCTAGCCAAATCTTAAATTTGTGACAATCAGTTCTTCTATGGCCCATTTTATCACAGAAGAAACACTTAACATTGGCATACTTTGATTGAGCATTCTCCTTTTTCTGTCCATTGTGACACTCCTTCTTATTATCAGTGTTCTTAGGAGTGTTGTTCCTCTGATTTTTGAATCTCCATTTTCCTTTATTTGGCTTGAGTTGAGAAACATAATGAGTTGAGTCATTCTTCTCCTTTTTCAATTTGTTTTCCTCAGCAACACACTTCGAAATTAAGTCATTTATACTCCATGTTTGATTATAAGTATTGTAGGTTGTCTTAATGAGACTGAAAGATGCAGGAAGAGCATTGAGAGCATGATGAATAATATAGGAATCAGGTAGAGGAATCTTACGATCTTTTAGCTTTAACTGAACATTGACAATTTTCAGAATGAAGTCCCTTACTCCTTTAGTTTCATCATACTTGATGGTTTGAATCTCATCCATAAGAGATCCAGTTTCAACATTCTCACCAGTGTCATACAATTTTCCGGCATTAGTTAGAAACTCTTTGGCATTAGTGGTCTCAGGCAGACCACTCAAAAGATGTTCAGGAATCGATCTTTTCATAGCTATTAGACTGAGACGATTTGACTCTTCCCATTGCCATGGAGAGTTCCTTGGGCAGTAGTGCTCGCATCAGATGGAGCAGCAGGTTGATCTTCACGCATGCATAGGTCCAAGTCCATGATTCCTAAACTAAAATCCACGTCTTGTTTCCATTTCTTGTAATTTGACCCAGTCAGAATTTGAATTGAAGCATTGTTGTTGTTCACAAAAAAAGAAACTACAAGATAAAAGGAAAATGACAAAACTTGATTAAACTATGAGCATATCAAGAAAATATATAAATAGAGTCAAGATGGTCATCACAAACTCCCATTTGGGGTGAGAATATAACACACATATGATCTATTTCCATGCAGTTTAAATAGAAAAAATATATATAAATTAAAATTTTATTACCTTTGGGCAAATAATTGTAAGCATGCATTATAATCAATACATTTCATGAGACATTAATTAATATATATATATATATAATTACCTCCTTTGGGTAAGTAATTATACACATCAATTATCCAAGGAAAATATTTTCTATAAACTGATGAAATTTGGCAATAAAACAATCATTGAAAAATAATATAATTAAATCACTTTGATGATAATAATTATAATATTTTCAACCAAATTCCAAAAAAAAAATATATTGCTCATTAAATTTATGAAGGATCAAAACAATGTGTCCCACCATAACACATTATTTAGTCATCAAATAATCAAGTTGGTCACTTTAGAACAACAAAGAATATAGGATTTTTTTTTTTTATGAAAATCAATTCCTATTGTTGGAGTGGAGAGTATAAACAAAAAATTGGTTGTTCTTGAGAGTGAGTATGTATAAAGGGACGAACAAATACCCAAATAATTTTATGTGATTCAAAATTTTGAAAACATATTATAAATTATTTATTAATGTTTTATGATAGCGTAGATGATATTAATTCCATAATAATTATTTTAACATTTCAAAAAATTAAATAAAAATCTCAGAAAGTTCAGAAATTAAATTCTATTAATGTTGGAAAAAAGAAATGTCGAAAAATGACGACGGGAGACACAACACGCGCCCCACGCGCCACCTGCCGCGAGTGGGCATTGTTGGAAGAGGTTGTCTTCAACCTCCAGCAGCTCTGAAAGCGAGTTGTGCAACCCGGATGGCGACCCGGTCGGGTCCAACGACTTTTCGACCAGAAAAAGAGGCGGTTTCAAGCGTTTGATGAGGGGCTTACATCCACGGATCATGAGCAATTGATTTATGGGGTTTCTTTCTAGCAAAACAAGAAAATAAGTGTAGATCTTAAGATATTATATGTGAAAAAGATGTATCAAACTTTTGTGTAAAAGTATGTGTAAATGGCCGAATCTTGACAAAATTAAAGCATGGCATATCTTCCACAAACAATAATGATAACATACAATAATTGAATTTGGAAAAATAACCATTAAATTGAGATATGGCATCTTTTCAATTTCGAAATTTATGAAAAATCCCTAAAATTTCAAATACAAAATATGTAACGAAATTAGCCATATAATATATGAACAGAAATGTAATTTCGAGATAAACAGAAGCCCTAATATTTTAGGATCTAACGATAAAAATTTCGACATAAAATAATAATGAAAATTATTTAGGGTTCATCAATGATTAATCTCAATTTAAGTTAAACAAAAACTTATAAGTCATAAATCATATACAATTGCAATCTGATACCACATGTTAGATATTCATACAACATCTTATTAATAATTTTGCATACAACTTAGAACACAATAAACAATTAAAGAATATAGTAAACATACCTCATTCAGTCATGGAGAAAACATGAATTGTTAGTGCAATACTAACTAACTAAGCATTCCTCCCTAAGACCTCTATTTCTGAAGCAGATTATCAGACTACAGAATAGCGATGAGACTATATATACATATATACAAAGTTAGAGATGAGACTTAGCTTATATTAACTTAGTTAGACTGGTATTCTTATCAAATGTTTCAGTTAACTAGAAAGCTCACACTTCCGTTTCAACTAAACTACTATAGATACTAAGCCCATAAATAAGATATCACTAAAATGAAATGAGCTAGATCAGCAAATAACTATTTATTAACCCATATTTTATAAAACATAAAAATAAATAATGTAAGCCCAAATAAAAGTCTAACAATTGCATCAATTTGCATCAATTTTGATCCTACACTTGTATAGTATTGATTTACAAAGGACATTAGGCAAAATTGCCCAATTTTTTAATGTTATCTTGTAAAATTATCATCTTTCGATTAATCTTTACAAAGCAACTATCTCCATCCACAATAATACTGTCGAACATACTTGATACCCTGTCATACTTACTTGACACTTTGACTGAAAAGTTATTTGTAAGGAATTATAAAAGAAAAATATTATTTTGCAAAATAACTTTGAAAAAAAAAATCTATTTTCACCGATTATTATATATATATAACTTTTTGAGTACAGATAATGGGGGTGGACTTTGTCCTGACAAAATGCGGCAATGCATGTCACTTGGCTATTCAGCCAAAAGCAAAGTGGCGAATGCCATTGGCCAATGTAAGTGTTGGTTAAACTATGCACACACACAGATATATATATATATATATATATAGATAGAAGTTGCAACTCATTATTATATATCTTCAATTATAATGTTATTTTTGTAGATGGTAATGGATTCAAGACTAGTACTATGAGGCTTGGAGCAGATGTAATAGTCTTTTCATGTTCTCTAGGAAGTTCTGGAAATAGGTTGGCCTGCATTTAACTTTTTGTTCTATGTTGCTGTGTTAGTTTCTCTACATTATTAAGCTCTAAAATTTAACATTGATTGGTGATTTCAGTTGGCCAACACAAAGCATTGGACTCTTGTCCTACACCTTCCTCAGGAGCACTGGAAAGGAAGATATTGTGGTTCCCATAGTAAGGTTCTTTTAACCCTATATCATACTCATGTTAGGTCTGGAGAATAGGAATGGAATTTAATAGAAAAAATTAATTTTATTCCATTCCAACATAATGGCTGTTCTACCATTGGAATGATATTCCATTCTTATTACTATTTTCGTTGTCAGACCCAGAAATTTCATTTACCAGAGATGAAAGTTAAAAAAAATGTTAGCATAAATGTAAAAATTTATACAAAAATGGATTAAATTGTAAAAAAAAATATATTAAACATTATTAAAAAAAAATATCATGGGGGACAGCTGCCCTGTCTCCAAGTGAGTCTGCCACCGTTCTGGTTCTACTTTTTTTCATTACTAATATGTAAATTTGCTATTTAAACTTGTGTGTTTGGTTTAAAGATTGACTATGAGAAAAGAAATGGAGAGTGGAGGAAGTTACTGAGAACTTCAGAGAGAATTTGGAACAAAAACTTATCAACCATTGTCAACTGGTCTCCATACTCAACTGAACAAGAACTTCTTCAGCAGGTAGGTCCTTAGTCCATCTTATTTATTAATATTTATCAGAGTTACTCTGAGTTTTCATGCATGTGCTATATGTAACTCCAAAGTTTTTTGTGTCATTTTTGTTATTCTAATGCCTTGTTAAACTGCAGATCAATTGCATGTTGGATCATGGTACTAAAGTTATAATATATAATCTTTGGGAGGATGAAGAAGAACAGCTTGAACTTGATTTTGATACAGATCCTCTTGTGAGCTTTTAACTACCTTTGTTTTCTTAAGTTGAGGAGGAGTATGCAATATGATATTCATTTGATTTTTCTTTTAATGACAGGACATTCAAATTAGAGGAATCAACAGAGATGAGAGGATGATTAGCATGGTACAACAGTTTCCAAACTCGAAACACTTCTTGACTTATCAACATTCCTTGAGGGTAACTCTAAAAGCTTTCATTTTGATTTGTTTTCTTATGAATCAATCGAACACAGTTTGCTGATATTGTTTTTTCTTTCAGAGTTATGCTTCAATTCTCTATCTGAGGCTTCCAACTCAGTTTCGAATTTATCTTCGCGGCCTGGAAGTGAAACACCATAACATGATCAATGACATGATGTTGATTAAGGAGATGACTTACAAACCTCAGATTCAGATTCAGAACAGTATGCTGAGACAAGCAGTTTCTAATGTGACAATTGGGTTTGTCAAGGATGCACATCATCACATTGATGTTCAAGGTTTCAATGTCTATCATAAGAATAGACTCATCAAGGTTAGTTTAAAAACTGAGAATAGAATGTGTTGACCATAAAAGTCTCCTTTTTGGCTCTTTCTCATTGTTCTATTGTATGATTAAAATTTCAGCCATTTTGGAGGGTTTGGAATCCTGCAGGCAGTGACGGTCGTGGAGTGATAGGTATTTTTCACTATTTGGACACTGTTTTTGGGTGGTTTGTTGTGGAGTCATATGATTGAAATTGATGATCTTCATTCTCTTGTGTTCTACTAGGTGTTTTGGAAGCTAATTTTGTTGAACCATCTCATGATAAACAAGGCTTTGAACGCACAACCGTTCTTTCAAGACTCGAATCGCGCTTGCTTTTTATGCAAAAGAACTACTGGTTTGTTTATATGAAATCAGTTGGTTAAATGCAACTAACTAACTTCTTAACCACATGACTATTTATGTACAATATTATGAAATCTGTCTCTCCCACTTGATAATACTGGACAAGTTTTTTTTGTCAGGAGGTCAAATTGTGGGAGAGTTGGTTATGCTGCAAGACGAGTTGTTGATGATCAAGAACACATTCCAACTAATCACAATGGGCTTGTTTTGCGATCCTCACCAGCCGTGAATGCCAATTTAATTCCTCGGTCAGGTGAAAGATCTAATGGTGCGTCAAATTCTCTTATGGAGGCTCAGCAAGAAAGGCCACAAGCTTCTGTAACTGATGAAAAAGCTCAACCTCAAGACACTGCTGCAGAAGGAGCTGAATATGCTGCATCGAAAGAGAAACCCCATGACACTGAGTCAAAAGAAAATACATTGGGCCAAGAGACTGCTTCAAAAGAAAATGTCTTGGACCAAGAGACTGCATCAGAGAAAAGACCCCATGAGACTGCTTCTAAAGAAAGAGCCCAAGAGACTGCATCAGAAGAAAGAGCCCATAAAATGACTAGGATAAGTTCACAGGTAAAGTAGTATGTTATGGTTATGGCTATTTATTAGCTGTTGTTGTTGTGTCTTAGTTTAGATCATAACTCATGTGCAGTCTTATTAGCTGTTATTGTGGTATTGTTCTTAATCAGGTGGCCTCTACATCTGAAGGTTACCAAATCAAGATGGAAGAGGTGAAAGGAAACACAATGGAAAGGTGCTGTTAATGCTTTCACCAAATTGTTTTGCATTATTATTCATATATATGTTAACATTTAGTAATTGTCACGTTTTTGCAGATCAGCTGCTAGAAATGCAGTATACATGAAGCTTGAATTAAAGTATGTCTCAACTTGCCAAAACGAGAGATGCAAATCTCTCAAACTGGAAGTAAGTGTTGAGTTGTTTTTTCTTGGTGTCTTAATTTATATATATATATATATATATATATATGTATAGTTGGTATGACTTATACATACTCGTGGTGGTGTTGATATTTGTTTAAAATTAGCTTGAGGAGACAAAAGAAAAGATGATGAATTTGGATAAAGAACAATCCAAACTAATTGGTATACTCTTGGAGGAAAGGACGAAAGGAGAAATGGAAGAGGATAGACTGAAGAATAGCTTAATGGTAGAAGAAAAAAAAACTAATCTATTAATATTATTTTATGATATTAAGTGTTTGATTTTTCAAGTCTCCTTTATTAATTTATTTAATTTTATTGGCTGCACTGCAGGAGGCTAATAAAACCATCTCGGCTCTGACTGAGAAGGTGGCAGAGCTCGAAAGAGTTATCCATACAGAGGCCAAGCTGAAAAAAAGTGAAGACTCAGTCACCATGCTTCCTAGCTGATTAGGTTTTATATGTGAAATTTCGTTTTTCAAAATATTGATCTCTTTGCACTTTGCAGGCTTAAGAGTTAAGACTCGGTTAATAAGTTACATTTTATTTGAATAATGCTTATCTGTACGCCTATGCTACACTTCTGAATTACATATTATGATAATGGAGTTTTCTTATGGTCATCACTTTTTCCAATAACGCAGGGGGTATTCTATTTTCCATACTTACATAAATTATAACTCAATTTTTTATTGTCTTTATGACGTACATTATACTTATAGCGGGCTTTCTGCTATTTTTTTGAAAATTTTACTGTGCTGATTAAAATTTCTTAAAAATTGGTGGGATATTTACTATAACTATCATACAAGTTGTCATATAAAAAAATTAGGTTATTTCTCCAAATACTAAAATTAGAAATTGTCGGGCAAAAGCTACTTAGGATATTACTACAGCAAGCAAAGATTATTTGGAATTTTTTTCTATGATGTATGCATGCTTATCTATTAGTTTATATGTTGTCATATAAAGATTATATGGGTTTGTTTGATATAGTTTTAAAAGGAAATTTAGAGCCTAAACTTAAGTTTTGTGAGTGTAGTTGGGTAAACTTTCGCATTTGTTTATCAATCTTTTTTTTTTTTAAATCTTTAAAATTTATTTATTCCCTAATAATAGCTTCGCTATTTTTATCTGTATTCAAATCAAATAATATAATTAATTACACTAAATATATGTTTGTAATTTGAAAAGGGAAAAAAAAAGTAAACTGTCCATACAGTAATAATATTAGTTTTAACTTTTCTAAAAATAAAAGTTGTACCAAGCTATATCTTTTTTTATTTCAATATATATATATATATACATTAGTTAAAATTAACGTGTGTAATGCACGTTTGTTTAGTTTTAAAATTATAAACATTGTTTATAATTTTAATAAAAATTGCTTTACTTTTAAATAAAAATATATAAATATAATAGAATAAATTAAAGTTTTATAGTATATATAAATATTTATATCAATAATCTTTATATATATGATATCTAAAAACAACGTTGACATAGATATATATATTTACATAGTTATATGACATATATATATATGGGTGCACTCTTAATGGTTACTTTGATATTAACTATTGGATTAAGATCAATGGTCCATATTTGTAGTTTTTAATTAAAATTTCTAAAAATAAATTGTGATTTTTTTAAATTTTTAGAAGAGTGATCTGATGACATGTTGGTCACATTATTATTAAATTAAATAATTAAAAAAAATCTTATCTAAACATTATATAGAAAATTTGCATTATAAATGTAACTCATCACTTTAAGTAAATGTGACAAAAAGAAAAGGGAGGAAGGATCTTGTTTAAAATCACAAAAAAAAAACAACATTAATATATTAATCATGTTAGTACGTTAATATATATTATCATTGAGTTGATAGAATAATTGAGAGATAGAAACACATGCATGCTAGCTCATTATTTGTTGTCCACCAAGTTTTCATCATTTTGAATTAAAAAAGAATATGCTTAACGTTTTTGTATTATTAAAAAAAGGATCTTGTTTAAAATATAAACTAAATATTTTGATCACATTTTAAAAGTTTGTTAGAACTAGTTTGTAAGTTATCGTGAGAAGTTGTTTTTCCTGTTTTAACAAGTTTAGATCCCAAAAAATTCAAGCAAGATATTCTATTGTGCAACTTCAGGTTTGACTCATTCTTCATGTGCGTGAACATCATCATCCTCAGTACCTTCTATACGCAAACCCTCCGCATCGACTTCCACTTCATGTTCAAACGATGCATTTTCAGTATCTTTTTCTTCATTTTGCACATAATGTTCATAACTAGCATTTGCTGAAAGCCAAATTTTCTTGTAGATTTAGAATGTGTATGAAGGATAAATTGACCATATTTATGTCAAAAGTCAATCCAAAAAGAAGAAGATAATATATTTGGAAACAAGATAATTATAATAAAAATTTATTATAATTAACTCAATTACAGATGTGTAACATGTTTTAGTTTCCATATATAATTTATAATTTTAATATTAATGTATACATATATTTATTATTTTAAAATTTTAATTAATGAAAAATTATAATTCTATTGGTTTATTCAATACTATTCTTTGGTTAATGAAAAATTATAATTCTATTTGTTTCCAAAAATAAAAATAGTAATTGATATATTTAATAGCCTGACATATACATAAAAAATTAATTTATTCATTAGCATCATATATAATATAATATTTGTTACAAAATATTTTCGTTATTTTGAGTTTTTATTAAAAAAAAATCAATAAATTTTTAATAATAGGTTTTTTTTATATAATAAAAAATTAAATAATAAAATATACATAAATGTTCATTTGAAATAAACTTTCACTTAATTTTTTTTAACAAAAAACAATAAAAAAATATATAAAAAAAACTGTCACATATTTATATTTATAGAACCTATTCCTTATTTTTACCATCCAAATAAAATTAATTTGACAGTGAACAATAAAAAACACAATTTATTTACATGATCATTGAAAAAATATCAAAGAATATAGTAAAAAAGAACATAATACTTTTAAATATCTTTTCATAATTCATAAATCTCTCACAATTACTTAAACTTAAAATTATTCATTTAATTTATTAATAATATTAGGAAGATTTTATATTTTATAATAATTAAAACTATTATAATCTCTATATATATTGTGAGTGTTTTTTATTTTGAAATATCAATTAATTTTATATTTTAGAATTTATTTTATAATCTTATATCCCTCTATTTAAGATATATATTTTGCACTTTCAATTTTTTGTAAGAAGCATCTTGAATTATAATTTTATTGTATATTAAAGTAAATAACTTAAAATATGTTTATTGATTCACTTGTTATTTTTGGTAATAAATACTATTAGATTTTTGTTTAATGACCAAAGAGTATTAAATAATCAAGTTATCAAGACCATCTAATCTAAAATAATCTAATGGTTCAAACTGAAAGTAAAAATTGATGTGAAAATTAGTGTCCATAGAACTTATCCCCCATTTTTTACATCAATTTTTAAACTTATTTTTAACCATTATATTAATTCAGATCTAATGTTATGGATTGTTTGGGTATTTTTAATAGCCTATAATAAATATAAAAAAACTATAATTCTATTGTTTCCATATATAAACACAGTAATTTTTTTTACATTTGTAATATATTTATTTATTAGAGGTTATTCATTGAAAAGTAATTACATTATTTTTTTAAAAAAATATTAATTAATTATGTTTTTTTATTGGACATTATTTTTAATAACACCATAACTTAATTTTTTTTATAGGAAAAGAACATATGACCGAATTTTTTTTATAAGATCATTGTAGTGTTAGTCTCCAAATAATTTATTTCATAAAAAAATATTAAAATAAAGGGGTCAAATAGGAAAAAAACTTAAGCTTCCATTAATATTGATTATTTAAACAAAAACATAATATAAAATGATGAAACATTATAAATAACACCAAACAATAATGACACATATGCTAAACAAACACAATTAAACTCATAAAAAAAACATATTAAAAAAAAACTCATTGAATCTTCATAAAAAAAAATTATTCATTCTTCTTCATCTTCTTCTCATTCAACTGTTTTCCTTTCTTTACTTTCATTTTCACTTATTCCTCAAAAAAAGTTTGAATTTGTTATCCAAAAAATTGGCATTGATGACGTGGCAACTGATCCCTGGACACGTGGTTGACATCTGGATGAACTCTCCTAGTACATCGACCAGAAGACGTATTAGAAGCAGTAAGCAGCCCAGTCTTACCTGCGACCAGTCTGGTCGATAGTTCCGCATGTAATGTAACATTACTGTGAAGATCTTTGTAAATCTCGAATTTAACTCACACAATCTCTTGAGTATCCGATTATTCAGGAGAGAATATCTGTAACAATCTTATGTAATCCCCCTTGAGCCTATAAATAGAAAAGGAGAGCTCAAGGAAGGGACTTTTGGGCTTTGGAATTATTGAAGATTAGAGTAATTCTCCTTGGAATATTGTATTGTTCTTCAGAGGTTAGTGAAACTCATTGAACCCTTGTTCTTTGATCACTCCTTTGATTCTTATATCAATAACAGTCTAAGTGGACGTAGGTCATTACCAAATCCTGGGGCCGAACCACTATAAACTATCGTGTTCTTATTACTTTTCGTCATTTGATTCTTCTTAACATATTCATTCACATCAAGCATATTCCGACTCCGTGTCAGTTGACCAAAATCTGGGTCAACATTTTGGTGCTTTCATTGAGAGCTTGATTTATCATTGTTGAGAAAATCAATGGTGAAAACTGGAAGGAAAGCTGGACAGGCGGCCACTGCTGCGCCATCAAACCCACCTCCTCCTCCCCCTGCGAGCGTGGCGGAGGATGAGCCACATCTGGACTTTGAGGAGGAAGAGATGGATGATGCAACGCTGAAGAGTACCCTGGGGGCGTTGCAGGAGGAGCAGGCTAGTCTGAAGGCCAGTCAAGAGACTGCTGCCGAAGTTGTGGCGCGGCAGTAGCAGGAGATTGAACGGCAGCGCGCGGAATTAAGTGAAAGGCAGGCGGAGATGGACCGCCGCCAGAGCGAAGCCATGGCAGCCCTTGAGGCGGCCTTGCAACTGGCAAGGAATCAGGCCGCACCTGTTTCACAGCCTGACCAACCCGTCAATGGGCCACCCCAGAGGGGTCCTAATCCCAGCCCACCAATCCAGCCTTCGAGTCCACAAAGGCCCGAGTAGCCTCAGGTGCCCCATGACGATGTCCCACTGGACCCTAAGGCGCAGCCACCATCCCAAGCTGGTTGTGGCAATCCCCCGCCACAAAGGCAGAATAGGGCCGAGCATCAGCCTCGTAGTCCTAGACGCCGTGGGGGCGATGAGCCAAACCTACCGAACAGAGGTCATTATCCCCTGGTAACAGGAGGGACTCAGAGTTAGGCTCTGCGGTCTGGGGTCCCCCACGGCATGATAATGCACGGGGACACCACGACCAGCGCAAGCCGCCCTCTAACGTTCGGGACATTTCAGCCAGGGACAGAAACCGAGGGAACAGTCAATCCCACCATAGCCAATCAAGGTTCAGAGATGGCCATGATTATAATGAGGCCGACTCAGGCAAGGGAAACGCTGGTCGAAGGAATGAAGAAAGAGGTAAAGGTAGGAGCCAGGTACCTCAAGATGACCAGCCCAATAGACGGGACGCTGGGGGGCAGCCCAAGCAAAATAATGTCTTCAACCGGCTCGGGGGTAGTGAGCAGCGGAGAAGAGACGAAGACTTGCGTGATGTACTCAACGATCGCCACGAGCGGCATGGCGATAACCTCCCCACAGCAACAGAGGCCACAGCGATTCCTGCCGCTGTACAGGCCCAAATAGATGCCCTCAACCAAGTAGTGTAGCAGCTGGTCGGGGGAAGGACGTCGTATATCGACCACGATAGGAGGAAAGGCACTCCTTTCGTACAAAGGATAGCTAATGCAGAAACTCCAAGAAAGTTCAAAATGCCTACACTTCCAAATTTTGACGGGTACGGAGACCCAGTATCTCATGTCAATAAATTTGAGATACAAATGGACATTCAGAAAGTGTCCGAAGACGCTCGGTGCAGAATCTTCCCTGCAACACTATCTGAAGCCGCGCAGGAATGGTTTTTTAAGTTCCCTCCCGCAAGCATAGTTTCCTGGGAAATGTTCGTAAGGGAGTTTTACGGAAAATTCTATGCAGGTCGTGTGCATCCGACCGAAGCAAACCAGCTGGTTGAAATTCGCCAGCAGGATGGAGAATCAGTGAAGGACTACATCCAGCGCTTTATGTGAGCGGCGGCTGGAGCAAAAACAGTGGGGGACGAAGGAAAAATGATGGCCATAACCGTAGGGGTTAAACGTCGCTCTCCCCTCTGGAAAAGTCTCTGAAATGAAGGAGTAAGAACTACCCAGGAATTTTTGGACCGGGCTGATCGCTACATCAAGCTCGAAGAAGCCATTGCCGACGATGGAAAGCCCTCAGGCAAGGATAAGAAGGATTCTGAACCCGCCAAAGCCGCCAATGGGTCCAAGCCTAATGGCAACGGCAAAGGCAACGGCAACGGCAACGGCAATGGCAAGAATGGTGGAAAACGGCCGTATAATGAGCCTTCCACCTCCGACAATAAACGAGCCAAGGGTAATCGTTATGAACCTCGGTTCACTAACTACACTGCCCTCGTTGAGTCTCGGGGAGAGGTTTATCAGGCCACAAGTTCTAGTGTGCCTTACAAAAAACCTGGCCCCATTCGAAAGGATATTTCGAAGAGAGACACTACCAAGTTCTGTCGTTATCATAACGACTACGGACATGACACCAATGAATGCAACCAGTTGAAAGATGAAATCGAGTTCCTTATTAGACAAGGACACTTGAGAAGATATGTACGGGCCTCGGGAAATTCCCAACGAGAAGCTCCGGGTAGCAACGAGCAGGCACCCACGCGCCAACGCTCGCCACCCTTACAGCCTTCCCCCGTGACTGGCACACTCTTAACCATCTGTGGAGGCCCGCACCTCGTAGGAAATAGCGGAAAGGTCAGGGAACGATATGCTCGAACTCTGTGCCACGACCAGGACATCGAGATGATGACTGTGGAAGACCGCGCACCAAAAAAGGCTCGGTCAGAGGAAGGTGAAATAACCTTCTCTAACAGCGATGCCCAACATGTCCGTTTCCCACATTCCAATCCGCTGGTCGTGGACATCCAGATGGCCAACATGATGGTAAAGAGAGTGCTGGTCGATACAGGAAGTTCAGTCAATATCCTGTATAAGTCAACACTGGAACGCATGAAATTGTCCGTTAAGGACTTGGAGCCCTGCAACCAAACGATATACGACTTCTCTAGAGAAGGACTCGTCCCCGCCGGATTGATCAAACTACCAGTGATGACGGGTACAGCGCCTGCAACAAGGACATTACTCGCCACTTTTGTAGTGGTCGATTGTCCTTCAGCGTACAATGCTGTCATTGGGAGGCCTATACTGGTTGATCTACGGGTCGTCATCTCTATGTGGCACTTGGCCATGAAGTTCCCAACAGACGCAGGGGTAGGACGCGTGTTGGGGAACCAGAGAGAAGCCAAGGAGTGCTACAACGCCTCAATCACAAAGGCAAAGAATGGGACGCCGAAGAGCACTACCTCCAATAGGTTGCAGATGACATTTGATACACAAGCCTAATCCGGTGATGAAGTCACCAAATAAAGTGTTGCCCAAAGTGAGGATAGAGACTTAGATCCTCGTTTTGGGGATTTTGAAGAAAACGTTGGACCCGTTGAGGACCTTGAGGAGGTCCAACTCGACGAAAAAGACCCGACCAGAGTCGTGAAGGTTGGGAAAAACTTAGAACCTACCACGAAGCACGCACTGGTAGAATTTTTCGAAAGAACCAGGAGGTTTTCGCCTGGTCGCACAAAGACATGGCTGGGATATATCCTGCAGTCATCAACCATGTCTTGAATATAGACAAGACCTTTTCACCCGTGCAACAAAAGAGAAGGCTGCTCGATAAGGATAGATCGAGAGCCTTAAAAGAGGAAGTTGAAAGGTTAAAGGAGAATGGGTTCATCAGGGTGGCATTTTATCCATCATGGGTCTCCAATCCAGTGCTGGTTCCCAAGCCAAACGGCAAATGGCGAACTTGCGTGGATTTTACAGACCTCAATAAAGCCTGCCCAAAGGACTGCTTCCCACTCCCAAGAATCGACCAGCTGGTCGATGCAACTGCAGGGCACGAAATCCTCTCGTTCATGGATGCGTATTCGGGCTACAACCAAATTAGCATGCATCCCCCCGATGAGGATCACACCAGCTTTCGGACCGATACGGGTTTATACTGTTACAAAGTAATGCCCTTCGGACTGAAAAACGCAGGTGCGACTTACCAACGGCTAGTCAACCACATGTTTAAGGAGCTGATCAGAGTAAACATGGAGGTATATGTGGACGACATGCTGGTAAAGTCTAAAATAGGGGAAGGACATGTAAGGGATTTACAAAAGTGTTTTGATGTATTGAACAAATATCAAATGAAGTTAAATCCCCTTAAATGTTCCTTCGGAGTTGGATCAGGGAAGGTTTTGGGATTTATTGTAAATTCAAGAGGAATCGAGGCCAACCCCGACAAGATAAAAGCCCTGATCGATATGAAGTCGCCAGAAAGGATCAAAGATGTACAAAGTTTAACCAGGAGAATCGCAGCCCTAAGTAGATTTATTTCGAAATCAACAGACAAGTGCGTCCCTTTTTTCAATCTACTTAGGGGAAATAAGAAGTTTGAATGGACAGGAGACTGTGAGCAAGCATTCCAAGCCTTGAAAGCCCATATGGCACAACCTCCCATCTTATCAAAGCCGATTGAAGGAGAAACTTTGTTTATTTACCTGGCGATTACTGAAGTTCCTGCTAGCGTGGTACTAGTGCGAGAGGAGAAAGGCGTACAAAAGGCAGTCTATTATGTCAGCAAGAGACTGATCGGGGCAGAATTGAGATATCCACCAATCGAGAGGTTAGCATATTGCCTAATCCTGGCCTCTAGAAAGTTGCGCCCCTACTTTCAAGCCCATCTTATTACAGTTCTAACCGACCATCCCCTTCGACAAGTCCTCCAAAAACCAGAAGCGGCTGGAAGATTATTAAAATGGGCAGTCGAACTGGGGCAGTTCGATATAACTTATTCACCGCGAGCAGCAGTCAAGGGACAAGTTTTGGCCGACCTTATTGCAGAGTTCACCGAACTCCCAAACAGCGAGCAGTGCAAACAGCCTGGTGCGCCTGAGCCTCAAGAGAAAGCCCCTTCGTGGAAATTATTCACGGACTGATCGTCTAACGAATCCCACGCTGGAGCGGCAGGAGCGGGAGTGATATTGATAACGCCGAAAGGGCATCGATTTCACTACGCTATTAGGTTCGACTTCACCGCGTCAAATAATGAAGCCGAATACGAAGCACTCCTCGCTGGATTGAGGATGGCGAAAGATACGAGCATAAAGACGCTTGATATTTACAGTGATTCACAGCTGGTGGTGAATCAAGTTCTAGGAGAATATCAAGCACGAGGCTTAAAAATGGTGGCCTACTTGAATAAAACAAAAGACTTGCTAGCCCAATTCACAGAGTACACCCTTCAGCAAATTCCGCAGGATCAGAATTCAAACGCAGATGCCTTAGCCAAACTCGCAAGCGCGAAGGATGCTGACACTTTGAACATTGTGCCAGTGGAAAGACTGAGTAAGCCAAGCATACAAGCGGTCGAATCCAGTATGGAGATTCGAATGGAGGATACATGGATGGCACCTTATTTGGAGTATCTGACAAACGGTACGCTACCAATGGATAGAAACAAAGCCATAACTCTACAAAGGCGAGTTGCTAGGTACATACTGGTCGATGGTGTTATGTACCAAAGAGGATATTCCTTACCACTACTCAGATGCGTTACACCAGAAAAAGCTAAGGAACTCATGAAAGAGGTGCATGAAGGCTTCTGCGGGGATCACGCTGGGGGGCAGAGTTTGGCAAAGAAGATTCTAAGGCAAGGCTACTTCGGGCCAACTATGAACGAGGATTCGGTGGAGTTTGTACGAAGATGCGATAAATGTCAAAGGTTCTCCAAGATTCCACGAGCAGCTCCGAATGAATTAAAACAGATGCAAAGTCCGTGGCCTTTTGCAGTATGGGGGATAGATTTGATTGGATCCCTACCTACAGGGAAGGGCGGAGTAAAGTACGCAGTCGTAGCAGTCGATTACTTCACCAAATGGGCCGAAGTTGAACCGCTCGCTACCATCACGACCAAGAAAGTTCTCGACTTTGTTATCAAGAACATTGTCTGTCGATATGGCTTGCCTAGAAAGATAGTTTCAGACAACGGAACCCAATTTGACAGCGACTTATTCACCGATTTCTGCGAAAGACATGGAGTTATCAAAAGCTTTTCTTCAGTTGCACACCCCCAAGCGAATGGGCAGGTCGAAGCCGTGAATAAAACTCTTAAAGATACCCTGAAGAAGAGACTTGAAGAAGCTAAGGGAGCGTGGCCAGAGCAGCTGCCTGAAGTCCTCTGGTCGTATAGAACGTCTCACCGAACAGCGACAGGACATACCCCATTTTCCTTAGCCTACGGATATGAGGCGATGTTGCCTGTCAAATTAGATCCCCCCTCACATCGACGATTAACATATGACCAAGACCAGAACAGCCAACTGATGATGGAATCCCTAGACTCGATTGACGAGATACGGGAGAAAGCCCAACTCCGAGTTGCTGCGTACCAGCAAAAAGTCGCCCGGTACTTTAACTCCAAAGTTAAAGAAAGAAAATTCAACGTCGGTGACTTGGTGCTACGACGAGTTTTCTTGAATACCCGCGACCCTACTGCTGGAGTGCTCGGACCTAATTGGGAAGGACCTTACCAGATTGAAGAAGTCCTTCATCTGGGCACCTACAAACTTGCACGCTTGAATGGAGATCTCGTTCCACGTTATTGGAATGGAGAACACCTGCGCAAGTACTATCAGTGAACAGTCCTTTTTAAAGGACTGGCTTGTATTAAATTTTACTTTTTACAAGTTTAGCAAAGAGGGTTAGCCACGTTGTATGGCTAATCGCTCGTATATGTAAGATTCTATTTTAGAATCACTCGTAAAGACATGTTTAGTCCATTATTAATACGAGATTATAAGGGACTGTGCGCAGCCAGTCATTCTTGCCAACCTTTGTGAATTTATATTTACAAGTATTTGTTCATTACGTGTGTTGTTTTGCTGTATTATAAGTATTACTTTTTCTCCCGAGCAGAAATGTTCGAACAGGTCGTGGTCAAGGCAAGATCACTTGGGGGGCATATAAGGCACATCGATAGCAAAGCATACCATGAGGTATGTAAACACATGAACAAAATGAGTGAAAGCATGCTAAGGTACTTACAGTATTTTTCAAAATTTATATTTTGTTAAATCAAGCCAAAGTACTATGCTAAGTTCGGTCATATGAACAAATGTTATAATAAATGAAAATGTTATAGCATCATGATGTAATCTCTTACACCGCAAGCATCACTGCTTGGATGTAACTGTCCAAATAAAAGAAAAGGTTTGCTGCCCATGCAGCAAATTCAAAAAAGGAATTGTCTTTACATCACGACCCGTGGGTCATATAATCAAAAGAAAGAAAAAATATTAAAAAAGCTCAAGAGGCATTGGGAGCAGGAGGGTCTTTATCAGCATTCTGGTTGGCAGCATCCTCAGCAACTCCTTCTTCCTCTACGCCAGCAATGCTTGGGGAAGCAGGGACCCTGGCTCTTGCCTGCTCTTCAGCCAGTTGAGCAGTGCAGCGAGCCAGTTCAGCAGTCCTGACATCTTCTGAAAGATAGCTGAAGTCGGTACCCTGATTTTGTTTCCAGAAATTGTAAAAACACCGGAGCGTTGTCCTCTTATATCTTTCCAGATTCTTGGAGTTGTCAAGCTCCAGCTGTTTTACTTTGCCCTCAAGAGTAGCAATGGCCTCGTCTTTGGACTTATGCTCCTCTTCCAATCTCTTGACTTCGCGATACTGGGTGCGGCTGGCATCTTGATACTCCTCCCTCTGCTTTATTATAGCTGCCTTCATAGCTTCAGCCTCTGATAGCTTTGTCACCGCGGCATCCCTCTGCTGAGCCAGTGCCTCCAACTCCTTTGCGTGCCTGGCCTCTGCAGCCGAAAGTTCCTCGGCTGCCTTCACCTGGTGCCTCTCGATGGCCTTTGCCCGAGCCTGTTCAATGGTGGCTTGGGTGCGGGTACAAGCAGCAGTTGCAGACAGCAAAGCCTGAGGACAGAAGATAAAGTTAGAACCTATTACAAAGAATAAAATACTAAGGCCTAAGAGATAAAGAGGCACTTACGCTGGCTATTTCGTTCAGAGTCATGTTCAGGATTTGGTCGACTGCCATACTCTCTACCTCGACCAGTGCATTTTTGACGCGGTCGTTCTTCGCGATGTGCGCGAGGCGGTCTTTAGCTGCTCGTAAGGCATGGCTCGAGAGTTTGGCCCCAAGAGCTTCTTCCCGCTTGTCTTGTTCCCTGGTGGGCACAGCAGGAGGGTTCGGCGGGGGAGGAGGAGTCTGCTTCTCAGCAGGAGCCGGAGGATGAGTAGAAGTTTGCCTAGCTGGCACGTCCCTGGGAGCGTCTTCTGTTCGACTCTTCTTGGCCGGTCTCTGGCTTGTTTCGCCGGCCTGTCTCCTTGACGACTTTCGCCGAAGCTGAGGAACTTCCTCTTCCTCCTCAACATTGTATAGGTCGAAGACGTTGGGAGTGGCCATATCTGCATATAAGCAAAAACATACAAAGGGTAAGATAAAGGCAGATGAAAACTCTTTATTCAACGGAAAAGAAGGTCACAAAGTTAGTACCCGAGCTACAACTACTGATCGCTATACTATTGACTCTATTAGTCACACACTCACTATCTGGCATGAAGAAGTCTGGCCCTAGATTTGGAGTATATGTAAAGTTGCCCTCCCCATTAAACAAATGACAGGGAATTGGCAAGCTATTTAAAAGCAAAATAACTTTACCATTTTCATCAGAGGATTCCCCCAGGTCCACAACTGGCTCTTTGGCCTTTTGTTTCCCCTTGCCTTGGGGAGCAGAAGGCCTTTCTGCGGAAGGATTGCCCGTGGGCTCCCTGATTGTAACCCCCGTCGGCCTCCTTCGAGGAGGGGACGCAGGAGGTTGCTGCTCGGGAACCCCCTCGGCAGTGGCATTAGCTACCACAGACCCTCTTGTTTCATGGCAAGGAGCCAGGAGGCCAGACAGCCTCAGGTTTTCATCAGTAACCAGGGACTTGACGCTTTTTTCTGCGTCTGTCATCTTGGCCAGTCTATTGGACCTCAACACCATGTCTGGTGTTGGGGTCGGACGTAACCATGGGCCTAAAAGACAAAGTACAGTTTGAGAAAAATGAAAGGAAACTCCTTGATTAAAAGTATCGACCAGTCAAAGACGGTACTTACCTTCTCGGGTGAAGGCCAGGTTGTTGCTGGTTATGTCCGGAGTAAGGAAGTACTCCTTATTGTACTGCCCCACGTTAGAAATGTGCGTAGTGTCACTCAGGAACGTTCGATTTGTCTCCTGGTGACAGAGGTGGAAGAAACCCGTCCCATATTGTTGCGGGTTGGATTTAAGGTCGAAAAGATAATTGACCTCATGGGGAGTAGGTTCTGGCCATTTTTTAAGTTTGTACAGGATATAGAGTGCGGCCAGCATTCAATATCCGTTTGGAGTAATTTGGAAGGGGGCAACATCGAAATAATTAGCCACCCCCTGGTAAAAAGGATGTAGAGGGAGGAAAGCCCCCACCTCTATGTGATACCGAGACCAGGCGCTGTATATACCTCCGGGGAGGTTAGCCCTTTAGTCTGCGGCAGGAATTTTGATGGAAACTCCTATGAGGGGATACTTCCTGAAATAGTTAGCAACCATCCGAAGGGTCACTACGCTGGTCGGGGAAATATACCACTCGACATCAGGCAGATTCTGATGGCGAGGGCGGGCTCTAATTTGGATATTAGGGTCAGGAACAGGATTGTTTCGACCGCTAGTCGAGGGAACCCTAGCCTGCGAATCAGGCTGAGCAGGAAGGTTTGGACTATCATCGGAGTCAGGTCTTTTCTTGCCTATGGATTTGGAACGAGCGATTTGAGGAGGAGAAGGACGAGGTCTGGATGAGGATCGAGAAAAAGGAATCTCATAGATTCGGACGGCCGGTTGTTCTTCGCCTTCGAGCAGCTGGGTGAGAAGATCGTCGTCGATGGGTCATTCACCTCCCCACAAATCTGGCATCAATGTCTGCAAACAGAAGAATGGGGAGGTGAGGATGGAGAATTTTTAAAGGCTTTTTAGAATAGCGCTGGTCGAGTATAAAAGCCAAACTTTTATACAACAGCATTCTAACAAAAAGCTAAACTTTTCCACACGAACAGTTTGAAAACGGATCAAAGGGTGAAAGTAAAAAGTTTTTCAAAAAAGCTTTTTCAACTCCCCTTAGGGCGAGAAAAACCTATTTTCCAACTAGCCTAAAGATCGAATTTTTACTTCGATTTTACGTCCTAAAAGTACGATCCTAACTATCAAACTAACTCGTAAATCTTTTTACCCACAAGCATCTCAAACCAGAAACAGATGAACTCAAACAGTCGACATACAGAAGCATGCATTGCAAAAATACGAAACATAAAAATTCGAGGACTTACCAGAAAAAAGATCGTTGAGAAGGGTAGAGAGTCTTCGGAAGTCGAGGTGCTTTCAAGATGAACTTGGAAGGTGCAGAAGGACAGTTTCTGGGAGAAGACGAGAGCTCTGGTTTTAGGGTTTCTGGAAAGAGTAGTGGCGTGCGTAAAAAGAAAAGGAAGATTTCGAAGATATTATATAAGTTTGTCTATGGCATTAAAAAGGTGTAATCATTAGTTTCCCTTTTTCGAAATATGGGGAAGAGGAATGGCCGCCGAATTATTACTGGGGAACCGAAAAGTCATGATTAGACAGGAGTAGGTTGCTTTTTCCAAGAACACACGAAAGTTTATTTATTGCTCATAATAAATAAACTTGGGGGGAAAATGTTATCTAAAAAATTGGCATTGATGACGTGGCAACTGATCCCTGGACACGTGGCTGACATCTGGAGGAACTCTGCTAGTGCATCGACCAGAAGACGTATTAGAAGCAGTAAGCAGCCCAGTCTTACCTGTGACCAGTCTGGTCGATGGTTCCGCATGTAATGTAACATTACTGTGAAGATCTTTGTAAATCTCAAATTTAACTCACACAATCTCCTGAGTATCCGATTGTTCAGGAGAGAATATCTGTAACAATCTTGTGTAATCCCCCTTGAGCCTATAAATAGAAAAGGAGAGCTCAAGGAAGGGACTTTTGGGCTTTGGAATTATTGAAGATTAGAGTAATTCTCCTTGGAATATTGTATTGTTCTTCAGAGGTTAGTGAAACTCATTGAACCCTTGTTCTTTGATCACTCCTTTGATTCTTATATCAATAACAGTCTAAGTGGACGTAGGTCATTACCAAATCCTGGGGTCGAACCACTATAAACTATCGTGTTCTTATTACTTTTCGTCATTTGATTCTTCTTAACATATTCATTCACATCAAGCATATTCCGACTCCGTGTCAGTTGACCAAAATTTGGGTCAACAGAATTTATTAACACGATTTTCTAGTGCACTGGAAAACTTTGCAACCTCTTCAAAAAGTCCATCCATGAACTTATTCATTTCAATCATACGACCGATACCGTAATCAAAATCTTTAAAAAAGAGATTAAATTCTCGGTCGTCGCCAAGAGAAACATCACACGGTTTGACATCTTTCTCATCATCACTAATTGGTTCAATCTTCATCTTCTTCAGTGGGGACTCTACTTCATCGTCATTACACATGTCACAGAGTAACACATCACGAACTCTGTCTTGATCATTGGAATGAGAAGATGGAGAGGTTACTTTATTTTTGGAATAGGTTGTATCAGAAATGTTGATCGTAGACATGGTTGGTGATTGTGGATGGAACTTTTTTTTTAGTAAAATAATATAGAATCTCGGTTTTGTGTGAGTATGTGTGTTTTTTTGGAGAGATTGGGGAGTATTTATAGCATAAAACAATTTAATTATTAAAAAAAATGAACACATAATATTGAATTCATGCAATTGTAACTTTCCAAATTAATCAAGTACTATGTGTTATTACAATTGATGTTATTTCATACTTCTTTTTTTTTTTTACAAATATTCCATAAAATTGTTACATATGAGTTTATATTATCTACACCATAATATGTGTGACATTAATTTCATAATAACATTAGTCATATATACAATTAAAAAATTAAATATTTTTGTTATTTGATAAATGACATTTTAGCGATAAATGACATTTATGTTGTTACATATAGTTGTGAATTTTATTTTATATTAGCTATATTGTAGTGTGTGTGATATTTATTTTATCAAAATAACTTTCTTAAATAAAATATAAAAATTTATGTTTTTTTGAAACTATTTTTTTTTATAATACATAATATGACATTAATGTTGTTACATATAGTTACAAAATTGAGCTTATATTATATACTGTGTAACATTTTTTTTGAAAATATTAGTGAAAACAATAATATAAAAAAAATATATATATGTTATTATTATTTTAAAAAAATATATGACATCAATGTTGTTACATATATTTATTAAATCGACTTTATATTATCTATACCATAGTATGTATGTTTGTGTTACACCCTGTTCTATCCGAATTTCGACACAGTCATAAATGATCCACGAAATATAGGCTCGTAAAGTGTATGCTAAAAAATGACAAGCAGTGGCTGGACACTTGTACAAATTTGCATGATTCCTGACTTGTTCTTTTTGGCGATCGAGCATAAGTCGCAGTGTTTGAGCCTGAGTTGCATGCTCGAACACATCAACCTTCTTCGAGGAATGATTTCGGCCAAATTAGTGGATGGGGAGGAGGTTGTGACTAGAACGATGAGCTCGAAGCTTGGGTAGTCTCGAAAGTGTGACAGCACAACGATTGAGCTCAATCACGTGAAAAGACAATACAGTATGATAGAATCACAGCTAAGTACCAAACCAAGTTGCTCGGTATGTTCCTAATGCTGATCGGTAGGCTGTTTTTCTGATCCCCCTCCACTTTGGTGGAGAGTTTGTATTTATACTGTCTCCTTCGTCCCTTTCTTCTCGCAAGTGGTTGTTGTGTTAGGAAAAATAGTTTTTGCCTCAATGGAGATTGTCAGAAAATACAACTCTATGCAATATATTACAAATAAATAATGATTGATTAAAAAGAGTTACAACTCTATAACTGAAAAATACAAACAAGAAGAAGAAGAAGAGAATAGTGAATAATACCACTCTAAGCAAAATATTACAAGTAAAGTAATAGTGTTTGAAACAAAATAAAAAAATATTACAACTCTAAACAAAGGTTACAAGTTAAACGGGTCTCCTTTGGTACAATCTCCTCCGCCGGGTCTATCCCGTACGATTGGTTGTTTTCAAAAAGTAGTGCAATCAAAAAGCATTCTTTGAACGAATTCCTTCATAGTCTTCATAGAGTAAGTAGAGTAGAGAGAAATGGGAGTAAGCCTTTGGTATTCTATTCTTATTACTTAGTTCCTGTCTATCTCTATCTAGAATAATGGATCATCTGTGAAGCGGAGAAATATTAGTCCAGTATTTAGAACTAGATTCGAAAAATTCACATACAGAAAAAAAAAAAGGTGAGGCTTGAGTCTACTTTCGATTAGAGTTTCGATTACAAAAAAGTATAGTAGAAAGAAGACTCACCACTCAATTCGAAGGCGACACCCCTTGCAGCCTTTACAAAGATTTCCCTTCTTTGCTTCTTTTTTTTGTTTGAAATAGGACCGGGACGGGTATAATCCGATTGTAAAGAAAGAAACCGCCAGAGTGGGGGATTGTCCTGTCCTCCTCACTGACCCCAAAGAAGATGGCTCTATCGCTAAGCAGGCCGGCAGAGAGGACACCAAATGCCTAAACAAGACAAAAACCTACTTATATGCTTAACACAAACTTTCCGGTCCCCCTCTAGCATACGGGAATCGACCCTACGCACTGGGGACGAAGCGTAGAGGTCACTTTAGTTTGTTGTACTGGAGTGGTTCATCGTCAAAAGAACAACAATGGGTTGTAGCATTTCCTATTAATTTGTCTAAGGGATGTAAAAGAGGGCTTTCTCGTCTAAAGGCAGGGGCGAGCTTTCTCACTATACAATGACCACTACGAACGAAGGACCAATGACAAACAACAAAATAAGAAGAAAAGCAATAGTGTAAAAAGTAAGAACAAAAACAAAAGTAAACTCACACTTACACAACCTAAGTGAAGAGTGTTGAGGATCACCAACTTGAACAAGGTTTAAAACCTTTGTCCCAAAGCTTATTTCCCTCTTGATGGACCCAAAACAGGTATGTTTAAAAATTTATAAATCGCAAGCACACGAATCGTTCATATAGAATAGTGATCGTGTAAGCAAGGATGTCGAACCCAAAGGAGTTGTCTAAAATCGAAAAGAGAAAACTATTTTAAATCAAAAGTAATAAATTCTAACCTAGCTCCAAAGATTGATGAGTTTTAATATTATGAACATAAAATAAAAGATTAAAAAATAAAGCTATTTAAGAGAATAAAAATAAAGCAATAATGAGTTGAAAATAAGTGTTAAAAGAAAAGATTATTAAGATACTAGAATCCACAAAATGTAAGTTTAATAATGTTTATTAGTATATTGATTCCCAAATTTTAGTGATAGTTAAAATAATTCAAACTATCATTTTCCAAATAGATTTATAATTTTAAGCACAAATTACTTCTAAAAAGATAGGACTTTTCTTCACTTTTCAAAATTATAATTTCAAAGCATTTAGTGTAAATCAATCTAATGAAATAACAAATAAACCAATGAACATTATTTATAAGGCAAAACATAATATTTTTGTTTTAAGCATGGATGTGTACAATTTAATGACACATCTTACACAAAAAATATTATGTTTTTGCACTAATGAAGAACAAAGTGTAAATATGTGCTAACAATCCAAAATACATGGTATTTAAGATGAAAGAAAATATTTGAAGAAGAAAATTCCATAAACTTTGTTGCACAAAATGGGAAATCAACATCCAAAATAAACACTATCTAGTTACATATTGTTTCATCATCACCTTAATAATCTTAAAAAGATTAGAAACACATAACTAGAATAGAAATTACAAACATAAATAGGAAAATTTGGAGGAGAAACCCCCAAATTGTTCCTCTAAAAATACATAGAAAATAACCAAAAAAAGAAGAAAAAGATGAAGAGAATAGAGAGGTTTTGAAATGTGTAGAGTTTTTGGTATGGTAACCTCTCTCAAAAATGGACACCCTAAATCCCTTATTTATAGCCAAAAATGATGATTGAAATAATCAATTTAAATTGATTAAATTAATTTAATTAATTATAATACAGCAAATAGGGGTAAAATATAGAGTGTAATAATGATGTTTTGGGGTAAAATGTGTAGAAAGTGGGGTAAAAATGTGATATTTTTGGACAAGGGGACAAATGGTACTTTGTGACATTTTTTTGTGGGCTCAAAATGTTGGTGGCATGCATGGTTGACTTCGGCTGGGCAAGAGACGATTTGGTGTGCTTCGGCTAGTTGAGGAATGCAGATTGGAGCAGCTGCTTCAGATGGCATTTGGGCCGACTGGTGAGGAGAAGGCCCAGACTTGGGCTGGGTGAAGGCAGGCGTGATTGTTGGGAGGTTGCTACTTGTTGAGGCTGAAGGAGGGTGACACCTGGCAGGAGCTGGGTTGATTGGTGTGGAGTCAACAGGCTGGCGTGGAGGTCTTGTGATGCCAGGCGTGAGGAAAAGAAATGGGCCCGGCTGGGCTGAGACTTGGGCCTGCTGGTTTGTAGCACCCACATTATTTTGATATAATATAGCCAATAATCACATGATTGCATTGCATTACATATCATACAATATGTATAATTTGAGCATATGCATATTCTTATAAGTGTTTTCATGTATAAGTATAAAAGTTGTGTATGTGATGTCTATATGTATGCTCAATATTATTAACCTTGTGGCATTTGAGTTGTCTTTTATGGGTGTTTGATGTGCTCAAGATATAAGAAAGTATGAAAAATATGGACAAGGCATGGAATTAAGTGGTGAAAGTGAGATATAGAAGGCAAAATAGGTTAAGTAGTGAAAAATAGTACAATGTCGATTACTAGTATTTCGGTGTAAAATTGAGTATTTATGGATTTACCAAATGTAATCGAGGTATGATTAAGGTCTCATTGATGATGTAAAAATGGTTTTAGAACCATCAGATCAATTCTTGATGGGAGGTATACATAATCAATGGTATTGATGCAAAGTCAAAACGAGCTTAGCATAAGTGCGCTACGCTCGATCGAGTAAGCATAACTATTGGGTATGAAGTCATATGGACCTAAGGTTTGGTGTGAGTGTTTTACACATAAGGATAATAAGCCTAGCAGATGATTAAGTCGAAATTATTGAAGTGATAAGGTTTTCATAAGTCAAAATGTGAAATGATGAGATGAAAGGTGTCAAATTTTGATACAATAAGGCTAAATCATTGAAAATAAGGAATTTTCATCAACCTTATCACTTTGCACGACCATTATTCTGAAAAACAGAGAGAAAAGAAAACCAAAAACCATTTCTTGGCTGGTTTGAAGAAATTCTAAGGAGATCCAAGTGAAAGCAAAGCCAAAGAAGTAGATTAAGCTTAGTTCTAGCCTTTTTATGGTAAGTTCTTGTACTTGGAAGTTAAACCATGTTTTTGAATTTTGCTGAGAGCTTATCTATGGTATTTTATATTTTCTAAGATATTTCTTGGTGGTTTCCAAGTGATTTGAGGTTTAGAAAAGCTTGAAGAGATTGTTTTCGCCGAAAGTTGCTCGGTAAGTGAAATTTTGTGTTTTATGAGGTTTTTGGGGTTCTTGGAGTACAAGCTGATTTTTAGTTATTTGATTGAGTTTATAAGAGAGTATATATGTTTATAAATGTTTGAATAGATGTGGAGACTCATTTAATTTAGGTGATGATCTAGGAAATTAGAATTTTATCAAAATCGGTATATGATAACTTTATGATGAATTATGTTGGTATTTGGGATATTTATGGTTATGGCAGGTTATTTGATGTTGATTATTGGTTGATTTTGATATTTGAGGATAGCTAAAATTAAGGGGAAACTCTGTCAAAATTTCTCCAAATGTCTAAGATAAATCTAATGCTCGATCTAGGTGGTTTAAGGCATTTTAGGCATGTTTTGGGTATGAAATTTGATATGATGTTTTATGGGTATTTTTAAATGAGAGTTCAATGTATTACTGCCATCATTATGATGAGAAATCCATGCCATTGTCAGGATAAGCACATCAATACCTAAGACATCACTTGTTACACGGTAAAATATATTTTGGACAAAAGGTAAGTAAAGTACTCAACTGCAACACAAGAATTACATGTTATGTGAAAGTATGCATTATATGAATATTTTGTGAGTAAGTGGTATTAACATACATTGACACTTCATCATAAATTTGTATGCATGGCATAATAGTGATATGGTAAATTATTATATGATATAAGACCATGCATGATATTATGATGATTAATTATATGATGCCTTTGCAAGTTTTGTGCAACATAAAAGAAAGTTGTAATAAGAAGTTTAAGTTCAGTGCCACTGTTTTGAAAAGGCAAATGAAAGTGTTAATAAGTGTAAACGGAGGCCTATAGTAGGCTTATAGTGGCTGCCCAATAATTTGGGCTAAGTTTTAGTGAACCAATAATATTGTTTTCCATGTTTCCGTTTTATTTCTCCTCCATATGAGTTATTGTTATATGTATTGACACCATAGTGTGTGGCCGCCTTAACTCTTGAGCCCGACGGGGCAACGATGGAATAAGGTTTTTAATGTGCCCTACTGTGGTGATGGCTAGCCGGAGGAGAACCCATGGGATTTTGTATTATATGTGTAACAAGCCCTGCAGGCATTGACCAATTCAAACAGTGTGCACAATATTAAGGGGCCCAAAATTTAAAAAGAAGTTGTGTATGTCCATTGATATTGGGTAATCATTAGCATTGCATGCATTACTTTGCTTACTGAGCTTTAGGCTCACAGTTGTCTTGTGTTGCAGGTAGAGAAAGAAATGTGTGAATGACATGAGGAGAACTGAAGCATGGTCCTAACCCTGATTTGTACATATGAACATATCGACCTTTTTGTGGGTTATTTCAGTTATCAGTGAGATGTTTGTAATAAAGTGTGAAGTTATGTTTTGAAAACAAATTGGGTTATTTAATACTTATGTATAATATGTTTGAGACCCACTTTATGTTTAATGTAAATAATGTGAAATAAGTTTTCAAGTTTAAAAAAAAAAATGTCCAGACTTTTGCAGTAATAAATTATGATATAGTTTTAAAACGTAACACCTCAAATATGGTTTTAACTAAAATAAGTGAGGGTGTTACATGGTTGATGGCTGAAGCAAGTTTGGTGGAGTTGAACGTGGGCTTGGGCCAGGCCTCCTTTGGTATTTCAATAATACCACTTTGTTCCCTTGTTTCCCTTGAAAATGCCACCTTTCTCTTCATTTTCTTACTTTTTCAAGAGCAAAAAAATTACACAACTTCTCTACAAAAATAAACATAAATTAAATTAAAACAAAATATTTTCAATAATAAAATATACAACATAAGTTCCATGAAAATATTAATTAAAACTTTATTTACTTAAACATTTAAGCTCAAAATTGCATCTTTTTATTCCTAACTTAACAATATAAATTTCAAATAATTAAACTACAACATATTACAACAAAATGACTATAAAAATACACAAAAATCTATAAAATCAAAATAAGACTAATAAATTTAAAATTACTTAAAAACTTAATAAATCAATTAAAAACTCAAGAATTAAGCAACAATTAGCACATAAAAAGTGGTAAAATAACTCTATTTTGTAGAGTTATCACCTCTAACTCAAGCACTAAGGGATCTCTCTCAGATATTGGAAATGCTTTATGGAATTATCAAGCCTCAAGGTGTTTCTAGCCAAGTGCTCTAATGGATATAAATATTGTGTCTTTCAAGTGAGTTATAGGCTCCTATTTATAGAGTTTAGAGACATCCTTTGAATTTCAAATTCCACCAACCCCCATGGCTGTTACCAATGATTAATTGGATTATTATGGAATTAAAAATGAGATTTGAGAGTTATTTGAGTTTTTGGAACCATTCAACAAATTTGGAAAAAATTGAAAAATTGGCTTGAAATGCACTTGTGGCCGCGGCCACTGCTCTCTGTCCCCCAGGCCGCGACCACCATCATTCAGTGGTCGGTCACAGCCCAGTTTCAGCACACCAATTTGTGATGTTTTTCAAACGGATCTAAACCCTCCCAATTGATTTTGTAACCCCCAAAACACATTATTGTGATTAAAATCATATCTCTATCAACCATTTCATATATGGATTTATGAAAATCATCTAAAATATTGTGTAACACCAAATTTACACAATAAAGGGTAATATTTGGATGTTACAAATTTGTAACACCAAATATGTTACATTATTTGGATATATCTCATATATCTAAATATTGTAACTCTTTATTATATGTTACAATATGTGACACTCTTTGTCACACTTATTTAATCTAAAACATTATATTATAATATAATATAATATTACATTATATTATATTATAAAATAATATAACATGATCACACACGTTTTTATATTACGTGTCCGAGAATTTAGGGATAAACGGATATGTGATGTCTGATCACGCACGTTTATATATAACGTGTCTAGCTTAATAAACTCTTGGACATGGCAGGTTGTCAGAGTACTACGACCTGAATATAACGCCAACTCGTGCCCAGGATGTTGTATTTTATATCCATCTCCAACTCGTGCATTAATGCGTCGTATTCCTCAGCTCGTGGTATTATCAACTTGTGGGCCCCTCAGTACTGTTTTAGCTAGCCAGCTGTACTCGAGCTGCACAAAAGACCCGGCCTGAATATCAGGGCGTACACTTATTATTTAAAAAAGTACAATAATTCTACTATCGAAGTCAGCTTTAGAATTTAATTTAACTAAAAAAAAACTATATGTTTTCCATTGGCATTTCATAAAAGCCAATATCAAATATATGGAAATAATAAAAAAAAAGCTACTATAAAAAAAAACTTATCATATTCAAAATTTATAAATTTTTTTTATTTTTCTTTTATAAAAAAATGTCCTATTTAGAATATAATTAAAAATAAAAAACTAAATGTAGTTTCTTATTGTAAAGTTAAAGTTTGAATTCCCAATATGTGTTTATTATTATCTAATAAACTTTAATACCCAATATATGTCATTTTTATTTGTCTCATAATAAAATTTATTTGAAGATTGGAAGTTACATTTTTTATTTAATAAGTTCACTAATTACAAATTTTGGCTATGATTAGTATTTATATTTCAAATATTCAATCACCCTTTTGTGTATTTATATTCAAAATTCAAAATGAGAAAAATATATTTATTAAAATAATATATAAATTTCAAAGTTATTAATTTTATATGAAAATAATTTTTAAAAAAGCAACAATAACTTTTTGACTTTTTTCAAAACATTTTTATATTATTCGAAATTTATATATATTTTTTGAATTGTATATTAATCAAACAAATCATATTTGAAATATAAAAAGAAAAATCTATATTTAGTATCTTATTGAAATGTTAACATTTTTAATTCCCAAAAACTAAATATATGTTTTGTTATTATTTAATAAAATTTTACACCCAATATATGGCATTATTCTTTGTCTCATTAATTAATTAAGATATTATGGTCTAGATTGTTTGGTGTATTCAATACCATTTGGTAATTAATGAAAAATTATAATTATATTTATTTCCAAAAATATAAATGGCAATTGATATATTTAATACCCTTTAATATACATAAAAATAATTCAGTAGCTTCGTATACAAATATAATATTCATTAAAAAGTCTTTTCATTATTTAGAATTTTAATTAAAAAAATCAATATATTCTTAATAATAGTTTTTCTCTATAATAAAAAATTAAATAATAAAATATACATAAATGTTCATTTTAAATAAACTATCATTTAATTTTTTTTAACAAAAACAATATAAATTATATAAAAAAATCTATCACATATTTATATTTATAGAACATATTTTTTATTTTTACCATTCCAATAAAATTATTTTTGCAGTGACCAATAAAAAACACAATTTATTTACATGATCATTGAAAAAATATTAGTGTCTTTCATATTTTTTTTAAGAAAACAATCAAAGACTAAAACAAAAGAAAAGAACATATAATACTTTTAAATATCTTTTCATAGTTCATAAATATCTCACAATAGTGTACACTTAAGAAATTTCATTTTATTTATTAATAATATTAGAAAGATTTTAGATTTTATAATAATTAAAACTATTATAATCTCTATATATATTGTGAGTATTTTTTATTTTACAATATCAATTTATTTTATATTTTAGAATTTGATATTAATTTGAATTTTTTTTTCTTTTATCACTCTATTTAAAATATATATTTTGCATCTTAAGTTTATGGAGGATGTTGAGGGAATTGTTTTCATTATATCATTGTGGAAAAGCTCGGTTTCTATTACTAATTATAACAAGTATTTTGACTACTCAATATTCACAACTTCTAAGAGTGTTTACATTCATACACATATATAATATAATTAATAAGGAGAAACCAAATACCTCCTCCACCACCACCACCATCACGTACAGTACCTACATTTTACATATCAGGCATAATGGTTTTCATAAGTGTGGCTTCTTTAAATATTAAAGTAAGATAAATAAAATTTTGTTCCCTTTTCGATTTCACCATCAAAGACTTAAGATTACATTTTTTTTTATAAAAATAAATAACAATGACAGTACAAAGCATGACACCTGGACCACCCAACACATGCCAATTTCTATATAAAGATTAATATTTCTATATGAAGATTAATTATGGCAAAAAAATAATAATAACTAAATTCAACATTAACATAAAAAAAAATTACATGTTGGTGACTTGCTATACCAAGTCATTATAATCTATGGGTAGTAACCATTGAGAAGTCTTCCATATATATATATATAATACAATAATATTTAGAAAAAAATTAATAATAGAAATAAAATAAGAATAAAAAAAGTTATAGTGTAGACAGTAGTATATACTATACATGCATCAATTATTTTTAGTTTCTAATGTACATCACAATGTCTTTTGATGAATTTAATGAAGAAAAAGAGCTTCAATCACTTGATAAAAAACAAACTATCACACAAATTTATAAGATAAAAAAAATGATATGTACCTTTATTATTTAAATAAATATGATTTAATTATTTAAATTATCATAAAATATCTTTAAAATATTCTATTTTAATTAATTTATTTAATTATTTTTGTTTAAGTTTATGTTTTTGTTCTAGATTTTAAATTTGACAGTGACAACAAAAAATTATATATTATATGTTTAGTATAATATTAAGTTTAATTTTAATTAAATTTTATTTAAGTTATAAAATATATGGTTTTATTATTTTTAAATAACTATCATTGTAAAATATCTTATTTTAAATTACTCAATTATTTATTTATTTAAGTTTATGCTATATTTACAATTTACCGTTAAATATAAGAATATTATGTTAAATATAAAAATATTTCGTTAAAGTTAACAGAAAAAAATAAAAAATCGTTAAAACTAATAATTTTCGTTATCTACACACTTTTTATATAAAAGAGATATATAATATGATAGTCTTTTTAAACATAAATGATAATTTATTTAATAAAAATTAAGATTATGTATAATACATCATGATATTGTATAATATTTAAATTTATATTAATATAATTATTAAATATCTAGTCTTGTATTAGATATTATTATAATAATAATATTTTATAATATTTGAATTTATATTAATATAATTAGTAAGAAATTAGGATTATATAATATTTTATAATATTTGAATTTATATTAATATAATTATTAAATTTGTATTTTTATATTATATATTATTATAATAATGATGGTTGACCACGATTTTGGCCAGCTGCGAGTAAACGCAAAATCGACAAGGACCTTGAATAGAAAGTAAATGACACCAATAGTTCTTCTAGTGGTTCAGCCCCAATTTGTTGGTAATAGACTAATCCACTTGGAGTTGTGATATATTTAGCCTACACTTAAGATCAAATGAACATAAGCAAACTAAGTTTCTTAAGTATAAGTAGAAAAAATACAGAGTTTTACTCTCTAGAGAATACAAACTCTCTCTCTCTAAGCTCTCTCAGAAAATGCACCTAGAATGCCCCAAGTAACAGTCCTAAAGTCTCAAAATTAGAGAGTCTCTCAATCTCAAAAAGATCAAATCCTCCTAAATGATGCCATGAACCATTTGTTTATAGGCTCATGGATCGTACATGAGAAATGTCCCGTTTTGACGGGGTCCTTGGTTGTTTCAACCAACTTTAATTAATAAAATACAAATAAAGTCAAATTACAACAATATAGCTATTATTATGGGTTATCTGAGAGATTCCCGCGATAGTTGCGAATGATTCGGGTTGAAGTTGTTACTGAGGCTTTACTGAAGAGTCACTAGACGGTAACTTCTGAGATTCTGATCCGTCAATCGACCAAATCCATCCCCGAAGTGACTGGTCGGCCAAAAAAAACTCACCGGTCAGCCAAAGCACACCATTGGTCGGGCATGGCAAATCACACCACTGGTCGGGCATGGCACACCACTGGTCCGGCATGGCAAATCACACCACTGGTCGAGAATGTCACGTCTCTGGGCAGGCATGGAAAATCACACCACTGGTCGGGCATGACACACCACCGGTCGGGATGGAACACTGGTCGGGCATGTAACATCACTGGTCAGGCATGGCACATCACTAGTTAGCTAAATCTATTTACTGACCAGTAATATCACAACTCCGCAAGTCAACATCCAACCGTTACACTTCTTTAGTCAACACATTTATAAGAGTGTGATATCAACTGACACGTGTCTATCCAATTGTCATGTTATTAAATATAAATATTTGGGGATAACATTTTCCCCCCAAGTTTATTATATGATTTTCTCATATGATAAACTTTTCCTACTCTTAGTAAGGATCCGCAGTAAATTTAACAATTACTGTTTCCCAAAATTCCCAATATAACCTTTGACATTCCCAAAATAAAGCGTCTCAGCCATGAAAATGGCAGTTGCTTGCTTTAAAACGTGGGAGAGAGAATACCAAGGGTTTTAAGGTGAGTGGGGAGTCTCCCTTCTCCTCCTTTAAATAGACCCACGATTTGGTCAAGACTCCACAAGCAAAAAAACAAAAATTCCTTCATTTCTTCTTGGCCGAACCCTCCTCATTCTTCCAAGGTGTGTCAACCTCCTCAAGAAAATTCAAGCTTTCTCAAGGAATCAAAAGCTCTTCAATACATTTGGGTAAGCTTCCCCTTCTTCATCTTTATATTTAAGCTTTGTAAACTTTAAAAAATTTACACAAAAACTTGTCTAAAAATCTCAATGTCGAAACCCCATTGTGAAACACATTCTTAGATTTTTTTTTTAATGATAAATCTTGGTAGGATAAAGACTTTGTGGCTAATATAGTGTAGTTTAGGCTTTGGGTTAGTCAATTTTTCTTTCAATTTCATGAAATTTTGCAAGAAAAATGATTTCCCACTACACATTTTAACTTTAGGTTTATGGGTTTAAGAAGAACATATGAAATTCCTATGAGACTTGTTAAACTCTTAGAATTCCACTTTTTGGTCTTGTTTGCCTAGTTCAAAATCAAGAAAATATGTTTGCCATTAGCCCATCAAACCCGTAGCCTTGGCCATTTCTAGTCGTTTAGACTACCCGAAGTCATGCCCTTGCTCCTCGGACACCACTCCTCGGGCATGCCACCCTCTCGGGCGCACCATCCCAGTGTCTCCTCGGATGCACCAGCCTGACAGCTCCTCGGATGCACGACAAGCAGCTCCTTAGACGCACCTGCAGCAGCTCCTTGGACAGCAGCCCTCGGATGCGCATTGATCTGCTCGGACACACAGAACTCTTCGGATGTGCGCCTCCCTTGGCGCGTCTGGCTTCTCGGATGTGCGGCAGAGCTCCTTTGATGCGCGCCCCCCTCGGCGTGCTTGGATCCTCGGACATGCAGCAGAGCTCCTCGAATGCACACCCCCCTCGGTGTGCCCCTCGATCCGCTCGGACACACGGAGCTCCTCGGATACGCACCCCCTCGGCGTGGCTCATGAGCCGCTCAGGCATATGGCACAACCCCTTGGGCACACGGCATAGCCACTCGGGGGCATTGCACAGCCCCTCCGAACACCATTCGATACTTAAAACAACTTGTTTGAATCTCTCAAAAGTATTATTACTTCCCTAAATGCCTTTCTTTGGGGAAAATTGATTTCTCTTCTCAAATAAATTATTTTCGCAGAGTAGTGTATATATTTTTTGTTTTTCATTCATTTTCTGTTTGGTTTACTCCAGGGACTCATCACTGTTAGTCATGCTTAATGCTGAGTAGTAGACTATAAGGAGCTAGTCAAGGTCTTGAATGATCAATTGGTGGAAGCCCAGGCAAAGATTGAAAGTCTGACTAAGTCTGAGAAAGATCTCCAATAAAAGACTAAGCAAGCAGCTAGAAAAAATAACTCGTGAGAATGAGGAGCTGAAACAAGACAAAGAAGCTGATCTTGCTTGTTATGAGGATATCTATTCAATTGCTTCTACCAGACATGGAAGCTGAACAAGCCCCTCAACCTCGGTTTTCTCTCAGAAGAGGCAAGGGCGGAAGAGCTTGCCAAATGCGAGGCAAAGGCCGCCGAGGAGGCAGCTAATCCAGTTGACATTGTGCATGCCTGTCCTGCTCTATCATTCCGAGCAGAGGAGGTCCTGGATGTTGACGATGGTGTTAACCAGTCAGGGACTAGTTTACCCGACCAGTAGACACTCTTAGCCGACATGAGAGCTTCCTATCCAACAACAGAGTTTCCTACTCGACCAGTTGTATCTGCTCTCCCAACCAGGAAAACTTTGCACATGACCAGCTAAACTTTGTAACTGGCCAGTAGTTTACTCTTTTTTCTTATACTTTTGTGAAGACAATTTTTCTTAGTAGCTTTGATATTTTTCTCGTACAGCCGAGTTGTTGGCATTTATACTTTACTTTTCTTTGCTAACTTGAAACATTCTAAGTCTTTTTAGACTTAAAACATTATAAGTTTTTTGTGAATAGTAAAGTCACTCTGATGTATGCCTTATATTTTCGCATGAGTACTTAGTTTTCTAACTTAGAAATTCTAAATATTTCAGAAGTCCCTACTAAGTATACTTTCTCACACTCTTATTGCTCTAACATTTTATGAGCATAATGTTTATGGTCACACGAATATCTGCTTCTAACTTGCTTAAGCTTTGTCAAACAAGTTAGCTTAATGACCTTTTTTTACTTCAAAAATTTACAAGTCAGTCTAAAAACAAATATCTTAATTCGTGTTCTTATTGCATGTGTTAAATTATATACCAGTATACCCCATGTGCCCCCTAAGTGATCGAGGGTTGAAAGATCCTTGGTCACTTGCTACTTGACTGAATCTGTTCGAGCGGTTAATTACTTGTGAAACACATAGAATATATGGAAAATATTCGAGCAGTTGAACACTGCTTGAACGTACTGACCAGTTGAACACTATCTGATTTTACCGACCAGTTGAACACTGTTCGAAAAATTAACACACATGCATATTTGTAGCAAGAATCGACCACGCTGCGCGTAGTCTCTTTTATTACTCGTAAATTAAAAAAGGACAAAAAATGTCTAATAACGAGTCTTAAACAACAAAAATTGTTCAAAAAATAAATGACTTGTTAGCAAATAACCAGCTCATAAACCAAACTTAAATAACAAGTTAAACAACTCGAAATTAAGCTACCACTCTAAAAGCGGTATTTAGTGATAATATATCCATAGACGCTTGCCATTCCAGTGGTTCCTGATCAAGCTTCGTTCACCCATTCTCATCCTAGCACTCCAGCTCATGTCGAAGTGTCTGAGCATACCTCTCCCTTTCTTATTACTATCCCCATCCAAGCATGGACCTCCACATATAGTGTCTAAGGTAAAGTCCACAGGCCCGGGTTGCAAGGGTAGAGATATCTGTCGTTTGAACCCAGGATTGTTGCTGCCTCCTTCTCCTTGGGGTTTCTCTGCTCGGTACTTTTTCAACTTTCCCGACCAGAGAAGAAATTCTATCTCGTCCTTGCGTGTCAGGACCATAATCTCCATGGAAACGACAAAACTTATTCATGTCTCTCTTACTCATCTCTTTCCTGATGGGTGGAGGTTTTTTGTAGGGAACTTCTTCATGACTAGCAAGATATATTTCCGTCCGGCTGGCCGAGAGAGTGGTGTAATTAGTGAGCTGAGGCTCATACTTGGCTGGCTTTTCGTTTGAACTCGACTTAGCCTTCTTTTCTTCATGGTGATCAGACCCGTTATTCCCACGTTTCTTTCCACCATTCTTAGAAGGGTCTGCTAATCCGCCTGGATTGTTTATGCCATTCTCCTCTTTCTCGATTGCATCATCCAGTTTCATATACTTGTCCGCTCGGTCAAGAAAATTTTGAAGTGTTGAAATTGGATTTCTATGTATACTATCCCACAAATGGCTCTAGTAAGTGATTCCAGAGGATATGGCAACCATCTTCCCCTCGTCTCCTACAGCAGTTGCTCCATTGGCTTCTCTCATGAATCTCTGTATATAATTCTTTAGGGACTCATCCTTTCCTTGTTTGATATCTCCCAAGTGGTTGGCATAAACTGGTGGAGTCCGGGCAGCGCTGAATTGTCTACAAAACTCCTTCCTGAATGTTTCCCAATAGGTAATGGAATTCGGCTTAAACATCCAATACCACTCCTGGGCAGTATCTGACAATGTAGTCGGGAAAACACTACACCAATAATCGTCACTTACCCCGAACAGTTCCATCTGGTCCTTAAATTTCCCAACATGTCTGATGAGATCCTCCTTTTCTGGATATACCGGCAGCACCGGTGCTTTATATTTGGCCGACGGCTGGGCTGCTCTAATCTAGGCACAAAATGGACTGCCACTCTTGTGGTCTACAGCATCCATTCCGAAATGTCGTTTTGATAAACCCTGCACCACAGCTGTTAGCGCGTCAAGCTGGGCTTGGATGGCTGGAGCAACCGACGAGGCTCCAAGGTTTTGACCTCCTGGTCAGGCATTTCCATCTGGAGCACTATCGTCAAGTATTTCTATTTGACTGGCAGGGAAGTTCAGATATTTCCCTTCGACCGGGATGATCCTCCTCTTGTTGGTAACAACGTCCCTTAGATCCTTCCGGGAAGCATGTTCTCCTAGCCGATTGAACACCGTACTTTTCGATTTTTCAGAGGGATTACTACGCGAGACCTGCTCTCTCCCACTACGCTGCTGGCCGGGATGTAATGGCGGCTTTTTGGTACGTCTCGGGCAGTCTTTTCCTCCTTGCTGGTCATTGCCTTCCTTTTCTTTTTCTTTTGACCGATCGGTCTGATGACTGTCCCCCTCGTCTCGACCATGTCCATCTTTCTAGCTAGGAGTTTTTTTATCTCGAGGAGCTTTAGTTTGGTTGTTTCCAGGTGGAGTATGCTTACTATCCGACCGGTAACTCTCTGATCGGGAGGTTTTTTACTGGTGACTTCTGGAAGGGGTTTTAGAGTTCTCCCTTTGTGTTAATGCAGTTCTAGAGCAGACTCCATCATCTGCCCTACCAGTCTGATTGCTTCGACTCCGTTCAGGTCCTCGAGAGTCCGTCCTTCCATTAGGGGACTTTTGACTAGCGTTGTCCTTTCATGTTCCATGGATAGTTGCTCGTGTCGCAGCTTGAGCATTGTCTTGGGCCAATTGGGTAGCCGCTTCTAAAGCAAGTGTTGCTTCACGATGTCTCCGGTCGACTTCCTCCTGTCGTTGTCTGATCTCTTCGCTTCTGGCCTCCATATCGCGCCTTTGTTGTTCTAACCCAGCTCTCTGCCTAGCCATCTCTTCAGCGAAAGACACTTGTCGGACATTAAATTGCATCATCTCCTTCTAGAAAGCCCCCATGGCCTCCTGGAGTTGTTCGACATCTGGAGTTGTCTCCTCGAGAAAGACCCTAGTCTCAGTCTCAGGGTTCTAAGGTCCAGGACCTTCTGCTCTAGTAGGCTCTTTTGATGTACCTGGCTTTTTGGGCACCATATTGGTAGGATATTAGTGTGTTTCTTCTATTCAGGATCTCAATGAAAGCACAAAAAATGTTGACCACGATTTTGGCTAACTGCGAGTAGACGCAAAAACAACAAGGACCTTGAATAGAAAGTAAATGATACCAATAGTTTTTACAGTGATTCAACCCTAATTTGTTAGTAATAGCCTAATCCACTTGGAGTTGTGATATATTTAGCCTACACTTAAGATCAGATGAGCCTGAGCCAACTGAGTTTCTTAAGTGTAAGTAGAAAAAATACAGAGTTTCTCTCTCTAGAGAATACAAGCTTTCTCTCTCTCTCTATGCTCTCTCAGAAAAGCCCCCCAGAATGCCCCAAGTAACAATCTCAAAGTCTCAAAATTAGAGAGTCTCCCAGTCTCAAAAAGATCAGATCCCCGTAAATGATGTTATGAGCCATTTATTTATAGGCTCAAGGATTGTACATGAGAAATGTCCCGTTTTGAGGGGGTCCTTGGTTGTTTCAACCAACTTTAATTAATAAAATACAAATAAATTCAAATTACAACAATATAACTATTATTCCGGGATATCTGAGAGATTCCTGCGGTAGTTGCGAATGATTCGGGTTGAAGTTGTTACTGAGGCTTTACTGAAGAGTCACTAGACGATAACTTCTAAGATTCTGATCCGTCGACCGACCAAATCCATCCCCGAAGTGACTGGTCGGCCAAAACAACTCACCAGTCGGCCAAAGCACACCACCGGTCGGGCATGTCACACCACTGTTCGGGCATGGCAAATCACACCACTGGTCGGACATGGCACACCACCGGTCGGCATGGCACACCACTAGTCGGGCATGGCAAATCACACCACTGGTCGGCCATGGCACACCACTGGTCGAGCATGGCAAATCACACCACTGGTCGGACATGGCACACCACCGGTCGGGCATGGAAAATCACACCGCTGGTCGGGAATGTCACATCTCTGGTCAGGCATGGCAAATCACACCACTGGTCGGGCATGGAACATTACTGGTTGGGCATGACACATCACTGGTCAACTAAATCTATTTCTTGACCAGTAATATCACAACTCCACAGGTCAACATCCAACCGTTACAATTCTTTAGTCAACACATTGATAAGAGTGTGTTATCAATCGACACGTGTCTATCCAATTGCCATGTCATTAAATATAAATATTTGGGGATAACAATGATATTTTATAATATTTGAAATTTAATTTATATTAATATAATTATTATATATGTAGTCTTACATTTAATATTATTATAATATTTGAATTTATATTATTGTAATTAATAAATATATATTTTTAGTTAGTTTTAAAGGTATATTCTATTAAATATTTAAAGTTAACAAAATAAACCGTTAAAACTAAGAATTTCCGTTATCTACACATTTTTTATATAGAAGATATATATAGAGAGAGATGAGGATTCTATGGTAGGGGCTTCAAAAAGAGCCCCACCGGTTAGGCTTTTTTGTATTTTCGACTCGTGAATAGTTTTCGGTGCGATTTTTTTTTATGATTGTGTATATTGTACTTATTTAGAGTCTCCTGCAAATTTTCAGAAAAGTATGAATAATTTACATTGCCAAAAACTAGGTTCAAACATGTTATTTTCCACACACATAAAAAAAAAATCAGCCATGCGTGCAACATGTTTTTCAACTAATTTTTGGCACTGTAAATTATTTAGAATTTTCTGAAAATTTGACAAATGCTCTAAATAACTACAACATATACGATCATAAAAAAAATCACGCCGAAAATTATTTACGAATTGAGAACACAAAAGAGCTCTAGCCCCTACCGTAAAAATTTCCTATATATTTAATTAATCATGTCATGAATTCTTGATCCTCTAGGTAGCAGATTTTTCCTCTAACAATTATAAGGTCATCTGTAGAAGGTTGAAGTTATTTTTAAAAAAAAATAAAAAATAAAGTTTTGGGTAGCAAAAGTTACCAAAGATAAATATCGTCACAATTATTTTTTTCATAAGATGAATAGCCCCAAAACAAGCTATAGTATACTGAAAGAAGAAACTGTTTTCATTGCCAGAAGCTTACTTTATCTACAGTGTTGAGTGTTAAATAGTGATCGAAGATATCACTTTTCTTTACCTTAATTGATTTTGTTTCATACTATGTAACACGTGAGAAAAAAATCATCTTTCTGAAATTGAAGGGTAAGATGAAACATGTTTTTGCAGTGGTAGGATGAATAAAATATGCTTCAATATACATTGAAATTAAATATAATTTGTACACAAATTTATTACTAACCTTAATAACAAAATGGAATATGCTTATATATTGTTTGTTTAATTGTTTATAAGCATCAATCAACAATTATCCCAGCACTCACAGTCACTTGCATAATAATAAACAGTTGAACATAGTTATTTTGGAGACAAATATGGAAAATAAATAAGTGAAAAAAACAATAATAATAATAATGAGAATGATGATGGTAATAATACTAAGGGTTTTGGTTCTGAGGTCTATCTGGAGGTGAGGGGGAAAAAAATGGTATCCAAGTTCTGGGATCTGTGAGGCTGAATGCAGGCGGCGAAGGCATAGGCGGCGGCGAAAACAGAGATGGGGAATCTTGGAATGGCCATGGCCATGGCAAGGTTGGAAAAGGTAATGGAGGGAATTTGAATTGAGGTAAAGGTGGCCATGGGAGAAAGCACTTTGAAGAGTTCAAAGAAGAAGCTACCAAGTCTTCTTTCCTCCTAACTCCACACAGGGTGGTGTTCCTGTTAGATGGCTTATAACTCAGTGCATTCAAGCTGTATATGCAGAGATTATCTTGTTCTGACTTGATTGATATCTCATCTGATGAGGTCCTTAAAACAGGCACATTACATAGTGAAGAGGAGGTCCCAGTGAGACTTGCTTGGCACATTGACACCATTGACAAACCATTCATGCAGTTGACCCCATCTACTGATGGTATATCCAACTTGTACACTCCATATCTGTCTGTGGTTTTGTTAGCTAAGAAGTTCACTTGTTCTGCTGATTTGGGCGAGTTTACTTTGAACTTGCATCTTATTTGAACATCCACACCTGATCATTTCAACAACAAATAAAACATTACTTGACTAAACGACCCTCAAAGTGGCTTAGTGTAAATTCAAACAACTAGTGTATATATTATTATAATTACCTGGAAGGAAGAAGCTGTGTTTAGTAAAAGCATTTTTTGAGCAAGTATCACAATAAACAGCTCCTACAACAGTGATTCGAGTGGCATAATGTGTAGTTGATGATCGAGCTGGTCTAGCAAGTGATTGTGAAAACAAAGATGTTGTAACAACAACAAGAAGAAGAAAGAAAATAATTGAATCCATGAAGTGGGGAATAAGGTTTTTTTTTTGTGTGTGTGTTTTGAATATAAGACTATGCCAAAGTAAAAAACTATATAGTTGGGGAAGACATTTTCTGTATACACACCTAATGAGCCCGTGAGTTTTTGCCGGGTAGGACCAACCAACTGTGCGTAATCAGAGAGGTGAAATCATTTCTTTTTTAACTACAAAACAAAGACATGTGAAGAACCCTTTTGGCAGATTGTGAGTGTAAAGGGATATAGAAGGATTTGATTCTGAAGCACATTCACATCTCTCTTTCTTTTCTTTTTTTCATATTATTTTTCTATATATATTCTACATGACTATTTTGTGATTTTCTAGATATAAAAAGTTTCAAGCTTCTCCATTATATTTTTCTTATTTCTTTGACTATTTGTGGATACAGTCCCAAAATTTAGTGACTACTAGATGACTGACAAGTGCAAGGCGATATCTTCCACTCAACTCTCCTCTGGCAGACCACAGAGATGTATCATTGGAGCATTTTATTTATTTTTTAGTTAAGTTTTCCATGAGAGAGCATCATTGATAATTGGTTGCTCAGTTGGCTACTTTGATTTGAAGTACAACCAATCTTGTTGTCTGGCTATGGCTTTCCTTTTCTTTTTTGCTCAGACTGGCTATAAAATTGTATTTATTTCTTGAAAGCTTTTCTCTAATGATGAACATGAGGAATTCTATAGCGGCATCATCTCCCTCAAGATAAGGCAGTTTTTTCAAACAGAAAAAACTATCAAAAAGGATTTTGAAAAAAAAAAAAAAGTGTATTCATTAACTTTTTAAAGGGATTTAAATTTTAAATAAAGGTCAGTATCATTTTGGTTCCTTTGTTTTAGTTTAGTACCATGTAGTACTCTTTATTTTTTTAAAAATACATTGTTAGATATTGTATTTTGTCATTTGAATCAGAATTTTGTCAAAAAAAAAAAATTTGTCCTCGGACTTTATTTTATTGACTTGGAAAATATGTAGATTTGTAACCGACATTAATCTTTATGAGGTTGTATTTAAAAATATTTTGATTGAATTCAAATTCACATAACCATTTTTAACTATTTTATAAAACATAAGATTCGAAAATATATTTTTTAAAACAGAGGATCCATTATGAAATTAACATAAAATATAAGGACTCAAAATGATATAAGCCATTTAAATAAAAATAATGAACAAAAAAATCTAATGAAATTTTTTATGTTGTAGTAAAATCTAAAAGTTGAAATAAGGTATAATTTTTTCAACCAAAAAAAAAAAGATTGATGTTGTCCTAAGACTATCTCCAATGCAAGATGTAAATTTTGTATTAAATTTGGCACAAAAAATGAGTCAATGTTATATTTGACTCAACATTTACAATTGTACTTCAATGCCCAAATTATAAATTAGCTAAAAAAAGTCAACAATTTATTTAATATTTATTGATAATATACAAAATTATTAATTTTTTATTTTATATTGTAAAAAAATGAATAAAAGAAGTAATATGGTTAGTCATTAATTGTTAATTAATAAATTAATAATAATATAGTAAATAAAAAATTAATATTTATTATTGTACCAAATTTGACTCGTATTATTTTTTGTGCCAAATTTTTCACACTTTTAGCATATGTCAAATTTGACATACTTTTTATAACACTATTAAAGTGATATTTTTACTAAAATATGCTAAATATAATTATCCACTACATTTTTAACATTTCATTAGAAATGCTCGATGTTCTTATTTTAGCATGGTTATAAAAAAAATTATAATAATATTTCAATACAACAATTATTGAGAATCAAACACGAGATGTCAATAGAAAAATCATAGCAGGTGCTACTCTTCCAATCATACCACCACAAATGGTGATCCGACTCTAACTTTTCAGTTGTGTTATGGTGAAACCACAGTTAAATCGTACTGCTTCACCTACTAGACTCTTTAGATTTTAGATAATAACACATATATTTATGGGAGCTTTAGGGCATTAGTTTTGCCTCTAATAACTCAATTTTTTTTTAGTGACAGCGAACATGAGAATTATACTAGGTATTTTGACAATTTTCAGTAAATTCTGAATAATTTACAGTGGCAAAATCAGAGTTCAAACTGTCTATTCACACGCAAAAAAAATCAAGCATGATTGTAACTGATTGTTTGAACTCTGATTTTGGCACCATATATTATTCAGAATTTCTCAAAATTTGTCGGGTTTTCTGTTATAAGTATAGTGTACGTCATCATACAAAAAAAAAAGAGTTATAATTTCTCCAAGTACTGAAAATAGAAAATATGCAAAAGTGATGCCCCTAGAGATGTTCATCGATTGTTTTGGTTGGGTTATAACATATTTTAATCAACTTAATGTAAAAATCGGGTTGCAAAAATCAAACTCTAACCCCTCCAACTAAGAAGAAAAAAAATGTTTAACCCGTCCAATGTTTTAGGCGGTTTGGTCGAGTTAACCCGCTCAAACCAATCTTAAGGTTTTTTATTAAATGTTCAAATAATTAGATTCAACAAACTAAAAGTATAGTATACATCTTCCAAACATAGACATATTATTCTAAATTGAACTTTAAAATATTATTCTAAATTCATTGTTAAAAATTTAAAAACAATATGTAATAATATACGTAATACATGTATGTATAAATGAAAAAAAAACTCTTAATTGGTTTATTTGAGTTATAATAGTTGGGCGGGTTGATATAATTCACAAACTACCCAATATAATAGTTTGATGGTTTGAATTTTTATCAGAGTTGCATTTTTTGTCGGTTTTTTCGGTTTGGTTTGGCGGTTTGCAAATATTTTTGCACAATTCTCCCCTACCTAAGAAAAATTATATATATATATGTAAGACTTCTTAATGGTTACTACCCATGGATAGACACTAACAATTATGATGATGTGGCAACATAGTGATGTGGTATAGTAAATCACCAACAAGTAAAGATTTATTTTCTACATTAATTTCGAATTTTCATATATAATGTTTAAATAAGATTTTTTTAATTATTTAATTTAATAAGTATGTGATCGCCATGTAATCAAGTAACATTTCCAAAAAAATTTAAAAAATCAAATTTATTTTTAGAAATATTAATTAACAACTATAAATATGGATAACTGATCTTAATCTAACGATTAATATTAAAGTAATCATCCATAAGTAGTAACCATTAAGATTGTCCCATATATATATATATACTAGATACAAACAACGTGCAATATGCACGTTTGTTTAGTTTTATTTATAGAATTTATTAATTATTTTTATTAAATTTATATTAATGTCATATAAATTTCAAATAAATATCGTATTTTAATTAATAATTTATTTATTTTTATTTAAGTTTACGTTTGTTATAATTTTTGAATTTAGGAGTGACAACAAGAGATTATATATTATATGTTTAATGTAATATTAAATATTATACATTGAATTTTAAATTTAAGTTTCTTGCTAATTTTTTTTAAAAAGTAATTTATTACTAATTGACAGTAGATTATATTATATGTTTAATATGATATTATCCTAATAGGTGATTTTAAGTTTAATTAAATTTTATTTAAGTTATAGAACGTATGATTTTATTATTTTTAAATAATTATTATTGTAAAATATCTTTAAAATATTATATTTTAATTTGTTTAATTATTTATTATTTTAAAATAATTATCATGGTAAAATATCTCAAAAATATCATATTTTAATTTGTTTAATTATTTATTATTTAAAAATAATTATCATTGTAAAATATCTCAAAAATATCTTTTTTTAATTTTTTTAATTATTCCTTTTATTTTATTTAAGTTACCCTTAAATATAAGAATTTTCTGTTAAATATAAGAATATCCGTTAAAGTTAACATTAAAAAATAAAAAACCCTTAAAACCAAAACTTTTCGTTATCTATACACTTATTATATAGAAAAGATTTTGAAATGAAAGATACTAACATACTGACTCAATCTAGGAGGAAGCACATTGTAATTTTTTTTATTTTGTAAAATGTCCAAAATCGTTTAAGTTTCAAATTTTTGTCCATTGTAAGCACATGGTATTAACAACATATTATACATGTTAATTTCTTATTGAGATTTTGGCTTTGATTATTCACTGTTACATTGGTCATCCACTCTCTCACCAACAAGGACTCTGTTATTGTTTTTGGACATTTGTCAGATAAAACAACTACCGTTTTGACAAAAATCCAAGGATTAGGATTCTTCCATCTGAGACTAAACTGTTACAACTTAAAATCTTATGTATATGTAAAAACAAGTCAAAGCTAAAAGGCTTCGGTTTGGCTGGATTTAGATCTTAGGCTTCCATTGTGTTTGTGTATATAATAAACTGTGACTTTGTATGTGCCAATTGACATGATATCTTCTTGGCTTCATATCCAATGATTTTTTAAGTGATTTGTCATTGTTTGTAAGAGTCGTGACTCCCTAATCCCTATCATATTAATTAGTTTTTTTACTTGCTGATTTTTATTTTTTTTGTAAAAGTGGAATGTTGAATAAATAACTGTAGTTTTTTGGCTGCAAAAAGTGTTATTGATAGGCAAATGCTGTTTGGGCTTACTCTTAATATCACGGGCTAACTGAAACTCAGCCTTTTTCTCTCCAGCCCGTAGGTTCTAATTTCTGTAAGTTTAACAAAACGACAATATTATTAAAAACGACATCTCTTTATCAAACAACAATAAAAAATTAAAACGACATCAAATCATCAAAATTGACAATTAAAAAATAAATAAAACAACATTGTCCTTTGAGTATAAGTGTAAATGTGGCCCACACTTTTATGCCTTCGAATAATTCGGGACGGGCCCGTATTCAAATTTGTGTCGGCCCGGCCCATAGGCATGACCCATGTCGTGCCGTGTTTCGTGTCGGGCCCAAATTGGGTCGGTCCACTTTCCTTATTAGGGCCCAAATTCGAGCCCACTTTTAGGCTCATTTTACTATTGTCAAAAAATGTGAGGATGGGGAATAGAACCCCCAACTCCATCTTAAGGATCAATGGATTCACCACCAAGCCAAATACATTTATTTGTTTAATTTATGGTTTGAATATTTTTATATATTTTTCAACAATATTTTACACAAAATTATATCAAAGATAATTATTAAAATTTGAATACCTACTAATAAGTGCTAAAAATTTTAACTCACAAATCTTAAAATAAATTAATATAATTATAAAATTATAAACATTGAGAAAAATAATAGACTTTTATTATCATTTTAGTTTACATATAGTTGACAACTTTTATTATCATTATTAATGTCAAAATAATGAAATTTTTTTCGTCGTACTTTCAGACTAGTTTGTTTGTGCTTTTGTGTCGTGCCTTCGGGCTTGTCGTGTCGTGTCGTGCTCAAGCGATGTCGTGTTGTGTAGTGTCGTGCCTCGCCCAAGCCCATATTTTTCGTTCAGTGCCATGTCATGCTAAAAATTTTGGCCCGTATTTACAGCTCTACGTTAGAAAATTAAAAAAAGAAGTTTACATAAATATGGAAAAAATAAACATAGTTTCTATATTTATGGGAAAAAAAGTTAATTATACAAAATATGGTAAGTTTTGAAGAAAAAAAGAGTTTAAAATATGGTAATTCCATATAATATAAAAAATAGATTACCATAATCATAAATACACAAAACTTTCTCTCACCCTTTCCTTTCTCTCCCTCACGATATATCTCTCTTTTCTCATTTCTACCTCTCTCTCCTCCCCCATTTGGCTCTCTCATCTCAGCCCTCCGCCAGCGATGCTACCTCCGCCCCCGTGTTTAACGCACAAATCGTGACAACCACTAAGCGGTGGTTGTAGTATAATCGGGGGGTCGATCCACAAGGAGGTAACATAAAATCAAAATATTAGTAGAAAATAACACAAAAAAATTAGTAACAATAAATAAATAAAAAATGGAAATGAAAAGAGATTTGAGATTTGAGATTTTGGTGTTGTCTTTTTGATGAAATGATAAAATGAGATAAGTGAAATAAATGTAAGATGTAATCAAGAATTTGAGAAGTGGAAAGGTTTCAAGAATCATCCATATGCTTGTTTAGTTAATTGGTTACTTGATTTACAAAAATACACAAGTAAATAGTTCACATCCCAACATTTACTTGGAAAATCTAACATTAAAGTTCATATTCTTTTATAACAAAAGTCCATTTAAGTTATAAAGTTCTTTACTTTAAAAGCACATTGTTAATCTTATGAAAAATCTAAAAATGACAAAATACCCAAGGGCAATAATGCAATAGAAGATTAGACATAAAATTATGTATCAATATTACTTTTACTAATTAGAAACACATAGAAAGAGCATGACTAATCCTATATACTATTAGTGCAAGTAAATAAAGATAACAAAATAGAGATGGGGATAAAACAACATAAATAACTCAAATACATTACATTAAGAACATAGTAAATCAAAGTAGCAAAATAACATCACTAGCATATGGAATCATCCCTAACATTCCTAGGAAGATTATGCCATTATGCTCATGATTCTCACAAAATTCTAAGAAGAAAATATGAGAAGAAAGTGAGTAGAAATTTTGCTATAGTTTCTTTACTCTAAAATTTACATGTCCATGTGAAAGAAAGAGTCCTTATTCATAGAGAGAGAAAATGACTAATAAGAAATTAAACAACAAAAATGAGGTTTACAAAATAAATATGAAATATTAATAATAAAATATGATTTAAAAAAAATCAAATCTTATTATAAATATTAACCTAGTTATTTTGGTGTATGGTCAATATTCTCTTTTTCTAAAATACCACAAAGTATGAACTTTAAAGCTCAAAATAGCAATTTGCAAGACCCAATATCCACAAATATGGGTTGAATGTGACTGGTGGTAGAAGTGGGTTTTGACCCATTCCCAGCCAATGGGGAGGCGCCACATGGGGCTGGCTGGGAGGGAGAGGGTTACATTGGGCCTTCAGAGTTGATGAGGAAGACTGAAAGATGTGCTGGGCTGTCACGTTGGAGCTTCGGATGGGCCGCTGGGGTGTTACGTTGGAGCTTCTGGAGGGTCACGTTGGGCTTCGGATGGTCACGTTGGGCTTCAACTGTGTTGAAGAAAGCTGGGCGCTGAAGGGAGCTGGGGCGTGAGCTTGCGGACGCGTGGCAGGCCTTGAGCGCTGGCTGGGTTACTGCTGGGACGCGTGGCGCGAGGAGGGCACGCCACCTGGCGGCTGGGGAGAGAGGAAGGAGGAGGCTGGGCCTTGGCTTGGAAGCTTCGGATTAGGCCAAATTTCTTCAAAAATGCCAATTTTTCCTCATTTCTTCAACTTTATTTATTTATTTCTTCTTTCTTTTCTTTATGACAAAATGCATATTTAATTCTTACAAAATAACAATAAATTAAGTCATAATCAAACATTTTTATTTATAAGATAAATTATATTAATTCAATGAAAATATTAATTAAACTTAATTTATTTTGGCCATTAAAATCAATAAATATGCATTTTCCACCATTAATCACCCCGCCCCCGCCCCTGATGGCGACGTACCTCCCCCTCTAGTTCTTCTTCTTCTTCTTCAAATCTAGTTTTATTTTTATTTTCTTAGTTCTTTTTCTTCTTTTTCACATTTAGTTTTATCATTTCAAATCTGTTTTTGCACTTCATATTTAATTTTTTTTTTCCTTCTAAACGCCACTGTAACCGGTTACAGTCATGATCTGTTATGATTTTTGGGGTTTTTTTCAGATATGTTTCAGTAACCGGGTACAAAGGTGTCTGATATTTTTATTCATATCTGATTTTTTTTAGATCAAGCTGTAACAAGTTATAATAACAATTAATTTATATTTGTTTGTTTATATAAGATTTTGTTTTCACACCTGACTAAGTAACCAGGTATCATGGCGATTGTTTTTTTTTTTTAGATATGAATACATAACCGGTTACGATTATGACAAGTTTAGCCTTTTTATTTATGATCCTATTTGTTTCAAAGTCTGGCAAAGTAACTAGTTACCATCGCAACCGTGTTTTTTTTTTCATATCTATTTTATTTTTCAGACCTAGTTGTAACCAGTTACCTTCATAATCAATTTAGTTTATTTTTTTTCATATCAGTTTTTTTTCTTCCAAATCTCACTAAGTAATCAGTTACAATTCATTTTATATTTTGATAATGTTACATTACTAAAAAAATCAAAATTATTTCTATAGTTGTAACTAGTTACTATAATACCACTTAAAAAATAAAATTTATTTTTATTGTTATAACTAGTTACCACACATCACTAAAAGAAATTTGACAGTGGCACAAGATTACTATCACAAAAACAAATCAAAATTATTTTGATAGTGATAATCAGTTAATGCAGATAAAATGTTGATTGAAGAAGATAAAAATAGAAAAAAATAAGAAGAAATGTGAATAAAAAGTATAATGATGAAGGTCACAGATTTTTTCTTCAATGAATTATGTAAAAAAAAATATTTTATAATATATAAATGATAAAAAATAATACAAATAGATTAAAATTATAAAAATAATCTCAAAACATATCAAAACTAACTACTAAAAATGTATAAAAGATAAAATATGATATACAAATAAAATTTTAAAAATTTAGAAAAAAAAAACTCTCATAAAAATATAAACAATAAAAAAATACCATAAAAATCTTAAAAAAAAAACTGCCATATTTTTCAAAGTTTAAAAAAAAATCATATTTAGTGTTATTTCCTCCATTAAAAAAGAAAAAAAGACAGCTCAAAAAAGTGAGGAGTTAATTACATCTTCCACCGTAATCTAAAAAAAAATTCGTTTTATATGGTACAGTTAACAAATTACAAAAATACGGCATTCACTACATACCACCAGTGTATATATATATATTAACCCTTTGTTTTACTTTTTTGTTTTAATTTTTAATAAGAATTAGGCATATCAAATAATATAATAATAAAAGTAATAATAATTATAGTTACTACCTTCAATAAAATAGAGTAATTTATTTTATTTAAAATAAATATATTTATTAATATTTATACAATTACTCAAAAAATAAATAAATATTTATACAAATTACAATATACTGTTAATTAAAATTAACATTAATAACTATATGTTACAATATATAGTTAAAGATAATCACAATATTATTATTCTTTATAAAAATGTTATATATATTTTTTAAATCATAGCTAGTCAAGTCTCAACACTCCATGTTAAACCAAAATCATAATCTAATCCAAGTTTCAAGTTTTGTTACAAAAATATATTTAAAGTTAAAAAATTAGTTTTGTAAATCTTTGTAATAATCATGTTAAATAAATTTATAAATATTTATGTAAATGTGAGTTACAAAAATAAATTTTTTAGTTGTGAAATTAGTTTTGTAAATTGTTGTTACAAAAATGTAAAACTTGTTTAAAGAAAAATATTGTATTTCACCACTATATTCAATAAAGTGTTTTATAAATAATGAATATCCTAAATTTATATTTTTAAGTTGTATAGCATAAATATGATGGTTCATTTAATTTTTTGGTACAATATTGTAACAAAATGAAAAAGTATAATAATTTTATGTATATTTTGTTTATGATTTCTTAACTATAAAATATTTTCGTAAATATTAGTTACAAAAATATATTTCTTAGTTGTAAAACTAGATTTGTAAATTATTGTTACAAAAATAAAAAAATTAGTTACGAATTTGTTTGTAAGTTTTATTTACAAAAAAAAAATCTACAATTCTATAACTTATTTTGTAAATATTATTTACAAACACGTAACAGATATTTATAAATTCGTAACATATATTTACTAGTTTGTAAACGTTGATCACAAGAAATTGTATTTTACAACTTTTATTTATGATTATGCCACTCCGTATTTACAATTTTGCCATTCCGTGTTTTTATCCAAAAATTCCGTATTTTTGTAATGTACCGTATTTTTCATATTTTTTTTAACTTTTAGTGCATTTTTGTAAATTTCCCAAAAGTGAGCTTAATGGGCACGTGCTATTTGGGCTCTCACGACGTTCTCGCCAGAACTGGGCCCTTTTCTCCCTTCAGCCCATAAGTTCTAATATCTGAAGGAAATTTAAAAACGACAATGAAAAATTAAAACAACTTATAAGAACGACATTTAAATTTAAAATGACAACAAAAAAACGACAAGAAAAAATGATAAGACGACAAAGAGAAGAGGAGGTGGCTAAGAACATACATGTTTATCAATCCAACCCATTAACTTAAATTTATTCTTGAGAATGAGGTGAATATAATGACATGTTTAATTTTGTGATAGTTTTTTTGATAGAAAAAATCTAATATGTCAAGTAAGAAACTCAAAGAAAAGAAATATACTGGTGGAATGATAATGAAGATTTTAGTAAATCTTTAGGGCTAAGCCTGAAATTCCATCAACTGATGAGAGAAAAGAAAGCTTATTGTATGTATGGGAAAAGAAAAAGAAACTGTCAGAACCCGAAGCTTTTCAATAATGTACCTCTAATATATCCTGTATAAAAAAAAATTAAAAAAACTACTGATAAAAAGGTAACAGCAAAAAGTAAATATTTCAATTTAAAACAAAGAACATGTGAATTGGTTAATAGTCGTAAGAACTTGGCTGTTTCGTGCCAAAAATCTGCCATACTCTTTTCTTTTCGGTGAATAGTCAGCATCGTAAGCGTTTAACCCAAACTAAAAATTAAAATGTAATTTTTCGGGGGAAAAAAATTGCTATTAGACACGATATTTGGGCTCAAGCTGGGCCATAGGCGCTCGCTATCTTCAGCCCGTATAGGTTCAGATTACTGAAGGAAATACAATAAGCGACAAATTATTACAAAAACGACAATATATGAAAACAACAAAAGGGGGTAAAAAGAAAAGTAAAAAATAATCTACATTGTACTTATTAATTCTATCTGTTGAACCATCTCACAGAAAGTCCAAAGAGGTTCTAGAACCTGAGTGATATGGGAGTTAGTTAGAGCTGTGTTTGTTATGACAGCTGGCTTTGTAACAGATTCTAACAGTCTTCCTGGTTTGTAGGAGACTGACTGAACTTGCTGTTATTTTGTATAACTCACTCTGGTTCATATATGAATAGACCAAAAGGTCAATTCTCTGATTCATTCGATCAGAGTTTTTCACTCTCAAATTCTCTTTTACTTCTGTTCTCTCTTGGTATCACAGCCATGGCGTTCCAAGCTTCTTCCGCTTCCACCAGTTCGACTGCTTCCGCTGGCGCTTCCTTCTCCTCTGCTGGAGCTCCTGCAACTCGACTACAAGCTGCTTTCCAGTCGACGCTGAGCACTGTCATTTCCGTCAAGCTTGATCGATCGAACTATGTCGTCTGGAGATCTCAGGTGGTTCCTGCTGTACGTGGCTATGACCTTGGCGACTACATTTTTGGACGGAAGCCTTGTCCAACGGAGCGAGTCAACATCACTGACGAGAATGGCGAACAAATTCTGATCGAAAATCCTGAGTTCAGTCTCTGGATCCGAGAAGATCAACTTCTCCTGAGCTGGCTCCTGTCCTCGTTATCACCTCCGATTCTCAGCCAGGTGGTACGATGCAAAACCAGCAACGAGGTTTGGATGACTCTCGAGCGCCTCTTCTCGTCCAGAAGCAGAGTGAGAGTAATGTCGCTCAAGAACCAGATTCAATCCATGAAGAAATGATCTCAGTCCATCTCTGACTATGTGGCACAAATGGAGAGTCTATATGATATTCTCATGCTTGCCGGAGTGGAGATGACTGAAGACGATTTGATTATGCACATTCTCCAGGGTCTACCGATGGAGTATGATGCAACAATCTCCAGCATTCTGACTCAACAATCTGCTGCATTGAACTTGCAGGAAGTTCAATCGCTTCTCCTCAGCCAGGAAAATCGCCTCGAGCGCTGGTCTGCTTCCGCCACTATGGATCTTCATCATCCTTCCGTTAACTTTGCTCAGACGAACACCAGAGGAAGAGGAAATCGAGGATCAAACCGTGGACGTGTCAGCCGTGGCCGTGGAGCAGGGAGAAGCAACACTGGTTTGTATAGAGGAAACAACTCCAACATCAAATTGGTGTGCCAGATCTGTGGCAAGCAAGGACACACAGCCTTAAGTTGCTGGCATCGTCTTGATGAGGATTTTCCGTCCACCAAATCCCCCACATCTGAGAACCAGACCAAGAATGCCTTTCTTGCAACACCAGAAATAGTTGGAGACCCTAATTGGTATGCTGACAGTGGAGCTACAGATCACATCACTGCGGATCTGAACAATCTCAAGATGGCAACTGAGTACCATGGATCTGACCAACTCATGGTAGGAAATGGTAAGTGTATCCCGATAACTCACACTGGTTCATCAACTCTTTCATCTCAGTTCTCACAACATTCACTCAAATTGAAGAATGTCTTATGTGTTCCTGCAATTAGAAAGAGTTTGGTTAGCATTTCTAAACTAACTAATGACAATGATGTGTTTGTGGAATTCCACAAATCTTTTTGCTGTGTGAAGGACAAAACAACAGGAGCTCTGCTGCTGGAAGGTCAGCTTAGGAATGGATTGTACAACCTTTCTCCACCATCTGTCAAGCCAAGTCATTCGTCTGAGTCATGTTCACATAAGTACTCCAGTTTTAATAGTCATTGTTACAATTCGGTAAAGTCTATTAACTCCATTTGGCATAGGCGTTTAGGCCATCCAAACTCTAGACTTTTAGCTTCTCTGTCTAAACAAATTCTTGGATGTACCTTTTCTTTTAAAAATAATAAAGATTTGGTTTGTAGTGCTTGTCAATATGGGAAAAGTCATGTATTACCATTTGGTAGATCTGAAACTAAGACCAATAAACCCTTACAAATAATACATTCTGACCTATGGGGGCCATCACCAATTGAATCCAATGATGGTTTTAAATATTATATTCAGTTTCTTGATGATTACACCAGATTTAGTTGGATTTATCCCATGAGAACAAAGTCAGAGGCCCTTAGTATCTTTAAGGTTTTCAAAACTTTTGTGGAAAAACAATTTGATCAACCAATTAAGATTTTTCAAAGTGACTGGGGTGGGGAATTCAGGTCATTTAAACCTTTCCTTGAACAATTTGGGATTCGCCACAGGAAACCTTGTCCTCATATTCATCAACAAAATGGCAAGATAGAAAGGAAACATAGACATGTAGTAGAATTAGGCCTCACTCTCCTAGCACAAGCATCCATGCCTCTTAGTTTTTGGTGGGAATCTTTCCAAACTGCTGTGTATCTAATAAACAAATTGCCAACAACTATTCTCAAAGGGCAAACACCACATTACAAACTGTTTCACTCTAAACCTGATTATAATTTTCTTAAGGTGTTCGGTTCAGCTTGCTACCCTCATCTTAGACCCTACAATAGACATAAGCTTGAATTCAGGTCATCAATGTGTTTGTTTATAGGGTATAGCAATGAACATAAGGGGTATAGGTGTTTGCATCCTTCTGGTAGAGTTTATATTACCAGGAATTGTGTTTTTGATGAAAATTTATTTCCCTATACAACACTGTTCTCCTCTCAGCAGTCTCACTCAACTTCAAACACTGTGAGTCCACTACCTACTATAAAATTTTCCACCAAACACGTATCCCCTTGTGTCCCACCTCCTAGTACATCCAATCTGACAGCTGGACCTACACGCAGTGAGCTCTCACCCTCTCCTGACATTTCACCAGCTGTGTCTCTACAACAACATGACTCATCTACAGCTGAGTCTTCTCACACCAGACACTCCCCTCATGACACGCCATCTGCTAGTGCTCATTCGCTCACATCTAGCCCTGTTCTGGTCCAAGACAGCTCACTCTCGCTTGACTCCTTTTCCCCTGAACAAGCTGTCTCTCATCACAGTTCAACTTCACCGTCTGGACAGAATGGTTCGTCTGCCTCCAGTGTTTCTCCACTCGCTCCAGCACACTACAGACCTGCTTCTTCCTCTATCCATCATATGACAACTCGGGTCCGATCTGGTATTGTGAAACCAAAGGTTTTAGTAGCTTCGAAACACCCAGTTTTTGTTCGTCTTGGTCTCCGAGAACCAGTTTCCCTTGTTGCTGCCTTAAGTGATCCCGAGTGGCACAAAGCAATGTCAGACGAGTTTTCGGCTCTAGTCCGTAATGACACTTGGACTTTGGTTCCCTATCATCCCTCTCAACATCTTGTCGGAAATAAATGGGTTTACAAATTGAAGTTCAACTCAGATGGCACCCTTCAGCGATATAAAGCCCGGCTTGTGGCGAAAGGATTCCATCAAGCTCCTGGCATTGACTATGATGAAACATATAGTCTAGTGGTGAAACCCACTACAGTCCGCACTGTTCTCACTCTCGCTGTACACTTTGCATGGGACATTCAACAGCTCGATGTGAACAATGCGTTCTTGAATGGAGTTCTTCAGCAGACAGTTTATATGACTCAACCACCGGGGTTTGTGGATTCTCAACGTCCAACTCATGTCTGTAGACTCCACAAGGCAATATATGGTCTCAAACAAGCTCCCCGGGCTTGGTTTGAACGACTGAAAACTGCTCTGCTGCAATGGGGTTTTCTCAGTTCCAAGTCAGATGTGTCTCTTTTCATATACACCTCTAATTCAGATGTCATTTATCTTCTTGTTTATGTCGATGACATCTTAGTTACAGGTAACAACAGAGCTCTCATCACTCAACTTATCACTGACTTGCATGGCACATTTGCGCTCAAGCAGTTGGGTTCTCTTCACCACTTTCTCGGCATCGAAGCTTACAGAGATTCAACTGGCCTTTTTCTCTCTCAGACTAAGTATATCAGTGATCTACTACATAGGACACATATGGAAGGTGCCAAGGGGTACTCCACTCCTGCTGCACCATGGCAAACCTTGTCCAGGAGTGAGGGGGAACCATTTCCAGATGTGTTTCTGTACAGAAGCACAATTGGTGCTTTGCAATATCTAACCATCACACGACCTGATATTGCATATATAGTTTCCAAACTGAGTCAGTTTCTTCAAGCACCTACCACTGAACATTGGAAAGCATGCAAGCGTGTGTTGAGATACCTAAAAGAGACTATGTCCTATGGGGTTTGTTTCAAGTCTAACAACTCTAAAACTTTGTCTCTTCAAGCCTTTACAGATGCCGATTGGGCCAGCTACCCTGATGACAGGAAATCTACAGGGGCCTATTGTGTGTTCCTTGGCTCTTGTCTTGTCTCTTGGAGTTCAAAGAAACAGCCAGTTGTAGCCCGGTCTAGTACAGAGTCCGAGTATCGATCTCTAGCTCACACTGCAGCTGAAGTGTGCTGGCTGGTTGCTTTGTTGAAGGAAATGCAAATACAGCTGCCTAAACCTCCAATTATCTGGTGTGATAATCTCGGGGCAGCCTCTCTAGCAGCTAATCCAGTCCATCATGCACGTACAAAACACATAGAAATCGATGTGCATTTTGTGCGAGATATGGTTCTCAACAAAGCCATAGACATCAGATATGTTCCCACTTATGATCAAGTAGCTGATGTCTTGACCAAGGGACTTTCAGTGGATCGGTTTCTTAGACTTCGAAGCAAGCTGCAAGTGGAGAAATCTCCCTTTTGCTTGAGGGGGGATGTTGAACCATCTCACAGAAAGTCCAAAGAGGTTCTAGAACCTGAGTGATATGAGAGTTAGTTAGAGCTGTGTTTGTTATGACAGCTGGCTTTGTAAAAAATAATCTACATTGTACTTATTAATTCTATCCATTTAATTAAATTCAATCTTCAGAATGAGTTAAATACAACGATATTAATAATTTGGAGGCCAAACTTTCTTCTGAGTATATTTCTTGCAGCATAAAATTTGTTATATGTCAAGTTCACTGAATATGTATAATCTTGAGATCCAAATAGAACTATATTGCCAATTTTTTAGTCGCATATATTATTACCATTAACTAATGAGAAGACAATTCTGTGGCAAAGCAGAAAAGAATGTCAGAAGCTTTTTTTTTCAATAGTGGTTCTGTAATAATATCTGCAAAAGGAAAAAGAACTTACCTACTAATTAAAAAATATATATATTTCTTAAAAAAAAAAAAAAAAATTTCAACTTAAAAAAAAATGTTGTTATCATCAAAAACAGTAGTTGTAATAGTTGAAAGTATACATATTTAAGTAAATAAGAAGAAACTGAAAATTCTCCAGTCAACTAGAGTTTTTAGGATGTAATTATGTACATGACCCAACAAATTGATTATTATGTTTGCAGATTTCCAAGCATTATGACATGGCAAAAGCTGATTCGATATATTTCATAAAAAAAAAACGTGTCTGTACATAAATCAAAGGAATTACTCTTTAATTAATTATTGACCAAAATTCGAAAGAGCACGTTTATATGGGTTCTGGAAGGACATAATGTTATTAGTTTCGATGAATTATTCAACATTATTGATAAGCAAATTAACTGCTGTATAGGCATATTAATAATAGATACTTATTTGAGAAAAAGAAATTTAGGGGAAAAATTTGTGTTTCATTTCTATACAAAAGAAAATCAGGATAACTTAACAGTGCTAGAAATGATTGTACAACCCCATACTGATGATCACCAGAATTAAGCCTCGGAAAAACAGCTCTTAATCTTATATAATATATAAATATTTGCTATATTAGCTAGACATAATTATAGAGTAGGAAATAAATTGAAATGTGACACAAAATAACATAATTCCAACGTATACGAAATTGGAGATCATGAAAAACAATTCCCCACTCTCTTTTTTTGCTTCTTTCTTTCTTTGTTTTGCTATTGTTTTTGATCGATTTTTGTTGAGTAATTTCTTCAGAGCCATAGAGCACCGGCCTCTTTGAGTAGAGGAACAAGAGAGCCAGTAATATGTGAAGCCATAACACGGTCCATACCACCGATTAGCTTTCCGCCGATGAAGACGACGGGAAGAGGAGTGGAGTTGCCGAGCAGCCTCATTAAGGCTCTCTCAATGTCATTTCCCATAGGATCATGATCAAGCTCGTACATCGTCGGGTTCACTCCCATCCCACAAAACAGCCTCTTCACAGCATGGCACATGCAACAGCTGCTCACACTGAACACCACCACCGCGCTCTCGGACGCCAGCCTTGCCACCCTCTCTAGTGGGTCACCTCCTCCCATGCACCTCCCGCTGGCCACATAGTAACCCCAGCCATCTGCTTGGTATTGCATTTTGTTTCTTTACGTAGTTTTGAGTATAAGAAAACGGTAGTAGAAGTAGTCGAGCTTTACAAGTTGTAATGAAGAAGAATGTGTGAGTGTTTTGGTTGGTGATTCAGAGATTATTTGATGCTTATATATAGAGTCAGATAAGGGTTTCGATGAGAAGGGCAGTTCGGTAATAATAAGGAGTTTGTCTGTTCTTGTCGCAAGGCGTGCGTGGAGGATGTCGTGGGTTTTTGCTTTAATAGGATTGTTGTCTGTACTCACGAGGTCTTATAGTTCGAAACATTACATGCATATACGGCAAAAGTGGCTAGGGTTTGTGTCAGATATAGAAGACGGCTATATAGAGATTGAGAGAGTAATATTGTCTACGAAAGAGAGTACGTTATAATGTAATAAAAAAATATGTGGGTGTTGTTGACTCATAACTATTGAATCTTATAACTTAGCTTTTGCTTTCGTCAGACCAAAGTTGTGTCTTTAATTTTTTTGGCAGAGAGACGTCGGCTATGCTGGTCCTTGTTGTCGGGTATAAGTAGTAACTAATAGTAGCCCCATATAAGACAATGAAAAAGATCACTTTTTTGGGACTTTCTGACGTGACCCTTACGCGCAAACGTTTGTTTGATAGCTCCATATATTTTCTTCTCTCTGGATTCTCAAACGGTAAACATGATGATGATCATCATTATCATCAATGCTCTTCTTGGCTTCGTCATGTCTTTGACCTAGATATCTTTTTTTTTTTTTAAAAGAGAGAGTGTGTGTATAATGACAATGTATATAGCGTGCATCTTTTCTTATTATTTATTATGTGCTTTTTTCTACACAAATTACAAAATCTTGGTAGTAATGAATAATGTTTGGGTAGTTTAGCTTTTTGTGGGAAGATTAAGATGAGAAATAAAACATATGTAGCGTGGAACTTAGGTAAAGTAATGTAATAATAATCATCATCGTGACACGTTTTGAACGACAACACCGTAGTGGATAATAATCTAATGCATAGGATTTGATAATCCCTAGTAGCATAGTCCTATATACTTGGTTTGGTTGTATAGACTTGTACATAACATGAGTATGTATGTGTATGCCATGACATGACATGACATATCATGAGATGTATTAGTTATAGCGTGGTGCAGTGTAATTGGCCAGAGAATATCCACGTAAGCAGACTACAAAATGGTATGGGAATATGAGATTGTGTTATTACGTAAAAGATAGAAGAATCGGGAGAGGGAGAGAGAGAGAGAGAGAGAGAAACAGAAAAAGGTCAATAATATAAACATAATGGAGAAGAATGTTAGGCAAAAGCAAAGACAAAAGGCGCAGTAGTTGGGGCATTGAAAAGGGTGAGGCGTGGCCTGCATTTGCATGCAGCAACAGCAGCAACCATAGACTTGAGTCGGGCGGCGCGACGCGGCGCGGGTGGGTACGGTGTCCAGCGCCGAATACCGGCGAGATATGAGGATCTGTCTCTATTATTATTTATTTTTTTCTTTAGTTTTTAGTTTTTTGCTTCAACCATTAGCTTTCTTGGTCAGTAAATGTCTCTTGAATATGAGACCTGGTTTTCTTTCCTGACGGTTTCTCTTTACGCATGCAAGTAAGTATGCTATGCAACCCCTCTCTCTCTCTCTCTCCCCCTCGCTCTCTCTTTTATGATAATATATAATATGACTTTGGAGAGAAGTACAAGTGACAAGACTAAACAAAAATTAATAAATAGTACTATAGATTAATGCAATGACATAATGATTAGGATAGATGGATAATGTATATGGATAATAATAACTTGAAGAGAATAACGGAAAACATAATTATAGTTACCGCATTGAAACAATACATTATGTTGGTCTTGAATTCCAACCAGACATGCCAATTCGTAAAAAAAAACATAACTAGATACATATTGTACCTAAATTAATTTACCTAATTGTGATGTAACATCTTCGGATAAAGCTTCTTCTTCTTCTTTTTTTTTTTTTTTTAGGTTTTGATTGTAAAACTTCTCTTCTTCAGACATGTGCATTATAGTCCCTTGGGTTCGGTCACTTTGACTGTCTGCAACCTTTATAGTATTCTTATTTATTTGGAACTCGAAGCGCAGTAACTTTTTTTATGAAAATAACTTTGAATTGATTAAAAAGTCATACGGCTTAGCATTATTCTTTTTTATTTGGCGTGTGATTATAGAAGTCAATGTGCTCGAGTGAAGATCTAGCTACGGTGAGTTCCAAGAATGATAATCAACACCACACATCAGGTAGAGGTAGCACTTTATTTTATTTGTGTCGGGGAGATGATGTATTAGCTCATATGGGGTTGGTCACTTTTAGACCATACCCACTATTTAGGGGCCCAATTGAAAGGGCCTAAAGTTTGGAGAAATGCAACTTGTTTTCTTATATAAAAGACGGCAAACTTAACAAATACTCGGTTGATATTTAGATTAATTATTTTTAACCGTATAACTAGTTTTTTTAAGTTTCTACCCACTTTCGGTATGAAACTGACCAAATTACCATTCTTACATTCTTCATAATTCATCATTTTCTCGTAAAAACAAATGAATGAGATAAATTGTAAAGATTAATATAATGAAGAGAATAATTTTAGTTAGAAACAAAACTATTAGAGTTTTTATTTTAAGGTTATTTTAGTATTTTTATGTTATTTTATTATCTTTTTGTCTTTTATAAAGCTTTGCTGATTATTTTTCTTGTAAGTGAACATTTGCTCTTCTTTTGCAATATATCGAGCTCCTCTCTTTCTCTCTTCATCTATTTGTTTTTTTTGCTTTCTCTTTGAGTTCTATAGATTGTGTAGCTTGGGTCTTCTTCATATTGCAGCAATTTGGGTTGGAGCATCACTGCAACAGCCTGGTATGTGATTTTTGTGTTCGTTTGCAATTTTAGGGTTTCGTAAGATTGTGAAATTTGAGAATTTTTTTACTGAGTTAGCTGTTGGAAGTTTGTTTTGTGTCTATAATGGTTAGTAATAAAGATGATTCCATTCAGTCAATTCGCTGTGAGGTTAGATGGAAAGAATTATTCTTATTGGAACTATGTGATGAAAAAATATTTGAAAGGGCAAAAGATGTGGGGTTATGTTTCTAGAACTGTGATTAAACCTACAAATGACAAAGCAGATTATGCAACTTTGCTAGAAAATTGGGAAGTGGAAAATTAAAAAATTATCACTTGGATAAACAACTTTGTGGAACACTCAATAGGTACCCAATTAGAGAAGTATGAAACATCAAAAGAAGTTTGGGATCATCTTGGAAGACTGTATACACAATCTAACTTTGCAAAACAATATCAGTTAGAATCAGATGTTAAAGCTATTGAACAGAAAGATATGAGTATTCAAGAGTTCTATTCAGTTATGACAGATCTTTGGGAACAATTAGCTCTTACTGAATCTGAAGAGCTACGAGCTTTTGCACCTAATATTGCTCATAGGGAGGAGCAACGACTGGTTCAATTTTTAATGGCACTTCGTGATGACTTTGAGGGGCTTCGTGACTCTATTTTGCATCGTACTCCGCTTCCTTCGGTTGATTCAGTAGTCATTGAGTTGCTGGCTAATGAAATTCGTTTTAAGTCTCAAGCCGGAAAAGTCATTCTCCCAGTATCTAGTCATTCTGTTTTGGCAGTTCCTCTTAGACCTTTTACTCACCTGAGAATAAACCTCACACAAAGGTTGAGGTTGATGAATTCAGTTTTTGTAAACAAAAGGGTCGCTAGAAGGCTCAGTGTCCTAAACTAGTGAATCGTGCACCACAGCAGCAGAGAAATCAGTTCAGACCACCTCATCATGCAAACCAACCACAATTCGATAATCAATCGCCTCATTATAGTAGCCAACAACATGTTGGCAACCAATCACAATCTCGACTATACCGTCCTCTGCAATTTAATGTCGTTGTTACTGTACCTCCATCTGAATCATATGATTTTGGGGCCTCATCTTCCAATCCTGCTCTTGCTGCCCTCTCAGAATAATTTCATAAGTTTATTAGCATGCAGCCACATGCCATGGCTGCCATTTCTTCGGTAGGTCAACCCCCTACTAGCACTTCAAGTATGACCTCCTTTACATGAATTTTAGATCTTGGAACCTCGCACCATATGTCTCCACATTCGAAATATTTTGTTTCTTTGTGTCCTACATCATCTGTGCCTGTCATGACTGCTGATGGTACTCCTATGCCATTAGCAGGTGTTGGTTCCATTGTCAGTCCTCATTTATCACTTCCTAATGTTTACCATATTCCTAAACTTTCACTAAACCTTGTATTTGTTGGTAAATTGTGTGATTCTGGTTACTCAATGTCATTTTCTTCTACTTCTTGTCACGTGCAGGATCTGCAGTCTCAGAAGCTGATTGGGACCGGCCGTAGGCGAGGGGGGGGGGGGGTTTATATATTTTGGATGAGCTGAGATTACCAGTATTTGCAGCTCCTAGTGTTGACCAGTCTTTTTTTCGTTTGTCTCTTTCATCGTCTAGTTTTTATTTATGACACTCTCTCCTCGATCATGTTTCAACTTCCCGTTTAAGATTCTTAGCTTCTACGGGAACCTTAGGAAATTTGCAAGTTCATGATATTTCTGATTGTAGTGGTTGTAAACTTGCTAAATTTTCTGCTTTACCTTTCAGTAAAAGTACTTCATTCTCTGTTGCACCTATTGACTTAGTTCATTCTGATGTGTGGGGACCCTCTCTCATTGCTACAAAAGGAGGGTCTAGATATTATGTCTCTTTTGTTGATAATCACACTCGATTTTTTTGGGTTTTTCTAATGAAACGTCATTATGATTTCTATGATATTTATGATCGTTTTCGAGCTTATGTAAAAAATCAACATGTTGCCATTATTAAATGTTTTAGATGTGATCAAGGTGGTGAATACACTTCAAATAAATTATGTGATTTGCTTGCTTTAGATGGAACTGTGTATCAAACTTCTTGTACAGATACCCCTGAAAAAATGGTGTTGCTAAAAGAAAGCATTGACACATTATTGAAACTGCTCATTCTTGTTTTTTGTCCTAATCTGTGCCTAGTCAGTTTTGGGGGGAGGCAGCTCTCATTGCAGTCAACCTTATTAATAAGATTCCATCTTCAATCACTTCAGGTTTGTCTCCTTTTGAAAAACTATATGGACATATCCCTGATTCTTCTTCTTTGAGAGTCTTTGGTTCTACTTGCTTTGTTCTTCATCCTAGTTTAGAGCGTACAAAACTGTCATCACGCTCTGCACTCTTTGTGTTCCTTAGTTATGGTGATGGTAAAAAATGATATCTTTGTTTTGATCCAACTTCTCAAAAATTATATGTATCTCGCCATGTTGTTTTTCTTGAGCATATACCCCTCTTTTCTATTCTTGGCACTACTCACAACTTGACCAAATAAGATCTTATTCACATCGATTCTTTCTGTGAGCATATAAGTACCTCTTCTCCTCAAGTTCCTCAAATTGTATAGTGTGAATCTTATCTTGCTCCTATAGTCATTTTTCCACTTCATTACTCTCGCAGGTCTCAAGCTATAGATACTGGTATTTCGTAGGCAGACATTTCTGAAACACCTCTGCCTACAGCTGTTCTAGATCCTTCTGATATTGTGGATCCTCCTTATTATCCTCAGCGCATTCGCAAGTCTACTAAACTACCACATTTTGTTTATTTGTATTATTCTACACCTTTCACTTTGTTTTTAACGTCTATGCATTGTCTCTCTGAGCCTTTATCCTATAAAGAAGCAGTTACTGACCCTCTTTGGCAGCATGCTATGAATGAGGAATTTTCAGCTTTGCACAAGACATATACTTGGGATTTGGTATCTTTACCTCTTGGTAAACATACAATTGGTTCTTGTTGGGTCTATAAAATCAAGACCAAGTCTGTTGGGTCTTTTGAACGCTACAAAGATAGATTGGTGGCTAAGGGATTTTCTCAACAGTATGGTATGGATTTTGAGGAAATTGTTGCTCTTGTTGCAAAAATGACTACTGTTCGTGCTCTTATAGTAGTTCCATCTGCTCGTTAGTGGAATATATCTCAATTGGATGTTAAGTATGCTTTCTTGAATGGTGATTTACATGAAGAAGTCTACATAGTTCCTCCTCCTAGGGTCCCTCACAATCATGGAGAAGTTTGTAAGCTTAAGAAAGCTCTGTATGGTCTCAAATAGGCTCCTCGAGCATGATGTGAGAAGTTCTCCAATGTTATTGATTCTCTTGGGTTTCTCCCTAGTAATCATGACTCAACTCTATTTGTTAAGTTTATTGATGCATGTCGTATTCTCCTTTCCTTATATGTTGATGATATGATCATTACTGGTGATGATTTAGATGGAGTTGGAGTGTTAAAGTCTCAATTAGCTTCTCAGTTTGAGATGAAGGATTTGGGTCCTCTTTGGTATTTTCTAGGTATTAAAGTTGCTTTCTTCCCAAAAGGATATATTCTTTCTCAGTCAAAATACACTTCTGACATCATTGACCGTGCTCGTCTTACAGATACAAAAGTAGTTGCCACTCATTCTGAGCTAAATGTTCACTATTCTCCTTCTGATGGCACTCCCTTGCATGATATTCCTTTGTATCGCACTATTGTTGGCAACTTGGTTTATCTCACTATCACTCACCCCGACATTGCATATGTTGTTCACATTGTTAGCCAATTTGTTGCCTCTCCTACAGCTGTTCACTGGGCAGATGTTCTTCGCATTTTCAGGTATCTTCTGGGTACTATATTTCAAAGCCTTTTGTTTCCATCCACTTCTTCCTTGGAGCTTCGTGCATACTCTGATGCTGATCATGGTCGTGATCCCACAGATTAGAAGTCTATTATTGATTTCTGTATGTTTTTGGGTGATTCTCTTATTTCTTGGAAAAACAAATTTGTAGAGTCCAAGAACTTTACTTAGCTAGTTAGATAGTAGTAGTAGTAGTAGTAGTAGCTAGTAATAGCTGTAGTATGTTTATTACTGTAGATTTTGGTTCAAGCCGGGACTTAGTTGGACACTCATAGTCACACTTGTAGATTTTATAAGTTTAACCTATAGTTTAAGAATATTAATTATAACCTAAGGTTTGATTAATATGACTGATTATGAAGATGATATTTATTATACTATAAGGTTTAGATAAACCCAATAAGATATTAACACTTGTCATGTGTATGTTTAATAAGAAATTAAGTATTTTTGAGGAATAAGTTTATTAAGAGTAATATTTGAAATCCTAGGGTCTATCAGCAGCTTTGAAATCGTTAAAGGACTTAGTCAAGACTGTTTACTCAATTCAAATTAGGTTGAAAAAGTGTAATTATGTGTATAATATTTCAGTGTATGTCGATATATTGCAGCTCTAGGGGGCGATATATCGCCACACGGGGATACGAAAAACATGTAACATCGCACGACCATTTCGACGAGCCTCGGGTATATGAGCCCAGACGATATATCGCCTAGGGTAGGCGATATATTGGCCCTAGGGCAAGTTTTTCAAATGTTTTTGAAACCGAGCTCATTTTATTCCTTAACATCTTAATAAGTCCATAATCTTTTTAACCGAGTCTTCAGCCTCTGCTAAACGATTATTCAAATGTTTTTCAATTAAAAAGCCATTATTTTATTCAAGCTAAATGAAGATCTTTTCATTCTTGAACTCTATAAATAAGACCTAGTTCTCAGCCATTTCTTCATTCATCAAGCTGAGTTCAGAGCCTACAAGCTGCTAGGATTACTTTAGAGTGTTAAACACTTGGGTTGGGGTTATAAGCTTATCAAACACTTGGGAAGTAAGGATAATAGTGTATTTCGGTTTCGAGGTATAGTTCGGTCATAATACATTAAAGCTATTCCTATGCTTAAGTTCTTTTCTGTATTGTTTCATTAGTTTTTATAGTTTATCTCTACTCAAATCCTAACTCAGTACTCTTTATTCTTGGTTAGGCATCTAAGTTCTTTGAACTTGAGGTTCTTGTTGGTAAGTATCTTTCTCAAATGGTTTAGTTCATTCTCTTCTTCTTCTTCTTTTAAAAATACTCACCTTCTCATGGTATTTAGGAGTGTTCCAAAATCCCGACTTTGTTCTCATCATCCTAGTATATTGGTAAGGAAAATAGGATAGTTTTATATGCTTATATGTTATGTTGATATGTTATGATAAATTATGCTATAATATGTTATGTTATGTTTTCTTATGTTTCATGGTTATGATTTACCCTACCTCAAATATTAGACAGGGGATGTAGATGGGTTATCATAAACCTACCATGTGATCTAACCTACCTCAGATATTAGAAAGGGGACGTAGATGGTTTATCACATGTTTTAATGGCCATTAATAGTGTAGTCTTATATGATGTACGTCTTTATAGATATATGTTTATAGCTTATAGTTTATGTGTATGATTATGTTTCATGCTTGTAGTAGATTTTCCTTGTTGGGCATTAGGCTCATTCCTTTATTTTTTATATGTGCAGGCAAAGAGCTATGGCAACAGGAATGTTCTTGGCAGCTTGGGAATGTGTATTGAGGGAGAATGACATCGGTGGACTGCGTGAACGATTTGAGGATGAAGTTGCTTTTTAGTCTTTTAATTATGATTTCTATGTATTTCCGCATCTAATTTTGTAACCCATTTATTTAAGTTATGTTATGCTTTTATTTTCAAAACAATGGGATTCCATATCCTACTTTGAATTTTATGTAGTTTAACATTTGTTTTACAAGTTTTAATGAAGAAATGTTTATTTCATATGTACGTTTTCTTAAATATTAGTGTCTATGTATAGTAGTCATTAATGGTCCGAAGTCTAGAGTAGTTGGGTCGTTACAGTTGGTATCAGAGCAATGGTTCATTCGTATGAAGTTCTCCTCGATACACATACTCAAAGCTCTGAATCTGACCGCCAAGTAAGTTTATAAGTTATAGTTATTATGTTTATATGTATAGCTAACGATTTTAGTCTTTATGTTTTCAGTTAAGAATGAACGGAGCATTAACATATGAGGATATCCAAGCCATTAAGACTTTAAAGAGAATTAGAGAACCGAGAAACACCATAGGAGTGCTAGAAAGAATCACTCGGAGGCTGGTTTTGTTCCACAGAGAAATAGGTCATCTCCAAGAATCTAAGTAGATCATGATGAGAGCAACGGAGCAATACGTTTTAGTAATTAGATTATTTAGAGATTATCATACTGTAACAATAGCCTTAGAGGAGATATGGGAAACAATGGATGATGAAGATGAATTTCCGGTAGCAATGAGATACTATTTTCTCTTAATTAGGTTGACTTCAAAAATAGAATTTCACAGTTTACAAATGAGCAAAAACATAGAATTTTTACGAACCTTCCTCAAGGGAATTTTGAGGCACATGATAATGAGGACTATGAGGAGTTAGATGATGATATGCTAGATGAAGGATCAGATATAGAAGATCTCGATTTTTAGAATACTTAGTTTCATTGTTTGTTTTAATTTATTATTTGTTTCCTTTTATGGTTATAAATAGTGAAAACTTTTTCCAAATTAATATCATGGTTATTTTGTTATCATGTATGAGTTTGATTTTCTTTCGCAATCATAATAAATAATAAATAAAATAAATAATGACCAAGTTTCTATATTGAGAGTTAAGGGCCATAGTAGTGGGAACGATTTTACTGATCCCAGCCCTCCCTCAATATGGTTAACTTTGGAACAAAGATGAGTTTCGAGCTTGAGAATTAAGTCATATAGGATGATTAGAAACAGACTTAGAAAATAATAAAGATGGTTTATTTTTCTAAGTTTAGAAACCCACCCTAATAATTAAGAAGACTTATATAATTTTCATAAGAAGTCATAATTAATAAGTCCGAGATATGTTTGTTTTAGAATAAGTTTTTTCCTTAGAGCTTATTAGGGTAAAGTTCTCACATGTTTCTCTCAACTGTTAGAATTCTGTTGCGATGTCGCTCCGAAGATCTGCTCGCACCAACAAAAACACCTCCAACGCTGCTCCGGTGAACAATGAAGCCCCTCCAGTTCGCAGAAGGGGAATGCGTGCTACTGCCAGTCGTAACGCGTCGCCACCGCCAGTTGACAACACTGCGGAGATCGCCAGACTACGACAACAAGTCGAGGAGCTATTACAGCAACAACGACAACAGGCTCAGCCCCAGACTTAGCCTCCACCTCCACTGCAGCCACACCCACAGCAAATAGCCTCAGCACCCCAACAAGTTGGTCCATATGGGGGATGGCCAGTGGCGAATTATGCGCCGTATCCAGTACAACACATGGAGCCAGTTTATGAGAGGTTCCGTAAGCAGCACGCTCCAAACTTCGAAGGGACTACAAACCCCTTTGAGGCAGAAGAGTGGTTAAGGAATGTGGAGCCAATCCTGATGCACATGAACCTCAGTAACACGGACCGCATATCCTACGTTTCATCTTTGCCCAAGAAGGATGCCAGAATATGGTGGGACTTGGTCCAGCAATCGCATGATGTTGCCACTATGAATTGGACTCGATTTGTGGAGCTGTTCCACAAAAAGTACTATAATTCGGCTGTACTCACTTCAAGAGTTGAGGAGTTCGCTGGCTTGAAGCAAGGAAGTTTATCAGTGGCAGAGTATGCTCGGCAGTTCGATCGATTGGCTAAGTTCACACCGGAAATGGTTCCAACTGACTATCTGAGGGTGTCTAAGTTCGTTAGAGGACTTCAACCGAAGATCGAGCTAGGGGTTAAGCTAGCAAACCCAGAAAACACTACTTATGCCGACGTTCTAGAGACGGCAATAGAAGTAGAAAGGCTGCAGGCTAATGTTAGTAAAGAAGAAGCCAGTGTGCTTGAGCCTAGACAGCAGTATCAACGTCAGACTAGTCGGAACAACAACCACAACAGAAACAATCAGTCCAGCAACAATAACAACAACGGTCAGAAAAGAAGGCATCCTGACAACAAACAGTCCGACAGCGATAAAAGGGCACGGAAAAATAATGGAGGAATTAGGTCGGGTTATGTAGAATACCCGCAATGTGCTAAGTGTCATAAGAAACATCCTGGTGAATGCCGCGCAAACACCAAAGGATGCTTCAACTGTGATCAGGAAGGTCACCAAAAGAGGCAGTGTCCCCAGCTCAAGCCAGAAGGGAAAAAGGAAGATAAGATGGTTCATGCCAGGGTATTCGCCTTAACCCAAGGAGAGGCTGATGCTAGCAATAAGGTGGTCACAGGTCAGGTTTCTATCCTCAATAATATATGTTCTATATTATTTGATTTGGGAGCCACTCATTCGTATATCTCGTTAGGAATGATAGAAAAATTATACAAACCTTGTGAAAGATTTAGAACTAGGTTTGTAACCGAGTTGCCTTCGGGCAAAGTAGTTCTTTCATCACGGATAGTACATGGCGTACTGATTAACATTGAGGGCGTAGAACTAGAAGAAGACTTGATAGAACTAGAGATCAAGGACTTTGATGTAATACTAGGTATGGACTGGCTAGCACGGCATGGTGCAACTATCGACTGCAAACGCAAGAAGGTGATGTTCGAGACTCTTGACGGCCAGAAATTATGCTTCATGGGACAAGTTTCCGGACTATGCACCCCGCTAATATCATCTCTCAAAGCCCAAAGGATGATAGAAAAAGGGTGTCAAACATTCTTAGCCAGCATCACAGATATAGTAAAGGAAACACCACTTAAAGTTGGAGACGTCCGTATTGTAAGAGAATTCCCAGAGGTATTTCTCGATGACTTGCCAGGATTGCCGTCGACTCGGGAAATTGACTTAACAATAGAATTAGTACCGGGCACCGAGCCTATCTCCAAGGCACCGTACCGGATGGCACCTACAGAACTCAAGGAGTTAAAGACGCAGCTGCAAGAACTCTTAGACTTGGGTTTTATTAGGCCAAGCCATTCGCCATGGGGAGCACCGGTTCTATTTGTGAAGAAAAAGGATGGAAGTATGCGGATGTGCATAGACTACCACAAGCTGAATAAGGTAACGATTAAGAATAAGTACCTGCTACCCTGGATTGATGACTTGTTTGATCAACTTCGAGGTGCGACCGTATTTTCAAAGATTGATTTACGGTCCGGGTACCATCAGCTCAAGGTGCGGGGAGAAGATATTCCTAAGACAGCTTTAAGAACTCGTTATGGGCATTACGAGTTCTTGGTTATGTCTTTCGGCCTTACCAACGCACCAGCCGCGTTTATGGACTTGATGAATAGGGTCTTCAAGGAATACTTAGATAAATTCGTCGTAGTATTCATCGACAACATCTTAGTATACTCCAAGGACGAATTCAAGCACGAGGAACATTCGAGGTTGATTTTGTCACAACTAAAGGAGCATCAACTCTACGCCAAATTCAAGAAATGCGAGTTTTGGATTTCGCAAGTGGCATTCCTCGGGCACATTATATCCAAGGACGGAGTTGTAGTAGACCCATCAAAGGTAGAGGCCGTGAAGGATTGGGCAATACCAAAGAACGCATCCGAAGTAAGAAGCTTTTTGGGATTAGCAGGTTATTATCGGAGGTTCGTAGAGGGATTTTCTAAGATAGCCACTTCGCTCACCAACCTGACCCAGAAACAGCAAAGATTCAACTGGAATGATAGATATGAAGAAAGCTTCCAGTTGCTTAAGGACAAGCTATGCTTAGCACCAGTACTCTGTGTACCGACACCCAACGATAAGTTCCTAGTCTACTGCGATGCGTCAAACCAAGGGTTGGGTTGTGTGCTGATGCAGAATGACAAGGTGATAGCCTACACCTCAAGACAGCTAAAAGAGTACGAGCAACACTACCCAACTCACGATATGGAGTTGGCAGCGGTGGTCTTTGAGTTGAAAATCTGGCGCCATTATCTTTATGGAGAATGGTGCGAGATTTATACGGACCACAAAAGCTTAAAGTACTTCTTTACTCAAAAGGAGCTCAATATGAGGCAGCGCAGGTGGTTAGAGCTAGTGAAGGATTATGACTGCGAAATCTTATACCACCCGAGGAAGGCAAACGTAGTTGCCGATGTGCTAAGTAGGAAAAGTTATGGAAGTTTAGCAGCACTAGCCGGAATAGAAAAGCCACTGCAGCAGGAGCTAATCAATGCCAGAATAGAAGTAGTTGTCGGCAAGCTAGCTAATTTGTCTATCCAGTCAAATCTACTAGAAGATATATGGATTGGGCAAGGGCATGAAGACACACTAGTGGTACATATGGATGCAGTCAGAGAAGGCAAGGCCACAAATTTCTCAATATCTGGTCAAGGGTTATTGAGATATAAGGATCAGGTATGCGTGCCAAATGATCAAAGGATTAAGATGACGATTCTAGAAGAAGCGCATGGTACCCCGTACTCAGTTCACCCAGGGTCGACCAAGATGACTCATGACATCAAGGCAATCTATTGGTGGCCAGGGATGAAGAAGGACATAGCAGAGTTTGTGTCTAAGTGTCTAGTATGCCATCAAGTGAAAGCAGAGCATCAGCGGCTTGCATGCTTATTGCAACCGCTTAGCGTACCAGAATGGAAGTGAGATGATATAGCTATGGACTTCGTGACAGGTTTGCCACGAACAAGTAAGCAGCATGATTCGGCTTGGGTAATGATAGATAGACTAACCAAGTCCGCTCATTTCCTGCCTGTTAAGACTTCATACATGGCAGACCAATATGCAGACATATATGTCCAAGAGATAGTAAGGTTGCATGGAATCCCCAAGACAATAGTATCTAATAGAGGATCGGTGTTTACATCGAGATTTTGGGGAAGTTTACAGCAAGCCATGGGTACTAAATTAATTCTTAGTACAACTTTTCATCCTCAAACAGACGGTTAGTCCGAGCGTACAATTCAGATTTTAGAAGATATGCTACGCGCTTGTGTACTTGATTTCGGAGGATCATGGAATAAGTACTTGCCATTGATAGAATTCTCCTACAACAATAGCTACCAGTCAACGATCGGGATGGCAACTTATGAGTTGCTATATGGAAGAAGGTGCCGATCGCTGTTGTCTTGGGACGAAGTAGGAGAAAGGCAGCTTCTCGGTCCCGAAGCTGTTAGAAAAGCTCAAGAAGCAGTAGCGCTAATTAGACAGCGTATGCTTGTTGCTCAAAGCCATCAGAAAAGCTATGCAGATGCCAAGCGACGCAATGTGGAATTAATGGTATGGGATCAAGTCTTCCTGAAGATATCTCCTATGAAAGGTGTGAAGAGGTTTGGGAAGAAAGGCAAACTTAGCCCCCGATTTATAGGTCCTTTTGAGATATTGGACAAAGTGGGAGCAGTTGCATATAGACTAGCCCATCTGCCAGCCCTAGCAGATAGCCACAACGTGTTCCACATCTTGATGCTACGCAAGTATGTGCCAAACTCATCTCACGTCCTCAAGTACGATACGATAGCACTCCAGAAAGACTTGAGTTACGAGGAACGACCGGTTAGCATCCTAGATAGAGGGGTGAAGCAGTTACGGTCCAAGAGTATTCCTATAGTCAAAGTCCTATAGAGTTGGAAGAAGACATGCAAGGCCGGTATCCGGAATTATTTGGTAAGTAAATTTCAAGGATGAAATTATTTTTAGTAGGGGAGAATTGTAGAGTCCAAGAACTTTACTTAGCTAGTTAGATAGTAGTAGTAGTAGTAGTAGTAGTAGTAGTAGTAGTAGTAGTAGTAGTAGTAGTAGTAGTAGTAGTAGTAGTAGTAGTAGTAGTAGTAGTAGTAGTAGTAGTAGTAGTAATAGCTAGTAATAGTTGTAGTATGTTTATTACTGGGGATTTTGGTTCAAGCCGGGACTTAGTTGGACACTCATAGTCACACTTGTAGATTTTATAAGTTTAACCTATAGTTTAAGAATATTAATTATAACCTAAGGTTTGATTAATATGACTGATTATGAAGATGATATTTATTATACTATAAGGTTTAGATAAACCCAATAAGATATTAACACTTGTCATGTGTATGTTTAATAAGAAATTAAGTATTTTTTAGGAATAAGTTTATTAAGAGTAATATTTGAAATCCTAGGGTCTGCCAGTAGTTTTGAAATCGTTAAAGGACTTAGTCAAGACTGTTTACTTAATTCAAATTAGGCTGAAAAAGTGTAATTACGTCTATAATATTTCATAATATTTCAGCGTATGCCGATATATCGCAGCTCTAGGGGGCGATATATCGCCACACGGGGATACGAAAAACACGTAACATCGCACGACCATTTCGACGAGCCTCGGGTATATGATGTTAGGAGTGTGTCCTAAAAGCATGTAAAAGACATTTGTTTTTCTGTGAATAAATAAATACAATGGTTTATTATTATTGTTATATTTAGATTGTTAAATTATTGTTTGAATAATTTTGTAAATATCAGAAAAATTCCATATTCATTATTGAGGATGTGATCTTGTATTAGTACGAGAGAATTAAGATCACATGAATGAATAAAAATAGTCAACAACAACAAATTAAAGTTATAGAATTCTTTAATTGGGGTTGTAAGTACGGTTTGCTGAGTATCATGTTGATACAAATAATCTAGATTCAGATTATTGATGTGGTAAGACATCTCGGTAAATGTGATTTATATAATATGATTATATATGACATGGACAGATATGAATTAAAGTCTTTATCTAAAAACCATTTAACAATAAAGACTTGTAATTCATATCATATATGATGATCATTTATAGATCAACCTAAATCCTGAGTGTTCATGAACTCCTATTCATGTTTATTAAATCTTTTGATTCATTCGTTAAGGTCTCTTCAAAGAATGAGGCTAATGACTTTTGTTTTGGAGATTTAATATCATGGATGGCTGGGAACATGTATCAACAATACGGAATCTAATCTTTCCTAACTGATCGTATATTAGTTCCCTTAAGGGTTAATTCTGGAACTGAATGATTTTGAGCTCAAATCTATAATTAGATTATAGATTAATTATTCACTAGTGAATTAATAGTACTTAAGGAATAAGAAGTAAATTAGAAAGGTAAAATGGTAATTCTTCCATTCTAATTTATGAACTAATTAATTAGAGGGTTGAACTATTATAAGATGGTTATATCAATGGACGGCTTAAGATAAGATTTCTGTAAAAGTATATCTATAACATAAAGAGTGCAATTCTGATTTTATAGTGGAGAAATATCAGAATTAATAAATTAACTATTATAATTAAAGAGTTTAATTATTTAATTTCAATTTATTGGAGCTTAATGTTATAGGTCCATGGTCCCCGAAATGGCTCAAACAAACACTAACAAAGGTAAATACAAAAATGGGCAAAAATGACTTATGTGATAAGTAAAATATTTTTCTATGTATCAAACATAATTATTGTATAATTATGTGTAATTAATTAATTATTTGATTTAACAAAAAGTATAATTAATTTTGAATTAATTTATTTTTGGGATTTTTGGTATTTAAATAATAATAAAAATTGGGAAAAATCACATGTCATCACTGGCATGTGGTACACGTGTAGCACAATGCACAGTCACTGTACTACACGCATAAGAGACTGAGAACAGTTTCTTGGTTCCACAATTTTAGTTATTTAAATATTAAATAAATAATGAGATATTGTAATATGATTAAAATATTATTATTTAAACAAAAATGTGATAACTGATAGTTATTTTCAAATTATTTAAAATAACTAAGATTTTATTTTAATATATTGGATATATTAAATATAGGATATCAGTTTTTCAGAACGAAACTTTTCAGGGATAGAAAAATATCTAGAAATCTCTCTCAGAGAAAGAGAACAGTGATACATACAAAAGTCACTGTTCTTCACAAAAAAAAACCTAGGTCCGAACTTTATCAGATCTCATGTGTTGAGAACATCTGATAAATAGTTTTTGCCTATTATTTTGTATAGCGAGCCCACACTCGTTCCTTGTGTGCTGAGAACATTTTGGAAGATCTTGGTTTGAGATCTCAAAGATTTTGCCATACAAAAAGATAGCAGCAAGGAAGGACTTGAGGTGATTTTTCTATTCATGTCCTTGATTCAATATATATATGCATGTGAAGAAGTAGATCTAGAAATCTTGTGGGATTAAATTAATAATTTGATTGTTGTTCCGCTGCGTATAATCTCTGATTTGATCAATAAAAACCAACAAATGGTACCAGAGCCATCTTCACATATATATATATTGAATCTGTGTGGGTTTACTTTTATGCATTTATTTATTTTGATGAAAGAACGGATGGCTTAATATGATTGAATGCATGAGAATGTTGAATCGTTAATTGTATGGTGTTTTTGGGTTACGATTTGTTTATGATTAGATCATTGTGTAAGCCATTAAAGGGCATAGGATTTATGTAATATTATTTGGTTTTTGACACCATAAAATTGTAATTCCGATTACACAAAAGTCAGAATGGAGCCCGGGATTCAAAATTCAGCCACCGCTCCTCCGAGGCTGCCCTCCGAGCCGCTGCCGGGACGTCGTACAGACCGTACGAACAGTTCCGTACAGTCCAGCCCCGTTTGACGCCATGTGTCCCCGTCCTGCTGGTCCAGAATTTTTTTTATTTTTCTGAAATTATTCTGTTATTTAAAAAAAATTAAATGTTAAATACCCTATTTATTAGAAATATGATATTTAAATAATGTGATAATTTTTTTATCCTAACAAACATTTTTTTTTAGAAAATCTAATTTCAAAATTTAATTTTAAAAATGACAGATTTTATTTAATTATTTCAGTTTCTAATTTTAATTAAAAAGAAAATTAAAAATAATGATTATTTAAAGTTTGTTTTAATTAATAAAAAATAATTAGAAAATTATTTTCTTATTATTATTCTGGACCAACAACGACACATATCCTACCGACAATAAAGTAAATAAGCCCGATTGAGATCAAGGCGGTTTTATTTTATTTTTTAATTTTATAAAGTGGTTGTAAAATTAGAAATACCCAAAAGCACCCGATTCAACATTTATTGTTTATTTATTTATTAATTTGTTTGAATAATTATTTTCATGTGATTGATAACATGTTCATGCATTTTATGCCATACATAAAAACCCACACAGTCATAATCATGCATCTCATTAGTAGAAACATGAAGGATTGTCCTATATGTTTATATGAATTGATTTGCGAAACCAATTGCATATAAATTACTTAGTTTTATTTTGAAAACTTGGTAAAATTTCACACTGGTTTTAAGTCTTTATGACTTTATCTCTTTAAACCAACTTTATTTTAAAATTGTTTTTTTAGTAAAGTTTAGATGAACATAATTGGTAATTTAAAATTGGATATGGACCTAGACACTCGCTTTCTTTCCAATTTTAATTATGTTCATAAGGTTTAAAGATGTTATAATTAATTTGGAATTAATTAGGTTAAAAACACTTATTTCAAAATAGTGAGTGGGAAAGGGTTTATATCTCAAACATAACCCGTGGTCTCCATTATTAATATAACACCGTAAGATATGAATAGCGCCTCGCGACGGCTTTGTTTTCGTCCACCTAAGGAAGGTGTCTAGACATATCAATAGCAAGGTTGTATTTCTAACATAAATAGGAACTAATGATGTATTTTAGGCTTGACCGACCCTAAGGCGGCATGTCCTAAGTTAAGTCATGAACTCCAAAATAATGGGTTACACTCACAAAGCTATGATTAAGCTTTGTAGTGGATAATCATAACTTGACCAAAAATTTAGCAAGAGCTCTATTCTTGTCCAGAAAATTATGACTCAAACAACCAAGAAATCTAGCTTTCAAACTCAATTTAATCATACTATATAACTGATGAGGAGAGAAGGAACAATGAGCAAAAAACAGGCATTTTCTATTACACCATATACCATAGACAGCAGCTGCCAAGGAGGCTACAGCAATGCGATGCATGATATTTTTGGGCTTCCCTTCTAACCACTTCTTCCATTCAACAAATTGCTTGGGCCGAATGCCAGAACCTAGCCAAATTTTAGTCAGCTCCCAAACTTGATGAGAGAAGCTACAATCAAAAAACAAATGCTGATGAGTTTCCTCAACTCTCTCACAAACCGGACAAAGACTAGAGACCACTGAAATCTGGCACCTAATCAAATTATCTCTAGTCAGCAAATGGCCAAGAACTGACTGCCAAAGAATGAAACGATGCTTAGGGACTGTAAGCCTACACCACACCGCCTTTGCAAAATCAATCGGATCTCTCTGAAGCCAGTTAAGATAAAGAGACTTCAAGTTCAGCTTCCCATGCATAGCCGAGTTCACTAGATTCACTTCAGAAAACACCTCTCTCAAATAGCATAATTTACGCCAATACCAACTAACATCAAATTTCAGATGATAAGTCCAAAAAGATTGACCTTTAAGATATATTGCATCAATCCACTTCACCACAACACATCCTGCTTAGAAGACAAAGCCCAAATAAACTTGGCCAATAACACTTTGTTCCAATTAGAGCCCTCTTTGAAACCCAAACCACCTAAAGTCTTATAAATTTTTCATATTATTAACTTTTGTATTTATAATCATTTTTATATTAAAATTTAAATTAGTTATGATATAAAGAATAATATAGTTAAATTAACATATTTATAAAATTAGTATTAGTTAAAAATTAAATATTATAAAATAATTTTAAAATTTCTATAAGTTTATTAGTTATACTTTTATTAATACGTATGTTTAAAATATTAATTTTGTTTAAAGGAAATGTCGACATATTGGGGCAATGCTGACAGCTTATAGTTGTCGCTATTGGGGCCAATAGCGACAGCTATAAGCTGTTGACATTGCCCCAATAGTGTGTTGGCATTGCCTTTAAAAAAAATTCAGACTTTAATAATTCAGTTTGTCTATCTTTCCCTCTTCTCTCTCCCTTTCTCTCCTACGATTTGCTTCAGCCGTGCAATTTTCCCCGTACGACACCTGAAGATCCTCCAACCACCGTGCGACGCCTGTGACCCTCCAGCAATCAGGCGACGCTGAATGATCGGTCCGCAATCCTCCAGCCATGGGACTCGAAGGCTTCCTCAAGCTTGGTGTGGGTTGTTGTAATGCCCCAAATTTCCTAATAAGGTTTAGGACCTTGATTAGGAGGCCGGGAGGGCCATAATTGATTTAATATGTTATAAAATGAACATATGCATGTTAATGTGAGTTATATTATTATATGATGATAAATGCATGCGTATGGGAGTATTTAAAATGATAAGGGCATTTTGGTAATTTGGCCTATTGGGTGCATATTGTAATATGTGAATGAGATTTCATCATTGTGAAGATATATTCGAGCTATTCGACATGAGACGGCCATATATAATGGATTAGCGGTTTTGTCATAACGGGGTCAATTTTGGGGTAATAGAAATGTTTATTTGGTGATAGATTGGGAATATTTGAGATCAGGGTGAAATTTTGGGAGTTTTGACTATAGTGTCCCCGGGGGTGTTTTCGGGACCCCGAGCACTAGGTTTTATTTGAGGTTACTTAAGCTTGAAGTAGCTTGTCAGATAAGAACGTACGTTAGAAACCGCTCGTTCTCTCTCAAGGACGGTCCGTTTTACCGTTTGAGCGTTTTCGAAGATATCTTGAGTTCTAGGAGTCGGAATCAAGTGAGGGTCGAGGCATAGCGATCCTAGGAAAGAATAGAAGCTTCTTAGCCGAAGGATTTGATGGAAAACAACCCAATCAAAGGTAATTGAAGTTTAAGTTTTGAGTTATTTCGAGTTTCTAAGCTTTGAATTGATTTTGTGAATCGTTGAGTTTTCGGTTTGTTTGAACCTTGGGTTTTGAGGGTTTTGAGGTATTGGGAAGCTTGGGAACTTTGTTTTGATGATTGGGGAATGTTTAGGTGTGTTTTTGAGGACTTTGAAGTGTTGAAAACACATTGGAGAATGGTTCTGGGTTGGGCGCCGCGACCCTATTCTTGGGCGCCGCGGCCCTAGCTCGAGTTAGCAGGTGGCCCTTCTGTTTCGCTGGGCGCCGCGGCCCTTGTGTGGGGCGCCGCAGCGCTTGCCTCTAGAAATTCTGGGGGCCGCGGCCCAAGGTGCTAGGGCCGCAGCCCTTGCCCTGTTTTCACCCCGTTTGCTCGTTTTGACCCCGGGAACTTAGCTATGGGCCTCGGGAGTGTCCCTACTACTTGTATTAGTTTGGATTGATCTCTTGGGGGCTAGATATTGGTGTGGAACCTTTGATTATCATGTTATTGATGGTGTCCCATATTTGGTTATGATTAGGTGACCGCTAAGGGCTTAAAGGTTGATCGTTCTAGCTCGACATTGAGGTAAGAAAACTGCACCCTGTGTATATGAGACATGCATGGTTGTTATGATGCATGTTGGTTGATTACTGGGTATGACATACGTGGTTATTATTGATGCATGTCTGTTAATTATTAGGTATGACGTGCATGGCTATTCTTGATGCATGTTGGTTGGTTATTAAACGTGACATGCATGGCTGTTATTGATGCATGTTAGATTGCTGGATTTATTACATATGATGCATGAGAAATATGTGTTTGGGACATGCTTTATATACTGAGTATGATACTGTTCAGAGCTTGAGCCTCTGTGTTTATGCATGGCCCTAATAGCACTACTATCCGTTTGGTAAGCATGCTAAATGCCTCATTTATGGATGTGGAACATGTGATATGTGATTGGTGGCATGTCTTACTAGTGAAAGACACTGACTAGTCAGGGACCGACTCTAGAGTCGAGAATTACGCATTGAATGACTCATATGGGGTATTAATGCTAGACCGACCCAAAGGGTCGAAGAACTTATAAGCGCTTGCCTGGTCTACGACCAGATGACTATAGCCAAGGTATTGACCTCGGTGACCGTTTGTCACATGGCTAAGGGACGTTGTCCATAGTTTCGACTCTAGAGTCGTGAGGAAGGTTATGTTGGTGACTAATCACCTTGCACCTGTCCTAAACAAGCTTAAGTCGAGAATTACGCATTGAATGACTCATATGGGGTATTAATGCTAGACCGACCCAAAGGGTCAAAGAACTTATAAGCGCTTGCCTGGTCTACGACCAGATGACTATAGCCAAGGTATTGACCCCGGTGACCGTTTGTCACATGGCTAAGGGACGTTGTCCATAGCTTCGACTCTAGAGTCGTGAGGAAGGTTATGTTGGTGACTAATCACCTTGCACCTGTCCTAATCAAACTTATGAAAGGATCATGTATCAGTTAAGCCCTGGTGACCCTATCGTCACATGTCTTGAAGGAGCGATGCTCATTATTGTGACTTTTGGCTATTGTCACCTATTTGCTTGGACTGATAGTCTTGAATGGTTATTATGATCGTTGTTGATATTATATCATGCTTTATTGTGTTTTCTTGCTGGACTTCGGCTCACGGGTGCTACGTGGTGCAGGTAAAGGCAAGAGGAAGCTGGACCATCCTTGAGTTGGAGAGCTTAGGTGATGATGTGTACATATGCAGCTGCTCGTCCGCCACGGCCGAGGTTTAAAGTGGAACTAAGGTTGAACCCTGTTTTGCCGCTTAGAACGGCCTGTTGTAAATATTTTCTGTAATAAACTCTGAGACTTATTTTCGGGATCCCAATGTATAAATTAAACGTTCTAGTGAAACGTTACATCCTAACCAAAGTTTTTAATCCCTAAACCGCTAATCATACTTAGTTACACGTTTTTGGCCAAATGACTCGATTAGCGAGTTTAGCACTGTTTACAAGGCACACCGTAACGGTCCCTGGAGTTAGGGCGTTGCAACTTGGTATCAGAGCGAGCCAAGGTTTATGGTTCCTGATGACAAGCTGGGCATGTACACTCATCACTGAAGATAGCTTCACTCAAGGAATGGTAACTATTTCTGTGGCTATGTGCATAGTTGCTTATATAAAATGTGAATGCTTTACCTGCATATTGTATTAGGGAGCATGAGATTCTGATAGAGCCTGGCTCTTGACTATATGATTATATGCTCCGTGAATATATATATGACTGTGATCATATGGTTACCTGCTCTGTGAATATATATATGTATAACTGTGTTATTGCATGCTGGAGTTAGAAGCATGGTTTGAGTATTGGAAGAGCAGGGAATATGAGTAAAGTATGAATGCCATGGGCATGTTTGCAGCACTGCAAGTGGTTTATGATTGTGGTGTGGTAAGATTTATCCCGTGGGAGAAAGCCCTTGATATGGTTATTGTGACTAATAGGTCAAGTTATTGACTGCAGATTGAATCAGCAGGTTTACACTTAAGGCAGATTATGAGGCATGGTGATAGTTATACAGGGGCTGAGAGTTACAGCCAGGGTATTAGTTCTTCGTCTGCATATCTGAATGTTCAGCAGACGCTTACAGATTTGCAATTAAGATTGCAGAGGCAAGAGGAAGAGATCAGGTATTTGAAGCAACAACGGGGTCTGTTGGGGAGTCCCTCTTCCTTTGCTATGCCAGGGGTGGCATCAGTTTTAGCTCAGCCTAGGGTTGAGAATAGATGGGAATTTCTCTGTGGAAGATTCCTGAAGTTTTACCCTCCAATCTTTGAGGGAGGCCTAGATCCATTCAGAGCTGAGCAATGGATGGGCATGATCAGCTCCATTCTGGATAGTATGGGACTGGTGGGTCATGATAGAGTGATCTGTGCTACATGTGTATTGCGGGATGATGCCCGGACATGGTGGGAGGTAGTATCCCAGACACGAGATACAGCTGTGATGAACTGGAAAGAATTTAGGCAGCTGTTTAATGAGAAGTATTATTGTGATGTGGCTAAGACTGCTAAGGTGAGTGAGTTTCTGAGTCTTGCTCAGGGTAACGCGTCAGTGACCGAGTATGTTACTAAATTTGATGAGTTGGCCAAGTTTGCCTTAGACATGGTACCTACAGATGTAGCTCATAAGGAAAGATTTATTCAGGGGTTGAATCCTGGAATAGCTCAGGGCATTAGAGTTGCCCCAGTGCATGAAGTCTCTACCTATGCTCAGGTGGTAGGGAAGGCTCTTGCTGTTGAGAGTACAGTAGTTGGGCGGCAGAGTGCTGGAGAGCATGGAGCCCAGATAGTGGTACCTCCACTTATTGGAGCAAGTAAGAAGAAAAGTTGGCAGACTCGTCCAGTATGCACGCGGTGCAAGAGGCGGCATTTGGGGGAATGCCGAGCAAGGTCATGTTTTGCTTGTGGTATGGTTGGGCATATTGTGAAGAGGTGCCCTGTGTTAGGGGATGAGCAAAGAGGGATAGACAGCTTGATTCCAACTCGAGTGTTTATTCTAGGGCAATCAGAGTCTGAGACCGAGACTAGTTCCTCGGGGATGACAGGTCAGTCTTCTAGTTCTGAGTTGTGAATTATGCTGTTTGGCTTTGGCGCCATGTTATTCTTTTGTTGGTATGTATATAGAGAAAGTATATGGATGGTATATGTAGATCACATGGCTATGTTGTGATGGGAAAAAGTAATAGGGTATTGGCAACTTAAGAGATAAGTTGAGTTATGGCAAGGACTCATCGGGGATTCTGATAACGGTGGTTATGATAGGCTTTGATTTGATCCAAGGTTTGGATTGGTTAATTAATTACAGAGCAGTCTTGAATGGTAAGGGAAGTATAGTATACTTGAGCTTGTGAGCGGAAAGTCTTGTGACAATTGGCACTGTGTATGGATTTGATATGTTTATGGTACCGGACGTGAGGGCTGGAGTTTGTGCAGGGAGGTGCATGGAACTTTTAGCCAGTGTGGTGGATACCACTTAGATTGTGTTAGTGAGATCAGGACAGACTGGACTAGTCTGTGAGTTCTGAATGTGTTCCCAAGTGGTTTGTCAGGGCTCCTTTTTATGAAAAGGGGACTAGAATGGTGTTTGATTTAGTGCCAGAGAGGGAATCAGATGTAAACACTGTTTCAAGTGGCTCAGTGGGGTTATAAGAATTAAAGAGTTAGTTGCTGAGTAAGATGGAATTCTTTAAGGTGGATCTTGGATCTGGTTAAGACCAGTTAGAGATCAGAGTGAGAAAATTATGTAAGGGATTGAGTTGATATCAGATTAGAGCACTGCGAGTGCTGAACATATCTTGAGAATTGGCTTGATGCTAAGTGTTTGTAAGTCAGATGAATAGAGCATTCAAAGGTTTATTTGAATGGGACTTATGATCGTTTTGGACGATGGTATAGTGGTGTTTTCTCTGCGGAGAATTGCCAAGAGTGAAGAGTGCCTTGGGGACAGGAGTGTCCATGGATAGTAAAGATATTTCAGGTGCCTTGGGGAGAAAGTGCTGGGTCTTTATAGACCAGGATCAGTTAGTGGGTTGTTATGACATCCTAGTGATAGAGAAAAGTGATTGCCTATGCAACATGTTGACTAAAGAATCAGACCAGGACTGGATAGAGTTTCTGGCAGGCCGAGTGGCCAGTTTATTGTGTGAGATTATTATCTCAAGAAGGATAGAAAGGAAAGATAGTTGAGTGAGCCACAGACGGGCAAGATTGAATGGGAAGCTTTAGCTGGATTAGCTAAAGGTTGTTTGGTGACAGACATGAATTTGTGGTGATATAGAGAGATCGGACTCGGGATCCGATGGACATTGAGATTAACTGAGAGATTTCGGATGAATCTCATGTTATTCTTTTATTTGTTTCATTCAGGCATCATGGAAGGGTAACATGATATGGAAATTTTATAGTGATGGCCTGAGATGAAGGGACATATATTAAGGCATGTGTAAAGCTCTTACCTGTTAACAGGTCGAGACAGTGTATCAGGAAACAGCAAGGCCATTACAGCCTTTTGGGTATTTCATGGTGGAGAAAAATGTGTGAGCATCGCGATGGGTTTCGCGGTGGGATTCCCAGGTTGATGGATTGAAATGATTTGGCATTAAGTTATTGTGGACTGGTAGTCCAAGTGAGTCTAGTGTATCAGAAAGGACAGGTGAAAAGTATAGCTGATCTATATTTGAGTCTCTTTGTGAGAAGAATAGAGAGCCTTCGTGAACTCAAGGTCTATCTTATCAGATGAAGACTCTAACGTTACTTCCAGGTTATGGAAGGGTGAGAGAAGGCAATGAGTATATAAATAGAATTTTGTACAGATCGTTATTCTCGGGCTGATTATAATCAGAGGGAGAACTGTCTAGTGTTGAAAGGGTACCTTATGAGATAGGGTATGGTAGAACAAGTTCATCACCTGTACATTGGAATGTGATGGGTGAGATGTTACATCTGGATCATGAGATGGTTCAGGGGACCATAGAGGTTGGAGCAGGGATGCTCATTTCTCAGAATAAATGGAAAGTGATACTAAACTGAAAAGCAGGAACATGGAGTTCCAGGTAGGAAGTTATGTCTTCCTAAAGAATCACCATGGTAAGGGGTGATGAGTAAAGGCAAGTTGAGCCTAGATTGGTATGACAGTTTAAGTCTTGGATAGGACTGGTCAGATTATCTTTTGTTGGACCATAGTTTGGGTTCCGATAGTTGTACATTGTTTTGTGCATTTCCATGCAGTGGACATGGGTTGAAAGAACTCATGAGTTGAGTTATGAGGTTCTGAGGAACAAAATATACCTTGATTTAAGGTATGTTGTAGAAACAGTGAGGTCGAGAGAATGACCTGGGAAACTGGAATTGGTTGTGCGGAATTCTTATTCCGGGCTGTTCAGATAAATTTCGAGGACGAAATTTCTGTAAGGAGGGGATAGTTGTAATGCCCCAAATTTCCTAATAAGGTTTAGGACCTTGATTAGGAGGCCGGGAGGGCCATAATTGATTTAATATGTTATAAAATGAACATATGCATGTTAATGTGAATTATATTATTATATGATGATAAATGCATGCGTATGGGAGTATTTAAAATGATAAGGGCATTTTGGTAATTTGGCCTATTGGGTGCATATTGTAATATGTGAATGAGATTTCATCATTGTGGAGATATATTCGAGCTATTCGACATGAGACGGCCATATATAATGGATTAGCGGTTTTGTCATAACGGGGTCAATTTTGGGGTAATAGAAATGTTTATTTGGTGATAGATTGGGAATATTTGAGATCAGGGTGAAATTCTGGGAGTTTTGACTATAGTGTCCCCGGGGGTGTTTTCGGGACCCCGAGCACTAGGTTTTATTTGAGGTTACTTAAGCTTGAAGTAGCTTGTCAGATAAGAACGTACGTTAGCAACCTCTCGTTCTCTCTCAAGGACGGTCCGTTTTACCGTTTGAGCGTTTTCGAAGATATCTTGAGTTCTAGGAGTCGGAATCAAGCAAGGGTCGAGGCATAGCGATCCTAGGAAATAATAGAAGCTTCTTAGCCAAAGGATTTGATGGAAAACAACCCAATCAAAGGTAATTGAAGTTTAAGTTTTGAGTTATTTCGAGTTTCTAAGCTTTGAATTGATTTTGTGAATCGTTGAGTTTTCGGTTTGTTTGAACCTTGGGTTTTGAGGGTTTTGAGGTATTGGGAAGCTTGGGAACTTTGTTTTGATGATTGGGGAATGTTTAGGTGTGTTTTTGAGGACTTTGAAGTGTTGAAAACACGTTGGAGAATGGTTCTGGGTTGGGCGCCGCGACCCTGTTCTTGGGCGCCGCAGCCCTAGCTCGAGTTAGCAGGTGGCCCTTCTGTTTCGCTGGGCGCCGCGGCCCTTGTGTGGGGCGCCGCAGCGCTTGCCTCTGGAAATTCTGGGGGCTGCGGCCCAAGGTGCTAGGGCCGCAGCCCTTGCCCTGTTTTCACCCCGTTTGCTCGTTTTGACCCCGGGAACTTAGCTATGGGCCTCGGGAGTGTCCCTACTATTTGGATTAGTTTGGATTGATCTCTTGGGGGCTAGATATTGGTGTGGAACCTTTGATTATCATGTTATTGATGGTGTCCCATATTTGGTTATGATTAGGTGACCGCTAAGTGCTTAAAGGTTGATCGTTCTCAAGGGTCGTTCTTTTAATCGTTCTAGCTCGACATTGAGGTAAGAAAACTGCACCCTGTGTATATGAGACATGCATGGTTGTTATGATGCATGTTGGTTGATTACTGGGTATGACATGCGTGGTTATTATTGATGCATGTCTGTTAATTATTAGGTATGACGTGCATGGCTATTCTTGATGCATGTTGGTTGGTTATTAAACGTGACATGCATGGCTGTTATTGATGCATGTTAGATTGCTGGATTTATTACATATGATGCATGAGAAATATGTGTTTGGGACATGCTTTATATACTGAGTATGATACTGTTCAGAGCTTGAGCCTCTGTGTTTATGCATGGCCCTAATAGCACTACTATCCGTTTGGTAAGCATGCTAAATGCCTCGTTTATGGATGTGGAACATGTGATATGTGATTGGTGGCATGTCTTACTAGTGAAAGACACTGACTAGTCAGGGACCGACTCTAGAGTCGAGAATTACGCATTGAATGACTCATATGGGGTATTAATGCTAGACCGACCCAAAGGGTCGAAGAACTTATAAGCGCTTGCCTGGTCTACGACCAGATGACTATAGCCAAGGTATTGACCCCGGTGACCGTTTGTCACATGGCTAAGGGACGTTGTCCATAGTTTCGACTCTAGAGTCGTGAGGAAGGTTATGTTGGTGACTAATCACCTTGCACCTGTCCAAAACAAGCTTAAGTCGAGAATTACGCATTGAATGACTCATATGGGGTATTAATGCTAGACCAACCCAAAGGGTCAAAGAACTTATAAGCGCTTACCTGGTCTACAACCAGATGACTATAGCCAAGGTATTGACCCCGGTGACCGTTTGTCACATGGCTAAGGGACGTTGTCCATAGCTTCGACTCTAGAGTCGTGAGGAAGGTTATGTTGGTGACTAATCACCTTGCTCCTGTCCTAATCAAACTTATGAAAGGATCATGTATCAGTTAAGCCCTGGTGACCCTATCGTCACATGTCTTGAAGGAGCGATGCTCATTATTGTGACTTTTGGCTATTGTCACCTATTTGCTTGGACTGATAGTCCTGAATGGTTATTATGATCGCTGTTGATATTATATCTTGCTTTATTGTGTTTTCTTGCTGGGCTTCGGCTCACGGGTGCTACGTGGTGCAGGTAAAGGCAAGAGGAAGCTGGACCATCCTTGAGTTGGAGAGCTTAGGTGATGACGTGTACATATGCAGCTGCTCGTCCGCCACGGCCGAGGTTTAAAGTGGAACTAGGGTTGAACCCTGTTTTGCCGCTTAGAACGGCCTGTTGTAAATATTTTCTGTAATAAACTCTGAGACTTATTTTCGGGATCCCAATGTATAAATTAAACGTTCTAGTGAAACGTTACATCCTAACCAAAGTTTTTAATCCCTAAACCGTTAATCATACTTAGTTACACGTTTTTGGCCAAATGACTCGATTAGCGAGTTTAGCACTGTTTACAAGGCACACCGTAACGGTCCCTGGAGTTGGGGCGTTGCAGTTGTAGTGTCATTTTTGCCCAAGGATATATCTACCCATTTATTTGTTATTTTGGTAAGGATTTCTATGTTTTATATGTGTTTAATTGTAGTTTTGACCTATTGTTTGATTTCTTTGTATAGATTTAAAGATTTCAAAGTTTAAAACCCTAAAATATCAAATTTTAGGGCCTGAATTTGTTCTTGTAAATTCAAGGTTAGTATACATTTTTCTTGCAAAATAACATTCAAGCACATTACCTTTGATTTTGTCATTTATGGATGTATTTTGGTAAATAACTATATGTTTTAATTTGAATTTTGAGTTACACACAAAGCGTTTGATAAAATACACTTAGTGTATTGCCTTGATGCTTTGTATTTTCTTTGTCTGGTTCTAGTTTGAAAATTTTGATTTATTGATTTTGTTTTGACATAGAGTATTAGAGAGAAAAAAATTAGTTCATTGAAACTTTTGAATATGTAAAAATATAAAAAATAATTATTTGAGTATGCATGCATATGAAGAAAAAAAAAACTAGACAAAAAAACCTTCTTTGGGTTCCTCTAGGTTTAGAATATTATTTAAGTATGCATGCTTATGTAAAAAAACTAGACAAAAAAACTTTCTTTGGGTTCCTCTAGGTTTAGAATTCATCATATGGGTGTTAAACTAACTAAAGAATATATATATATATGTATTTTAATTATTGGCCTATTTCTCATGTATACATTTTGAAGAAGATAATTAAATCTATTCAATAGGAAATATTATAAGTGGTTTCCAAGCTTTTGGGAACATGGATATTAAGGGTTTTTTTTTATTATTTTAAAAGGTTAATGTATTAATTAAGGTCAATGTTATCTTAATATGTTAATGTATCAAAAACTTACTATCATCTTTTGCCAATTTTTTTGTTTTTTTTTTTGCAACTTCTTTGCTTTAATCACACACAACACAACACAAGAAAAATAGGTTCTTTAGCATTTTTCACACTGCAAAAATAAAATGAAGAATTAATTATAGCTTTATTTATCTTTATGCATGAGTTATATTAGATAATTACCTTCCTAAGTATGATGCAAGAAGGTTGTGAAGAGAATTTGTGGCCTTTCAAGATCTTCTGAGGAAGGGTTCAAACCATGTGAATGTGCTCCCATGTATACTATATATAGCTGCATACATGTATAAGCATAAGAAAATCTTATGATGAATGAAGAGAAAATGAGAAAAAAAGAATATATATATGTATTCTTTCCTTTTTACTAGTGGCTTCAACCAGTGATTGAAGCAAAATAAAAATAAAAACTAATGAAAGAAGAGAAGAATAAACATTACTACTGTAACGACCCAACTATTTCTAAGGCCTTGGACCATTAAATCTACTAGATATAGCTACTACTATTTTGATACAAACATAAGAAATAACATAATTTTATTGAAAACCCAAAATATTGTATCAAATACAAATTAAGGTAAAAATATAAAATAAAATGTGATATGGTATGGGATCCCATTGTTTATAAAACATAAAACATAACTTTAAATAATAATTGCGGAATTACATCAAAAACATAATTTAAAAGACTAAAAATTAACGTCATCCTCGATAAACATGCAGTCCATTGAATCCATTCATCCTTAACACACAAGCCAAGCTGCCATGAATCCTTCCGCCTTCCATATTCATTTTCCTGCATCAAGCTAAAAATAAAGGAATGAGCCTAATGCCCAGCAAAGAAATTCTACTAACACATAAATCATAAGACTAAATCATAAACATATACTATAAAACATATATCATATAGGACTATAATATTAATGGCCATTCACTCATTAACATGGCATATGATAAACCATCTAGGTCCTATGTCTACTAATCGAGGTAGGTTAGATCACATGGTAGTATATGATAACCCATCTAGGTCCTTTACTTGTCGAGGTAGGGTAAATCATAACTCTAAACCATGAAAATGATTAAAATCTTGGGGTTTGCTATCTAAGCAACTATAAGCCCCAAGCGGCATAAAATATTGGGGTTTGCTAGCTAAGCAACTATAAGCCTCAAGCAACATAAAAATATTGGGGTTTGCTAGCTAAGCAACTATAAGCCCCAAAGACTACAAGACATATTCATACATAAATATACATATCATAACGTGAAACATATAATAACATAAACATAAAAGCACATATAATCTATCCTATTTTCTTTACCAAAAGCCGGGATATTTGGGAACAAGAATGGGATTAGAACACTCCTATAAACCAACAGTAAAAATGGTGAGTATCTCTAAAGAATATAGATGAAATGAGAACTAAACCATCAAGAAGAAACTTACCAAGAAGAACCTTAAGTTTTCAAGAAACTTAAATACCTAATCAAGAATCATAAACAAAAGTTAGGATCTGAATAAAAGAAAACCAAAGAACTGAACTTAGGGATAAGAATACCTTGAATGATCTTATGAATTGATCTAAACCTCAATACCGAAATCTCACTATATCTCACTTCCCAAGTGTTTAGAAAAGCTTAGAATGATAAAGCTTTAACCCAAAACCCAAATGTATCTCTCTATAGTAACACTAGCAACTTGGAGGCTCTGAAGACTGCTTGAAGAATGAAGAAAATGGCTGAGTATTAGGTCCTATTTATAGAGTTCAAGGAGTGAAACTAACCCCTTTTGATTTTAATAAATAAATGTTTATAAAATAAAAAAGATTTTAATTTTCGTTCAACAGACACCCAGAACTCGGTCAAAATCGTTCAAAGGCAGGTCCAAGTGGTTAAGGGTATTTTTAAATTTTAAAAATCATCAACATTCAAAAATTAATCACCAGGGGAGATATATCGCCCACCCTGGGCGATATATCGACTCTACCCTAATCCTAAGCCCCGTTCGAACGTTCATGCAAAGTCAACGTGTTTTCCATATCTCCCATAGGCGATACATCGTCCCCTATAGCTGCGATATATCAGCATACGTTGATATATCAAACACGTATTTGTACTTTTTTGGCATATTTTGAATTGATAAAACAACTTTGATTGAGTCATAATACGATCCTAATAGTTTTTGGAAGGTTATAGAGCTTCTAGATCTTTTTTTATTAAAACTATCCATCAAAAATACTTAATTCCTTAATAATCATGATTATGACAAGAGTCATGCTCTTAATGGTTCTATCTAAACTTTAGGTTATAATAAATATATATCTAAGACCAGCAATATTAATCAAACCTTATGTTATAATTAATATTCTTAAACTATATGTTAAACTTATAAAATTCATAACTATTGCTATAAGTGTCCAACTAAGTCCCAGCTTGAACCAAAATCCACGGAATCTAATCATACTACAAACTAATACTAACTACTACTACTATCTAGCTAGCTAAGTAAATATTCTGGGACACTACAACTACCACAATGTGGTGCCATATTATTCCTTTGTAGGAAAGCTATGGAATTGCAGGGAAGGCTTGGTTTCCAATTTATTTATAGACACCAAAGCAATTTACATTTATTTGCATTTGCATCTTGTGTTCTACTATTTTTGACTAAGAATATTGTACTGTATTTCCATTAGTTATAGCTATAGTACATCAACAATTCAATTTAGTGGAATATTTACTTATCCAATACAATATTTTGGATAATGGATCATGGAATATACTAGGGGAAAAGTACAAGAAAATACTACAAAAAATACTTTCTGCCAAAAAAGTTATTTTGAAGACATGTGATGTATGTTTGAAAAGATGACAATCCAAACACAAAAATATATAGCTTTGAAGTGTAGATAAGGAAAAAAAAAGTGTATATATATATTTATGTATGCTTGCCTTATTACACCAATAAATATTGAGCGAAGAAAAGAAAACTACAAAAAATCTTAGTTTTAGTCACAATAAATTTTGTGACTAAAAACAAAAAATTTGTGACTAAAAAAAAATCATCATACTTATGTAATCACTAAAAAGTCCGTGGTTAAAATTATTAGTCACAAAAATCACAATTTGTTGTCACTAAATGTATTTTTAGTCACAACAAAATTTATCACTAAAAATAATAAGTTGTGACTAAAACTACATTAGTGACAACTCGTGATTAAGTATGAATTTTTAGTCACAAGTAATTTTTTGTTGTTACTAAAAGTGACATTTAGTCACACAAAATATATGTTGTGACTAAAAAGTTGTCACTAAAAGTTATATTTTTTTTGTAGTAGAAGAAACAACACTACGTACATACTTGTGATGTGCACAAGGTCCTACATTACTTCTATTTTTTACTAAGAAAATATGGTACAACTTGAACAGTATGCCACAAATGGTTGTGATGAGTGCTTGCTCCAGTATTTGCTTCATAGACATAATCAACACACTTTAAAAGCACCACTATCATTTTTGTAAACATTGGCTGCATGTTGCTTCCTTATATACACACACATATACAAATATATATACATCAAATTATACACTCAAGCATACATAACAATACTTAGATTATGGTACAATATTCATTGGGTTAGGGTAGCTAAATCGTATTTGACTTAGATGAATGATAATGTATTAGTTTCGCTAATTAGATCTCATGTCACCTCGCAATATGTAGACCACATTTTTATTTCTTATCTCGCTACTTAAGCCTTAAGTGAGTTTGTATTAGATATGATTGTTAGAATTATTAAGTGTTGATATTACGTTATGAATCATAAGTTTTCGTCTAAACTCAATTAGATGAAAACAGAAACTTATATCCTTATAAATGAATAAATATTTCTATATTGATTGGATGTGATGTGAGATAATATTATAATATATTTCTTTTCTCTAGCACAATATAATGTATATAGTTATAGATTTGACCAAGATCATGACAAAATATACTTACAATGCAAGAATAATAAGATTACTTGTATAACTTTTGAGTACAATATATTCCATGTTATAATATTTCAAGCATTAATTTTATTCTTTTTGGCAAGGAGCATTACGAAAGCTTGCTATTAATTGGAAGAGGTATAATCTTTTATTCTTTTTAATATTATACAAGTGTACACTAGAGGAGTTTGAATATCTTAAATATTCATCCATAGTGAAGTAGGTTTTGAGATTATAATTGTGTGTTGCGGTGATAACAAAAGGTTGAGAATGCATGTCTTAGTGAAGTAGGTTCTGTGATATATATATATAATTGTGTGCTGGGGAGATATAAAGAAGAAAAATTGCGTGTTGTTTGAATTGATTAAATTATTTGAACTGGTATTGGCAGATGGTTAGGTTACAAATATAAGGGAAATGTTGTCCGTTTTAAATTTAGCCATGATAATTATGTGTTATATTTTTTTGTTTTGTTTAATTCCTATGAATTTAGTTCATATTCTAAATGGGATATGTTGTATTAATAGAGGAAACTCTATCAATTTTTTTAGATTATTTAATTGAACATAATTCTACAAATAGTTTTTGCTTGTTTTTTTTTTTGTCTACATTTTTAAACAAAATAATGGCAATCGATAAAGATTGGATGTCAGCGGATAGATTATTGGTGAAATATAAGGATGGAGTTGAGCATTTCTTGTAGTTTTATGCAAGAAATGCTCAAGATCCTAATAACATTTGTTGTCCTTGTATTAAGTGTGGTAATGTTCAAAGAATAAAAATTATTGAGATAAAGGGTCACTTATTTAAGTATGGAATAGATAAAAGTTATAAGATATGGTTTCTGCATGGAGAAAAAATCACATTTAGTAGAGAATCTCCATCTAAGAAGAATAATTGTGATTATGTGAATGATGATGAGAGAGATGACGTTGTAGAAATGATAGGTGATGCACAATTTGAATCAAATTTTGATCTAGTGAAATTTCAAACCATTTTAGAGGATGCTGAGAAACCCATTTACCCTGGTAGTAATAAGCTCACTAAATTGTCAGCACTTCTTAGGTTGTATAATATAAAAGCTAAACATGGGTTGAGTGATAAGAGCTTTACGAATATACTTTCTTTTATAGGAGAGTTATTACTTGAAAATAATGAAATTTCATTGCCATTAATGAGGTAAAGAAGACATTGGGTTCATTAGGCATGCAATACGAAAAAATTCATGCTTGTCCTAACGATTGCATCTTGTATCAAAAAAATTGGTTGATGCAAATGCATGTCCGACTTGTAGTGAGTTAAGATGGCAGAAGAAAAATAATTCTGATGAGGTTAGGGTAGGAGTTCCTGCAAAAATTTTATGGTACTTATCACCTATACCACTTTTGATTCAACTTTATCGAAATGTTGATTATGCTAAAAACTTAACATGGAATGCCAATGATAAAATACGGGAAGGTAAACTTAGACATCCAGCTGACTCGCCTGCTTGGAAGAGAGTTGATTGGAAATGGCTTGAGTTTGGTAACGAACCTAGAAATATTTGTCTAGGCCTATCTGCTGATGGAATTAATCCACATACTTCCCTAAGTAGTAAATATAGTTTTTGGCCTGTTATGCTTGCCATCTACAATCTACCGCCATGGTTGTGTGTGAAGAGGAAGTTTACTATGTTGACATTACTGATATCAGGTCCTAAACAACCCGAAAATGACATTGATGTATATCTAGCTCCTCTTATTGATGATTTAAGCACTCTATGTTATGAAGGTGTTTGTAACGCCCTGGATAACCCAAGACCGTCGCTGAACGAGTCATTAGTTTATAAACGTGCATCTAGGTGTCATTAATAGGCCATGGTGAAAATCTCAGTTAAAAGGAATGGATATATTTTAATTTAAAACATTAAACTGTACATGAGCCCATAAAAGTGTTTACAAAGTTATTAACAATCCAAAATGGTCATTACAGTATAAAAGTTACAACCCGCCGACCTAAGCGGCAAAAATAGGATTAAACCCTAGTTCCCCTGAGAAACACCTTGTTGTGGTGGTCAAGCAGCTACATATGTACACATCGCCACCTAAGCTCTCCACTCAAAGCTGGGTGAGTTTTTCTTTCCCTTTACCTGCACCACATAGCACCCATGAGCCAATGCTCTACAAGAAAACTTATTATTGCATGTATACATTATAAATAAATCATTCTGGGGCTTGCAACCCTAATCAAATGGTGGCTAATAAGTCATTCTGGGTAGATAACTAATAAGTCTCCCTAGGTAGATGACTAATAAGTCTCTTTGGATAGGTGACTAATGAGTCACTCTCTGGGGCTCTGCGCCCTAAGCCATGTGATGTTTCAGTCACCCGAGCCTTTTGGCCCTGACTCTAAGTAACTAGCCTTTAGACTAGACAAGCGCTTTAGTTTTCTTCGACCAATAGATCGGTCAAGCATTTAATGCTCATGTTGATTAGATCTAACCATTTTGGCATGCGTTAAACACATTAATGTCGCTCTTGACTCATAAGCCAATACCATACGACTAGTGCTCAGTACTACTGCCGATCATGACTGATAGGTCAAGACTTCACGACCAGTACTAACACCAATGTCGTTTCTGACTAATAAGTCAGCACCATTCACAAATAAGCAAAGCTACTAGGCATTTACAATGCAATCAATGTCCATATATAGAGCACTCAACATGCCTCATCAATAACCATGTTTATCACATACTGGGTGCAATTTTATTACCTCTGGTTCGAGCGTGAAATAATAAAAGAACGACCCTTGAGAACAATCAGTCCTTAAGTCCCTTAACGATCACCTAGTGATAACCAAATATGAAATCCCATCAATAAAATAAGTAATAAAAGATTCATGGTCTAAATCCCCGCTCTCGGGACCTCGAATCCTACTAAAACAATTAATAGATTCGATCCCGAGCCTTAAGAAATGAAAACCCGCGCTTAAAACTCATCAAAACCCATCTTGGCACAAAAGGGAGAGGCGGGCTGCGACTTGCCCCCAAAATGCCACGACGCGCCCCCAAGACAAAGAGCCCCTGTCTGTGTGCCAGGGGTGGGCCACGACTTGACCGAGAGGGTCGCAACACGCCTGCTAGACAAAAACTAGGGGAGGCTCTGGAATGGATTCAAGTCGCGATTTGCATGAACTCAGTCGCGACTTGACCCCACGAACCCACCTCCTCTGCCTATTTCTCAATTTAAACTCAGCCACACCTTCAATAAACCAATCCCAAAATCACCACCAATTATCACCACAACATTACTACCATTCAAACCACAAAATCCATGCTTTGAAACACTTAAAACCACACCAAATAACCACTTTAAGATAAAAACTCTCAAGCCTTTAAGCAACATAAAAAAAAATAGAGCAAAACCTTGAAAATTCAGTTGGAAACCTCAAACATAGAATTGAACCCCTTCAATGGCTGATCACTAGCCTAAACTCTCAAGCTCTAATCCCCTAGCTTGAATCCTCAAGTTTAGCTTCAAATTCTAACCCAAGTGAGAGAAAGAGATGATCGAGAGGTGAAGAGAAGGAAGCCCTATTTTGCCTTAGTTTAATTACACAGCCTTCTAACCTTAAGTATATCTAACAACCCAAATGACCAAATTTCCCCTAGAACTAATTTAATCTTTCAAAGCCATCCAAGGGAAAAAGTATCATTTCTCACCTATCCCATTAATCATAATTAACGTCATCCAATTCTCGTTACTTCCAATATTCTCAAATAATAATTAAATCATATCTCATTGCCCGTTCATTCCCGGTAATGTACTAAGCATCAAATTACCCCCAGACTCACCTCGAGCCAGGTAATTAAATCCCGTTATGACCAAACCGCTAACTTGCATTCTAGGATCGCCTTATGCCAAATAGCTCAAACATATCCACATAACAAATGTGGTCTCTCCCATAAATCACAAACATGCACATAAATATCCAATTATGCCCTTAACAGGCCAAAATTATGATAATGCCCTTCTAATAAGAAGTGGGCCCACATGCATGCTATTATCATCATATCAAAATATAATTCACATAATCATGCATATGTTCACATAATTGCATATTAAATCAATTATGGCTCTCCTGGCCCCCTAATCCAAGCATTAAATCAGAATTTGGGACATTACAGTGTTGATGCTTATGATGCATATAGGAAAGAATAGTTCAAACTTAGAGTTGTGTTGTTATGGACCATTAATGATTTTCCTGCCTTAGGCAATCTATTCGGGTTTACTGTGAAAGGGTATAAGGCATGTCCTATCTGTGAGGAGAACACATGTTCTCAATATTTGAAGCACTCTAGAAATATTTGTTACATGGGACACAAAAAGTTCTTACCCCACGATCATGTCTTCCAAACATGGGAAAAACCATTCAATGGTTCACAAGAGTTTGCAATGGCTCAATCACCATTATGTGGAAGAAAAATGGTCAAAAAGTTGAATAAAGTCCAATTCAAACTAGGAAAGCACAAACAAATCATGAAAAGAAAGAGAGGACATGAAAATGGTGAAGAGGTTCTGATTGATCTTAAGGTTTGTTGGAAGAAGAAATCTATATTCTTTGAGCTTGAATAATGGGAGCATTTGGTCATACGTCATAACTTGGATGTCATGCATATTGAGAAAAAAAATGGATGATAGCCTTGTTAGTACATTGTTGAATATTCCTGGATGGATTAAGGATGGAATTAAAGCTTGACTAGATTTAAAAGATATAGGTGTGCGTACAAATTTAGCACCAAAGGTTTGTGAAAAACGAACATATTTACCACAAGCGTGTTATACCTTGAATAAAGAAGAGAAACGAGCAATTTGTCATTGTTTGGCCAATGTGAAAGTTCCAAAAAGTTATTCCTCCAATATTTCGACATCGGTAGATATAAAGAACTTGAATTTAGTTGGGTTGAAATCTCACGATCATCATACACTTTTATAATAAGATGGATGTAGCCTTTTGAAAGGTATATGAAGATTTTAAAAGGTTATGTTAGAAATAAAAGCAGACCTGAGGGTTGCATTATTGAGTCTTATATCGTTGAAGAAGCAGTGGAGTTTTGTTCAGATTACTTGTCAGGTGTTTCAAGTGTTAGGGCATGTCCATCTCGAATTGAGATTGAAATTAGTCAAGGTGGAAGAGGCGGTGTTGTTTCGAAAATAAATCAAGTTTATCGAGATGAACCTCATCGCGTAGTCTTACAAAATATTAATGATGTTCAACACTACATTGAGTAAGTACTTTTAATTCTAATTTTTTTGAACAATTTAACAATATAAGTAATTACCTTTTAAAACAATAATGAAGTTTGGATCACTCTATTTTCAAGGGAGCATTTCAATTGGATCAAAAGTTTCTATCCAACTAAGTCGAAGAATAAAAAATGGCTACAAGATGAACATTATCGAAATTTTAGTACTTGGTTAGAAAATCAGGTACAAAATTATTGTTTTGTGTTTCGTGAGCCTAGTTTTAAGTTAGGATGATATTTTTATATTTTATATATTTGATTTTTTTTTTTAATTTCTATTTGTAGGTCCTAATTGAATTGAGTAAAACACCTAATACAGTGTCAGAATCAGTAAAATGGATATCACGAGGCCCTACATTTAATGTGATTAAATATAAATCTTATTATATAAATGGTACTCAATTTAACACAATGGATTGTGATAACAGTAGAAAGATACAAAATTATGGTGTTAGTATTGTCACCAAAACTTTTCAAGTATCTAGTTCCAAAAATAAAAATCTCATAGAATGTGATATGAAATTCTATGGAGTTATCAAAGAAATTTGGGAATTAAATTATATAAATGTTCGAATTCCTCTTTTGTTTTATGTGATTGGGTGAAGAGTGATAACGGGGTTAAACAAGAGAACTTCATATTTACACTAGTTGACTTGAATCAAATAGGGCACATATCTGACTGATTTATAATGGCGTCCCAAGCCAAGCAAGTTTTCTATGTCACTGATCCTTTAGATGCTCGTTGGTCGGTTGTGGTAACAAGCCAACCAAAAGACTACCACCTAAAAGAATCTCACAATGGCGATGTTTTACTCGAACAAGAAACTTTTGTGCTTGACGCACCACTTCCTGATGTCACCATTGAGGATGAAGACATTGGTTTACACGAGGATGGTGAAGATTTATGGTTTGAAAATTAAGTGTTACTTGAAAAATTAAGTGGTTTTTACATGAAAACACTTTTAGAACAAGGTACTTTGCATTTTGTTTTGTTAACCTTTGATGGGAAGCCACTGCAATACTTTGTGAGCTAACTTTTATTTTTCTTCAAATGTAGGTACACAAATATGGATCCCCCTTTATCTATGTTTACCCATTTGGCGATAATAATGATGAGGTGGGTGGTGTTTGTAACGCCCCAAATTCCCTAATGTGGCTTAGTGTCTGGATTAGGGGGGCGGAAGGCAATAATTGTACTAATTGTGTGCTTATGTGTTATGATTGTGTCATTATGTGAATTATATTATAATATAATTATGCTTCCATGGTTAGGAGTATTAAATATGCATGTGGGCCTGTTTCTTATTAGAATGGCATTTTTGTAATTTTGACTCGTTGAGGGTATAATTGTAAATATGTGTGTATGATTGAGACCACATTATTATGTGGATATATTAGGTTTATTCGGCACGGGGCGATCTTAGTGAGCAAGTTAGCGGAAAAGTCACAACGGGGCCAAATACCCAGCTCGGGGTGAGCCCAGAGGTATTTTGGTAATTTAGCATATTACCGGGGTTTATCGGGTAATGGGAGATTAAATGGTTATTATTTGGAGATATTTAATATTTATTTGGATATATGGAGCTTATTATGAACTAGAGGGAATGGAGGTAATTGACCAAAGTACCCTTGTGAGTATTGGAGAGGAAAATTGGGGTTAAAGGGTTTTTAGGTCTTTTGGGTAGACCATGGCTTGACTTAACCAGTTTGGAAGGGTGTAGAGAACTAGAGAAACACTCAGAAAACAACAAAAAAAAAAGGAAAAGCTCTTACTCTCTCTCTCCCTCCTTGGGAACTTTAAGATTTTGAGAATTTGAGGAAACAAAGCTTGGGAATTGAAGGTTTGGTGTCTAGGATTAAGCTAGGAGAAACTTAGGACCATAATCCAGCCATTGGAGGTAAGAATTCGTTCTGGTTTTGAGTTTAATTTCATGTGGTTAAAGCTTTTTCTAGAATATTAGGCTTTGTTGGATTTTGGGTTTTGATGAGTTTTCCATCAAGTTTTGAGTTGGGTTTTGTTGCTGGGAAAAATGTTGAATCTGTTATGGGAATTGAATTGAGATTCTAGGTTTGATTTGGGGTGATTTTGATTGGGTTTGGATGAAGGAAAATCCAAGAATTCTGGGTTCGTAGGGTCGGGTCGCGACCCTGTTCTTGGGGTGTCGTGACCTTCTTGAATCCAGGGGCCAGGGAAGGGCTCTGACGCGAGGGCGCGTTGCGGCGCCTGTTAGGTAACGCCGTGGCACATGTTCAGTGAAAAAGGGGCTGGATCCCCTGACTTGGGCGAGCTACGGTACAGGTGCTTGGGGCTGCGACACTTAAGGGTTTTGAGACCCGGGAGGGTTTTTAAGTGCGGGAACTCAACCCTAAGGGCTCGGGATTGATCCTACTAGCTAATTTAGTAGAATTCGACATCCCGGAGGCTAGGACTCGGTCCATAAACCTTTATTCACTCGTTGTTGACGAGATCCTATATTGTGGTTGTGACTAGGCTATCGTTAAGAGCTCGAAACAAGGATCGTGCTCAAGGGTCGTTCATTGGTAGCCTGTACTTGGACCAAAGGTAAGAAAACTACACCCGATATGTGAGATGCATGTTTAGGGCTTGACCTAATTAATAATGTAATATGATTGAGGTTGGGCCCATTTGCTAAATGTAAACGTTATTAGGGCTCAGGCCCAGCTAGTGAGCATGATTATAATTATGCCTATGTGTATTTGCTTTAGTGTATTGTAATGCATTGTCCTTGCATGTATAATGAATGTATTATGTGGATGTTTGTTCTAGCTAGGAAGCTCAATTTATGAGTCGAGAATCTGCCTGTTGCATTTGATTAAAGCTTGATCTGTTAGCCAATGGTATATTTGGTTAAAAAAGGGGCTCGACTTATAAGTCGAGGGTTCAAAAGGCTCTACTTATAAGTCGAGGATCCATATGGTTCAGCTTATAAGCCGTGACCGACACTATGCGCATTGACCGCAGGTCGCTATGGCTTGGCCACCCCGGAAGTGCCCCATGCACTTGACTGGCTCGGATGCCATATGAATAGTGGGAGTGCGACACGCACTTGTGTGACCCTATGGTCACTTATGTGTACATTGGTTATGCTCAATTCCAGTTATTACTACTAAGCACATTGTTATACTCTATGAGTTGTCTGAATATGTTTTCTTGTTGAGTCTTTTATCTCGCGTGTGCTTTGTGGTGCAAGAAAGGGTAAGGAGAGGCTTGGCCAGCCATGAGTTGGAGAGCGATAGCGGTGATGTGTACATATGTAGTCCGCTCGACCGCCACGGCCGAGATATCACAGGGGAGCTAGGGTCGGACCCTGTTTTGCTGCTTAGGTTGGCTTATTTTGTAATCTCTGGATTGTATCAAACTTTTAAACTTGTGTCTTGGGATCCCATGTAAAGACTGAAGTTTTCTTTTAATGAAAATGTTTACATCTTGACCAAAAATTTTAATACATGAACCCTTAGTGGCTTAATCACATGTTTTAGTCTAAATGACTCGTTTAGCAAGTCCAGCGCAAATTTTAAACACACATGGTAATAGACCTTAATTAGCAGGGCGTTACAATGTCCCACAAGAAGTTGAAATTCCGAAGATATATAGGGGTAAAACAGTTTGCGCTGACGTCACAAAGGCTAGAAGTGAGGGTCGAAAATTAGTGGTTAAGTATAATCGATTGGGGATATCAATTGGAAAGGGGGCAACAAAGATGTCAAGTCGTATTGGAGTGTTGGCATGTTGCCACATTCCTTTGAATATCAATGATTGGAGGTTGGTCCCAAATGAAACTAAAGAGCTAATTTGGAAGGAAATTAATGTAAGTTTTAAAATTTTATTGACTTGTATATGAATGAACATATAGTTGTTTATTAATTGATTAATTATTTTGTTTATTTATGTAGGAGTCATTCGATGTACATGCCACATCTAAAGCAAAAGTTTTGAGTGATTTTGGGGACTGATGGAGAGTTGAAAATAAAGTTCTCTCTCCTCTTGAACTTCTTGCCCATCCACCAGATGCATGGAGCAACTGGATCAAACAAGATGATTAGGAAGGATTCGTTGTGAAGAGATTATATCCTCAGTGTGCGGGCACAGAAAAAATACAATCACCGCACAGGACGGGGTGGTTACAAACAGATAGAGCAACAACTTGAAGCAAAATTAGGCCACGAACTAACAGATTTTGATAGAGGAGATATGTCAATAAGGATCAGATTGGACAAAAAATTAGAGTCAACTAAGGATGTAGGATCAATTATGGAGAAGATTGTGAGTATATTTTTACTTCTTTACTAATTAACATTTTTAAATGGAAGTTCATATTAATTATTAACTAATTTGATTTTTTATATAGGTTGACTACAAACAAAAGGTAGCATAAGGAACTTTGGAGGTTGAAGGATCCAAAGATGTCCTAACTTTGGCTTTGGGCACCCGTGAGCATGCTCGACGAGTTAGGGGGGTGCCTAAAGGTGTCATCCTTACCCAATCTTTTAAGACACTAAAGCCTAAAAGTCTGCTCAAAGTAACTACTTCAGAAGATAGCCGCATTAATAAGCTGGAAGAGCAACTTCGACAATCTGATGAGAGGAACCGTCGAACTAAGAAGAAGTTAAATCAATTCATGGAGCAATTTAGATCGACACAGAGCAATATCGGTGAATCATCGCATGCATGTGATTCTTGTGTGGGAAGAGCAGCCTCTAATGTATCACCACCACCACCACCACAACCACCAGTAGACCCACATGTTAAACAAGTGGTTGTTCCACCAGTACTAGCACCACCACCACCACCACTAGCACCACATGTTGAACAAGTGATTGTTCCACCAGTACTAGCACAACCACCACCACCACCACCACCACCACCACATGTTCAACCAATTTTTACTCCACCAGAACCACAAGTTCCACTGACTATGCATGAGGTATTCTTTTTACCATAATCAACTTAGCAAATGTTAATGCTTAATAATTTCACTATTGTACTATATTTATTATTTATTTCTAATGCAGCACTTTAAATGCAAGCTTGCTATCAAAACGAAAGACAACATAGTTGCATCGAGATAAATCGTTGAGACTGATAGTACAGATACACATGCAAAAAATATGCCTAAAGAAGTTACTCGTGTAGTCATTGAGGTAGCCCACGAAAAGATGGCTAGATTACAATTTCCTAATTTGAATGCAGGGATCACTTTGGTAGGTCAAGCAGTTGGGGTACCAGTAGCTTGGCATAAACATCTTATTATCAACGAAAGTGAGTGGCGATAGGTAATGTCTATAAGTTATTATTGCCTAACTTATTTTATTTTGAAATTTATTTTATTTTAATTTTTCCTTGGGTCATAAGAAGAAGAGAAAGCGAGAAGATATTGAGGCGATGATACCTTCCACTCAACATCCACAACTAAAACGCCCTACTACCTTAGAGTCGTTACCGTGTAATTTATATTAGCTCGTTAATCGAGGTTTTAGGTTGAAAAGTGTAATTAAATTAAAATAAAGACTCAATTAAAAATATTGGTTGATTTGGACATTCATTAAAATCATAAAAGTTATACATTTGGGATCCCAAAATATATGCTTCGAAAATGTATTACAACTCAAAATGTAGATATAGTCGACCTAAGCGACAAAGCAAATCATTACAACATATTTTCCCAAAATAACCCTGGCCATGGTATCCAGGTAGGCCGAACATGTACACGCCTCTCCACGCTTTCTAACTCATGGTTAGTCGACCTTTCCCTTGCTCTTACCTACACCATAGAGCACCCGTGAATTGAAACCCAGCAAGAAAACTTAACACATAACAAATCACATATCAATCCAACAATATACAGCAAAACAGTCAACAGACTAAACACATAGCGGCCTACGCCGACCTAGGTGCTTTATCAGGCCCTGGATTCATGGTCTTCACCGAGCAGGTGGATACAGCACCCTTGGAGGGTCTCGCCTTAGCGGCCTGCACTCAGCGTACTTAACGCCGACCTCGGCCTTCACCGTTCATTCATAAGCATGCACAACATGGCATAATATTTACAAGTATTCACACATACATTAAACACAAATATAGGGGCCACACCCTGAAACAAAAATAATAGGGCCATGCCCTACTCTACGAACACCAATAGTTTTCTAACCTGTGTCCCGAGCTGACAAGTTAATGCGATCCCGAGCACGATCCCCTAACCCGAGCTTTGATGTATAAACCTACTAACAACGCCATAATAAATAGATATCCATCAATATCTAATCAATTTAGAACTTCGGATTAAAATACTAGCCTTCAGGACCTCGAATCCTACTAAACCGGGTAGTAGGATCCTTCATGAGCCTTAACATTTGGGTTCCCGAGCCTAAACCTTCAAATAGCCAACAATTCCCATTTGAACCGCGACGCGCTTAAGTAAAAGAGAATTAGGCTCTCATCAAAAGGCCACGAACCACAGCGCGCCTTAGCCTACGCCTCAGCTCCTAGGAAAAATGTCGAGGCCACTAAGCCTCTGTGTTCAAGCGGGCCGCAGCTCGAGCCCCGAAACCCAGAAATACCATGCATTTTTCCCCAGCCTAACTTGCAAATTCTCAGCCAACCAATCCCTACACTTGAAATTCAACCTATAGTTCGTATCCAAGCAACATAACTAACCTAAATACCCCAAAACTTACTCCACCAACTCATCAAAACTCAAAGATCACATCCCGTAGTTTAACCCCATAAAACCTCAAAACCACAATTGAAAACTCAGTGAAATCAATAGAAATTTGTACCTCAGCCGGTATTTCGATCTGAGCTAACTCCAACCTCCACAAGCTTTAGATTTCCTCAAGCTTCAACCTCAAATTTAGAGCCTCACCATCAGAATTTTCCAAAATTGCTTAAGTCACCAACAGAGGGAGAAAGAGCCTAGGGAGAGAAATAGAGATAAGGGCTCGGGGGGGGGAGGGGGGTGTAGAGTCCAAGAACTTTACTTAGCTAATTGTTTAGTAGTATTATAGTATGTTTAGTGTTATCTTTGTTACTATGGATTTTTGGTTCAGACCGGGAATTATTTGGACACTCATAGTAGTACTTATAGATTTTCTAAGTTTAACCTATAGTTTAAGAATATTAAGTATAACCTAAGGTTTGATTATGTGACTGATATTAAGGATTATATTTATTATATTATAAGGTTTAGACATCAACCAATAGGATTTTAAGCACGTGTTATGAATGGTAATTAAGGATTAAGTATTTTGGAGGATTAAATTAAATAAGGGTAAAGTTTGAATGTTATAGGGTCAGTCAGCAGCTTTGAATACGTTGAGTGCTTAGTCAAGGCTGTTTACTCCATTCAAACTTAGCTAAAAATGTGTAATTTCGTGTTTAATTATTCAGCATGTGCCGATATATCACAGCTATAGGGGGCGATATATCGCAACACGTAAATACGGAAAACACGAAACGATGCACGGTCGCCTCGGGCATACTGGCCCAGGCGATATATCGCCTACAGGGGGCGATATATCGCCTCCTCTAGTATGTTTTCAAATGTTTTTGAATTCATTTCCTTTTAGCCATTCAAACTCCTTCAACAGTCCAGCATCTTTTGAACGAGTCTTCAGCCTCTGCTGAACGATTATTCAAATGATTTTCACCTAAAAAGCCATTATCTTTATTCAAGTAAAATCAAGATATTTTCATTCCCAAACTCTATAAATAGGACCTAGTACCCAGCCATTATTCACCATTTGCTCTAAGTTCAGAAGCTGCTAGTGTTAAGTGAGTGTGAGAGTGTAAACACCTGGTTTGGGGAAAAACTATAAGCTTAAACATCATAAGCTTATCAAACACTTTGGGAAGTGAGTTCTATAGTATTTCGGTGGAGGTTAGATTGATCTTGCAAGTCTTTGAGGTAAACCCGAAAATCTAGTTCATTTGATTTATGTTATGTTTCCCTTCTCTTAGTCTTCTACTCAGTTTCCTAACCTCATTCTTATTTTGGTTAGGGAATCCAAGTTCTTAAGCATATAAGTCGGTAAGTATGTTTTTATGGTTTAGTCTTTCCATCTCTTTCATTTCATCTCCTTTCTTTAGACTCACTCTTTCTTATGGTTTTAGGAGTGTTCCAAAAAGTCCCAACTCAGTCCATTTTATCCCGGTAACTTTGGTAAGGAAAATAGGCTAGAATCTATATGTTTATGTTTATGTTATCTTATGTGTTATGTTGTGATATGATATGAGTATGTTATGAATATGTTGTGCATGTGTTTGTTGTAGGCTTGGGCTTATGCCCTATTTGACTAACAAGACCCCAAAAAGATTGTGGGCATATGCCTATTTAGCTGGTAGGACCCCACTAATCTCATGGGCATAAGCTTGTTTAGTCTATGGGACCCCAAGTAATAATGGCCATTATAATAAGTGTATTATGTGTTATGATATGTCTTTACGTTATTATGAAATTATGTTTATGTTTATGTTTATGACTATGTGTTAGATTTTTCCTTGCTGGGCATTAGGCTCATTCCTTTTTGTTTTATGTGCAGGAAAATAAGCTTTAGAGGCGGTAAGATTCGTGACGCTTGGAGGATGTGTATCGATGGTGAATGGAGTCAAGGGGTCGAGCGTTATTCGATTCGAGAATGTAGTCTCATTTTATGTTTTTATGATTTTATGTGTATTTTCCGCACCAATTATGTAATGTCTTTTATTTTAAATCATCTTTTGTTTTTAAAGACAATGGGATCCCATAATCCTTCTTAGTATTCTATTTATTTGTAAATAACTCTTATTTTGCAAGTTACTCAATAAATTATGGTATTTTCGTAAAAATGTAAGTTTTATGTATAGTTTCGTTAATGGTCCAAATAGTCTAGATTAGTGGGTCATTACAGGGGGTTGTTTTGTTTTTTTCTTAGTTCTAGAGTGTTGTTGGCTTAAGTCTATCCTAGCTGCCTAATGACCAAAATACCCCTAAGTCTATCCTCAATCCTTTAATGCCACCAAGGGAAATCCCGTCACTTGCCACATCCCGTTAATCCCTTGAGTGTTCCTATAATTCCCCATTTAATCCCCGCCATACTTAACAACCACTAATTCGCTTCCCGTTACCTGGTAATCCCAAACACGCACTACGTTCCCATAATACCCCTTGGCTCACCCCAAGCCGGGTACCCAACCCCGTTGTGACTATTTCGCTCCCTAGGACCGTCTCGGATCACACATCACAAATACATCACCACAATCTTGTGGTATCAGGCACAACATACATATAATTCACATTTATGCCCCTAACGGGCCAAAATTACAAATATGCCCCTATTAACAAAATTGGGCCCACATGCATATTTAATTCACCTAAACATGCATTTCTAATCACATAATCATTTAATTCACATATCAACACAATTAAATCAATTATTGCCCTCCCAGCATGCTAATCGAGGCACTAAGCCTTATTAGCAAATTTGGGACGCTACAACTACCCCCAAAGCTTTCGCATGTAGAGCCACTGACACAGGAGGTAGTGTCAATCTCTCATAATGATTTGGCATCTATGTCAAGCACTTTGACCTCTTTATTGAAGTTTGTATCACCATGGGATGATGACCACCATAAGAAGATTAATATCTCATCACATGTATTTGGATACAACACGATTGTTATGCTTTTCAAGGATGATGTAACACAGTTTTGCAACATGGAGAAGATTGGACTAACTTCGGTGATATTGTATTTGAGGTATATATTCATGCCTTTTATAATTTAAAGTTTAAATTATATGCATGCCTTTTATAACTAAATATGATTAATTTGTAGGTTGTTGGATGATATACTACATACCAATGGGTTGGACCATTTGTACGCATTTCAGCATCCAGGTGAAATTAGTGAAGGTCATGAGAATAAGCATGCTCAAGCACTTAAAGATCGATTCATTCAGATGGGCGAGAAGCAGTTTCTTATTTGTCTCTGAAATAGTAAGTAAGTTTATATTAAGTTTTGAAATGTTAAGTTTATATAGTCATCTTCTAAATTTTTTATTGTTTGTTTTCTAGTGAACATTGAATGTTATTGCTATTTCAACCTCACTCACATTTAGTGGCGTTCTTGGATCCCATTAACCTTCGGTTACGCATTGAGATTAAAAATATAGTTAGGCTGTAAGTTTATATAAGTTTCATTCCTTAATGTATATTATCTTTTTAATAGTATTTGTTTGCTAATTAAAATACTTTTATTATGTATAGTGCTTTCACGCTATATGACACGGAAAAACGAAAAAGAGTTGTAAGCCTAAAGTATTATAGAACAAATGTTAGTAATATTCAACTTTATAAAACATAAGATTTAAATTATAATTATACTAACAAGTATATGAAATATACTTTTATATTTGTCTATGTTAACAGTGCAGACAACAAACAAAAACCACAGAGTGTGATTTCTACTGCATGAAGTATGCTAAGGATATCATTTCACAACAAAAAACCAGAGCATATCTATCGAATAATGTAATAATTAAATGTGTTTACTTTCTAACTTTAATAAAGTTATATTTTAATTACATATATATTTGACATCTAACTTATAATTTCAATTATTTGCAGTTCAATTCAGATTTACCGTATACTGACGTTGAACTTAATGAAGTTCACGAGGAGTGGAACAAAATATATTCTACCGCATCTCACTAAATGATGGAATGCATGTTGAGTACCTATGTGAGGGGATTTAGTCATTTTTTGAACTTTGTATTTCTTTTATTATAAAGTTTTAGAACTAATCAAATATAGAATTAATCTAACAAATTATAGGTTGAGTTAATTTAGCTTTTTTATGTGCATACTTTGCTAAATATCTATTTTATGACAAACTACTTTTTTTTTTTTTTTTTAACTTTGCTAGATATCCATTTTATGACAAACTTTTTTGGAACTATATATTTCTTTTATTAGAAAGTGTTAGAACTAATCAAATACAAAGTTAATGTTACCAATGTTGATTTAATTTAACTTTTTATGTGTATTCTTTTACTGCAATTGTTGCGTTGATTTTGAAACCAGGGGGCATTGACATTATATTTGCAGTGCCCTCTGGTGTGGAAACTTTGTGACAGTTAAAAACTGTCATCATACACTACAAGAAATAAGCTTTTTGCCGGCGCAATTCCGAATTGCGCCGGCAAAAGAAACTTTCACCGGTGCAACTGGCGAATTGCGCCGGCAAAAACAAGCACCTTTGCCGGCGCAATTCGGGGTTGCGCCGGCAAAAGTGATCGCTTTTAAAAATGAAGTACCTTTGCCGACGCAACCCCGAATTGCGCCGGGAAAAGTCCAATCAAATTTTTATATATAAAAACCCACAAAATTTTGCCGGCGCATTTCACCTAACACGCCGGCAAAAGTCAACATGTTTTTTTTTAATTTTGCACGTTTAGAAGAAGTAGGTGGGTATACTTTTGCCGCGCGCGTTTAGTTGCGCCGGCAAAAGAGGGCATTAGTAAAACGACGCCGTTTTGTGGTAGGGTTTACTAAGTACCTTTGCCGGCGCATTTTTTGACTTTTGACTTTTACTCAAATTCCGATGTTGATGATACTGAGACCACAAATGATTTACCAATATTGCAAGAAGTTAATTCTTCTTCATTTCAGTTGTGGGTAGAACTTCCAATTTTTTATAATCTTCAGTATGATCGGGTTGATGTCAATGCCACTGAAGTGCACAACGTCGATGATTTGGTTGGCGAAGGTTCAGATGAATTTGTTGTCGATGATGAAGTTGAATTTGAAGACGACACGTTGGCCGAGTATGAAGACGATGAGGACGACGATAATGTTCTAGTTGATAGTGATAGTGATGTTCGTAATGATGTTGTAGTTAGTGATGATGAGGACAGTGATATGTAATTTAAACAAGTGTATGTAACTTTTATTTAATTCAATGAAAACTTTATTTATTATCATTAATTAATGATAGTATCAGATATAGGTACACACGCACCTATTGGATGTTTTGGGGATAGTCAATGTATTCATGTACTGGTACTCATTTTTTCAATATATTTGATGAAATATATTGAAAAAATGGGTAGTCGCACATGTCTGCTTACTATCTCCAAGGGATCTACTAGGTCAGAATAGGGTAGGTTGGGAAAGACAATGAGTAATAAAATGTTAATTCAATAACAAAAAACAATAGTGATGCACCTAGTGGATGCCTTGGGGATAGTCAATGTATTCATGTCCTGGTACTCATTTTTTTCAAGATATTTGATGAAATATCATGAAAAAATGAGTATTAGCACATGTCTGCTTACTATCTCCAAGGGATCCACTAGGTCGGAATAGGGTAGGTTGGGAAAGACAATAAGTAATAAAATGTTAATTTAATAACAAAAAACAATAGTGATGCACCTAGTGGATGCCTTGGAGATAATTAATGTATTCATGTAGTGGTTCTCATTTCTTCAAGATGTTTGAGAAACATCTTGAAGAAATGACTACTTACTATCTCCAAGGGATCCACTAGGTCGAAATAGGGTAAGTTGGGAAAGACAATAAGTAATAAAATATTAATTTTATAACAAAAAATAATAGTGATGCACCTAGTGGATGCCTTGGGGATAGCCAATGTATTCATGTACTACTCCTCATTTTTTCAAGATGTTTGAAAAACATCTTTAAAAAATGAGGAGAAGTACATGACTCCTTACTATCTCCAAGGGATCCACTAGGTCGGAATAAGGTAGGTTTGGAAATATCATAATGAATAAATGTTAATTTTATAACAAAAAACAACAAACATACATAATTTGAATTAGTTAATTAATGAATATTTTAATGTAGAATGGCCGAAACAAGTAATGACACAGGTGGTGGCTCCAAGAGAGGCAGAGGAGCTTATTACGGTGCCAATATCGAGAAGGAGTTGGCCATCAAAAAAGTTAGTCATTTGAAAGTAGAGTTTGATGAAGAAATTGGAAAAGCTATTCAAAAGTACGGCAAATGGTTCAACAATTCCATGGCTCGTTATTTGCGTAGCACCGTACCCCCAACTACACTAGCTTGGGAACAAGTAAAACCAGCTGATATCGAAGTTATTCGAAAGATACTATCTGTAAGCATTTTTTAAACCTTTAATAACTCATTATTAAATATTTTGTCTATCTTCATAATATTTTAACAAATTCCAATTTTAATTGTGATTTTAGGAAAAAAATCATTTATCCATAAGACAATCCAGTAATCAACGATGTCATGGTAAGACAAATGCAAAAACATCTGACTGATTGGCGCCACACGATGAAGAAACACTGGGTAGATGTTGGAGGAGAGGTGGACAATGAGAGAGCGAAGTCAAAACCTTTTGTGTCGATTACTTCTTATGATTGGGCAATTCTGTGTGATATTTGGGCTTCTGATTCTCACCAGATATGCCGTAGATTTTACATTAATTTTTAATTATAAAATTACAATTTAGATTAATGAGTACTGTTTTCTTTTTGAAGCGTATATCGAAGAAAAATAAAGAAGCTCGAGCTAAAATGACCATACCAGGAGGAAACGGTTCCAAATCTATCGTTGCTTATGTTTATGATCACGTAAATTATAATAACCTATATCCTTACATTTACGAAAATATTATAAATGTCACAATGTTTAAATAATTTGTTTTTTTAGATGGACCCATCTACTGGCCAGCTCCCGAGCATGATCGACACATTCGAGCACCTCCACAAGAAGAAGGATAAGTGGATTAGTGATGCAGCGGCGAAAAAACATGTAAGTTGCATAACCTTAACTAATTTATGATCATTTAACTTTAAAAAAGTTTAGTAAATAATTAATAAATATTAATTATTAATTGGTTGTTGTCAATTAGTAAATATTTATTAATTATTAATTAAATTTTTAACAATGAGATCTTTATAATCTATGTGCCAATATTTTTATGATTAATGATTATGGACTAAGATAAAAAAAGAATGTAACTAATGTTGTCCTCGTATCAGGGAGCTTGCGGGCTAAAGTAAATTTGGTCATGAAAATCCATATCTGAATGAGAGACATGCAAATATAGTTGATATATATGTTTGGAGACGTAAATTCCCCATTAATAGAATTAACTGCACTTACTATATATATCAACAACATCTTCATGACTGTCATTCAGATATGGATTTTCATGACTAAATTTACTTTAGCCCACTTGCTCCCTGATACGGGAACAAAATTAATTACATTCTTTTTCAATCATTGGTCTGCAGTCATTAATGATAGGATGTTGATAGATAGATAATAAAGTTATATTTTATATGTTGTTATATTAAAAATTTATAAGTTAGGTTTTCAAATAATGTTATATTGGAATTCGAAATACGTGTTTTTTATTGTGCAGAATGAGATGACCGAGCGTTGAGCATCGCAGAGTACGGCCCCTGTATCATCTGCTGCTTCTTGTGTCGGCAATAATGTCGACGGTCATTTCCCGCCTGATATGGATATTGTCACGGATGTCCTTGGATCCCGCTCGCGCTATAAGAAAGGGTTTGGGGGGTTGCCTAGGTTGAAGGCAATTGGCGCAAAGAGGGCAGCATCTTCGTCAACTTCTCAAATGTCTGGGCAATTGCCACCTGAAATGGACAGCCTTTTCAAGCGAACTGAGGACATTATGCTAGAAAATCAGAACCTAAAAAAGCATAATACTAAACTTGAGAGTCGTCAACGGCGTCAAGATCTCTTGCTCAGTGCTTTGTTGAAGCAGGTTGGTGAATTGACTCCTGGTTTTACTGTTGACTTACCAGACCAGGATTCGGACGAGGACGATGATGCTGACGGGGGTGGGAATGATGAGGCGGGCAGTACTCATTTGTAGAACTTTTTTTCTATTTATTTAAAGTTTAATTTATGAGACATTTATTTTACTAAATTACTTTTATATTTTCATGTTTGGTGGAGACAATAAATATTAATAGTTATAATTTTTTATTTATAAAATTTTAATTTTAATTTTAATTTTATTTCTAATTAAATAATATTACTAAAAAATTAAATAATTATTAATATTAATATATTGAAAATAATATTAGTAATTTAATCAAAATTATTATTTTAAAAATACTTTTACCGGCGCAAAATTACGGCGACAAAAAGTTTCAATCTTAACTTCACATGTACACCTTTCCCGGCGCAAAAATGCGCCACTAAAAAAATCAACTTTTGCCGGCGCATTATTGCGCCGCTAAAAGTGTTTTCCACAACATCGTGACAAAATTTTTTACCGGCGCAACCTTATTTTTACCGGCGTATTTTTTCGTCGCCAAAAAAGACCATTGCCAGCGCATTACATTTGCGTCGGAAAAAGTGAAATTAGCGACGCAGATACAACGCGATTCTTTGCCGGCGCAAAATTGCGTCGGCAAAAACTCCCTGGGTTTTGCATGCGCAAATTTGCGTCGGCAAAAGTCCCATTTTTTGTAGTGATAGAGAGTCAATCACGACAACTATTAACTGTCGACGTTGCCAGCAACAGCGACACTTAATAATTGTCGATGTTGCCAGCAAAAACGACACTTAATAACTATCAATGCTGCTAGCAATAGCGACACCTAATAACAGTTGGCGTTGCCTGCAACAGCAACATTATTTATCTGTCGTCGTAGCTAAAGAAAGCTCTTTTTTTAGTAGTGATTTATATTAAAGTTATAAGAAAACATAACATACATTGTTTACATTTTCTATAAAATTATTATTATTTTGCGGTAATTTTCTTATATTATTAGGACTTAAAAAATTTATACTGGAATGTATTATAACAAATTGGGACAAAAGTTTTGTACGATTTTAATATTTTGAGTAAAGTGCATGTTTTATAATTTTCAATTAAAGAATAAAAATGAAGCATTGGCGTGCCACAAAAACCATCAATATTAGGACACTATATATATATATATATATATATTAGAGCTCATATCCAATTGAAATACAATTTTACATATTGATGATTATCATTTGATGCATGCATGCCTTAAAAGGACGATACAAGCTATACAAAGAGAAATAAAAAAATATATATTAAAAAAATAAAATTAAAAATTAAAAAACAAAAGAGATTCATTGTTTCAATCCGGTTTGTTTATTCGAGAACCGATCGATCGAAGTAATAATAATAACCTTGTCTTGTCATGGGACCAACCGAACACATATTATGAGCTATGATCGTCATCTTCATCTTCATCATGTTCTTCTCCTAGCCATAGACGCAGCATTCCCATCGAACAGTTCATCAATAAATGTCTCAATATCTTCAGGTTGATACTTAATGTACTTCTCTGTTTGTCTTCCGGCATCCAAATACTGCTTAAACCTCCCCAAGAACGACCTGTACGCCGGTATCATCACCGCCGATATCGAAACTCGGAGCTCAGACTGAAGCTGGTCGTCACTCACCACCCACGTTGACTGTGTCTTGTGTATCTCGTCGAACATGGCGTTGAAACTCTTGAACCTCTCCTTCAGCACCGGCTTCGACACCTTCCCGTTCACCTGAAGACCCTCGTGTCCTAAGCACTGCAGTGCCTTTCCCCACGTCTCACGCTGGTAGTTCTTGTGGTATTGCCTCAGATCCGACGACCTCTTCCGGCACCATGTATCTCCCATCAGTTGGTGGATCTCATTCGACCCTTTGATCTTTTGAACGATGTATCTCCCGTTGTTCATCAGGAACACGTAGCTCAGTGATGGGTCTCTGTACAGCTTCGACTTCATCTCCAGATTCGAGTCCAACAGATCCATCATCGACATCAGCTGTTTCGAAAACGGCGACGTTTGGGACTCCCCTGATTGATCGTCCTGAGCCCACTGATGAACGTTAGGTTCAACGTGATGATCACTTTGATCGTCGTCTACTTTCTGGCATTGCCGGAAAACCTGTTCCAACGTGTCCTTATACTCACATGCGTATTTGAGGTAATTCATAACGTACCGAGTCAAGGGGTGAACTGCACCACTCGGGACGGGAGTTCTTCCATTATCGCTCTTGATCGAGTTTTCAAGGTCACAGAAGATGCTAACTGCAGCTTCCCCCAGCCGGGTCTTGGCCGTCGTAGCCTCCGTAGTCATCTCTTTCGAAATCTCCGGCGGGTAGGAGTCTCCACCGATTACTGGAATCAGATCACGGAGGGTCTCGTACATGTCGAGGAACTTAAAGAGTTTCTCGGCGGAGCGCTTGGTTAGAACCACAGCCTCGGCGAAATCGAGAATCTTGACGACAAACGCGCGCGCCATGTTGCTGAAGAGGCTCTGGGAGATGGAAGGGTGGTCGGAAAAGACGGAGTCACTGAGCTTCATCTCGTTAGGGAAGAGTACGGCGGTGCATTGCTTGACGATCGTGATCCACGTGGCGATTTCTCCTTCGAGTGATTCCCATTGCATGCGTTGTACGTCGTCGATGCTGATGCTGTCGTAGCCAAGTTTCTCGAGCGCGGTTTTGAACGCAGATCGCCGAGAGATACTATAAGCCATAGAACACTCGGTGTCGTATCCGGCTGAGATCATGGTATTAGCGATCAAGTTTAGTTTGGAAACCGTTTCTTGAGAGAAGCCAGGAAACTCTTCCTTTGCAGCCTGATCAGATTGTTTTTGATCGGACTCACCACCTATAACACAACGATCGGAATATTCATGATTGTTGTTGTTAAACGACGATTGTTTCGAAGTCTTGTCATTGGATTTGTGATCGGTTGATGATGATGATGAATCCTTACTATTGTTGTCGTTTTTTGAATCCTCGAGAAGAGCACGAAACTCTTCTTCCAAAAACGACATTGCTCTCTGAAGAACATAGCTTGCTCTGTTAACGCTAGCATTGAAAACAGGGTATTTCCCCAACTCATTCGAAAGCTTGGATACTCGACTCAAAGCGTCCAAAAACGACGAGTCGTTTTCTGGGTCTTTACCGAATTTTATCAGAATGCTCTGTCCGTCGTTATATTTATCGATCATGGATTCCGTCATTTTACAGAGTAGCTCCACCGAGTTTGGAGCTTCCCCCGGCACATCTGACTGGATCAAACTCTGAAGGAATCGATCAATCTCTTCCAGAATCTGAACGAGGTTGGCATGGGAGTCGCAGCTGGTAGCAGGGTTTTCCTCGCCATTATTATTAACATTGTCCTTCTCCTCCGTCTTACTATCTCCGGCGAGCTGAGATTCAGATTTGGGATCAGTGTTTTCATGGCCGTGTTTGGGAGTGCCCACATTCCCATCTTTTGAATTACTCGTCGACTTTTCCATGATCAAGTATGAGTTTGTTTTCTTTTTTTTTCACTGAAAATCAATCTCAATCTCTCTCTCTCTCTGTTTTGAAAAACAAAGAAAATGGATTTGATTTTGGAAGAAAAGGAACGATGATGGATCGAGAGAACAGTCATGGACCGAAAATGAAGGAGAACTATTCTCCAATTCTTACTAACCTTCAGTTTTTTTTTTTCTTTTTCTTTTTCGTTATTATTATTTTTAATTATTAATTATTTTTATTGTTAAAATTTCTATTATTTGATTGGAGGGAGTTTGTCCGTTGACCGTTGACCCTTTTGAGAAGGTTCGCCTGGCGTTAGTGCTTCCCACGGCCACGACCGTCGCAGTGTTTGTTATTATACTAATAATTAACAATTATTATTGTTATCGATAACTGATACGGTGTCGTTTTTCATACCCACTAACTCATCATCTTCATCGACGTTTGGGCTCGTTGACTCAACATTATTATGATCCACGTTTAGATTTTCGATACTTTAAATGTTTTTTTGGTTCCACGTGTTTCTCTCTGATTTGCCATCTTATCCAAATCTTGTTGGATTGGAGAACTTATTTCAGCTCTTTGCTACTTACGTGGATCTTGTTTTGGATAATAATTATATATTCATTTGTAATTTCAATTAATTTTTTATTATATATTATCAAAGATTTATTTTAAATAATTTTTATGTGTATTATTTTTACTAATTTTTCAGAATAAAATTTTGAATTTAAAATTACGATTTGTTTTGTTTATTTTAAAAATACAGTTCTTTAGATATGAAACTGATATATGTCAAATATGCACTATTTTTTTTAAATGAGGTATTTTTGCAAAAATAATAATAAAATAAAATGAGAAGGTCTATTATGTGTTGTAGATGTGTTATTGGGTCCAAAATAAAAATAATAGAGAAATTTACATTTCAAGTTGATTTTTGAGAACTTTAAATCTGAGAAAAATAAAGATATTTCATAAAGTTAGAAAAACAATTACCATAAAAAGTTTCAAAAATTTATACAAAAGTATCGTCTCTCACCTTTGTAAATCGTTCTTCTTCTTCAATGGTGGTTCACCGACCTCTCTCCCAATCTCGGGATAACATCGTTGTTCTTTTTCTACAGCGGATAAATCTTGCTTTTCTTTTCAAATTTGGTATTTTGTTTGGTTATTTTCTTTTTAGAACTGGTTAGGATTGTGTTCATATTCTTCTTCTTCTTTTGCAATGGTCAGATTTGGTTTTGTTTTTAGATTTTTTTTTTGTTAGTTTGGCTAAGTAGCAAGTTACTACGACGCTCTAGTTTTGTTTACAGATTTGTGTTAGTTTTAGACGTAGTTGTAACCAATTACCATCATGATGAATATACTTTTTTTTGTTTTGTTTTGATCTTATTTAAATTTTTTAGACCTAACTAAGTAACTACCATCTTCGATTTTCCTCCTTCTTCAAGATTGTTTTCATATGTGATTGTTTTTTTAAATCTGATTTTTTTCCCTAAATATGGCTAAGTAACTAGTTACCTTCGTTATGGTTTTTTTAAATCTGATTTTTCTTTTTTCATAACTGATTTGTTTTAAGATGTAATTGTCTTTTAAAGATCTGGAAAAGTAATCAGTCACCATTCAATTGTTATTTTCATAGGGGTAACAGATTACCACTTCTTCTTCTTCTTCAATTTATCTTTTATTTTTGCTTTTTCAGATTTTTTTTCTATGTCTGGCTTAGCCATTGTTATTTTGATAGAGGTAACTGGTTACCACCACCTTCTTCTTCTTCTTCTTCTTCTCATATTTGTTTTTTTTCGAACTTATTTTTTATTTCTAGATCTGGCTTAGTAACCAGTTGTCATTCAATTGTTGTTTTAACAGGGATAACCAGATACCACATCACTCTTCTTCTTTTTATTTAGTGGTTATATTGTAATCTTTTTTTTTTCAAGTCTGACAATAACTAGTTACAATTCACTAAAATATTTGGATAAAATTATGGGAAAATAAACCCCATAAAATGTAAAAAAGAAAACAAAAAATGCCATATAAAATGCACAATACTTAAAATGCCATATTTATCAAACTTTTGAAAAAATTCTCATATTCCATGTAAATTCCACTTGATTTTTGCATTTTAATTCCAAAAATCACCTCCAGCCTTTTATTTACAAAAATGTCTTGCTATGTCATAAAAAAATATAGGATTTTAAAAAGAATATATAAGTGAAATAGAAAAGTTCGCGGAATCCTGTATTTTCTATTTTTCTGGGTTTTCAAAAGTAACATTTTGAATGCTTATAATAGATATTGATTAGTTACATTTTCCTAAAAAGCTCCATTTTCATATCATAATATTTTATATACATTTTAGTTATGATACCGATAAGATATCGATTAGTTACATTTTCATAAAAAAAACTTCATTTTTATATCATATTATTTCATATACGTTTTGGTTACTTTTAAAATCTATTTATAAAACATTAGTTATTTTTAAATATCGATTAGTTACCTTTAAAAATATGACTTCATTTTTAGGTTATATTATGGTGTCTTAATATTTAAATTACTTTTTTGTTATCCAAAACTCATTTGTAGAAAATTAGTCCACTACAAGAAAAGGGGGCTCTACCGACAACATTTGTGGTAGAGCCAATTTTATTGTCGATATAGCTTCTATTGACGCATGTCATCGGTAAAAGATTGTCGATATAGTTCATTGGTAGAAAGATTGTTCTACCGACGATATACAAAAAATTGTCGGTAAAGCTTCTACCGACAACAATGTTGTCCGTAAAAGCCTTTATTTAAAAAATTCCATATTTTTAATTAAAGTTCCATTATCTCACGGGTTGAACAAATAATGCCAAGAATGACTAGGCTTGGTCCATCTTAAATAAAGGAGCAATTTGGATCTACTACTATGATATGGGAATTGATCTTAAAGCGAGACAACAAATCCATTAATAATATGAAAAAGACATATATTCAGATATACAAACTTAGATGGAAAACTGGTCATATAGATCTATAATACATATCCATATTCCCTCCACTAACATACCAACTACGTTAAATAGCCATATGGCTCAACACATATGAGATACTATCATTCTTTCATTATTCCTATTATTAGTATATTCCTTGATCAGCACCAAGCTAGTATAATAGAAAGTGAGCCGTTTTGGTGCCTGGCAGACGCTTTCCTAGTGGCACTACGTAAAATATCTGCACAATCTTCTAACCCCAGTGGTGTGTAAGCGAACCTGGTGGCTGCCCAATTGTACATTTCAGCTTGGCCTATATTACAGAGAAAACAACTTGTAAATTTATAATTTCAATGTCATGTAATTAATTATCACAACCTATTAAAGCACATTATATAACAGGAATTCCTCATAAACATATTCCAAGTATTTTTTTAAAAGAAAGGTTGTAAATTTACTATTTCAAATGTCATGTAATTAATTATCACCGCCTATTAAGGCACATTATGATAACATAAATTCCTCATAAACATAATCCAAGTATGTTCCTTATTTTTCTGAGACAATAAAATATGAGGACTTCAGTTCCAATATGACAATATAAACCTTAACACAATTTCTAAGAGATAAAATCTTGAGAGACGTATTGGCATCAAAGGAAGTTCATCACACAATTATCTTTTAAGCAACCATTTGCAATGGAGCAAACTGCACCAAACAGTTTCTGCATGGTAGCACATTTATGCAAAAAGTGTATACTTTTAAAGTTCAAATGTGAAGAAAAAAGATCTCTTCAATATGATTAATCCTGCTGAGCTAAGTAATATCTAGATTTTTTTACTAAATGATTGTTCCTCTAAGTTCTAACCAATCATTTTTTAAATTTCTAGCAAATAATTTTTTCATGAGATTATTATGATATAATAGATCAATCTAGAAGTCTACTTTTGTTATCTTAACACTAGAATTTTTTGCATGTAATGTTAGTAACTAGTTTACCATATGCGCCGTAGAAAGCACGGGATGGTGAGCCTAGAGATTTCAATTTTTTTAAACAATCTTTAAATAACAAATCCATTAATATACAAAACATTAATCAAAGAGAAAGAAAATGATAAGGATTTACTAGTTGTAGAACAATCAATAATCATTGTTATCTTTTAGTAACTCCAACAAACATCTAATCCAAAACAGTCTTGTGAGTACTCAGATCAAGATCTTCCAAAATATATCTCTACACCTCAAGACATGTGTGGGCATGTAGAGTAATGGTAGGAAAATTTATGATTCATAAAACTTACTCAACTCACGAAATCTTCAAATATTAGGTCTGAGACAGTTTTCAGAGATAGAGAAAAATAATACGATATATTTTTCTCTCTATGAAAAGCTTTAGAATTTTCTCTCTAGAATATTCTCTCAATTAAGCTTGTTATGAAACTATTTCCATATGATAGATTTATAAAAAAAATTAATTAAATTTTAAAAATCAAAATTCAAATTATAAATCAATAATTAAATAAATAAAAGCAATATCCAATACTCATTCTTGGACCTTGTTACAAGTCAACTACAATGCATGCACTTTAATATAATTATTAATTAAATATCTAAACCTGATAACTTGTTTTATCATATTAATTAAAAAATAAATATCATTTCAAATTCAAATCTAATTTGAATTATCAGAAATATATTTTCACATTATTTAAATAAATAAAACTAATTAATACAAAAATAATTATCTTAATTATTTAAATGTCATTTTCAAAAATGTCATTTTATTTAAAATAATTTTTAAAAATTATATTAATTAATGTATTAATTTTAAAAATTATTATATCAATTAATTAGTTTGTCTTAATTACATATTTGACCCTAAAGAATAAATTTCTTCCAAATATGTCATTTCCCTGATTTTTCTCAATTTCAACTTTTACCTTGAATAATAGTGTTGATAGAACCATCTCGGGGATCTATGGACCTATAATTTCAAGCTACAATAACATTACTCTTCAATATAATAACATTATTTTATTAATCTCAATATTATTCCACTAAAAATATGACTGCACTCTTGTAATTATAGACATTTATTTATTGAGTGCTTTTAAATATATAAAAAGTGCCCATCGATTTAATCACTACAAACAATTCAATCATTTATTAATGGTTCATATTTAAAGTAGGAATTAATTATCGTTTAACATCTAAAATTGTATCTTGTTTCCTTAGGTACCATTAACTTTATTAGTGAAGGTTAATTCATAAACAGATTTATGAATTTGAGCTCAGTAACCTTTCAATTCCAAAAGTCAACTCTTAAGAGAACCATTATTCAATTCCTCTCGGAAAGGTATAGATTTCATATATATATATATATATTATGTCATTAGCCATCTACATCAATGAGTTCCCAAAATAAAAGTTTTCAACCTGATCATTTTGACAAATCATAACAAGTGAATCAAAGAACTCATATGACATAAACAGAAGTTCATAATAACTTTAGGATTATGATCATCTTATTGATATATTAAATTAATACTTATAAAGTAAACGATATTATTAAGTATTAATAACATATCGGGTCTCGTTCATGTATAACCACTTTATACAAAGTAGATCTACTAAGATGTCCTCCTACATTAGTAATTCAGATCTAGATTACATGTATTTATAATACTAGTGAACCGTACTTACAGTATTTAATCCAAAGATTCCAGATAACTTTGTTTTACTGCGAACTATTTAAATATGTTTCCTACAATCTTAATCATCTCGTACCAATACAAGATTGTGGTCACAATAACGAATTTGAGAATTTTCTGATATTCATATAATATTATTCTAATAATAAACAATAAATATATGCAAAATTTCTTTCAATTATTTATTTCATAAAATATTGTTCAATACATATGCTTTAAAGGACACTAATTTCATGTTTAACACCCAAAACGTGCGTCCACTAAGCAGTGGTTGTAGTGTATATGAGCGGTCAATTCCACAAGGAGGTAACTACGAACAAAAGTACTAATAGAAAAATAAACACAAAAGATTAGTACAAACTGATGGAAATGGAGATTTGAGATTTTTTTGTTGTCTTTTTGATGAAATGATAAAATGATACAAGTGAAATAAAAATAAGATGTAATCAAGAGTTGAAAAGTAGAAAAGTTGCAAGAATCATCCATATGCTTGTTTAGTTACTTAGTTACTTAATTTACAAAACTACACAAGTAAATAGTTCACATCCCAACATTTACTTAGAAAATCTAACATTAAAGTCCATCTTCTTTTCTAACAAAAGTCAATTTGAGTTATAAAGTTCTTTACTTTAGGAGCACAATGTTAATCTTATGAAAAATCTAAAAAAATACAAAATACCCAAGAGCAATAATATAATAGAAGATTAGACATAAAATTATGTATCAATATTACTTTCACTAATTAGAAACACATAGAAGAGCATGACTAATTGTGACAGTCAGAATCCCGTGATCCGTAAGGGGAAAGACCAGGTAAGCTGTGCAATCCCACACTGCCTGGGGAAGGTCAAGTGTGATGATTCTAAGACTGTGTAGGTATGGGACTACACAGTTGAAGATGGCTTAAATGGATTGATGGGTACTACCTATATCAACAAGATGCATCTTCTTTTCGGTAGCCCATCACTTGAGAACTCCAAAGTTAAGTGTGCTTGACCTGGGGTAATCTAGGGATGGGTGACCTCCTAGGAAGTTTTCCTAGGAAGCATATGAGTGAGGACAAAGCACGCTGAAAAGACTCGTGTTGGTTTGTAGGGCCAATCGTCATTCCAGAAAGCAGCCATAGTGACATGGGGCGTCACAAATGGTATCAGAGCCTTGACCTAGCCGGAAGTGTGGCCGACAGGGATGTCGGGCCCGTAAGGGGGGGTGATTATGACGGTCAGAATCCCGTGATCCGTAAGGGGAAAGACCGGGTAAGCTGTGCAATCCCACACCGCCTAGGGAAGGTCAAGTGTGATGATTTTAAGACTGTGTAGGTATGGGACTACATAGTTGAAGAGGGCTTAAATGAATTGATGGGTACTACCTATATCAACAAGATGCATCTTCTTTTCGGTAGCCCATCACTTGAGAACTCCAAAGTTAAGCGTGCTTGACTTGGGGTAATTTAGTGATGGGTGACCTCCTGGGAAGTTTTCCTAGGAAGCATGTGAGTGAGGACAAAGCACGTTGAAAAGACTCGTGTTGGTTTGTAGGGCCATTCGTCATTCCAGAAAGCAGCCATAGTGACGTGGGGCGTCACACTAATCCTATATATTATTAGCACAAGTAAATAAAGATAACAAAATAAATATGAGATTGAAAGAACATAAACAACTCATGTAACGACCCAAATTTCCTAATAAGGGTTAGGACCTTGATTAGGAGGCCGGGAGGGCCATAATTGATTTAGTGTGCTATTATATGATTATATGCATGATTATGTGGGTCATATTATTATATGATGATAAAAGCATGCATGAGGTTATATACTCTACTGTGAGGGTATTTTGGTAATTTGGCTCATCGAGAGCGTAATTGTGTACTTGTGTGTATAATGGTAGGCTAATGTTGAGATCACATTATTATGTGGATATATCTGTGATCTGTGACTCGAGACGATCCTAGTGAGCAGATTAGCAAAAAAGTCATGGCGGGGATTTATACCCGACTCGGGGTGAGCATGGGGGTATAAGGGAATTTAGTGAGTATATTGGGGTCTATTTTGACATCGAGGAATATAATTGGAGATTACTTAGGTATCGGGAATTAAGCGGGTAAATATTAGAGACACTCGAGGAGTTAGCGGGAATTGGGTAAAATGACTAAAATGCCCCTAAGTGGATTAGAGGGTTTAGACTTAATAGGGAGGGCATTAAGGTCATTTGGCTTGCAAGGGATAGATATGCTGAGGCTTTATGTTAGTGGGAATTGTAGAAAGTAGTAGAAGTCTGGAAAGAAAGAAAAGAAAGAAAAGAGAAAAGGAAGGGAAAACAGAGTTGTATTCTCTTGGGTCGGTTTGTGGTTCTCTCACCACTTTCTTGGGGTTTTCTTGGAGCAAAGCTCAGAGGAGAGCTGGGTTAGGCTAAGCAACAAAACTCCTAAGCTAGGATTGGAGAATTGGCAGAGGTTTAGCAGGAACACCCTAACACTTGAGGTAAGGTTCTATAGTTTCTTCAGTTTCTGGTTTTGGTTTTTTGAACTATGGTGCATAAGCTGAGGTTTGGTGATGACTTTGACCTATGATTGTGTTTAGGTGAGCGCTAAGGCTCGAGAGGGATCGTGCTCAAGGAGTCAAGTGATCAAAGCTAGCGAATCAAAAGGTAAGAAAACTGCACCTGATTATGTGGTTAGGTTGGGACTAAGTGTTCCCTATGTTTGTGTGCTTTGTTATATGAATGTGATTAACCATGTGAGCACGATGGGACTAAGAGCTCCCTATATTTGTATATCATGTTATGAGGTGGTATTATTATGCCATGGGACATGCGATAACCGGCCTAAGGGTGTCGGAATCAATATTTGCGCACAGGGCGCGGCTCAGCCACTGGTAGCTGAGGCAGCTTATTTGTCACTGAGCTCGGTTAAGCTGGCCGGAGCCAGTGAGTATTACACTGGGGGCGGCCCAAGTGAGCCGAAGACAGTGTGTTAAATAGAGGGTGCGACCTAAGGGCGCCGACCCTGAATATTATTTGATGGGTGTGATAAACTGTTGGTTATGAACGTGAATATTGTGTTATGAACATGATTTGTTGGCTGTCTGGATGACAAACTGTTAGTCTATTGTGTGTTATCACTGATTGGATAAATGCTATGAAATGCTGAATTCCTGGTTGTGCATTGTGGGATATTTGATAAATGATGTTGAACTTGCTATGTTATCATGATTTCTTGCTGGGCCTCGGCTCACGGGTGCTACATGATGCAGGTAAAGGCGAGGGTACGCTGAATCAACCATGAGTTGGAGAGCTCTGGGGGCGAGGTGTACATTGTCAGCTGCTCGGCCGCCACGGTCGAGGAATTGTACGGGGACGGAAACCTAAAATGTAAATTTTGCTGTTAGAGTGGCTTGAATTATTTGTAGCTCTTGGAATTTGTTGTAACTAAGTCATCTAAACCCTGTTTTCAGTTTCCATGTATGAAACTATCATTTTTAATGAAAATAGCCTGTTTGTGACCAAAACCTTTTATTCCTAATCCGTAGATGACGTTGGATTCACATTTTGTCTAAATGACTTGATTAGCAAGTCTTGCACTACTTTAAACACACAGTGTAACGATCTTGGTTATCCAGGGCGTTACAACTCAAATGCATTATATTAAGAACATAGTAAATCAAAGTAGCAAAATAACATCACTAGCATATGGAATCATCCCTAACTTTTCTAGGAAGATTATGCCATTATGTTCATCATTCTCACAAAATTCTAAGAAGAAAGTGAGAAGAAATTTTGCTATAGTTTATTTACTCTCCAAAAATTACATACCAAATGTGAAAGAATAGTCTCTACTTATAGAAGAAGAAAATGACTAAAAAGAAATTAAACTATAAATGCGGTTTACAAAATAAATCTGAAACATTAATAATGAAATATGATTTTGAAAAATCAAATCTTATTATTAATATTAACCTAACTATTTTAGTGAATGGTCATCATGCCCATTTTTCTAATTTAACACAAAATGTGAGCTTTAAAGCTCAAAATGGAAGGGTCCATGGTCCAAAGTGCATAAAAAATGAGCTGGAAGGTGACTGGTGGCATTGACCACTCGCGACCAATGGGAGGAAGCCACGTGTCGCAGCTGTCAGCAAGGAAAAAGCAGCAAGTGGGCAGGTGGGTCAGGCGCTGAGCTGTTCGCGGGTCACTGGGTCACACGAGCGAGGAGACGCGAGTCAACTGCGGGCGCGGACAGGTGGTGCGCTGGGGCCGTGCCACGTGGCAGGCTGGAGCTGGCGAAAAAGACAAAGCCTGTAATGCCCCGAATTCTCCGATATGGTTTAATGGCGGGATTAGTAGGCCGGGAGGGTCATACTTGTTTAATTATGTCATTAAATGAATATATGCATGTATATGTGAATTATATTATAATATGATGTTAAATGCATGCATGTGGGTCCACATTTCCTAACAGGGGCATTTTGGTAATTTGGCCCATTGAGGGCGTAATTGTGTATTTTGGGTGCATTTGTTGTGATTAATTGATAAGGTCACATTATAATGTGGATTTGTTCGAACCATTCGGCATGAGACGATCTTGAGTACAAACTATCGGTCTAGTCATAACAGGTTTAAGTTCGAGGCCCGGGATGAGTCTCGGGGTGATTTTAATGATTAGAGCGTTACCGGGAATTAAAGGGTAATGGGATATAAATTATTGGTGTTTGTGATTATTGAGAATAGCGGGAATTGGATAGCGTTAATTATGATTAACGAGATAGGTTGGAAATGACAATTTTGCCCTTGGGAGCCTTTAGAAATCCTTAATTGACCTAGGGATATAATGGTCTTTTTACCCCTAAGATAGATATAAACTGAGTTAAGCTGTAGAATTGAAGAGAAAACAGGGTGTGATCAAGAGCTTACCCATACATTCCTTCTCCTTCATCCTCTTTGTGATTTTTGAGCTCTTGTTGAGGATTCTAGCTTGGGAAGTAGACCTTGGGAGTTTGGGAGAGTATTCCACCATTGAAGAGCATCACAACCTGAATTTGAGGTAAGTTTCTAGCCATTGGTTTCCATGTATGCTCTGCTTTGATGTTTAGTTTCAGCTCATGATTTTGTTGTGGATAGTTGGAATTGATGGAAGTTTTGGTTGGGATTTAACTTGGGTTTTGATGAGGGAGTGTTATAGATCAAGTCTAGGGGTTGTATTGGAGGTTTGAGTGGTGTTTGAGCTTGGTTTGAAAGGTTGGTTCCAAGGAAAAACGCAAGGGAAGAAAAACCAGGGTATTGGCTGAATTGGAGCCGAAGGGTTGCGGCGCTTGGGGAAGGGCCGCGACGCTTGAGGCAAAGGCGTGAGGGGATTGTTTCTGTTTTGGGGAAGGGCTGCAGCGCTTGAAAGTCATTTTGGCCAAAAATGTGTTTTTGACTTAGGGATGCAAACCTTAGGCCTCGGGATCGATCCTACTACCCGGTTTAGTGGGATTCGATGTCCCGGAGGCTAGGTCTTGGTCCGGAAACATTTTATTACTCAATTTATTGATGGAATCCCATCATTGGTTATGACCAGGTGACCGTTAAGGAACAAAAAGGTTGATCGTTCACAAGGGTCGTTCTTATTATATTTCTCGCTCGAACCCGAGGTAAGAAAACTGCACCCCAAATGTGACATGTATGGTTGTTCATGAGGCATGTTGATTGCATAAATGTGGACATGGATTGATTATTAAATGCTTAGCAAATCTTGCTCACTTGTGCATGGTACTGGCTCATTAGTCAGATTTGGCAAATGTGTCAGTATCAACCGTGAAGTTGTGACTCATTAGTCAGGTTCGGCAGTGGTATTGGGCACTGGTCACATAGTGCTGACTCATAAGTCAGGACGGCCTTAGCGTGTTCAACACAAGCCAATAAAGATTAGATCTAATCGATATCTACATTGGATGACTCAAATAGCATTAATGTCGGACTGTTGATCCCAAAAGAGGGTGTTTTAATATTTGAACTCGCAAGTGCACGAGATCGAACCCATGGGAGTTGACTAACATCAAAAGAAACTATTTCAAACAAAGCAAGAATATTCTAACCTAGTTCCAAATATTTGATGAGATTTTGTTTTAGAAAAATAAAAGACAAGTAATAAAAAGATTTAAGATTAAATAGAAAAATAGTTTTCAAATAAGATAAGTAAAATAAGATTATTAAGATTTTAGAATCCACAAAATGCAAGTTCAATAGTATTTATAAGTATATTGATTCCCAAGTTTAGATATAGTTGAAATAAATCACACTATATATTTTTTCAAAATATATTTTCTATTCAAGCACAAGTTACTTTAAAAAAGGTAGGATTTTTCTTCACTTATATAAGATATAATTTCTAAGCATTAGTTGTGTTACAACCTAATGAAACTACAAAAAATCAAAGAGATTATGTTTAGGCAAAATATGATACTTATGCTCTAAGAATTAGATGTGAACAATTTAATGAAAAACATTTAATCAAAGAATATCATATTTTTGCATAATGAAGAACTAAGTGTAATATGCTTTAACAATCAACACTAGATGAAAAATGCATATCTTTGATAGAAAAATCCATAAACAATGTTGCACAAATGGGAAATCAACAAACAACAAAAAATACTATCTAGTTACATTTTGCTTCATCATCATCTTAATAATCTTAAAAAAAGATTAGAAGCTCATAACTAGATTGAAATAAAAATTACAAAATAACATACTTGACATGCTCTTCAAAAGATGAAAATGGTAGATAGAAAATAGTGAAAAGAAGAGAGAAAAATATGAATTGTAGAAGATGTTCAAAAGATGAAGAAGAGCTCCCCCAAATGGTCTTACAAGACTCTATTTATAGGCAAAATATGGAGATTAAATTAATCAAATTAAAATAAATAAATTGATTAATTTAATTGTGTTGGGAAGTGGTAGGATAAATAGAGTAAGTGTAAGAGTATTGGAAATATGAAATGTTTGGTTGGGTAAAAGATTAGTGAAAAGCTAGGGTAAAAAAATGAATTAGGAATGTTTACTTAGGTAAAAAAAAATAGGGAAGAGTGAATTGATATTTGAGTGAAAAATATTGGGAATAAAAACATGATTTTTTGGTCTTTTTTTTTTTTGTGGCTGTGGCAGCTTGGTTGACTTGGGGCGGTTTGGGCCTTGTGCGTGATTGGGCCAGGCGGGCCTGGGATTGCTGGGCCGAAATGGGGCTGCTGGCTGGTAATGAATTGGAGTGGCAGGTTGTAGGCAGCCCGTGGAGACCTGGGTGAGCCGTCGGGCATGGAATGTTGAAGAAACTTGGGACAGCTGGCGGCATCATGAGTGGCAAACAGCTGCTGAAGTGTTGATGGAGTGCTTGGAGTATATGCTTGCTGCTGGGAGGACTTCACACGGCTGGCAGGAAGGCTGGTGCATCAGGTGGAAATGGTGGGCCGGCTGGGCGGCTTCTAGGCATAGGCCTGGCGTGGGCCCAAGGCTAGAAAGATGGCATTTCAAAAATGCCAGTTTCCATTTCTTTTTTTCTCAAAAACGCCATTTTTCTTCATTCTTTTCCTTACTTTTCAAAGCCCAAAATTGTAATAATTTCCCTACAAAATAAATATAAATTAAGTCATGATCAAATATTTTCAATTATAAATAATTCATATAAATTCTTTGAAAATATTAATTATAACTTAATTTAACATTTAAGGTAAACAATACTCATTTATTTATTTATATAAAAATATATAAAATTTTACAACAAAATAACTATAAAAACACACAAAAATCTATAAAATTAAAATAAACCTAATAAATTCAAAATTACTTAAAAACTTAATAAATCAATTAAAGACTCAAGAATTAAGCAACAATTAGCACATAAAAAGTGGTAAAATAACTCTATTTTGTAGAGTTATCACGGACCGACCTCAAGTTCGATGAATATTATAAGCGCTTGTGTGACTTACCCATCAGTCACTCATCTGTTAGGTTAGAGACTTACCCATCAGTCTCTCATCTGTTTAAGGCTAGTGGCTTACCCAACAGCCACTCTTCTGTTTAAATTAGTGACTTGCTTGTCAATCACTCAGTATGGTTTACTAGAACCTCAAGTGATATTCACTCATCTCTTTAAGAGCTATAAGCTCTGTGTGATTATAATGATAATCATTTGATAATATTTGTGTACAATATTGTGTTTTCTTGTTGGGTTTTGGCTCATGGGTGCTATGTGGTGCAGGTAAAGGGAAAGAAAAGCTCACCCAGCCTTGAGTGGAGAGCTTAGGTGGTGAGGTGTACATATGCGGCCGCTTGACCACCACGGCCAAGGAGTTCTCAAAGGAACTAGGAGGTTTACCCTATTTTTGTCGTTTAGGTCGGCGGGTTTGTAATTTTGAAACAGTAATGACCTTTTTGAGTTGTAAATAACTTGTAAATGTTCTTGTGGGCCCATGACCAGTTTTATGTATTAAATAAAATTTATCCTTACCTTTTTTTCGTTTTTCATCTTAGCCTGTTAATAACACTTAGAACACGTTTTTAACCAGGGTAGCGGGTCAAATTTCTGGTTCACCGTTCACCGTAACGGTTTTGGGGTAACCAGGGCGTTACAAAGCCTAGGCGGGCCTCGGCTCTTTTGGGCTGGTTCACTTGGGCTTGGATCTCAAAAATACCATTTTTTCATTATTTTCTTCAATTTTAATTCTTTCTTTTTTTTTCTTTGTTTCGAAGTGCCAAAAATACGAATTAATTCCTACAACATAAAACAAATTAAATTAAAGTTAAATATTTTCATTTATAAAATAAATCATATTAATTCCATGAAAATATTAATTAAAAGTTAATTTATTTTGACTATTAAGATCAATAAATATGTATATTTAGGCACCAATCAAACCAACATGTAAAACATCTATATCTTTTTCCACGAGCTTGGAGAAAGTTCTACATGTTTCCAATGAGAAGATCAAAAGCAAGAAGCCAAGTCCAATAATTGCCATTGTAAAAAAATAGTTGGGAACTTGATTTCCAACTAGTGTAATGATTTGCTTCATCAAATAAATCAAACAAATATATTGAGCTTAAATCATTAATTTCAGTTACCTTCAATCAATTTCAATAAACTTGTATGTCAATTTATCATTTTTATGAATTGATTTGTGATATTACCCTACAAATACTTACAAATATATATATATATATTGATACATAGATACAAATATATATAGATACTGAGAAGTGTTAGTATGTTTCACATGTAAGGAATATGATAGATCAATAATCAATGTGAAAGCATAAATTATCTCTCTTAGAACTCAACCGATATTTAAGATTCAGGACACCCTATTTTCCTAAGTTTAAGAGTCTCCTAAGCCTACAAAGAGAATGACAATAACAAAATTACAGCCTAATAAAAGTTAAATGATAATAAAACTATCTAAACATTAAATGACCTACATTTTTAATCAATAAATATTGATTAGGCTGAGTTTATCCCAAATGAGAAAGTGTTTAGATTACTAAAATATATATCATATCCTATAAGCATATATAGATTTATATATATATATACATGCATAATACATATATATGGACTATGTGTTGGGAATTATTTATACATGATCTTATTTATTTTCATGTAAATCATTTATTAAACAAATTAATATAAGAAAACCTAGAACATGTTTCTATAATTGAATTAAACAAAGATATTGATAAGAACACTTATATTATATGCTAATTTGGAATGAAGAAGTCATTCCTTCAATTTCTCTAACCCTTGTATCTTTTCTTTCCCAGGGTATCACCAAGAAACTGAACTGATCTTCAAATTTCTTCACAATATTCCACAGTATCCTTAGAATCACCTAGACTAGAGTGGACAATTCTCAACACATGAGATGGATACACAAAGAGAAGAAAAGAAGAGAATATAGAGGTTCAGAAAAAGACTTTTGTTGTAGAGAGAGTCTAAAACCACTCAGAATTGAGATTGAATTGACCTATAGTCAACTATATGATATGACTAGAATAGATAATAATGGTATGTTTAATTATCCTATCTATTGTCAAGGTCGGTCCAGTCCGATGTAACAAATACATTCGATCTTATCTACTTTGCTAATGTTATTGAAAGAACATAACACTGCAATGTGTAAGTAGATCATATCGTAGATTGGCAAGTCAGTGTAAATCATGTGCACTGACTAATCTTAGGACTAACTTATATGAGCAAGTCTATGAATTTATGCAAAAATACCTGCTCACTACTCCCACTGCATAACAGATATATGGTCTAGTACACAATATGGCACATATCAGACTTCCAACTGTAGATGCATAAGGAACTTTTCTCATTGCATCTTCCTCTTAAAGAGTATGGGGAGACTGCTTCTTTGAAAGATGAATTTCATGGCGGGACGGTAGACGTCCTTTCTTGAAATTTGTCATTGAGAAACGTTCAAGCATTTTATCAATGTAAGCTGCTTGAGATAGAGCTAATAGTTTGTTCTTTGTATCCCTAATGATCTGGATACCTAGAACATAACTCGCTTCACCCAAATCCTTCATCTGGAATTGAGTGCTCAGCCAATTCTTCACATCTGATAATTTCTTAACATTGTTTCCAATGAGTAAGATATCATCTACATAAAGAATCAGGTATACCACTATTTGATTTGTCTTCAGTTGGTAAACACAAGGCTCATCAATATTTTGTTCAAAGCCATAGGTTTTGATTATCTCATCAAACCTAAGGTTCCAAGAACAAGAAGCCATAAATGGACCTATTCAACTTGTGAACTTTTCCTTCTTGTCCAACTACTTTAAATCCTTCTGGATGATCCATATAAATGACTTCGTCAAGCTTTCCATTATGTTGGGTCAGCTCCAGTCACCCTCATGAAATCGAGGATGGTGGTAATCATACTCATCCACTGCTCTGCCTTGGCAGGATCTGCACTGCCTTCAAAAATTAGAGGTTGTTGCTTCCTGAACCTTTCATAGAGGGGCTCTCATTTATTTCCAACCTCAGGAAGTTGCTCAGCTGCTAGCACTGACACAAGAGGTGCCACTGATACACTAGCCACTGCAGGTGCTTGCTGTTGTCTTAGGAGACGAAGTTCATCTCCCTGTCTCAACACTGTAGCCTGCAGATCGCTAATTATCTGTTGCCAGTTTGCAGGAGCTGGCTGTGGAATCTATTCTTGGTCATTCTCTTGACCCTGATTGTTATTATTCTGGCCTTGATCACTCTGGCCAGCTAACATATCTGTCTGCCCTGAATTCATTCTTATTAGCTTATACCTTGCTGAAACAATGATCAATACGGCCAGTCAGGTAGTAATAACTAAACCTCTTGCCGTCTTACGGTCCAAGAACAAATAGACAATTATCATATTCCACAGTCATACAAATATACAATAGGATACATGATTATAGCATTTAGCATTTAGCATTTAGCATGTATCACATAATGATTCACAAACAACAATGCTAATAAGTATGTTCTAGCAATTTCAGTACTATTTAGCTCACGGTTGCTGAAGATGCAATATTCAGGGCACAGGTTTAACATGGTGTCTCATGTATACAGGTAAAGCATTTATACTATATTTAAGCAGTTATGCATATAACTACATAAATAGTTACCAAACCATGAGTCGAGCATGACTTCAGTGATGGGGTACATGCCCAACCAGTCTACAGGAACCCTAACCTGGCTCTTATACCAAGTTGTAACGTCCTGGATACCCCAAGACCGTTACGATGAACCGTGAATTTAACTCGCTGCCCGAGTTCTTTGGCTAAAAATGTGCTTCTAGGTGTTATTAACGGGTTAAGGTGGAAAACCAATCAAAAGGGAAGGATATATTTTATTTAAAACATAAAATTGTTCATGGGCCCATCAAAACGTTTACAAGTTATTACAACTCAAAATGGTCATTACAGTTTCAAATTTACAAACCCGCCGACCTAAGCGGCAAAAATAAGGTAAACCCCATAGTCCCTCTGAGAACTCCTTGGCCGTGGTGGTCAAGCGGCCGCATATGTACACATCACCACCTAAGCTCTCCACTCAAGGCTAGGTGAGCTTTCCTTTCCCTTTACCTGTTATGAAAATATATATTGCCTCAATGGAAATAGTAAGAACATGTTACAACTCTATGCAAAATATTACAATAGACAAGGATTGATTAAATAAAGTGTTACAACTCTATAACTGAAAATACAAATAAAAGGAGAAGGAGATGTAAGATGATAGAAATAGAAAATACAACTCTATTACAAAAAGATACAAGTAAACTGGAAGTGTTTGAACAAAGGAAATAAAAGGATTACAACTCTTAAAGAAAAGTACAAGTAAATAGAATAAGAAGAAAAGAAGAAAGAGCAATAGAAGAAAATAAGAACAAGAACCAAAACAATAAACTCTCACTCACACAACCAAAGTGAAGAGTGTTAGGGATCACCAACTTGAACAAGGTTTGAAACCTTTGTCCAAAAGCTTATTTCCCCCTAACTCAAGCACTAAGGGATCTCTCACAGATTATAGGAAATGCTTTCTGGAATAATCAAGCCTCAAGGTGTTTCTAGCCAAGTGCTCTAATGGATAGAAATGTTGTGTCTTACAAGTGAGCTATAGGCTCCTATTTATAGAGTTTAGAGACACCCTTTGAATTTCAAATTCCACCAACCTCCATGGCTGTTACCAATGTTTAATTGGATTAATATGGAATTAAAAAAGAGATTTGGGAGTTATTTGGATTTTTTGAGCCGTTCAACAAAGATTGAAAAAACTGAAAATTGGTCAGTTTTTGGCCTGTGGCCGCAGCCATTGGTATCTGTCCCACACGCCGCGGACACCAACATTCAGTGGCCGCGGCCACCGACCAATTTCAGCACTACTTAAAAATATGTTGTTTTTCCAAACGGTTCCAAACCCTCCCAAATGATTTTGATACTCCCAAAACACATTATTAGAGTTAAAATCATATCTCTAACAACCATATCACATATGGCTTTATGAAATTCATCTCAATATTGTGCAACAACAATTTTACACAATAAAGGGTAATATTTGGAAGTTACAAATTTGTAACACCAAATATGTTACATTATTTGGATATATCTCATATATCTAAATATTGTAACTCTCTATTATATGTTACAATATGTGACACACTTTGTCACATTTATTTAATCTAAAACATTATATTATAATATAATATAATATAATATTACATTATATTATAAAATAATATAACATTACCTGCACCACATAGCACTCATGAGCCAAAGCCCAGCAAGAAAACACAATATAGCATGAATATAATATCAACAATGATCATAATAATTATTCAGGACTTTCAGTCCAAAACAGATGAGTGACAGTTGAAAAGTCGTTGTGGTGGGTTCTGTTCCCTCTAGCCACGTGACGATAGGGTCACATGGGCTTTATAAATAAGTGATCATTTCACTAGCTTATCAAGATAGGTGCTCGATGAACTAGTCACCAATATAACCTACCGCATGACCATAGAGTCATAACCGTGGGATTCTGCTCCCTAGCCATGTGACAAGCAGTCACCTAAGCCTTAGGCTCTGGCTCTGAGTAACTAGTCCTCAACTAGTCAAGCGCTTATAATTTTCATCGACCTTAGGGTCTGTCCAGTATTAATGCTCCTAGAGTCATTCAACGCTGATATCGATTAGATCTAATCTTTTATCAGCCCTACGTTCATGACGCTTATGTCGTTTTCCGGCTCTTAGGTCAGTAATACGCGATTGTAACGCCCTGGCTACCCCAGAACAGTTACGGAGAACGGTGAACCGGAAATTTGACCCGCTACCCGAGTCCTTTGGTTAAAACGTGATCTAAGTGTTATTAACAGGTTAAGGTGGAAAACCAGTAAAAAGGAAAGGGTACTTTTCATTAAGTAAATAAACTGCTCATGAGCCTTTTTAAAATGTTTACAAGTAGTTCATGTTACAAAAGAGTTGCTACAGTTCCAAATATACAATCCCCGCCGGCCTAAGCGGTAAAAATAGGGTAAACCCCTAGTCCCTCTGAGAACTCCTTGACCGTGGCGGTCAAGCGGCCCTGTATGTACATCACACCGCCCAAGCTCTCCACTCAAGGCTGGCCAAGCTTTTCCTTCCCTTTACCTGCACCACATAGCACCCATGAGCCAAGGCCCAGCAAGAAAACATAATAAAACATGATATAATATCAACAACGATCATAATAACCATTCAGGACTATCAGTCCAACAACTAGGTGACAATAGCCAAAAGTCACAATAATGAGCATCGCTCCCTCTAGCCATGTGACGATAGGGTCACCAGGGCTTAACTGGGAAATGAATCTTTCATAAGTTGTTTAGGACAGGTGTATGGTGATTAGTCACCAACATAACCTTCCTCACGACTCTGGACTCGAAACTATGGACAACGTCCCTTAGACATGTGACAAACAGTCACCGGGGTCATATACCTTGGCTATAATCATCTGGTTGTAAGCCAGGCAAGCGCTTATAAGTTTCTCGACCCTAGGGTCGGTCTCGCATTAAATATAGAGCCATTCAATGCGTGATTCTCGACTTTAGAGTCGGTCCCTGACTAGTCAGTGTCTCAAGCAGGTAATCAGCGTTCAATAGCATTTAATATGCAATCCATGTCCACATATATCAACCAGCATGCCTCAAATATCAAACCAAACATGCCATATATCTATACAGGGTGCAACTATATTCTTACACTGTTTTCTTACCTCTGGTTCGAGTGAGAATAAATATATGAACGACCCCTGAGAACGATAAATCTTTAAATCCTTGACGGTCACCTGGTCATAACCAAATTATAGAATTTATCAATAAAAATGATAATCGAGGGTTCCCAAACCAAATCCTAGCCCCCGAGACCTCAAATACTACCCAACCGGGTACTAGGTCCAACCCCGAGGCCTATGGTTTGAATCCCTAAGCTAAAAACCTCTTTCTAGCAAATTTGGCCTTATGGGCCGCGGCCCCAAAAAGTCGTGCCGCGGCACGCCCCCAAGCCCCATCTGCCAGACGCGCATGGGCCGCGGCACACAAAAGCGGTGCCGCGGCACCCAGCCCAGTTCAGCAACTAGCCCACGCACGAACCAGATTTTCCCCCTGTGCGTTTTTCTCTCAAACCAACCCCTCAAACCATCATAAAACCTCCTCCAAACATGTAATTAAACCCCCTTACAACATCCTTATCTCACTCACACCAAACCCCAATCAACTAACACCAAAAACCTCCTTTGATTCATACTTCCCACATCAAGAACATGAATTGAAAACTATAAACAAAAACAGAGTACCAGATGTGATTAATGGCAAAACTCACCTTGAAACTTGTCTTGAACCTTCCACACAAGCTAACACAAGTCTCCAACCCAGCCCTTAAGTTTCCCTAGCTTGAATTATCACCAAGAACACAAAACCACCAAAGGAGCAATGAAGGAGATGAGGTACGTATAAGGGAGAGGCAAACCCCTGTTTTTGTTCTATTTTATTCTACAGCCTTCAACCACTAAACATCATATAAATCCTCCCTAAAATGACCAAAATGCCCTTATGTCATCTTAAGCCTCTAAAGTCACCCCAAGGGCAAAATTGGTACTTCTAGCTTAACCCGTTAATCATAATTAACGCTTCCCAATTCCCGCTAATCTCAATATCCTCGAACACCAATATTTCATAACCCGTTACCCTAAAATCCCTGGTAACGCTATAACCTTTAAATTCACCCCGAGACTCACCCCGAGCCCCGAGCTCAAACCTGTTATGACCAACCCGATAAATCATGTTTAAAGATCGTCTCATGTCGGAATACTCGAACCAATCCACATTATAATGTGGTCTCACAATATATCATTATCATACAAACAAGTATTCAATTATACCCTCAACGAGCCAAATTACCAGAATACCCCTGTAAACACATGTGGACTCACATGCATGCATTTAACATCATATTATAATATAATTCTCATAAACATGCACAAACACATTTAATGGCATAATTAAACAGTTATGGCCCTCCCGGCCTACTAATCCAGCCATTAACCATAATAGGGAATCCGGGGCATTACAGCGACCAATGCCGACCCTGACTAGTTAGTGCCATACACAAGTAAGCAAGATTTTCTAAGCATTTAATATGCAATCAATGCCCACATTTAACAACCAACATGCCTCTATAACAACCACACATGTCATATACACAGGGTGCAGTTTTCTTACCTCAGGTTCAAGTGAGAAATAATATAAGAACGACCATTGAGAACGATCAACCTTTAGATTCCTTAGCGGTTACCTAATCATAACCAATTATAATCCATTAATAAAGTAAATCAATAAGAGGTTCACAATCTAAAACCACGCTTCCGGGATCAATCCTGCAGTCTCGGGAATCTTAATCTACCCAAACGTGGTAAAGGAACCCATCCCCAAGCCTTAAAAGTCATTCCGAGCCCTAAAATAGGCTTGCTGGAAAATGGACCAGCGCTGCAGCCCTTTTAAATGGCGTTGAGGCGCTATTTCAAGTCAGAGAGGTCCAGCTCTGTGCCCTGCCTAGTGCTGCTGCGCCAATTACAGACCAGAATCTTTCTGGTTTTCCCTCCTTGTGATTTCCCTTGAAACCAACCCTCCAGACCAATCCCAAACATCACCCAAACATCCAATTCAACCCCTAAACTTCATCTACATCACACCCTCATCAAAATCCAATCAATTTTACACAAAAACATCCCTTAATTCCCAACTAGCCACATCAAATTATCTAAGCTGAAAACTATAAAGAAAAACAGAGTATAGCTTAAAATTCATGGATGAAATCCTACCTCAAGTTGGATTTGAGTCCTTTCCAATGGATTAACTAAGTCTATAACCTCCAAGCTTTAATTTCCTAGCTTGATTCTTCAATTTGGGATCAAAAACTTCAAAGGGGAAAGAGGGAAGATGATGAACGTGTGAAGCAAGAACAACACTCTGTTTTTGGGTGAACTTATGCAGCCTTCAAATCTGATATATATCCTAGGGGTGAAATGACTATTTTGCCCCTAGGTCATTTAAAAGTTTCTAAAAACTCCCAAAGGTAACATCGTCCTTTCCAACCTATTTTGTTAATCATAATTAACACCCTCCAATTCCCGCTATTCTCGATATTCTCGAATACCAATAATTCATATCCCGTTACCCTTTTATTCCCGGCAACGTTCTAATCATTAAAACATCCCGAGACTCACCCCAAGCCTTGAACTTAATCCCGTTATGACTAAACCGCTACTTGACATTCAAAGATCGTCTCATGCCGAATAGCTCAAACAAATCCACATTATAATGTGGCCTCAACAATATATCACCGACATGCATACAAATATACAATTACGCCCTCAACGGGCCAAATTACCAAAATACCCTTGTCATGAAACGTGGACCCACATGCATGCATTTAACATCATATTATAATATAATTCACATAAACATGCATGTAACAGTTTAATGGCTTAATAAATCAATTATGGCCCTCCCGGCCAACTAATCCAACCATTAAACCACATTAGGGATTTCGGGGCATTACAGTCAGTTTGCCTTCTAAACAAGATTCACAAACAGGTAATTCACCTAAGGTGAGGTCCCTCAAAGGCTCGTCCTTTGTAAGTCTTTGAATCCTATCATAGTCAATGTGGCCTAGTCTTAAATGTCAAAAATACGTCATGTTATCGTTATCGGTCTTTTGACGTTTATTGGTCCTAGGTTTAGGTACTTTGAATAATTCATTATTAATTGTGAGGGGTTCGTTAGGTCGTAGAATATAAAGCTCGTTTTCCAAACATGCATTACACAATTGTGATCCATAGAAAGAAATAGATATATTACAACTTGTAAAAGTCATAACTAATCGTATGAATTGCAACATGGAAACTGAAATTAAATTTCTACTAAAATCTGGAATAAAAATTACATCATTCAAAATTAAATATTTATTTCCAAACTTCAGGTGAAATCTTCCTCTAGATTGGACCGCAACAAACACTCTATTCCCAACTCTAAGCTTTAAGCCGCCTTCGTCCACTTCCTCCCATGATTCAAGAAGCTGTAAAGAGTTACAAACATGGCTAGTAAATCAAGAATCAATAATCCAAACAGATTTATCATTCTCTAAAACACATGTTTCTAAGATAAATGAACTATAATCATTACATTTGTTTTTTGCAACTAAAAACTTGGACCAATCCTGTTTCCATGCCCTTTCTCATTGCAGTGAAAGCACTTACATTTACCTTTCTTGTTATTATTTTTCATCCCCTTAGGCATTTGTGCACTTGTCATTGCAGCATTTGTAGGCCTGGGGTTGGTGTTATGTTCACCTTTCTTCTTGTTTCCAGCTTTCGAAGATGAAGCTAACCTATCTAGGTTAGCTTCAGCCTTAGCTGGATCAGTAGCAATAGCAGTAGTCTTCTTTTCTCCTCCCTTACTTGGTCCACCCATGATAGACTTGAAAGTCTGAAGCTTGTTCACGAGCTGCGTCAGGCCATAGTTGAGTTTGTTCATCACATAGTTGGTGGTGACGCCAGGAAAGCTAGAGAGAGACTGTTAAGGATTAAGCTGACTTGAGTCTCCTCATCTATTATTGCTCCATGCAGTTCAACTTCCTGAAAGTAGTTTGTCATTTTGATCAGGTGATCGCGAACGTGTTGAGACGGTGTCATTCGAGCATTGGCATACTTCTTGGTGGCTTCAAAACGAGTTTGCACTTATGTTGCCTCGAACATATTTTGGAGTTGATCCATGATTTCGTAGGTCATCCCGACATTCTCCATCAATGTATTGAGAGTGTCAACCTTACTAGTCAACATGTAGTATCGTGCCTTGTTGTTAGCAGCCTGCCAACGCTCGTATTTGTCTCTAACAGTCTTGGAAGCTCCTTCAGCTGGAACTTCCAGGGATTCTTCAGTCATGACGAACTTGGGGTTGTCACCAATCAACACTATGTTGATGTTCTGCTTCCACTTAAGGAAGTTTTCTCGAGTGAGTTTCTCCATTGAAAGTTGAGAAATGATGGGAGTAGACATAGCCATAATAATACTACAAATTATCAATAAAATAGAAACCAATCACATTTGCTCAATAAAACTTCTATTTACTCAAATTTCAAGAATTAACACAACATATACTAAAAAATTTGTAAGATATGAAAAATATACAAAAAATAATCATATCTCTATTTCTTTAGGTTTTTAATTAATCTATGATATTCTTGTCCCGGTTGGCGAGAGTAAAAAAAAATATCCTTAGTTAAATCGAGTTGTAAACTCATTTAATAATGGAAATCATTATTAACAACCTACTATTCAATCAAAATAAGAAAACAAAATTTCTTATTTTATGATCTAGACCCACGGTTTTGATAATCTTAGATTTAGTCCAATCAGTCACCCTTGGGGTGAGTCTATTATAATTTGACCTATTATTATCTATCTTTCGAAGTCTAACTTTGTCAAAATAATTAATGAACACCTTCTGTAGGGGGCGAATCAAAGCGTCTCGATGCCCCATTAAGCTATCAACCTTGTTAAACTAACAGTGAAGATCGAATATAATTCTTAAAACAAACTCTTTATTTAATTAAAAAATAGTATTTTTTATTATTAATTTTCAAAAATTAATGACTATGGTTCTTCAAAACATTGTAAAATTAAATTTTTAAAACCAAAGTCCTATCATTTTTTATTAATTATAAGGTGTCACATTGAAATAAATTCAATTAAATTAGAACTAATTTGTTGCTAATCAATATTTAGGTTTAACTATTATAATGAACTTATACAATTAAATCCAACTCAGGCAAATATGCCTTAACAATTGGGCTTGTATAGAGGAGGGTTGGGTCCAGTATGTCGTTCCCACTACTAGGGCCCCCAAACTTCCATACAAACTCCAAAAGACAAAAATTTAAACATTCGTTTTATTAATTGATTAGACTCACTATAGTCATGTAAAGCAAGTGTGCTTTCACAAGTGGAATCACTCACAAGAGAGGAATTTAAACTTTATATTTTCTAATGGGCCCAAATAAAACATATCATTTTATGAATGTTTTATTTTATGAGAATTTTTCAAAAATAAGGCTTTTATAACATCAATGTGCAAAAATATGAGAATTATACTTTTTTTAATTTGTATGGGAAAATTTATTAAAGAAAAAATTAAAGTATGGGAAACACAATTAATAGCTAACTAAAATATGACAATGCCACATTTTTTTTATCATAGTTATGTTTTATTTGATTTTAAAGGTAATTTTATTATATTTTTTTCAATTTATTATTTTTTCCTTCATTTTTAATTATTTTTTCAGTTATTTTTTTCCCTTACTTATTTTTTCTTCCATTTTTTCCCTTTTCCTTTTTTTTTTCTACCAATTTTTTTCATCTTTTTTTTCTTTTTATTTTTTCATTCCTCTTCTTCTCATTTTTATTCATTTTTTTTTTCTTTCATTTGTATTGTTTTATTTTTTTTGTTCATATTTTTTAGTTTTCTTTCTTTTTTTCCTTCTATTTTTTCTTTATTTTGTATTTATTATTTTCTCCTTCCATTTTTTTCTTTTTCACACATATGAGTTTTTTTTCTTCTTCCATTTTTTCTTTTTTTTTTTCATTTTTACATCCAATTTTTTCATTCATATTTTTTTCTTTCCATTTTTCTTCTTCTTCTTTTCATTTTTATTCATTCATTTGTTTTTTTTCCTTCATCATTTCTTTTTTTTTTTTCATATTTTTTTTAGTTTTCTTTCCTAAGTTTTTTTCATTCTTTTTTCTTCATTTTTTGTACTTATTCTTTTCTCATTCCATTTTCTTTTTTCCCCTTTTTTTTCACACATATTTTAACATTGAATAATTATTTTACTATTTTTTTTATTTATTATCTTTTATTATTGTAATTTTTTTATAGTTTTTTCCACTATATATAAAAAAAAAAATTCAAATCAATTTTTTCAGCATTTTCTTTTTACTATAACCTTTATAGGAACACCAAAAGTTGGAGAGAAAACTAATAAAAATATGAAAACGTGAATGGGTAACCAGTTACCCTGATGGGAACATTCAAATCTATAAAAAAAAAAATTATATGAAGAAGATGAGAGAGAAGGGAAAGGGGGTGGCTCTAGTTTTTTTTTTTCTATCTTCGGATATGTGGTAATTGGTTATCTTCCCGTTCTTTGTGTGTATATTTCTGGGGATAACTGGATACCTTCACGTTCTTTGTGTATATTTCTAGGGGTAACTAGTTACCTTCACATTCTGATGTGTGTATATATTTATGTGTTCTTTATGGTAACTGGTTACCTATGTTACTAAAATCATAGTTACTTCTTCTTCTTTTTTTAATGAAGTGTTCTTCCTCTTTTTTCTTCAAATTTGATGTATTTTCATATTTAATACGAGTAACCCGTCACCTCTCTTATGGTAATTGGTTACTCCGCCTAGTACATGTTATTTAACCTAGCTCTAGGATTTATTTTTTACATAACTTTCAAAGATCAATCAAGTAACTGGTTAAAACACAATTCATATTACAAAAAAAAAAAAAAAATTGCAAAACAACTAAAGAAAAATTTAATATAAAAATAATAATAAAAAAATAAGCTAACAAAATAACAATCAAATTACAAACATACCCTTCCAAATTAATAAAACTTGATAAAGAGTAAAACTATGGCATAAACCAACTTTTATACAAAAATATGGGAAAATAAACATATAAAAGTGAAAATTCTTAAAAAAAAAAAAGCCATATATTAACTTCTTCTTTTTTTTTAAAAAAACCATATTTTTGCACACTTTATTAGAATTCTCATATAAAATGTAACTTCCTCATGTTTTATTTAGCAAAATATCATAAATTATGCAAACATATGGGTCATTATATGCATCTACGCCAAATTGCAAAAATACCACATATAGTGTAAACATACATCTTATAATTGGATGATCTTTATCATGTTACTATATGAGCAACTCTATGAACTTATGCGAAAAATACCACAATTTATTTCATTTGCAAAAATACCACAATTAATTTTCTAGAATTTATCCAAAATTCGAATTAATTAAATTTTTGCAAAAAATAAATAAGTCAATTTAAATGAAATTTATCAACAATTAAGAAAAGTTAATTTAAATTTCATTTATCAACAATAAACTTAGTTTATGTCATTTTGAAAAATATTAATTTAATAAAAATATGATTTATCAACAATTAACCTAAAGTTAATTTAAATCTCATCTATTAACAATAAAAAATAATATTGTATCAATTGGTTTGCAAAACATGATATTTTTAAAATTTAACTAATTTTAAATTTCAAAACAAATATCATTAACTATTTTTCAAAAAATATTTTGTATTGTTACAACTATCAGCAAATATCTTAACCATTTATTTAAAAAAAAAAATTAATAGTTATAAAAACCTAAAATATCTTAAACAGTTAAATAAATTCAAATATCTATAAAAAATATCTAGTCAACACATTTTCAAATTTCAAATAATTTAAATATTGAAATCCATAAAATAATCAAATACTAATATTTTCAAATAAAAGATATCATAAATAACAAGTGTTTAAAAAATATCTTAATATCTCATTACTTAATTCCAATATTTTAATATATTAAAATATTTAAAACTAATTAGTTAACCTATTTTTAAATATGAATTTGAAACTTGTAGAAAATATCTAATTTTTAAACAATAACAAACAACAAAAATATCTTATTTGAAAAAAATATTAAATGATAAAATAAATCTGATATTTTTGAGTTTGTTACAAAAAATTAAATTTATATTTTAATATCTTTAATTTTAATTATAAAAATTAAAAATTAAAAAATATATATGCGATGAACCGTACCTGTATTAGGTACTGTTTATCGTGACTGCTGATGTACATGTGCACGCGCAAGGGGAGACATTGCGAAGGGACGCGTGCGGATGCGCGCTGGTGCAGCCGAGAAGTGCACGCGCAGGGAAGGGCAATGTGTGCGGATGCGAGCAGGAGGCCTTTGCAGCCCAAAAAATTTCTCAAAAAACTTTTTGTGTAATTTTTCAACCAAAAAATATTTTTTGAATAATTTTTACAATGTTTTACATCAAATAAAGTATTTATAAAAATTAATTGCATAGAAAACATAATAAAATAGCCCAAAATTGCTAATAATGATATAAAAATTCAATATGCTTCATAAAAAACATGAAATCCATCAAATTACTCAACACATCAAATAATTCAATTTTTACGATGTTCATGCATGAAAATAAAAATCACCAAAAGCTCTGAGGTCAGCTGTTGGGAATTACTTATACAGGATCTTATTTATTTTCATGTAAATCATATGTTAAAAAAATTAATATAAGAAAACCTAGAACATGTTTCTATAATTGAATTAAACAGAGATAATGATAAGAACACGTATATTATATGCAGCGGAATGAATAAGTCATTCCTTTAGTTTCTCTAACTCTTGTATCATTTCTGTCGCAGGGTATCACCAAGAAATTGAACCGATATTCAAATTTCTTCACACTCTTCCACAATATTCTTAGAATCACCCAGACTAGAGTTGACAATTCTCTACACACGAGATGGATACACAAAAAGAAGAAAAGAAGAGAATATAGAGGCTTAAAAAAGGACTTTTGTTGTAGAGAGAGTCTAAAGCCCTGAAGTATCAAAACTAGATGTTCTGTTCACTTGTTTTCAACTTGCACTTAGCATTCATTTTATAGGCTCAATTAGGACACTTATTTAATTAAAAATCAATAAAATAATAGGTAAATACATTTCTTAGGTCAAAATTCTCATGGGCTATAGACCTATGAAATTTCTCATTTAATTATAAGCTCGTTGGACTTAAATTCAAGGCTCGTATTATTTTATATCAATTAATTATTTATAATTTGAACCTTGATTTAAAATTATTTATTAATTTAGACACCAATTTTTCTTAATTAATAAATCTGCCCTAAAATTTATTTTCTTCTCTAAAGTGCATAACTCAGTGAAATTATCCAAAATTGACCTGGTCAACTTTGATAATTAAATCAATTAATTGAGACTATCTAGATGATTTTATCCAATGTATTGTGGGGACCATGGGCCTATGAAATCAAGCTCCAATAATTTATCATAAATTTAACAAATAAATTTACTAACTTATTAATTCATCGTGACTCCACTAAAGAATTGGAATTGCACTCTTGAATTCATAGAACGCTCTATAAGCAATATAGATACGTTATTAGTTATCCATTTGTTACACCCAGATTTCGAGACTTGAGGTTGTGACCTCGAAAGCTGGATCCGTCAGGTGTGAGTTCGCGATAGCTAAAATACATGTTCATAATCTAGAAGCCGAATCTTCAAAGCAGGTGGCAACCTCGAAGAGGGGTAGCCTCGAAGTCCTTATAAACTCGAAAAACAAAAAAATCGGAGTATAACCATTGTCAGGCAGCCTCAGATCAAGTGGACCGAGCTTGGCATGAGTGTGAGCTCAGAGTAAGGCGGTCTCAGTGGTATTTACCCACTCCGAGTTGGTCTTGGGAAAATAAGGCAACTCGTAAGTTACTTAGAGACTTAGATGGGCATGATGCTGATAGCTAATCTCAAACGGCTTAATAGGTCACTTGAGAAGACGCAGTCCATGCATTCAAGAGATATTTATACTTCCCTACAATAAAGGGATATTAACTAGTCGGTTATACGCCCCCTGGTCTCCAGGGGACGTTTCCTTGTATATAGGAGTTACAGACTTTAAAGCCATTAATTTATTAATATACAGAATAACTTCCCGAAATGTGTGGGATGGTATTCTGAGATCTCCTCTATAAATAGAGAAGTCATGTACCATTGTAAATGACCGAAATTTTGTGATCTTGAGAGAACCTCTGGAGAATTCATCCCTGAAGAATTTCCATAAATTTCCTAAGTTCTAATAACAAAGACTCGTGGACTAGGCAGAGTTAACTGCTGAACCACGTAAAAAATTCTCATTGTTTTATTGTGTTATTCTTGTCATAGTTCTTTACTGTTTACGTGCTCTACATTTTAAGTTGACGAAAAACAGCGTCAACACCATTGTTACAACCATAATTATCACTCAATCCTCCGTAGACCGTCTACAATGAGATGGGACTAAAATATCATTTTACCCCTTATTATATTTTATCCTTAAAACACTTAGTTCCTTGTAAATGATATTTCAGTAAACTAATATTAATTACTGAAATGAGATTCTATCATTTAGCACCTCGAACCAAACTAAAAGAAAACCATCGTTTTACTTCTTCATTAAAAGCTATAGATGTTCATATTTATGATTAACATTCCCACTCAATTATACTACCGAGTTCCCAAGATGTAAGTATGGGCTAGTCCGTAGGGTAAGCTGGTAACGAACAAATCAAATTACTTGAATAATACAATCAGTTAGAATACTAACCACTCAGAATTGAGATTGAATTGACCTATGGTCAACTATATGATATGACTACATTAGATAATAACTGTACATTTACTTATCTATCTAAAGTCAATATCGATCCAGTCCGATGTGACAAATACGTTCGATCTTATCTATTTTGCTAATGTTCTGGAAAGAACATAACACTACAGCGTGTAAGTAGACCATATCGTAGATTGGCAAGTCAGTGTAAATCATGTGTACTAACTAATCTTAAGACTAACTTATTTTTGAACATATAATCATATTTATATTCTACTGTGATTACGCCACTATAAATATAATTAGCTATATGCTCTCGATTTAATAGAGGTTTATACTAAACAAATAATCATGAAAATAAAACATGTGAGCAAAGTAATTGACCAAGTCAAAATTGACTTCTATTCTTTTATTGATAATAAAATGAGATTACAAATAAATTAAGTTTTAATTAGGGCATAAAACCCTAACACTATGCATAATACATTATCTTAAGATATTAATTGTTCACTTTTAAAAACATGACTTCATTTTTAGGTTATATTATGATCTCTTATTATTTAAGATACTGAAATGTGTATTTTTAATTATAATTTGAAAGTAACTTCTAAGTTTTTCTGTTTGGTTGATAAAAAAACTACTATTAATCACATATAAATTACATGAGTGACCAAAAAGTGTATTACAACCTTTTTTTCAAAAAGTTATTTTGTAGTATACTAAAATAAATTTTGCTAAATGACTATATACTAATTTGTTATACTATATGACAATTCATTAGTTTCTGAAATAGGCTTGAAGATAATCGAAAAGTATCTTCAATAATAAAACACCATAATATAACTAATCGGTATCGTAAGATAAAAAAATTTCTACAAATAAGCTTTGGAAATAACCAAAATGTATATGAAATAATATGGTTTAAAAATGAAGCTTTTATGAAAAAGTAATCAATCAGAACTTTATTGGTATCATAAGTAACCAAAATGTTACTTTTGAAAATCCATAAAAACGGAAAACCTAGGATTCTGAAATTTTTTCCATTTTAGGTATATTAATTTTGAAATCCGATATTTTTGATGACGTGACAATATATCTTTGTAAATAAAATTTGTTAAGAGATTTTAATAATTATTTTATATTTTTATGTATATGCTTGAAAAAATCTCAAATTATAACTAACATGTGAATGCATCTTAAATTGGGGCTTAAAAAGCTAAATTTTGGGCCATCTATGAGATTTCTCCTGGAGTAGCCCATATTTTTATGACTCAGCTCACCTCAAAATAGACATAATATTTTTGTTAAAAGGGAAATAGACATTAGAGTTGGGACTAGACTAAAGGGTGTTTTGATTTGTTTTTAATTTATTTTTTAATAGTAAAATGTTTTATAAGTTGAGAATGATTTTTCTGTTAGGTTTTATGCCCTTATAAAACCATGTCGGACATGTAACTCGATTTTATATTGTCAATAAAAGAAGTATAAATCATTTAGTTTGATAACTGTGTTGCTTGCTTGTTTTATTACATGATTATTGAAATAGTACAAACGTTTATAAAATCACGAACATATGTATAGTTACAATTATAGTGACTCGACCACAGTGGATTATAATTTTAATTATATGTTCAAAAGCATTTTGTCCTAAGATTAAATCGACACACTGGATTTTTACTGATTAGGTAATTTACAATAAGTTTTACTTACACATCTGGTATGATGTCCTATCCAGGACATTAACCAAGTAGATAAGATCGGATGTGTGAGTGTCATATTTTCTGATGTTTGTATTTTGGCAACATTATGATCCATGTGTAGTTTTGTGAGCTGTATCTGGAGTACTTAGTAGTGCTAACGCTTTTTTTTTGTACAGGTGGCTAGTACTAAACATTTTGTTATTTTGGTTGGCTTTGTTTTTGGGTTATTGTGTTGTCTTTATTCATCTAACAGTTTGCTGTTATTTTTGTAGGGGTAAGCGTATTCTGTTTGCTCCATCCACTATTAGGGGTCTTTTGGACATGCCTATGGTTCTTGATGCTGTTTATAATGCTGAGTATGCCCCTGATTTGAACCTGGTGGGTCGTGAGTTAACTGGGCAAGAAGTTTTTCAATGGAATGAGGTCTCTAGTGATTTTCCTACTCCATCTTTGACATGTTTTTATCATATTCTGCATAAAGTTGCTCTTACTAATTTGGTTTCTGAATTCTCATACTTCTACTATTACTGCTAATATAGGTCAATTTTTGTTTGTTGTGGGCACTGGAGTTTCCATAGATTTGTCTGTGATTATGTATGACAAGATATATCAAGCTTTTCAGACTAAAAGTCGTCGACTGTTTCTACCATATCCTTGCTTAGTGCACAAGACTGCCTTAACTTCCAAGCCTAAGTTTACGTCTCATGTAACGACCCAAATTCGCTAATAAGGCTTAAGGGCCTTGATTAGTGTGCCGGGAGGGCATAAATGGGATTAGAGTGAATAGTATTTATTTGAATGTGATATTATGTGATTAATGGTGCTTAAATGATATTATATGATAATTGATGATATTATGTGATAATATGAAATAAATATGTTGTATGTGTGAGAACCACATTATTATGTGGATAACTTTGTAGCTGGCGACTCGAGGCGATCCTAGGGCTAGATAGCGGGAAGAGTCATAATGGGGCATTATAATTGACTTTGGACAAGTCAGGGGTATTTTAGGTATCGGGTAGTGATTTAGACTATCGGGTGATGGAAATAAATATATGGAGATATATTTGAGGTTAGAGAGTTTAGGCGGGAATATTGGGGAAATTTACTATTTTGCCCTCGGGGATGTTTCTGGTACCCCGAGCTTTGGGATTAGTCTAATAACCTAAGGATATACTTTGGAAGACTTTAGAAAATACTAGACAGAAAACTTAAACCGACCTTTCTTTCCTTCTCTCTCTTCTCTCTCTTAGCAAAGGAAAAACTCTGATTTTCAAGGGGAATTAACTGAAACTTGGGGGAATTGAAGGGCTGAACCAGAGGATTAGCTCAAGGAACTAATCAAGGGTTGAATTAGAGCCAAGGTAAGCATTGATTTTCGATCTGTGGTTAGGGACTTTAAGGAAAATAGTTGAGTTTCTAATAGTTGTGATTTTGACATTTAAGGTGGAGTTTGAGGCTTGAAACTCTGAAGATAGGCCAGGGGGTCCTTGGAGAAACGATTCTACAACTGAGGTAAGGTTCAATTCAAAGTTTGATGGTTGAATTTTAGAGTTTCCATGGCTGGTTTTGAGTTTTTTAGGTTTGAAATCTCAGAAAATTGGAATCGGGATTTTGGTGAGTGTTAGGCTAGATTTTTGGTGGAATTGTGTTGTTTAAATCATTCTAATGATGTTGTTATTAATTAGTTTTGAGTTGGGAGCTTTGGGATGGCCTAAAGTGAGGTTTAGAGGTTGAAAATGGTGGGTTTTTCTGGGTTTGAACGGTCGGGCCACGACATAGTTCTTGGTGAGCCGCGGCCCTTGGAAGCTGAGATGTGCTGAGGAAGGGGGGTGAGCCGCGGCATGGTCCATGTAGGGCCGCAGCCCTTACCTGTTTTTGTGCCTTAGGAGGGCTCTATTTGGGGCCATGCCGCGACATGGATGGCCTATTCCGGGGCGCTTAAGGGATTTTGGGATTTTGAGATTTTAGGCTTGGGAATTTAACCTAGGGTGCTCGGGATTGAATCTTTTACCATATTTGGTGAAGTTCAATGTTCCGGGGACTAGAACTTGGTTTAGAAACTCATTAAAGATTTTTAATGGTATCCTTCATCATGGTTATGACTAGGTGCTAAGCTAGGGCTTGGGGATCGGATCGTGCTCAAGGAGTATCACCCATAACTAATTCATCTAGAAGCCAAAGGTAAGAAAACTACACCCGGTTGAATATTTGAACGGGACTAAGGGCTCCCTGATATATATGATTGAAAGAATGGTATTATGCCATGTAAATTGTAAACCAACGACCTAAGTGTGCCACGGTTAACTTGTGCAATTGGCACGGCTCGGACACTGGTATCCGAGGACAGCTTATTATGCACTGAGCTCGGTTTAAGCGGGCCGGAGTCAGTGGGTTAAACAGAGGACGCGACCTAAGGTGTCGGCCCTAGTATTTGTGTTAGTTGATTGTTATATTTGGCCATGACTGTGGTTATTTGTACCTTGAAGTATGCTTATATGCTACGGATTGAATACTTGAACATGCTTATTAGAATATTTGTTTGATAACATTGTATATGCTGTGTATGTTGTTTTCTTGCTGGGCCTTGGCTCATGGGTGCTGCGTGGTGCAGGTAAAGGCAAGGGCAAGATTGATCAACCTTGATTGGAGAGCTCTGCAGGGTGAATGTACATGTCAGGCCGCTCAACCGCCACGGTTGAGGAGATTACAGGGACGAGAGGACCAGAACCTTGTATTTTGCCTTAGTATGGCTAATGTTTACTCTTAACTGTTGAATTTTGTAAACCAACTTTTAAACATTGTACTTTTGGGGATCCCTTCTACAAATTGTTTATAGTCTATAAAATGTTTCTTTTGCGGCCAAAATGTCTTTTAGCCCTAGAATACTTTAGCTAATGACACGCTTTGAATAGATGACTTGATTAGCAAGTCTCACACCTTTATAAACACACAGTGTAGCGGTCTTGGCTATCCAGGGCGTTACATCTCAGGATGTCTTTTTGCCTATTCCTGTTTTGGACAAGACGTTTCAGCCCCAATCCTCCAAGAAGGTTCCTTTTCCTAAGCCCGTTAAGTTTCCTCTACTCAAAGGGTTAGCTCCTACATCGTGGAAGTATAAATTGTTTGAGATACTTTACTCTCGGCAATCTCAATTGGACAGTATTAAGGTTCAACAATCTTAGTTACGTTCCAAAGTCTTTGAGTGCAGGGTTTTGTCTCAGTTGGCCAGTCTTCGACAGTTCATTCAACCTCAATCTGATCTTGCTCCGCAACATTTGTCTCCTTCAGCTTCTCTTGGTTCTGCATCCAAGACTCTTCATGCTCAATCGGTGTCTTCTCCTGCTTTGGTTCACTCATTTGCTGTTCAGGGGGAGTTGTCTCCGCATGAGTCAAGAAAATATCGACCACAAAGACAGGGGGAGTTATCTCCAAGGAATTCTGATAAAATTACTAACAGTGTCCGAGGGGAGTCTTTTGCTAATGATGATGTTTCTCATGCCACATATTTTTCTTCTTCTTCTTCACCTCCGCGTAAGACCATGCTTGGCAGGCTTCATTGTTCAGCCAAGTAGTCTTGTCTTTATGATCATTGAGGGGGAGATATGGGTATTTTTGTTTGTTGTGTTTTTCTGTTTTTTCTTAGAATCTGTAGTTTGGTATTGCACTGATCATAATTTGCCAAAGGGGGAGGTTGTGAGTGTCATATTTTCTGATGTTTGTATTTTGGAAATATTATGATCCATCTGTAGTTTTGTGAGTTGTATCTGGAGTACTTAGTAGTGCCAATGTTTTTTTTTGTACAGGTGGCTAGTACTGAACATTATGTTATTTTGGTGACTTTGTTTTTGGGTTATTGTGTTGTCTTTATTCATCCAACAATTTTCTGTTATTTTTGGAGGGTGAGCAGTGTCTTTATATTGGTTCTTGTTATCCCCGTTTCCTCCCTCCATTCGTGGCTCCACACATTGAGTTCATGGGCCACCCTGAAGGGATTTAAGGCCAAGATCAGGCCCAATAGATGAGGAAGGAGTGAGTCCCGACGGCCCAAATATCAGTAAAGCCCAAACATTATCCTGGCGGGACCATGAAGTTGGCATGATTCATCTTCCCGGACCCCTCGTATGGTGTTGTCCGGGGTGCAATAAGGATATTGTTTCCTCCAAGTCTAAAAATGGACCTGGACGGTAGAAATGAACCTGGGCTTTGGTAAATGAACCAGGGCCTTGGTAAATGAAGAGGGATGTTAGAAAACGAACCCGAACCGAGCAACCAGGTTGGGCATGATAAGTTGTCCCCGATGGTGACATTGCCCCGAGAAACACGGAGTTTTGTCCCCATAACTAACCTGCATAAGAGGTTACATACGGTATGTACGCCGTTATTTCAAAACTGTACTGCCACCACTCTGACAGATTCTGTCCCCTGGATCTCCTTAGAAGCCCACGCGAATCAGACTAAAGCTGTGTACTGTTGTCAGTCTTATAGCATGGTTACACTCAAGCCGGCCCAATGAGCCTTTAATTCTTACAACTCTGCTGAGCCATTCAAAACAGTGCCCTAAAACTTGAATCCATCCCTAGCACCAATCCTATCACCATGCTATCTCTCCCCATAAAAGAAACCCTGACAAATCCCCTGGAAACACATCCAGAACTCACAGACTAATCCAGTCTGTCTTGACTCCACTGGTACAATCTAAGTGGTATCCACGACACTAGCAAGGAGTTCCATGCATCATCCTGCAATAAAACTCTAGCTCTCAAGCTTAGGAGTTACTATCCTTTTCTTACAGTTTAGCATTGCCCCTCACTTGGCTAACCAATCCATACCCTAGATCAAACCAAAGCCAGTCAGTCATAGCCAACTCATCAAAACCACCAATGAGTCATTTCCACAATAATTCACCTGATCTCTTAAATTACCAATACAGTATCACTTTTCATCATAACACAACCATATGACCTATATATCAACTTTATACCTCTCTATATACAACAAATAAAGGATAACATGGCACCAAATCGGTCAGCACAAAATAAAGATCAGGACCAAAAGCTAACCTGCCACCCCCGAGGAACTAGTCTCGGTCTCAGACTCTGACTGCCTCGGAATAAACACTCGAGTTGGAATCGAGCTGTCTATCCCCTTTTGCTCATCCTCTCTTAGCACTGGGAAATTCTTCACAATATACCCAACCATACCTCATGCAAAGCATGCCTTTGCTCGGCATTCTCCCGAATGATGCTTCTTGCACCGAGTGCAGATTGGATAAATTTTCCCCCAACTTTCATTCTTACTTGTTCCAATAAGTGGAGATACCACTATCTGAGTTTCGTGCTCTCTGGCACTCTTCTTCTCGTCTCTTATGCTCTCAACAGCAAGAGCCTTCTCTACCACCTGAGCATAGGTAGAGACTTCATGCACTGGGGCAACTCTAATGCCCTGAGCTATTCCAGGATTCAACCCCTAAACAAACTTTTCCTTTCGAGCTACATCTGTGGGTACCATGTCTAAAGCAAACTTGGCAAACCCTTCAAATCTATTAACATACTTGGTTATTGTTGCCTTTTCATTGAACAGCTGCCTAAACTCCTTCTAGTCCATCACAGCTGTGTCTCGTGTCTGGGATACTACTTCCCACCACGTCCGGGCATCATCCCGCAAAAAAAATGTCGTACAATCCATCCTATCATGACCTGCCAGTCCCATACTATCAAGAATGGAACTGATCATGCCCATCCATTGCTCAACTCTGAATGGATCTAGGCCTCCCTCGAAGACTGAAGGGTAATACTCCTGGAATCTTCCACAGAGAAATTCCCATCTGTTCTCAACCCTAGGCTGATCCAAAACTGCTGCCACTCCTGGCATAACAAAGGAAGAGGTGCTCCCTAACAGATTCCGATGTTGTTTCAAACACCTAATCTTTTTCTCATGCCTCTGCAATCTTGATTGCAAATCTGTGACTATCTGCTGAAAATTCATAGGAGCAGATGAAGAACTAACACCCTGGCTGTAACTTCCAGCCTCTGTATAACCACCACCAGACCTCATTATCTGCCTTGAATATAAGCCTGTTGATTGAATCTGCAGTCAATAACTTGACCCATTAATTATGATGAACATATTAAGAGCTTTCCCCCACAGGACAAATATTACTACACCATATTCATTAACCACTTACAGTGCTAAGAACATGCCCACGACATCCATACATCAATTATAATCCCTGCTCTTCAGACATTCACACCATGCCTCCAACTCCAGCATGCAAATATTACAATTATATATTCATGGAGCAGGTAATCATATGATCACAATCATATATATATATATTCACGGAGCATGTAATCATATAGTCAAGAGACAGGCTCTATCAGAATCTCATGCTCCCTAATACAATGTGCAGGTAAACCATTTACATTCTATTTAAGCAGTTAAGCACATAACTACAGAAATAGTTACCATTCCCTGAGGGAAGTTATCTTCAGTGATGAGTGTACATGCCCGGCTTGTCTTAAGGAACCATAAACCTTGGCTCGCTCTGATACCAAAGTTGTAAGGCCCCAAACTCTAGGGACCGTTATAGTGTGCCTTATAAACAGTGTTAAACTCGCTAATCGAGTCATTTGGCCAAAAACCGTGTAACTAAGTATGATTAGCGGCTTAGGGATTAAAAAATTTGGTTAAGATGTAACGTCTCATTAAAACGTTTACTGTATACATTGGGATCCCGAAAATATAATTTAAAGGTCTATTACAAGAAAATATTTACAACAGGCTGATCTAAGCGGCAAAATAGGGTTTAACCCTAGTTCCTCTTCCAACCCTCGGTCGTGGCGGTCGAGCAGCCGCATATGTACACATCGTCACCTAAGCTCTCCAACTCAAGGATGGTCCAGCTTTCTTTTGCCTTTACCTGCACCACATAGCACGCGTGAGCCGAAGCCCAGCAAGAAAACTTAATATGCTCATGATCAGTAATAATATGTCATCAAGTTATAAGGCACACGCCTAGCAGATATAGCCCTAGTCAAGCAGGCAAATGAGTTCACGTAAAGTTGAGTATAACACATCAACCAATGATCATAATAATCACTGAGGTGGGTTCATTCCCAATAGCCATGTGATGATAGGGTCACCGGAGCTTTATAGATAAGTGAACCTTTCACTAGCTTTAACGGGATAGGTGCATGATGACTAGTCACCAACATAACCTTCCTCATGACCATAGAGTCATAACCATGGGATAATGCTCCCTAGCCATGTGACAAGCAGTCACCTAGGCCTTTGGCTCTAGCTCTGAGTAACTAGCTTAGACTAGTCAAGCACTTTTAAGTTTCATCGACCTTTGGGTCGGTCCAGCATTAATGCCTTAGAGTCATTCAACGCTGATATCAATTAGATCTAATCTTTTAATCAGCCCTGCGTTCATGACGCTATGCTGTTCTCGGCTCTTAGGTCTGTGATACTCGACCAATGCCAACCCTGACTAGTCAGTGCCATACACAAGTAAGCAATGCTACCAAACATATATCATATGTCAAATATCCAAATACAGGGAATTCAACATGCTTACTCAATAATTACTAGCACAATTAGGATCATGCATAAACACAGAGGCTCAAGCTCTGAACAATCTCATCCTAAATATTCACGGCATGCCCTAATCACATGTTTCGCGTGCATCATATGCATTACACTTAAACATCCAACATGCATTAAGAATAACCATGCATGTCACATATACACAGGGTGCAGTTTTCTTACCTCTGATTCGAGCGAGAATTAGAACAAGAATGACCCTTGAGAACGATCGATCCTTTAATCCTTTAGCGGTCACCTAGTCATAACCAAACACAATCTCTTATTAGGGGGCCTGGATTAGGGGGCCGGGAGGCAATAATTGAGTTATTATATGAATTATATTATAATTTAATCATGCTTGTATGTTAGAGATATTAAATATGTGTATGTGGGCACGTTTCTTATAAGAAGGGTATATTAGTAATTCGACCCGTTTGGGGTATAAATGCACATATGTGTTTGTGTGATTGAGACCACATTATTATGTGGATATATTTGAGTTACTCGACGAGAGGTGGTCCTGATGAGCAAGTTAGCGAAAAAGTCACAATAAGGTCTTAATACCTAGCTCGGGGTGAGTTTAGGGGTATTTTAGTAATTTAGGACATTTATGGGAATTAGTGGGTAATGGGAATTTATTGTTAATCGTGTGAGAATATTGGAAGTAGCGGGAATCATAGGATGCAAATTGTGGAAAGCAGGATTTAAGGCAAAGGACAAAATTGCCCTTGTGAGCATTTGAGGTATAAGCTAAGGGCAAGGGGCAAAATGGTCATTTTCTCTTTAAGTATAATGTAAGATAAGCTGGGAATGTTTGAGAAGGCTAAGGAATTAAATGAATAGCAGTAGCTCTCTTTTTCCCTCTCTCACGTTCTCTAGGTGCCATGGAAGCTTGAGGAGGTTTTTGAAAAAAAATTGAGGATCAAAGCTTGGGAAATCAAGGTGATAGACTTGAGGATTAGTTCAAAGGCGTTCTTCATCTCTGGGGTATGATTTAAACTCAGTTTTTCTTGGTGATTCTGTGATTGTTGATTGAAGTTTAAAGTATATGCATGTTAGATAGTTGGAAGGTTGAGTTTGTGAATTTTGATAAGTTTTATTATGATATATGGCTGGGTTTTGTTTTTGGAAAGGGTTGTGTTAGCCATGGGAATTGAATTGGAAGGATAGGGTGAAATTAGATGGGTTCTAGTTGGGTTTGGCTGCAGAAAAACCTAGAAATTCTGGGTTCGAGGGGCTGGGCCGCGGCTCTGTTCTTGGTGAGCCGCGACCCTCTAAGGGAAATGTGAGCTAGGAGGGCTCGGTAGCAAGGGAGCGCCGCAGCGCCACAGAGGCAGGACCGCGGTGCGTGTCTGGTGATCAGGGAGGCCGAGCCTCTGGAATTGGAGGCGGGCCGCGGCATGGGTTCATGGGGCTGCGACCCTTAAGGGGAAATTTGGCTAAAATGGGATTTTTAGATTGGGAACCTAACCATTTGGGCTCGAGATCGATTCTACTTCCTTGTTAAGTGGAATTCGATGTCCCGGAGGCTAAGAGTTGGTCTGGAAGCTTTTATTTACCTATTGTTGATGGAACTTCCTTGTTACAGTTGTGACTAGGATTTCGCTAAGGGCTTGAATCGGGGATTGTACTCAGAGGGTCGTCGCTAATAACTTGCATACGGACCGAAGGTAAGAAAACTGCACCTGTTATGTGAATGCATGATTAGAGCTTAGTCAAGGTGATGAACATGATTATAATTATGTTTGTGAATATCATATTAGGTGCATTGTAATGTGCATAATTATGATTATGCTTATGACTGCTATGTGAATGTATTATAATGCATTGTGATTGCTGATAAGTATACTATATGAAACATGTGACTGTTTGTTATGAATGTGAAGCTTAGTTTATAAACTAGAGTATCATTAGAGTGTAAGAGGGGATCAACTTATTAGTTGAGAATATGATGGACTTTGGGAGACTCACCTTATAAGTTGAGAATTCCAAGGCTTCAACTTATAAGTTGGAGGCATGTGGTGGCTTGACTTATAAGTCAGGGGCTTAAGGAACTTAGTTTATAAGCTAAGATTGGCATAATGCACGTGGAGTGCAGGCCACCATAGCTGGGCCACCCTGGGAGTGCGACATGCACTTGACTGGCTCGGATGCCAACAACTTGAAAGAAAGTGCTACATGCACTTGTGTGACTCTATGGTCTCCAGTTTGGTTTAATGAATGCATCAGTTTCAGTTATTACTATTTGATAATCATTTTATTCTATAAGTTGTTGAATGTGTTTTCTTGCTGAGTCTTCTGGCCCATAGGTGCTTTGTGGTGCAGGTAAAGATAAAGAGAAGCCATCCATGAGTCGGAGGGCATTGGCAGTGGTATGTACATATGCAATCCGCTCGACCACCACGGCCAAGATGCTCAGAGGAACTAGGGTTAAACCCAGCTTTGCCGCCTAGGTCGGCTCATTGTGTAACCTAAGTATTGTAATTGACTTTTAAACTGATGTTTTTGGGATCCCATGTAAAGAACATGTTTTTTTTAACTTAATGGAAATGTTTATGAGTTGACCAAAAGTTTTAATACCTGAACCTTTAGTGGCTTAATCACATGTTTAGTCTAAATGACTTGTTTAGCAAGTCCAGCACTGGTTTTAAACACACTTGGTAATGGACCCTAATTAGCAGGGCGTTACAATATTTCTGGCCAACAATGAAGAAGGATTGTGTCGATTACGTCTGCAAATGCGAACAATACCAAAGGTGCGCAAAGATCCCGCGAGCACCTCCAACACAAATAACCCTAATGACCAGAACCTGGCCTTTCGTAGTGTGGGGTATCGACCTAGTATGGTCACTCCCGACCGAGAAGGGTGGTGTGAAGTACACCATCGTGGCCATAGATTATTACACCAAGTGGGTCGAGGCGGAACCCATGAACACCATCACCTCAAAAAAAGGCTCTGGACTTCGTCATCCACAACATTGTGTGCCGATATGGCCTCCCTCACAAGATTGTGTCCGACAACGGGAAGCAATTTGACAGCATCCACTTCATTGACTTCTGTGAAAGACATGGTATCATCAAAATCTTCTCTGCAGTTGCAAGGCCTCAAGCAAACAGGCAAACAGAGGCCGTGAACAAGATTTTGAAGGGAACATTGAAGAAAAAGCTTCAAGCCTGCAAAAGCAAGTGGCCAGAAGAGTTGCCCCGCATACTATGGGCATACCGAACCACAGAAAGAACGTCTACCGGGCATACTCCCTACTCCATGGTGTACGGATGCGAAGCATTCATCCCAGAGGAAACAGTTATCTCGTCCCACCGACAGGACACGTACGATCCCGTACAAAACCACGCCTTACACCAAGAATCTGTAGACCTCATTGAAGAGATCTGGGAAGAGTCCCAGGTTCAGCTGAAGATGTATCAAGGAAAGATTGCCCGGCACTTTAACTCTAAAGTTAAGAACCGAAGGTTTGAAACCGGCGATCTGATCCTGAGAATAGTCTTCCCTGCAACCCATGATCCGAGAGTGGGGGTTCTGGGCCCAAACTGGGAAAGACCGTACAAAATCTGACATGAAGTATGTCTGGGAACGTATTGCTTAAGGAGACTTGACGGAACAGAGGTCCCAAGGGCCTGGAACGCAGAACACCCCCGTAAGTACTATCAATAGCCAAGAGGACATGTTCCTGTTTTTAATTTTTCTTTTAAACAATGAACACCCCAGGGCGGTTTTTTATTTAATGAAAATGATGTGTTCAAAACATCATAAAGAAATATTGTAAAGAAATGAAAGTTCATGTCCGTCTTCACAAACAAGTGGCCCAAGACTACAGTCTTCGCTCACTTAGGGGGGGGGGGGGGGTATAACCATCCGTAGGAACAAGTCTGGGAACAAAAAAAAGGATGCAAAACACTTCCTAGTCTGGACCGTAAAGACTGGGGGTAGCAGAAACCCAACCCCCAACAAAAGGGCGCAAGGCTCAGGCCTAGTCCCAACCCAGACATACAAGGTACGATGGGTACAAACCCAACAAAAGGACGTAAAGCTCAGGCCTAGTCCCAACCCAGACATACAAGGTTCGGGGGGTACAAACCCGATAGGACAAAAGGCTCAGGCCTAGTCCCTAACCTGGACATACATGGTCCGGAGAGTACAAACCTGATAGGACACAAGGCTCAGGCCTAGTCCCTAACCCAGACATACATGGCCCAGGGGGTACAAACCAAATAGGACTTAAGGCTCAGGTCTAGTCTTGGCCCAGACATACATGGTCCAGAGGTATAATATCCAGTAGGACATGCGGGCCAGCCCTAATCCTAACTCGGACATGCATGGTCCGAGGATATAAAAGACCTGAAAATTGGTTGACCAAGCGTGGTCCCAAATAACCAAATATCCGTCCACTTCTTCTCTATAATGGCCAAGAACCATTGGAACATGAGTCCTAGGTATAAGTTATCTAAAATTAGTCTTATAAATGGCCCAGGCCGTGGGAACCTGACCCATAGGTCCAAAATAAGCTAATCAACTAATCTCCGATGGCCCAGACCATTGGAATCTGAACACCAGAATCAGGACAAATAAATTTGGTGACAATTATTAACTTCCTAGTGGCCCAGGCCATTGGAACCTGAACAGCAAGGTTAAAGCGAGTTAATAGGTTAAAATCTAAAGAGATCTCTGATGGTCCAGGCCGTTGGAGCCCATATTATAAAGTCGGGATGACTCACTCTAAGCAATAAAGACCCGGGCTTGGGTCCCTAGGCGAGATAAATACTTTCTACAACTTTTCCCCAATGGTCCTTGCCGTTGGAATCAGGACCGAACATTCGACTCATTCATGCAAGGTGGTAAAACACTTAGTGAAATTCTAACGGATGGAACGAGAAAAACTTGTGCAAGAGATAAAATGGATACACATAGATAATGTCTTGGACGCACCCACATCCATAAAAGTTTTAAAAAAATCTTAAGAAAAACAAGTAAAAGACCCGGGCCTAGGCTTCGTCGTGCCCTGATGCCTCTGGGTTGGCTCCATCTGTCTCCTCCTCGGCCAAGGGCTCTGCGTCAGCCTTCTCCTTAGCCTCGAACTCAGTTATCTTCGTGGTGGGATCGGGGTAAAGCAGGAGGTTCATGTTCTTGTCTTGGAATCAAGCCATGTAGATAGCCTCGTCAAAGGTGGCCACCAACAAGGCATCCACCTGCTCTTTCCCTTGGCGGGCCTCTTCATGCATTTTCACCTCTTGCTGAAACAGATTGTCTAAGACTTGGACCTGAGATTCAAGAGTGGTGATCTTCCCCCGAACCTGGCAAGACTGGGCTTCGGTTGCCTCCAGAAGGATCTTAGATGATGCCTCAAAGCCCCGAACGTGAAGAAGTTTCGCCTCCACGCTATTCACCAACATTTTATGGTTGACTTCCTTCCGGGACAGAGTCTCTTCAAGTTGGAACCGAGCTCGAGCGGCCTCCTCGCGGTCTGTTTTGGCTTGGGGCAACCTCCTTGGCCAGGGCCTCTGCCCAGGCGACCTCCTTGGTGAGGGCTTCCCTAGCGGCTTCCCGCTGGTTCATAGCCCCCTCCAACTGGCCCATCTCTAGCTTCATCGCCATCTCCGCCACTAAGTCCGCATTTCGATGGGCTAGCAAGGCATCCTAGAACAAATCAAAGTTAGAAAACATACTGGTTAAAAATATGAAAAGCAGAGGAAGATATGGATAGATAACTTACAGCGGTGGCCTGGTGACGGATAGCCTGGGAGATGAACAAGGCATCCCGGTTAGCCAAGGTGGCATACCATTTCAGTTGAAGGTTGGACATGGTAGTCCCAACCTGCTCCAATAGATCCGCGGCAAGCGGGGCTGTGTCCTGCCCCAATTTGGGGCGAAATCCGGTCTGAGTAACGAGCTGATCCACGATCGGATGAGTGGCACTGAAAGCGGTTGGGCGCTCGGTGAACTCCACCTTGTGCCGGATCGTCAGGGCCTGGTAGACCTCCTCCCTTCTGTCCCGGCCATCCTCCTAGGCCCGGGATACCATCCTCGATCTCTCCTCTCGGAGGACCATGTCCCCCTCCTCAGGGAGAACCGGATTGACAGGGAGCGTGGGAGCTACTGGGAGTTACCGGGTGGTGAGCTGGCTCTCCCCAGACGAGTTCTCCTTAGCCAAGGAATGTTCCTTGGTCTCAGCTCTCTTGGCCCAGTTTGCGAACCCATCAGCAGTCGAGTCCACAACTCTTTTCTTTGACCCCCGACTCGCCAGAGGCTCTTGCTCCAGGTCAATGACCGAAAAATGGGCAGGCTGAGACGGGGCAGTTTCGGTACATACCGTCGTAAGAGGGATCACGGCTGGAGCCTCCCTAACAGCATCCACCTCCGGCACCGAGCCCCCAAGGATCAAATCCAACACCTTGTTCTTGGGCACACCTTTGGCGGCTTTCTTCACCAACGCCCTGGCCTTAGCTTCCCGGGCCTCCATGGCCTACTTCATCTTGGCCACGGGATTGGACATGTCGGAATTGTCTGAAAAAGACAAACAAAAAGAAAGTCAGCAAAATATTCAAGTAAGGATAAGGGGTAATTAAAAGCTAGTCTAAGGTCCTCTGGGACGAACCTTTATCTAGAACTCGGGCTTGAATCAACTCTCCTAAAGCAAAGGAATGGATTCGGTCCCCCGTGTCGTCCAGGTCCAAGAAGTTACCATATTGGAGGAACCCGGACAAGTGTTAGGAAAATATAAATTGTCTCAATGGAAATTGATAATACTATTACAACTCTATGCAAAATATTACAATATACAAGGATTGATTAAATAAAGTGTTACAACTCTATAACTGAAAATACAAATAAAAGGAGAAGGAGATGTAAGATGATAGAAATAGATAGTACAACTCTATTACAAAAGGATACAAGTAAACTAGAAGTGTTTGAACAAAGGAAATAAAAGGATTACAACTCTTAAACAAAAGTACAAGTAAATATAATAAGGAGAAAAGAAGAAAGAGCAATAGAAGAAAATAAGAACAAGAAAATAAGAACCAAAACAATAAACTCTCACTCACACAACCAAAGTGAAGAGTGTTGGGGATCACCAACTTGAACAAGGTTTGAAACCTTTGTCCAAAAGCTTATTTCCCCCTAACTCAAGCACTAAGGGATCTCTCACAGATTATAGGAAATGCTTTCTGGATTAATCAAGCCTCAAGGTGTTTCTAGCCAAGTGCTCTAACGGATAGAAAATGTTGTATCTTACAAGTGAGCTATAGGCTCTTATTTATAGAGTTTAGAGACACCCTTTGAATTTCAAATTCCACCAACCCCCATGGCTATTACCAATGTTTAATTGGATTAATATGGAATTAAAAAGGAGATTTGGGAGTTATTTGGGTATTTTGAGCCGTTCAACAAAGATTGAAAAAATTGAAAAATTGGTTAGTTTTTGGCCTGTGGCCGCGGCCAGAGACATTAGTGGCCGCGGCCACTGGTCTCTGTCCCACAGGCCGCGGCCACCAACATTCAGTGGCCGCGGCCACCGACCAATTTCAGCACTTAAAATTGTGTTGTTTTTCCAAACGATTCCAAACCCTCCCAAATGATTTTGTAACTCCCAAAACACATTATTGGGGTTAAAATCATATCTCTAACATCCATATCACATATGGCTTTATGAAATTCATCTCAATATTGTGTAACAACAATTTTACACAATAAAGGGTAATATTTGGAAGTTACAAATTTGTAACACCAAATATGTTATATTATTTGGATATATCTCATATATCTAAATATTGTAACTCTCTATTATATGTTACAATATGTGACACACTTTGTCACATTTATTTAATCTAAAACATTATATTATAATATAATATAATATTACATTATATTATAAAATAATATAACAACAAGTACATGAGGGTCTCCGGGTCTAAGATAATGGGAGGCAAAGGTCCCATTTCTCTGACGGCCCCGAACAAGTGGCCTCGGTAAAATTTCCTATCCCTAACTGAGTCCCCAAAATGGGGAGCATAAGTTAAAAACAAAGGCGAATTACCTTGCCTCGACGTACTGGCCCCGGGAGACCCCGTGTTCTGCTGGGCCTCTTCAAAGAGGGCATCCATATCCTTAGAGGCGGCCATCTCCCTTTGTTGGGCCTGCTCCCTTTTCTTCTTCGCCGCGTCCGCCCGGGCCGCGACCTCCATGACCTCCATATGGACGAGAGCTAACTCCTCCCTCAAGGCCGGATCCTTCTCGCATTGCATCCCCCAGAGACTAGGGGCCACAATTGTTTGGTTGCCCGCCAACATCCCAATCGTTCGCAAGTTCGCGATGCTTACATAGTCTCCTACGTTCAGATCTTCCACGCTTAAAGTGGCACAGTACTTCTTCTGGTCAAGGATTGACTGGGTGAGAGGGGTCAAGGCATATGGTCCTGTCATCCAGGACTGTAAGTCGAAAGCAGACAACAAAAAGAACGAACAGGGTTAAGAGAAAAAGACTATCTACCCACTCGTTGGAAGTCCAGCACCAACGTAGGGTTCTTATCCAAAAGGAACCCGGATGTCATAAACCAATAATGTCTGACATCCGGGGGGTGCCTCTAGGAGCTGGTAGGAGCAGGATAATTACCGCGAGGTTTCAGTTTGTAGAAGCCATCCCGAGTCTTATCCTTGGCATTAAGTTGCGGCTCCAGCTTATAGAAATACAACACCTCCGCTAGGGTCGACTCCGGAATCTCCTTCGCTACGCAAAAGATACACCATCCCGTGATGGACCCAAAACGGGTATGTTTTAAAAATTTATAACTCGCAAGCGCACGAATCGTATATGAAGTATATTGTTCGTGTAAGCACAAGATCAAACCCAAATGAGTTGTCTAAAATAAAAAAAGAAAACTACTTTAAATCAAGATTAATAAATTCTAACCTAGCTCCAAAGATTGATGAGATTTAATGTCATGAACATAAAATAAAGTTATTTAAGAGAATGAAAATAAACCAATAATGATTTGAAAATAAGTGTTAAAAGAAAAGATTATTAAGATATTAGAATCCACAAAATATAAATTTAATAATACTTATTAGTATATTGATTCCCAAGTTTTAGTGATAGTTAAAATAAGTCAAACTATCATTTTCCAAATAGATTTATAATTTTAAGCACAAAGTACTTCTAAAAAGATATGATTTTTCTTCACTTTTCAAAAAGTATAATTTCAAAGTATTTAATGTGAATCAACCTAATGAAACAACAAAAAATCAAATAACATTATTTATAAGGCAAAACATAATATTTTTGTTCTAAGCATTGGATGTGTACAATTTAATTACACATCTTGCACAAAGAATATTATGTTTTGCAAAATGAAGAACAAAGTGCATATTATCTAACAATCCAAAATATGAGACATTAAAGATGAAAGACATATATGAAGAAGAAAAATCCATAAATTTTGTTGCATTACAAGGGAAATCAACATACAACATAAATATTATCTAGTTACAAGTTGCGTCATCATGATCTTAATAATCTTATGAAAAATATTAGAAGCACGTAACTAGAATAGAAATTACAAACCAAAAAATTACAAACATAAATAGGAAAATTTGGAGGAGGAACCCCCATATTTTTCCTCTAAAAACTCATAGAAAAATGACCAAAAAGAAAAAAAAAAGATGAAGAGAATGGAGAGGTCTTCCAAGTGTAGAAATTTTGTGGTATGACCTCTCCCAAAATAAGCACTCCCAAATGGTCTTGAAAATTCCCTATTTATAGCCAAAATGAGAGTATTAAAATAATCAATTTAAGTTAATTAAATTGATTAAATTAATAATAATATGGCAAATAAGGGTAAATTATAGGGTGTAATGATGATGTTATGGGGTAAAATGTGTAGAAAAGTTTGGGTAAAAAAAAGGTGGCATTTTAGACATAGGGGACAAAGGTACAAAAATGCAATTGTTGGGCTCAAAATGGGGAATAATGCAGCTTGTTGGCTGCTGGTGGCAGGCAGCTGTGGTGTTGGGCCTGGGAGTTTGGGCTTCGGTGTGCTAGGTTCATGGCAAGGGAGAGTTGGGTTGGAGGCTGTTGGTGCTTGGCTGGCCTGTGGAGCTGCTGGGTGGCATTGGCCTAGCTGGGACAAGGCAGCAAGGGGCTCGGCTTCAGGAGGTGCTGAACATGGGCCTTGGTTTGGGAGGAGCTGAAGGAAGCACGGGTTGGAGAGGTCTTCAGGCCTGGGATGGAGGGGCAGGTGTGGGCCCACGGTGAGGAGAAGGAAGGCTGGGCAAGGGAGCAGTTTGGGCTTGGGGCGTTGGGCCTGGCTGGTGGCAGCTCCAAAACTTGTCTTATGGCATTTTAAAAATGTCATTTTTCCTTTCTTTCTTTTCCTTACTTTTCAAAGCCCAAAAATGTCATAAATTTCCTACAAAATAAATATAAAATAAATCGTAATAAAATATTTTCCACTATAAAATAAATTAATTTAATTCTTTGAAAATATTAATCATAACTTAATTTATATTTAACATTTAAGTTCAATAATACAACATCTTTTCCCTCAAACTAAACAACAATAATTCAAATAATTAACTACAACATTTTACAACAAAATAACTATAAAAACACACAAAAATCTATAAAATTAAAATAAACCTAATAAATTCAAAATTACTTTAAAACTCAAAGACTAAGCAATAATTAGCACATAAAAAGTGGTAAAATAACTCTATTTTGTAGAGTTATCACACCCCCAAACTTAATATTTTGCTAGTCCTCAAGCAAAAGAAAAATTAAAAGCACACACATTTTTTTTTAATTGGTGATGTCAAATGTTTACCTCAAAAATTACATAATGGAAATAGTTCAAAGAAAACCACAAATAAAAATAAAGCTTATGTAATTAATTAAAAAATTAAAATTATTTTCAAAATAGATATTTAACATAAAAACACGAAAACTATCATCAAATCATCATGTGAATATTAGACAAGCTTATGCAAATAAAAATAGATTATATCTCAAGAAAAACATTTTTCTTTTATATATAAATCTCATCAGTTTACTTTTCTTATCTCCCTCCATTTTTTCAATGTGACTTTTTTTTATTTTATTTTTTAGAAATTTAAAAAATTTAATGTTTATATAAACTTTGTCCAAATATCACAATAATTCAAATAGAATAGAAATGTGTCATATAATGGAAATAATAATAATAATAATAATAATAGTAATAATAATAATAAATCTATAATTAAACCGAACTAACTCAAAAATTAAAAACAAAGCTTAAGATTTATTTATACTTTTCTAAGAACTAAGAACAATTTCAATCATAATTCTTATCATCAGAAAATGAAAATCACCAATATATTTTTTTTCAAACAAAACAAAGAAAATAATTTTTTGTTTGAATTTTACAACAAATGAAAAACATGCAAAAACACAAAGAAAAATACATAAACACAAAGAAAAACACATACACATTACTCCCAAACTTAAATGAAACATTGTCCTCAATGAGTAATAAAATGGAAAAATTTATGAATTACTCCCTTGGATGAATGCTTCCTTGATTTGGCTCCTTTGTTTTCTTCTCTTCTTTTTGGCAAGAAGTTTCCTTCGAGCTTTTGAAAAACATGAAACAAAAACACATAACAAAAGTGAAATATAAAATGAAACATAAAACAGCGCCAAAAACTTGCACGAGATCGAACATTTTTTTCCTACAACATTTTTTTCCTCAAACTAAACAACAATAATTCAAATAATTAACTACAATATTTTACAAAAAAATAACTATAAAAACACATAAAAATCTATAAAATTAAAATAAACCTAATAAATTCAAAATTACTTAAAAACTTAATAAATTACTTAAAAACTCAAAACTAAGCAACAATTAGCATATAAAAAGTGGTAAAATAACTCTTTTTTGTAGAGTTATCATCCCGCAAGAAGTCTGTAAGCTTGGGGCAGAAGCTGAAAGGGCGCGATCCCCACAAACTTTACGAACTGCGCGAAATAGTTGTGGAGCGGGAGAGTGGCTCCCGCACTGATGTGGCCCATGCTCCAAGCCACAAATTCGCCCACGCTGGTGTGGGCCTTTTCCTCCTTCCTAGCTAGGCGGTTATAAAAGAGTATGGGAGTCAACTCCACTCCCAAATGTCTCTCCAAAACGTCCAGCATTCGGTAGTTCCGAAACAAATTCTTCTCCCCGTCCATCTCCCATGTGTTGCTACTGGGGGGTTTGTGTCCTTCCTAGACGAAGGGGCCGACTGGACGTATTCTTCTAGGTGGAGAGTAACGCCGAGACTCATGACTGGTGATCTGGGAACAAAAGAAAAAGAAGCAAATAACCAAGCAGTTAACACCAAAACCCAAAAATGTTGGTTAAGGTACGGGGACTCTCCTATGAATTGCTTGGAGGAGTCCCCTCCGGATCAGATCTGGGATCATTGAAGATCCCTAGAACCTTGAGCAGGAACAAATAAGAGGAAGAATTTTTTCTAAGTTTTCCCTGGTCGGCCTATTACCGTTTGTTCGGGGACCCCGAACCTGAGAGGATCCAGGATGACCTAGACAGTTTGTTCTACTAACCTAATACGCCTAGAGCCACCCTAAACGGCGACCCCAGCTCTAACAGCACTATAGCCACAAATGTGATACCACAAAACGATAAGCACGAGAAAACATAAATAAAAGGTTGGGGAAACTTACTATACAGTTCTGATTGTGGAGGGTGTAGTGTTTCCAGCGACAGGGGCGGCAAAATCACGGTCTTGAATAGGCAAAGACGACACAGAAGTTCATCTACTGGTCGAGCCGAGGTCACACTTTTAGGTGAGGGCACATAATTGAGACACGTCGGAAAGAGACGGTGACGGAAACAGAGAAGTTGACGGAGAATTTCGTCGGCGAGCTTGGACATAAAATGGTCTCTTTAGGGGTTCAATTGTTCAGAATGCATAAAAATTGCAAAAAAAAATTTGGGGGGTATTTATAAGAATCAAAATCATGTTTTTGATCCAACGGTTCAAAATGATTTCCCATATCCGACGGTCCCGGATTACGTAGGGGCTTTAATTAGCCCACTCGAGTATCAGATCACGAATTCCCCAAGCCGCGATCCGCGCCATCCCGATCTAACAGTCCAGAGGAAAGATTTTTCAAAATTTATCCCATCCAACGGTCCCCAGTAATGCAGAAATATTAAAGGATCCATCCATACAGATGGGACACTTCGGAATTTCCGCTGACGTATGGTTGCCGACACGATAACCAAGAGAATGTCTCCAAACCTGTCAGACGCGAGTACCATTGACACACAAATTATGGGGAAACACATGCATATGGCATGATGAAGTTTAAAGGTCGAGGGTCACCCAAACAGCCTTGAAGTAAATGAACCTTGGCTCTGGTAAACGAACCAGGGTCTTGGTAAATGGATCAAGATGTTAGTAAATGGACCGGGACTTTGGGATTTGATTAGGGATGCTGACACAAAGGCTTTTTATACAAGTTTCCAGCAATCAATCCCCCACAAAAATGGACCTGTCTCCTGGGGAACGAACTGGGATATCGAGAATCGATCTAGGAAAGGAAGCAAGCCTTCATTGCGCAAGCACAGATAAAGGATTGGGGGGTAAATGTTATCCTCGTTTCCTCCCTCCATTCGCGGCTCCGCACATTGAGTTCATGGGCCACCCTGAAGGGACTTAAGACTCAGATCAGGCCCAATAGACGAGGAAGGAGTGAGTCCCGACGACCCAAATATCAGTAAAGCCTAAACGTTATCGCGGAATGAAAGCCGGGACCATGAAGTTGGCATGATTCATCTTCCCGGACCCCTCGTATGGTGTTGTCTGGGGTGCGATAAGGATATTGTTTCCTCCAAGTTTAAAAATGGACCGGAACGATAGCAGATGAACCCGAGCTCTAGTAAACGAATCAGGGCCTTGGTAAATGAAGAGGGATGTTAGTAAACGAACCCGAACCAGGCAACCAGGTTGGGCATGATAAGTTGTCCCCGATGCTGACATCACCCCGAGAAACACGGAGTTTTGTACCCATGACCAACCTGCAGAAGATGTTACATACGGAATGTACGCCGTTATTTCAAAACCGTACTGCCACCACTCTGATAGATCCTATCCCGGATCTCCTTTGAAGCCCACGCGAATCAGACTGAAGATGCATACTATTGTCAGTCTTATAGCGTGGTTACACTCAGGCCGACCCAATGGGCCCTGATTAATGCATTTTATATATTAAAATCCTTTGTATTAAGCCTCCTTCAGTGAGCAAATAGTGTTTATACCCTTATTGGGCCCGGATTAGTCAGGCTCAAACCCAGAGCACTCGACTGCCTATAAATAGGAACAGTTGTGCACTATGGAAAGGATTCGATTTTCTCTGGTAAGCATACACTCTGCTCAAATTCAGAGAAAAATCCATTACTAAAGCTCCTTAAGCTCTAATACAATTGACTCGTGGACTAAGGCTCTTTAACGCCCCGACCACGTAAAATCCCTTGTGTGATTATCTCTAATCCTTTCTTCTTAAGCTCTCTTATCTTTTATAATTCTAGTTTCTGAAAAACTATGTAAACAGTTCTCAATTTCTTTCTTAGGGTGTCTTTATTCATCTCACTTTCGGTGAAGAGATTCTTGTGAAAATCTTAGCTTTGCTAGGTTTATTTTTCTTTGTGTTTTCTGTGAGTGTTGTGGTTTTACAGGTTGAAGATCTCTGCACTTTCAAAGGTGTTCATGCATGGAGTACTACAGTATTCATCAGTTGAAGTGTTGAAAGAGATCAAATCTGAGAAGCTCAACTTGGAAGACTTGGTGTAGTCAATCTAAGAAAAATTGCAAGAGAGAAAAGTATAGAAGATTTCTTATTGTTGATGTAAAATCAGAGATACTTTGTAGAACTTGCATTTTTTTTTATCTTAGTGGAATTTTTCTTTAGACTAGGTCTCAAGGATTAGCCATTACTTTGTGTACTGGTGAACCTTGTAAAAAAATTTGTGTGTAATCATTTTACATTTTCTTTAAGTTCTTCTTAATTCTAGTTTTTCCATTTCATTGAATATGCATAATACATAGGTAGTAAATCACTTTTCATGATGTATTTTGTTACAATGGACTGGACCGATATTGATTATTGATAAGATAAGTAAGTATCGTTATTATCTAATCTAATCATATCACAATGTTGACCATATGTCAATTCAATCTTAATTATGAGTGATTAATATTCTGTTAATTGTATTATTCAAGTCTTTTGATTTGTTCGTTACTAGCTTACCCTACGAACTAGTTTATACTTACATATTGGAGATTTGGTAGTATAATTGAGTGGGAGTATTTATCATAAACATGAAATCTATAGCTTCTGTTTAAAAAGTGAAACAATGATTTCTTTTTAGCTTGGTTCAAGTGTTAAATGATAGAGCACTTAATTCTTTAATTAAGTTTATAGAAATATCATTTACAAGGAACTTAGTGGGAGTTAAGGATAAAATACCAATGAGGGGTAAAACGGTAATTTGCACCCATCTCATTAGTAGATCATCTATGGAGGACTGAATGATGGTTATGATTATAACAATGGATAACGTATTTACATTTGGTGTAAAGCGTTCTATGAATTCAAGAGTGCAAGTCTAAATCTATAGTAGAGTCATGATGAATTAATAAGGTATTGAGATTATTTGTTATAAATAAACTCACAGTAACTTATTGGAGCTTGAGTTCTTGGATCCATGGTCTCCATGTCATCTCTTATCAAAATGAACCTAGTAGTCTTGAATAATTAATTTAATTATTAATTATAAAAATATCATATTGACTAGTTCAATGGAAATAAATAATGTTAAATTAATTATTGATATTTTGCAAGAAAAGAAATAGAAGAAACTTTGAGGTTTTTAGTGCAAAGTCTCAAAAAGAGAGTATTATAGCCAATTGTGACAATTTTGTTAATATTAATAAAATGAATTAAATAAATGTCAAAATTATAATTGGTTAATTTTGACAAGTATTTAATTAATTATTAAATATTTAAAATAAAATGAGAAACTAAAACCTATTTTATGTCCTAGCTAATGGTTAATATATACTACTGTTATAGAATGCATTAGAAAAAGATGAATTTGACAAGGTAAAAAATCACTACTAGTATTCTACACCTAGCCGCTCACTCTCTCTTAGTTTTTTCTCTAGGAATTATCTTCTCGTGTGTTGAGACTCGCCCACACAAATAATAGGTTGTTTTAGATAAAGGCTTGGAAGACTGTGGTCTTGTTTCAAAACGGTTTGGAAGATTGTAGTCTTGTTTCAAAACGGTTTGGATTCCCTGCAATGCCTAGTATTCAACAATGACAAAAGGTTAGGGAATCCAAAGTATGTAGTCATTGTTCCGGTACGCATCTCGTAAGTACTCTAATAATTTTGTTATTGTATTTACGTGCCTTTGTAATATTCAAATGCTTATATGATTTTATGCTTTCTACTATGTATAATGTTTTGAATATAAACATGCATATAGACTTATATACATGACTGACATTATTGATAGAAAAATGGTTAGTTTGAAAAATAAATGATATCACCTAAAACACTTGTAATGTCATCTATTTTTCATTATTATTTAAAAAAAATTAGGATTACAACATTAAAAATTAATAACATCATTAAAGTTCACAAAATTTTAATGACATTAAAATTATATAACAATGTTTTTTTTCTCTGTGGAAAGCATGAAGAGGAAGCACAGGGGAATGTAAAAAAGTTGACCTGGAAAGATAGATTAGTACAAAATTCAGCCAACATTTTGAGATGGGTAACTAATTAAATTATAATCCATTAATGAAATTGTCCCATTTAAACATGGTTTAAGCTATTAGAAAATCAGTACCAAGACACTAGACTTTGTACCACTACTACTAATAAGTACCAAACACATTATTATTATTATTATTATTGGGGATGGAGTTCTCCTTAAATGGTGGCTTAAAATCACCAATCAATGATAATGGATGTAGTCCTGTGTTCACATACTTTTGATTTTATTAATTTAGACTTTGTTTTGGAATTACCTATTTCACACTTGCCATAATACAAGTAAGACCATGTCAATGTCTTTTGTTTTGACCAGCGGCCCTAAAAAAATAAAAATGTCATATCGAATAATGAGAAGAAAGGAAACTTATATAAACATTTCGTTGAACTCTATGTGAGGTGGGTTTTAAGTAAGTATTTGAAATCAAGCACGTTTACTTGTCAAAATCGTGAAAGAAAAACTAGTTAAGACTAAAAATCAATTTCCATGCACTTCGGTATTGAAAGGAATTTAATTTGAATTGAGTTAGCTTTGTCTTGTCATGCACCAAGTAAATGGAGAATTGGAAAAGAGAGAGAGTTGGGAGGCTTGTGGAGTTAAGCTTTTTTGGCCCATTTGATTAGAGGTGACCCTGAACATGTTGTTAGGTTAAAAGATGGAGAAATTATTTTATAGATTTTATTTACAATAATAACATCATTTTTTTTTATTTACAAAACTAACGGATTTCTATGTTATTTTTTCTCTTTTTTTTTTCTACAGCTTTAAACAAAAATTACAGCCACATTGCCAGTCGTTTTTTAACTCAAGAGAAATATTATCGCGACCTACTTTTTAAGGTGATCATTTTGATAAGTGGAAAGCATATATTTTTTTCACGGTTGCCGAAAAAGATGGCCGAAATTAAAAATAACATTTTTTTTACAAAATTAAAAGGGGAAATTTGAGTTTTTATGCTTAAGGAGGTGTCCTAAATCAAAAAAATGCTAGGTCTTCTAATTATTTCAAAAAAATGCCAAATCTTTTGACAATACCCAAAATACCCCTCCCATAATTTTTCCATCCACTTTCTCTTCTCTCTTCCCTCTCTCTCCCTTAACCCATTCCTCTCAACTCTCTCTCTAGAAAAAAATTCATGGGTAAGATAAAATATAAGAGAACTCAATGTAATAGCAACTATTCCTTACTTATGACACTAAAATACTGCATTTTGAACATATCTGGGCATGATTTTTGAGATTTTTTTGCGATTTTTTTCAGATCCGAAACTTTGAAATCTGCAGAAAATCGACGTGGTTCAATGATGGTTCGATGGTGCTCGATGCCAGCTCGATGGGGCCTTCAAAATCATGATTTTCATGAAAAAATCGATGTTGCTCGATGGTGGTTCGATGGTGTTTGCTGCAATTCTTGCAAGATACGTAATTTTTCACTCAGGTGTCCGTTTGGGTGATTTTTTTTTTATTTTGGGTATTTTTTCAAGATCTACAGATTTGAGATGTGTATATACACATTTAGGAAATGTAAATCTTGAAAAAAAAAATGACAAATGCAAAACATACCTCATGTTCAAGATATCTTTTGGTATGTTTTCAAGTTCTAAACTTTGAAAATGTGTATGTGAACGTCTAAAACATGTAGATCTCAAAAAAATACCCAAAATAAAAAAAAATCATCCAAAACGGACACCCGAGTGAAAAATTATGTCTCTTACAAGAATTGCATCGAACCACCATCGAGCAACGTCGATTTTTTCATGAAAATATTGATTTTGAAGGCCCCATCAAGGTAGCATCAAACACCATCGAGTTGGACATGATTTTTGAGTTATTTTTCAGATCTGAAACTCTAAAATATGTAGAAAATTGACTTTGCTCGATTGTTACTCGATGGTGCTTGATACCAGCTCGATGGGGCTTTCAAAATCAATATTTTCATGAAAAAATCGACGTTGCTCGATGGTGGTTCGATGCAATTCTTGTAAAAGACATAATTTTTCACTCAGGTGTTCGTTTGGGATGTTTTTTTTTTTATTTTGGGTATGTTTTTTGTAACGCCCTGCTAATTAGGGTCCATTACCAGGTGTGTTTTAAAACCAGTGTTGGACTTACTAACAAGTCATTTGGACTAAACATGTGGTTAAACCACTAAGGTTTGGGTATTAAAAACTTTTGATCATTTCATAAACATTTCCATTAAGTTGTTAACTAGTTCTTTACATGGGATCCCAAAAACATCAGTTAAAAAGCCCGTTACCAAACTCATATTACACATTAAGTCGTCCTAAGCGGCAAAAGCTGGGTTTAACCCTAGTTCCTCTGAGCATCTCAGCCGTGGTGGTCGAGCAGACTGCATATGTACATACCACTACAAATGCCCTCCGACTCATGGCTGGTTGAGCTTCTCTTTACCTTTACCTACACCACAAAGCACCTGTGAGCCAAAAGACTCAGCAAGAAAACTTAATCAACAGTTCAGTGAATAAAACAACCATCAAACAGTAATAACTGAATCTAGTGCATTCACTAAACCCAATTGGAGACCATAGAGTCACACAAGTGCATGTCAGACTTTCTTTCAAGTTGTTGGCATCCGAGCCAGTCAAGTGCATGTTGCACTCCCAGGGTGGCCCAGTCATGGTGGCCTGCACTCCACGTGCTTTATGCCAATCTTAGCTTATAAACTAAGTTCCTTATGCCCTTGACTTATAAGTCAAGCCACCACGTGCCTCCAACTTATAAGTTGAAGCATTGGGATTTTCAACCATTGAGAATCTCCCAGAGCCCATCATATTATCAACTAATAAGTTGATCCCCATTTAACACCCTATTGATACCCTAGTTTATAAACTAAGCATCACAGTCATAACAAACAGTTTCATGTTCCATTTAGCATACTTATCAAACAGTCATACCATGCATTATAACACATTCACTCAGCAGTCATAAGCATAATCATAATTATGCACGTTACAACGTATCTAATAAGACATTCATAACATAATTATAATCATGTTCATCACCTTCACTATGCTCTAATCATGCATTCACATAACAGGTGCAGTTTTCTTACCTTTGGTCCGTATGCGGGTTACTAGCGACAACCCTCTAAGCACGATCCCCGATTCAAGCCCTTAGCGAAAACCTAGTCACAACCGCGATAAAGAAGTTCCCTTCAATAACACGTAAATAACAACTTCCCGACCAACTCTTAGCCTCCGGGACATCGAATTCCACTTAACAAGGAAGTAGGATCGATCCCGAGCCCAAACGGTTAAGTTTCCAACCTAAAAATCCCATTAAGGTCAATTTTCCCCTTAAGAGCCGCGGCCCCTCACAGCCGAGCTGCGGCCCACCTCTAATTCCAGAGGCTCAGCCTCCCTGGAAACCAACGCGCGCCGCGGTGCACCCCTGAGGCACTGCGGCCCGCCCCTATATCCAAGCCCTGCGGGCTCAAAATCCTCTTCGCAGGCCGCGGCTCACCATAAAAGAGTCGCAGCTCATCACCACGAACCCATAATTTTCTGGGTTTTTCTGCAACCGAACCCAGCCAAAACTTAACCAAATCCGTCCCACTCCTCCAATTCAATTCCCAAACTCATAAAATCATTCTCACCAACCAAACCCAACCAATTATCATAGTGAAACACATCAAATTTACCCAAACCTATCCCTTCAATTATCAAGCATGCATAAACATATTTTCTCTAAATATTCAGCAAGCTAACCAACCAATTCAATTCAAGATTCTTACCTCAGCTGTGAAGAAAACGCCCTTGAACTAATCCCCAAGCCTAACACCTTGATTTCCCAAGCTTTGATCTTCTTCAATTCTCCAAAAACTCCTCAAGCCTCATTGGCACCTAGAATAAACGAGAGAGAGAAGGAAAGCTGCTGAGTTCTTTGTTTCCCTTTTGTTCCTTAACCTTCTCAGCAATCCCAGCTCACTCAAACACTAAACTTAGCCCAAACCATTCTACCCCTTGCCCTTATCTTATTCATCAAGTGTTCTCGAGGGCAATTTCGTCCTTTGCCTTAAATCCCGCTATCCACAATTTGCACCTTATAATTCCCGCTACTTTCAATATTCTCACACGGTCACCAATAAATTCCCATCACCCACTGTTCCCGGTAACGTACTAAATTACAAGAATACCCCGAACCGGGTATTTAGACCCCGTTGTGACTTTTTCGCTAACTTGCTCATCGGGATCGCCCATCGTCAAGTAACCCAAATATATCCACATAATAATGTGGTCTCAATCACACAAGCACATATTCACACTTATACCCCTAACAGGTCAAATTACCAATATGCCATTCTTATAAGAAACGGACCCACATACACATATTTAATATCTTCAAAATACAAGTATGATTATATTATAATATAATTCACATAGTAATTCAATTATTGCCTCCTGGCCCCCTAATCTAGGCACTAAGCCTTATTAGGAAATTTGGGATGTTACATTTTTTAGATCTACATGTTTTAGATGTTCACATACACATTTTCAAAGTTTAGAACTTGAAAACATACCAAAACATATCTTGAACATGAGGTATGTTTTGCATTTTTCATTTTGTTTCTTCAAGATTTACATTTCCTAAATGTGTATATACACATTTCAAACATGTAGATATTGAAAAAATACCAACAAAAAAAAAAAAAAAATCACCCAAAATGGACACCCGAGTGAAAAATTACGTATCTTGCAAGAATTGCATCGAACACCATCGAACCTCCATCGAACAACCATCGAGCAACATCGATTTTTTCATGAAAATCATGATTTTGAAGGCCCCATCGAGCTGGCATCGAGCACCATCGAACCACGTCGATTTTCTGTAGATTTCAAAGTTTCAGATCTGAAAAAAAATCGCAATAAAAACTGAAAAATCATGCCCAGCTATGTTCGAAATGTAGAATTTTAGTGTCCTAAGTGAGGAATACTTGTCGTTACATTGATTTTTATGATATTTTACCTTACCCGTGAATTTTTTTTCTAGAGAGGGAGTTGAGAGGAATTGGTTGAGGGAGAGAGAGAGAAGAGAGAAGGGGATGGGATGGGAAAAATTATGAGATGTGTATTTTGGGTATTGTCAAAAGAATTATAATTTTTTTTTAAAATCATTTAAATGCCTAGCATTTTTTTGACTTAGAACTCCTCATTAAGCATAAAAACTCAAATTTCCCATTAAAAGTAACACTTTAGTTTCTTTTATATTTGGTTAACCAAAAAGTTTATTTTCTGCTTTGTTTATATAAAAAAATGGAAATGTATCTTCAATTATTGTAATAAGTAATTTATGTGTTGTATTATTTTTTAATTTAGTTAATAAAAAATTCATGATAAAAATCCAAAATTATTAGAATTCAAAAGTAACTTCTAAGTTTCCTGTTATTTGATTAATAAAATGAACACTATTATTTACATGTAAATTATATTAGCAACTAAAAAGTGAATTAAAACTTTTCATTAAACAAATTTACTATATAGTATACTAAAAGTAACTTTTGATGATAAGCTATATAGTGATTTGTTATACTTTATTGTAACTCATTAGTTCCTAAAGCAAGTTTGAATGTAACGTAAAAATATCTTAAATAATAAGACACTATAATATAACCTAAAAAAGACTAATCAGTATTATAAGATAAAAAAATATTCAAAAAAATAAATTGTAAAGGGAACTAAAATGTATATGAAATAATATGCTCTAAAAATAAACTTTTTTATGAAAAAGTAACCAATTGATAACTTATCACCATTATAAGTAACCAAAATGTTACTTTTCAAAACTCAGAAATGAGAAATTCAGGATTTCGGGAATATTTCCAATTTAGGTATATTATTTTTTAAATCCAATATTTTTTTATGATGTGGCAATGTATTTTTGTAAATAAAATTTTGTAGGTAATTTTTGTAATTATTTTATGTTATATGTATATAATTGTAAAAATCCCTAAAACTTTCTTAGTATAAAAAAATAATAAAAATAAATAATTAAAAACTTTCCTTTTATACATTTTAAAAAAATTTGTAAGTACAAAATTATCCATTAAGAGAATATTGAAAATTTTTATTTTCCCACACTTCTACATTACTAATATTTTAAATTTCACATTATAGTTATTTACGTCTATATTTTATTCATCCATACTTATATTTGTATAATGTATTTTACACATACTTAATGTGTTAAGAGGGTGTGTATTGAGAAGAGAAATTTTAAGGTATATGGTAGATAGTATACTCGATTTCATCCATATGACAAATTTAATAGGCAACCCAAGTATATATCATTTTGTATAATTTTGACAATAATGCTCCCTTCGTCAAACCCACTCTCTCTCAACCATGGTGGCCCCTCCCCATGACCACCACCTCCCCACCACTACCACCATTAAAGTACCCATGATTAATTTTTGTGTTCTACATAAAAAATTTAAGACTTTAAAACTTCTAAACGTGTAGATCTCGAAAAAAATACTAAAATTAAAAAAAATAAGTAAAACAGACATCTAAGCAAAAAGTTATGCCTCACCAAAAATTTTCGTCAAATTTCACCGTAGAGCATTGATTTTGCATTGAAGAAACATTGTTTTGGCCAAAAATCAAGTTTTCATGATTGCATCGCAAGAGTATCGAAACAATATCGAAAAAACATTTTTTTGGGCAAAAAATCAAGTTTTCATGATTGTTTTGAAAAAGCATAGAATTTGTATCGTTTTTGTACCAAAAAAATAATGAAAACGATACAAATTCGATACTTTTTCGATACAATTACTTTGGCCCAGAAACGATGCAATTGTGATGTATCCACAAAAAGTTGATTTTTTGGCCAAAATTGTGCAAATTCGATGTTTTTTTCGATACAATCATGAAAATTTGATTTTTTTTTTTGCCAAAACGATGTTTTTTCGATGTTTTCCATTAGCTTCACAAAGACTCATAAAAGGACCATTTTCATATTCTCTACCATTATCACATTGGATATTTTTTATTTCTCGTTCAAATTGAGTTTTTATGTAAGCTCTAAGTTTGAGAAAGGTTGAATAGACTTCGGATTTTTTGAAATAGGGAAAGTCCACAAAAATTTCGAATAGTCATCCAAAAAGAGCACATAGTATTTGTGACCTAAAGAACTCAAAATGGGAGATGTCCACAAATCACTATGCAAAATATCAAAAGGCATATAGGTAGAATTATGAGAAGCAATAAATGGCAATTTAACATGTTTACCAAGCGGACAAGAATGACAAAAACTTGAGACTCTAGTCTTAGTACATTCAATCAATTTATTTCGCCTAAGGGAGTCTAAAACAGATGCTCATGGGTGACCTAAACGGTCATGCCAAATAGAAGTGGATAAAGCTGCAAAAGTGGATGGGGAAACGGCTTGAGTATTTGTGGTGGTGGTGGTGAAGGGATATAGCTCTCCCTGACTATCACATCTCATTAGTGCCATCCCCGTCTGAAAGTCCTTCACAGAAAAGCCAAAGGGATCAAATTCAACAGAAACTTGGTTATCAGTGGTGAATTTGCGAACCGAAACTAAGTTTTTAATTAAATTTGGAGCATGGAGGACATTTGTTAACACTAATGGAGGGTGGGGATGAGGTAAATTAGCACTACCAAAACCACGAATAGGAATAGAATGGCCATTTCCAACAATTATACCACGACTTTTGCTCAAATTAGAATAAGACGAGAGATTACCTTCCGCAGATGTCATGTGAGATGTCGCCCCGGTGTCCATGTACCTGATCGCCAAAAAGTAACAAGCAAGTATACGCGGTCTAATCAAGTAATATATGTTAAGTAAAGTGTCGATCCCACGAAGACTGCTATTAATTACCAATAATTAACCTCTATTTCTAATTGATTTAAATAATAATTTCAGATTGATAAATAAAATAATTATTACTAAAAATTACGAAAACTTCTAAGCACTAAAGAAATGCAGAGATGAAAATTTGATTTAATTCAATAGATGCAAAAGTTAGTGCTTTAGCTTCATCAACCATCCACTTATGATTTCTACCCAATTCTCAAGATTTCTTAATTCTATTGTGGTAGCAGATTACAATTATTTATTATAGTCTTGTTAGGATCTATAATTCTCTACAACATACTATCTCCTACATTTCTGTGATAAATCAATATATTGCAGGCTTTAAACACATAATCCCTAAACTACACAATTCATAAAAGTACTTTCGTCTAATATAAAATTGTGATTATTTACCTATAGCATAATTATCTTTCTCTTTTCAGAGTATAGGTTAAAATCATATAAATATGTAAATGATGATCAAACATTCACAAGCATTAAGCATATGATAAATAATCCACTGCAGAAGAAAGAAATTTAGGAAAATTTCATTAAGAGATCAAAAGTTTCAAGAAGAATCCACTAAAACCCTAATAACAAGATTAGTTCAAAGCAGACATAATGAAATCAATCAAATTAAATATAAACATAAGCTCCAGTAAGAGATTACAGAAGAAAATAAGAAATCAAACTTTAAGTCTTCAATGTTCTCCTCTGCCTCTAATGACTTCTCTACACCTCTAATAATGAATAGAATAGAATAATTAACTCCTAAAACGTATTTAAAAAAAAAAAACCCTAAAATGTCTAACAATTTTGACACTTCTGCAGGCCACGTTCAGCCACACGCGCTGCGGCCCTAGCATCCAAGCGCTGCGGCGCGCCTCTATGCTCCAGCGCGGCCTCCTTCTCCGACTTCAGCGAGCGCCGCGGCGCTTCCTCAGGCGCCGTGGCCCTTCAAAAATCCAGAAACTAGCCTTCTCTGTTTCTCCCTTGCGCCGCAGCTCTTCATTCAAGCGCCGCGGCCCCTCTAATTTTTCCAAAAACCTTGATTCCAAACTCCAAATCAACCAATTATCTCCGCAAATGAGTCTTTAACTTTCTTCTTGTCAACTTTTAGCACAAATTTCCCAATTTTCAGCTGATTTTTCAGTCATTTCTCAAACTTCGCGTTTTCTTCTCCTATTTCCTGCAAACATACCAAAACAAGCATAATACCACATAACACTCCAACAAAATGAGGTGGTCGAGGAGTGAAAGTGAGCCTGGCCCAATTGTTGTAGGAAGGATATGGAGAAGGAGGGCAAGTCCATGGAGCCCACTGCATCCAAGACCCAAGCTACCATTGTTGTGGGTGTCTTCCACGTCCGCCACCACTACCGGACCCACCAGTTGAACCACTACCGGAGTTTCGACCACCCTTGCCGGAGTTCCGACCGCCAGAATTCTTATTGTTTTTTCTGTTTGTACCATTTTTGTCACGATGATTATTATTATTATGACGATTATTATGATTAGAATTACCTTGAGAAGGATTTTGGTGATTCATATCATCATCTGAAGTTTGGGAATGGGCTACAAGGGCATATTCTTGTTTTGCTCGCTCTAAAATGGTGGTCTCCTCCAAGGCGAGTTTGGAACAGGCTGTAGCAAAACTAGGTAGGCTTTTCTTGTTTTGCATCACAATGACAAAATTAGAATATTGTTTTGTCAATCCTTGTAGCATTCTCAAAACCATACTTTGATCATTGACGGGAGCTCCGACATTGGCGAGTTGATTGGCAAGAATTTTGAGACGATTACAATACGCATTTGTCGTCGAAAAATCCGCAAGACTTGTGTTGGTGAATGCCTTATTGAGATACAAGGCCCTTGAGTTTTTATTATCATGAAAGAGATCCGCAACACTGTGCCAAGCATGTTCAGCCGAGTCATCATCGATGAGAATGGAGGTGAGGATGTCGGAGGAGACCATGGCATAAATCCACTGTAAGACCGCCACAGCGAGTCGTTTCCAGAGAGGGAGATCCTCAACTTTGGCCTTGTCATACGCAACTTTCTCTTTTGCATCGGTGGGTGGGATGATATGTTCAAGCACGTTATGAACCCTGGCTTGAACCTTGAATAACGTCGCCCATGAATGGTACTGTCCTGATTCCAAGTACAATGTGATGGGGATGAGAGTTTTCACATTGGTGATGGCTAAGGCTGAATGAAATTTGGAAGTTTCAGCCATGGTGGATAGCAATATAATGAAAAGAAAGAGGGAGGGTGAATAGGAAGGTAACTGGGTAAGGTTGCAGAAGCGAGAGAAAACCTTAGTCTCGTGATACCATGAAAGAATATAATTCCCTGCCTTTCATTGATAGTCAAAGGTTCATAAAATACAACAATTGCCAACGGTTACAAGTGTGATATTAGGCTAATAATGAGGAAACAAATATTACCTAATAAATACAATTAACTATTGTCTAAATATATACATATACGCTAAATAAATATATACATATTCTATCAGTGTTAAATGCATTTTTCGATACTCTCGTGATGCAATCATGAAAACTTGATTTTTGGCCAAAATTTTCGATACAAAATCAATGCTCTGAGCTGAAATTTGACGAAAATTTTTGTGAGGCATAACTTTTTGCTTAGATATTTGTTTTAGTTTTTTTTTTAATCTTAATATTTTTTCGAGATCCACATTTTTAGAAAATTTATAGCCTTAATTTTTTGATGTAGAACACAAAAATTAATCATGAGTGCTTTAATTGATGCTTTAATGGCTGTGAGTTTCTTTTTATTTCTTTGTTTTCGGGTGGCCATGAGTAGAGAGAATGAGAAATGAGATAAATAAAGATGATTTCTGGCAGTGGAGAGGTGGTGGTGGTGGTGGCCGTGGGGAGGGGCTACCATAGTTGAGAGAGAGAGGTTTAATAAAAGGGGTATTACTGTTAAAATTATACAATATGACATATATGTGGGATGCCTATTAAATTTGTCATATGAATGAAATATGGTATTCTATTTGAAATTTCCCATTGAGAAATAGGGTTTATCCTTTAAAATTATCATTGGATACTTATGTCAATTTATGCTAAATTATATTTATAAATAATTAATTAATTAGTTATAAAAAATGAGAAAAAAAATAATGTGCCAAAAAAACACCCTTTTAAGATTTGTTTAAAATTATGCTTCTTTAAGTCTTTTATTTTAAAAATATAGTTTTTATATATAGTATTAAGTATATTCAAAATATACTAAATATTTACTGTCTATACTACATATGCTAATTACTATAAAAATATTCCATATTCTTTTTCTTTACAAACTATAAGAATGACTTATGTTTTTGTTTTAAAAAAATCATACCAATGTAATTTTTTTTAAAACTTGGAATGTCAATATTTGGAATCTATTCCTATCAAAGAGTCATCATTCCTCACAATATGCGTTTGCCTCTTTGGGTTTGGAACTTTGTCGGTGGTGCTATCTTACTATTATTTTTATTATTTTACAAAAGTACTTTATCACATAGTATTGTCATGCATGATAGCATGATGTTTAGGTTTATTTATAAATTACTCTATTTCGTAAAAATACTAATAATCCTTAATCCTTTGTTTTTTAATTTGTGGATACATAACATGACATATTCTTCTTCTTAATTAAGAAGGTTATGGAAGCTTAATCTTTTTTCAACACACTTTTGATTGATCTAGAAAGAGAACAAAAGGGTCTTTAGTTTCTTAATTTTTAAATAAATATTTGAATAGACAATAATAGACCAAAGATATTTGTTTGACTATTATTATTATTCTTCATATGGTGCGTAGACTGTAGCCAGAAAATACGGTAATGTATGATGCAATCTTTTTAAGTAGTCAAAAAATTGTTGATATGTTCATATGATTTAGTCATCATAATAAGGAATATTTTTGGGTACACAAAAAACAATGTACATTTTTTTTTCTTTCAACATGGTTATGATTTCACATTAAAATTTAATTTAATTCAATTAATTCTACTTTATGTGGACAAAAGATAAAAAAAAAGTTACCATATATGTACGCATATATATATATATACATACAAGTTGTGCAAAGCTTCTACTTTTAAATTAATAATAGTAATAACTTCCACATGAAATGCTCACCTCACCACCCTTTTGTTTTTATTATTTTAATTGAATTGTCAACTGTAACTATCTAATCTTATTAATTGTCTCACCTATTTTTTCTTCTTCTTTTTTACCCCCAACTCAAGTTAATAATTAGTAACCGATTATCCTAATGATAAAATAAATAAATAAACATTTTAATGAGTGTGACACATGCATACTTCCAAAAGAAAAATGTGAAAAGACCATAACTTTATCACTTGGTCATCTATTGATGTGGATCAACTCGAACTTCCTAAATTAATAATTTGGAAATTTCTAATATAAGTTGCCCAAGTGGATGTCGAAGGCTGCTAACGCGTTTATTATTACCAAGAACACACTTGAAACATATATATAAATATATAAAATATAGAACACACTTGCAACATATATAAATATATAATATACTAGGTAGTAAATATTATTAATTTTAATAAAAATAAGTTATATATAAATATTTATTTCAATAAATTTTATTTATACAATATCTAAATACAATATTGACATAAATATATATTTAAAAATAAATTAATAATAAAAATAAAATAATAACAGAAAAATTCATAATCTAAACAGTAATATATATGCATAAACTAATTTTAGTTTATAATATATTTCGCAATATCATTAGGTGAATTTGATAAAAAAAATAGATTCAACCACTTAATAAAAAATAAATTATTAAACAGATTTATAAGATAAAAAAATAATATGTATGCTTTTATTATTTTTAAATAAATATGATTTATTTAAATTATTATAAAATATCTTAAAAATATCATATTTTATTTAATTAATTAATTTTTGTTTAAGTTTATGTTTGTTCTAATTTTTTAATTTGGCAGTGACAACAAGGCATTATATATTATATGTTTAATACAATATTAATATTATACGTGAATTTTAAATTTAAGTTTGTCACTATTTGATAGTAGATTATATTATATATTTAATATGATATTATTCTAATACGTGAAGTTTAAGTTTAATTAAATTTTATTTAAGTTATAAAACATATGATTTTATTATTTTTAAATAATTATCATTGTAAAATATCTAAAAAAAATATCTTATTTTAATTTATTTAATTTTATCTAAGTTTAAGTCACGTTTACAATCTATCGTTAAATATAAGAATATTCTGTTAAATATAAGAATATTCCGTTAAAGTTAATGGAAAAAAATGAAAAACCGTTAAAACCAATAATTTCCGTTATCTACACACTTTTTATATAGAAGAGATATACATATTTTGGTGAAATTAATCTTACTTTCCTATATTTGTAGATGAAATTCAAACGCGTCTTTACTTTGATACTCAAATATTTGTTTTGTCCCATTATGATACTAGGATTAAGCATTGTGCAATGCACATTTGTTTAATTTTATTTTAAAAAATTATTAAATATATTTTAAAAATTTGTATGATTGTCATATAAATTTTAAATAAATAAATAAATAATATTATATATATCTATTCTATATAATAAGTGTGTAGATAACAGAAATTTTTGGTTTTAACGGTTTTTTATTTTTTTAATATTAACTTTAACGGAATATTCTTATATTTAACAGAGTATTCTTATATTTAACAGTAGTTTGTAAACACTTAAATTTAAATAAAATAAAATAATTAATTAAAAAAATTAAAATAAGATATTTTTGAGATATTTTACAATGATAATTATTTAAAAATAATAAATAATTAAGCAAATTAAAATAAGATATTTTTTTTATATTTTTTACAATGATAATTATTTAAAAATAATAAATAATTAAACAAATTAAAATAAAATATTTTTTAGATATTTTACAATGATAATTATTTAAAAATAATAAAATCATACGTTTTATAACTTAAATAAAATTTAATTAAACTTAAAGTCACTTATTAGAATAATATCATATTAAACATATAATATATTCTACTGTGAATTAGAAACAAATTTTTTTTTTTTAAACTAGCAAAAAACTTAAATTTAAAATTCAGGTATAATATTTAATATTATATTAAACATATAATATATAATATCTTGTTCCCAAATTTAAAAACTAGAACAAACATATACTTAAACAAAAATAAACAAATAAATTATTTAATTAAAATAAAATATTTATTTGAAATTTATATAACATTAATATAAATTTAATAAAAATAATTAATAAATTTTATAACTAAAACGTGCATAATGCATGTTGTTTATATCTAGTATATATAAAAGAATGACATAAATATATTAAAAGAAAAATTAAACATACACATTGTTTATGGCTTTTTTTAATATATGATAACATTTTAGATCATAAACTACATTATTTAATGTATAAAAACATTCATGATATTACTCAAATCACACATTTATAATTGGAGAATAAATTTGTTTATTCTTGATAAGAGATTAACGTTATTCTAATTTCTTATGTAGTTACATAGTCATATTATTTGTACACACACGACACCAATATATAAAGTATTTATAATGTTTGTTGTTATTTAATATGAATATATATATATATATATATTTAGTTAAGTAATTCACATCATGTAATAAAAAAACATGTTTTTTTTTTATAAATATAAATAATAAAATTTTAATAAAAATTAAGATTATGTATTATATATTATTATAATAATGTATTTTATAGTATTTGAATTTATATTAATATAATTATTAAATATTTAGTCTTGTATTAAATAATATTATAGCAATGATATTTTATAATATTTAAATTTATATTAATATAATTGATAAATATTTATTTTCAATAAATGTTAAATGTACTAGATATAAGCAAATAGATATTTGTTTAGTTTTATTTATAAAATTTATTAATTATTTTTATTAAATTTGTATTATTGACATATAAATTTCAAGTAAATAAACAATATTACATATAAATGACATAAACTTATTAAATGAAGAATTAAACTAAAACATTGTTTATGATTTTAAAAAAAAAAATATATATATATATAATGTGATAACTTTTTTTTTAACATAAATGATAATATTTTTAATAAAAATTAAGGTTATGAATTATATATTATTTTAATGACATTTTATAATATTTAAATTTATATTAATAAAATTATTATATATGTAGTCTTATATTAAATATTATTATAATAATTATATTTTATAATATTTGAATTTATATTAATATAATTAATAAATATCTATTTTTAATTAGTTTTAAAGGTGTATTTCGTTAAAGTTAGCAAAATAAATCATTAAAATCAAAAATTTCCGTTATCTACACACTTTTTATATAGACGAGATATTCCGTTAAATATTTGTAATATTCTGTTAAATTTAACAAAAAAACCGTTAAAACAAAAAATTTCCGTTATCTACACACTTTTTATATAGACTAGGTGCAAGCAATGTACATTGCACATTTGCTTAGTTTTATTTAAAAAATTTATTAAATTTTTATGATTGTCATATAAATTTTAAATAAATAAATAATATTACAGATATATATTTAAAAGAATGACATAAACATATTAAAATAAAAATTAAACCTAAACATTGTTTATGGATTTTTTTTTTGAAATAGGATAACATTTTAGATCATAAACTACACTATTTAATGTATAAAACATTCATGATATTATTCAAATCACACATTTATGATTGGAGAAGAAACTTGTTTATTATTGATAGAAGATAAATATTATTCTAATTTTTTATGTTGTTACACAATCATATTATTTGTGCACACATGACACCTATATATAATGTACTAGATACAAGCAACATGCAATACACATTTGCTTAGTTTTATTTATAGAATTTACTAATTATTGTTATTTATTAGTTTTATTTATATAATTATTATTTATAGAAGATAGATATTATTCTAATTTTTTATGTTGGTACACAATCATATTATTTGTACACTAATGATACCTATATAGAATGTACTAGATACAAGCAACGTGCAATAAACGTTTGTTTAGTTTTATTTATAGAATTTATTAATTATTTTTATTTATATAATTAGTAAAAATATAGGATTATATATTATCATAATAATATTTTAAAATATTTTAATTTATATTAATATATTAATTAAATATGTAGTCTTTTTTTAACAAATCAAATATGTAGTTCTATAATAAATATTATTATAATAATAATATTTTATAATATTTGAATTTATATTAATATAATTAGTAAATATCTATTCTTAATTAGTGTTAAATGTATATTCCGTTAAATATTTAGAATATTTTGTTAAAGTTAACAAAAAATGGTTAAAACCAAGAATTTCCGTTTTCTACATATTTTTTATATAAAGAGATTTTAATGTTTGTTGTTATTTAATATAAATTTATATATTTAGTTAAGTTACATCAAGTAATAAAAAAAACATATTTTCTTTATAAATATAAATGATAAATTTTTTAATAAAAATTAAGATTATGTATTATATATTATTATAATAATGATATTTTATAATATTTAGTTTATATTAATATAATTATTAAATATCTATTTTTATTAATTTTTAAAAATATATTCCGTTATATATTTGTAATATTTCGTTAAAATTAACAAAAAAAAAAAAAACGGTTAATAAAAAACTCTCTTATCTAGACACTTTTTAGATACTTTTTATATTTTGATGATATTTTGGCTTTGTATCAACAAAGAAAATTCTTCATTGTACTATTATCATGGTCCATGATCTTACAATATTTTTATTTTGGCAATTTATCTATCAAATTTTGTTATTATAAAATGTAATATAAAAGTGAAAAATTAAATAGAAGTGAGAATATTAATATATTATAAAAATATAATTTTGAGATAAAATTTTATCATTCTTATATTAATTAAGAGAGCTTTTAACAATAGTAATTTGAAAAAATCACTTTTAATTTTTTAGAATTTTTCTTTCTTTCAATTTTCCCCTACTCTTTTCACTAACAACATTTTTTCTTGTTAAAATCGACGATCCAAACAAAAACTTTTATAGTATACTAGATAATCAATTACAATAAGTTCACTGTGCTAGTCTTTATTAATTAAACTATTTTGTCCGAAAACATAACTCAATATTATTTCTTATTCTATCTTTCGAAAGTGTGTAATACTAAATATTTATAATTTACAATGTTTAAAAGAAGATTAGGATACTAGGAATAATAATAATAATAATTTGTTAATTAATTAATTAATTAAGAGTGTAATTTGTGTAGTCCCCGCCATTTGACACGTTTCTGTTGTTTACCGGTTTTATCCCAAAATTCACATTTGGGTTTTGTTTGTTTGCGCCAATTGGAATCATCTCCTTCTTCTCTTCTCCTTCTTTACCAAAATTACTAAACACCTTCACTGTTAAAAATCCACTTTTTAATTTCTTTATATTTTAATACCAAATATAAAGTTTTCATTTTTATTTTTAAATCATTTTTCTTGGGGTCAAAGCAGGAAGAGAGAGAGAGAGAGAGAGAGAGAGAGAGGTTTGTTGTTGTTGGTGGTAGTAGTGGTAGTGGTGGTGGTGTGCTATAAGGCGTGTGCGTGTGTGCGTGTACAGTAGTGTAAACGTAGCCGAAGACAAAGCCGGCTATTTTGTTTGGTTTTTTCATCTCTGTTTTACTGCCATTTTTTCATTATAATTTTATTTGGTGTTTGGGAAGTTGGGTTCGTTTGCTTTGTCTTCTACATAGAGGGAAAAGAAGAAAAGGAGAGAGATGCGCAGGAATTTGGATACGCATCTGATTGGACTGTAGTAATATTTGGATTGGATTGGATTGTATCATCGTTTTGATTGAGTTTTCGATATTATTGTTTGGAGTTGAAGAAAAAGAAACGATTTTTATCTTGAAGGGGTTTATTTATTTGATTTGGGGAAATGGGTTGTTTTTCTTGTTTCGATTCGAAAGAGGAGGAGACCCTCAATCCAGACAAACACAGTGATGATCAAAAGCAAGCTCAATCAACGCTTACCTCTAATCTTGCAAGTTTGCCTTCTGGTTAGTCTTTCTTTATGTTCATATATCCATGTGTATTTACTTTATAAAGATGAATAATAATCCCTTTTCGTTTTGACTTTCTGGTGATTATCAGATTTTGTTGCTTGATCTGATCTGGGTTTTTCCTTTATGTTGATGATACTCGATTCTTACTTTGTTCGATTGCTATACCTGATTGATTGTTTTAAAGGTTTTGAGTTTTAGATTTTGAGGTGATGTTTGGTAGACCCCACTAGATTTTGACATCGTTCTGATTAAAAAAAAAGTGTAACTTGAAGCCTCATGGTAATTTAGGTTGCTTGATGTTCATAGCTTTAGTTTGTCAGGACTGTTAAATTTGTTAGTCCTATTGCTTCGGAAGCTCTAAAAAGTCAAAGTTAATTGTACTATTTTGTTATGTGACTGGGGATTGTATCTTGATTGAATTTCCTATTTGGAGAATGCAAGGGGGGTTTTCCTCTCTTGCATCTGATCAAATTCGAGTTCTCATTTTGATCTTGAGAGTTTAATTTGGAGTGTCATACTAACACTTATGGATCTGTACTTTGTTGTAACGGTGGTTTCTGCAGGAGTTGATAGACTCAGATCAAGGAGCAATGGAGCGTCTAAAAGAGAATTTCCAGTGCCCAAGGATGGGGCTGGGGTTCCTATCGCCGCACAAACATTCACCTTTCGCGAGCTGGCTGCTGCAACAAGGAATTTCAGGCCTGAGTGCTTCTTAGGGGAAGGGGGATTTGGACGTGTATACAAAGGGCGGCTTGAAAGCACTGGTCAGGTAAATTCCTTCATTATTGCTTATGAAATTCCAATCAAATACAACTTTTGAAGTCACTGAACAGTCAATAGTATTATCGTTTTAGGTTAGTTTGAGATATAAAGTTGCAAGATCAAGTAGTCAATTAACGGGTATATAATTTTAGTGGATGATAGAGTGAGACTTATCATTGACATAATGACTATTGCTGTTTAACCCTTCCCCTTGAGGGGTTGCAACGTTTGTAGAATTCTAGTTACCTATCTATAGTTACTGATAATTAGACTGAGATTTAAAAGTTTGACTATCATAACGGGATTCTAGTAACACTTTATTTTTTCCCTCAAATAAAAATAGATTAAATGCTTTAACTGTTTCTAAAGAAGGAAATGAATCTATGCCGGTGTCATAATTTCAATATATTATGGGTGTTTGCATTTTTTGTGGGCTGAGGGTTTAAGAACACTAGAGAATCATTGATCGAGTTTATTCTTCTGAAAGCTAATTAGCTCTGTAAGTCGTTTTGGGAAGTACTTTTGTATCTTTTTACAATCTTAAGTCACATAATGGTAAAATATACTTTTAGCTGTTTGAGTGGGAAATCTGGCCACCCCCACCCACAACACACACAAGGAGTTTCTATTGAAAAGAAAATCTCCAAAGTTTCAATTATGTTGAAATGAAATAGTTGGATGATAACGATACTAGATTGTTCCATTGTTGCTTCTAATTATTTTGAAAATTGTCTGTTTTTGGTATATGGAGTCTTGGATGGCCTGTAGTGTAGTAATGATAAAGACATGACTGAGAAGATTTGAAGTGTTTAAATTTATGTTTGTCCTTTACAGGTTGTGGCTGTTAAACAATTGGACAGAAATGGTCTTCAGGGCAACAGAGAATTTTTGGTTGAAGTGCTAATGCTCAGCCTTCTACATCACCCTAATTTAGTGAATTTAATTGGGTACTGTGCTGATGGGGACCAACGGCTTCTTGTATATGAGTTTATGCCCTTTGGATCATTAGAAGATCACCTACATGGTAAAAGTTTGTTACACTTTTTCTGTTTCACTTTGTTAGAAATATATCATTTATCAGTCTCTTTCATTGATAGTGATGTTTAGTAAGATCTCAAACTGATTATTATATTTGGACTGATATTGCCCGAGGAAAATCAAATTTGACATTTATGGTGAAAGAAGGCAAGCTTAATTTCTTAATGGATAGATTCTTGAAGTTTGCTGTAGGCAGTCCTGCATGTGTTTTTCCGGTCTAACCCCTGTTAGCATAAGATAATTGGGTTACCAACAAGCCTTGACAACTGTGGTCTGGAGACAAAATAGTTGAGAAGCACTTTGTTCTTCTGATGCTTTTAGTTTGAGAGGAGGATTGGTTTTGGCCCAGGTGAAGTAGCTTTCACCATAAATGTTGGAAAGACAAATGGCTGTTATACTCACTTAAATCATTTTAAAAGGAAGAGGTTTTGTCTGTTCACTTGCCATTGCCAGGGTGGTTTTTTATATTCTTATATAATCATTTGTGGGTAAAACATTATACGTACATGCTGTTATTATTATAGGGTAACATGTCAGCAATAATTGTCTGACTTGCATTCATGTGTGTGATCAGTAGCCATTTAAAATAATAACTATAATAGTCTGACTTGTTCTGCAGATCTTACACCTGATAAGGAGCCACTAGATTGGAATACAAGGATGAAAATTGCTGCTGGTGCAGCAAGAGGATTGGAATATCTGCATGACAAAGCAAATCCACCAGTCATTTATAGAGATTTTAAATCATCCAACATATTGTTGGACGAAGGATTCCACCCAAAGCTTTCTGATTTTGGACTAGCAAAGCTAGGCCCTACTGGAGACAAGTCACATGTGTCAACCAGGGTTATGGGCACTTATGGTTACTGTGCTCCAGAATATGCAATGACAGGACAGTTGACAGTGAAGTCTGACGTTTACAGTTTCGGGGTAGTGTTTTTAGAGCTAATTACTGGACGTAAAGCCATTGATAGTACTCGACCCCATGGTGAGCAGAACCTTGTCACATGGGTAAGTCCATATGTTTTGAACTAGATTTGACTGGTAAATGTCTTCTAGTTTTGCAGCCTTGTGTGATTATGAAATAACAGAGTTATGGTGGTTTGTTATTCTACACAGGCACGGCCGTTGTTCAATGATCGTAGGAAATTTTCGAAACTGGCTGATCCACAGCTGCAGGGTCGGTATCCAATGAGGGGACTCTACCAGGCTCTAGCTGTGGCATCAATGTGCATCCAAGAACAGGCTGCAACCCGTCCTCTCATTGGAGATGTAGTTACTGCTCTTTCTTATCTAGCCAACCAAGCATATGACCCTAGCACAGCTTCAGGCCATAGAGGCTTTGGAGACAAGGAAGACAGAAGAAACAGAGATGGTGGAAGGATACTAAAGAACGAAGAAGGGGGAGGTTCTGGACGAAGATGGGATTTAGATGGGTCTGAGAAGGAGGATTCTCCCAGAGAAACTGCAAGATTAATGGTCAACAAGGATTTAGATAGAGAACGAGCTGTTGCTGAGGCGAAGATGTGGGGCGAGAATTGGCGAGAAAAAAGAAGACAGAGTGCACAAGGGAGCTTTGATGGCGCAAATTCATAGTGCTGTAGTGCTTACAGTGTGAGTGCCGCTTCTTCTTCCTTGGACTCCTTTCCTACTCAACCAATTGAAAGTGCAGACATTTCAGAAAATCTGTGCTTTCTTTGAACTGTTGTATTCTACATGCTCAGGCTGCTTCAAAATATAAGCATGATTGGAGGGGCTCATTGTAAGCGACTTGGTGCCAACATGGTTTCTAATTTTAACATTTTTTTACTTCAAAATTATCATTTCATTTCCATCAAAATCATCAAGTAGGAGGAGAAAAAGAATAAAAAAAGCATATATAGTGGAGAGTGAGAGTGTACATTATGTTGGAGTAGAGAGCAACAAAGACGTATTTAAAATTTTGAGAGTGAAGGAACACGTCTGGTCACTTTGTTGGAGCGTTTTGCATCATACAACGGCTCTGTTCTGTTCTGTATACTTTGTAGTGTCTTCTTCAAAAACTAGTAATGGACATGTTATCTCTGTTTATTTACCATGTATGTTTCATATCAACTTCTTCTTAAGTTAACTTAATATTATTCCAATGAATACTTAATATTTTCAAAAGGTTGCATTTTTATTCCTAATTTTTTTTTCGGCGGTAAATATATTCAATATTTTCAAGATGTTATACTTAAAAAAAATTTGGCGGTAAATATACTCTATATTTTATATCTATATTTTTATTATTTTGAGAAATAATAAGAAAGTAAAAGAAAAATATAGAGATTTAACTCTATTTTAAATTTTACATTATTTTCACTTATTCTTTCTCAAAATAATAAAAAAATTATTTAAAATTTAAAATTAATCAAAATAATTAAAACTTATACTTTTCCTTCCCTTTTAAAAAAATTATATTTTAAATTGATGGAAAAATATTTTTTTAATTATTCTAAATCATATTTTATTAATTTTAATAAAACATTTATTAATTTTTAATCTAAAATAGTTATTTTGAGGAATAATGAGAATGAGAAAGAGAAAATAATTTAAAATTTAAAAAATAATTAAAAATCTATACTTTTTGTGATACCCAGATTTCGAGCTTTGAGAATTGTGATCTCGAAAGCTGGATTCGTCAGGTGTGAGCTCGCAATGACTAGAATACGTGTTCGCAATTTAGGCGCTGAATCTTCATAGTTGGTGGCAACCTCGAAGATGGGTGACCTCGAAGTCCTTATAAGCTCAAAAGACAGGCATCAGAAGGCGTCCATACTTGGGTGGCCTCGGATCAAGAGTTCCGAGCCTGACATGAGTGTGAGCTCGAAACAGTGTGGTCTTGGAGAGAATAATGTAACTCGAAAGTTGCTCAGAAACCTAGACAGACATGATGCAGATGGTGCTGGTTGCTGATTTCGAACAGCCTAGTGAGCCATTTGAAGAGACGCGGTCTACATTTATTATTGTAACTTCCCTATAATAAAGGGATATTTATTAGTCAGTTATACGCCTCCTGGTCTTCAGGGGACGTTTCCTTGTATATAGGAGTTACAGGCTTTTAAAGCCATAAAATTTATTAATGTAAGGGATAACTTCCCAGAAACGTGTGAGATAGTATTCTGAGACTTCCTCTATAAATAGAGAAGTCCTGTGCCTTTGCAAATGACCGAAATTTTGTGATCTTGGGAGAAACTATGGAGAATTCATCTCTGAAAAATTTCCAGAAATTTCCTAAGTTCTAATAACAAAGACTCGTGGACTAGACAGAGTTAACTGCTGAACCACATAAAAAATTCTCCTTGTTTTATTGTACTTTTCTGGCCATAATTCTTTACTGTTTACATGCTCTACATTTTAAGTTACGAAAAACGACGTCAATACTTTTCTAACTTTTTTTTATTATTTCTCAAAATAATAAAAAAAGGTATAAAAAAATGCAAGATTTTAAAATTATTGAGTGTATTTAATGCAAATTTTTTTTTTGAATATAAAAGCCCTACATTTTGAAGACGATGAGTATAAAATATGATTAAGGTTTATATATATAAAAGGTTTTGGTGACGTGCCTATGACATATCCCACCTGTTTTTATTTTACCGTTACATAATAACAATTTTTTTTTTCCATTTAGAATATAATTAGGGTTAATGTAATATTTCTTAATGTTTTATAATTCTTTTTTCATAAGCATATAAAGATAAAAAAATATATTATAATTTCATATAATAAATGGCATAATAAAATTATACAAGACATGTTATCTAATAGAATTAGATATTCACAAAGTATATTAATTATTACGTGATTTAAAAAAAAATCTTTCCAAAATATAAATAATAAATAAACTACATTTATTAGTAATATTTCAAAAATATTAAATCAATGTACAATAAGTAATAAATTTTATACTCATAAAAAAATAATAAACAAAAATCAATACCACCTGTGACAAAAAAATTTACAAATATTGTAAAAAAAAAATAAAGGGAATTTTTAAAAAATATGGCTTTTATACCATCAATGTATAAAAATATGTGAGTTATACTTTTCTTAATTTGTATGGGAAATTTATTAAAGAAAAAGTTAAAGTATGGGAAATACAATTAGTAGCTAACTAAAATATGGAAATGCCACATTTTTTTATTATAGTTATATTTTCTTTGATTTTGAATGTAATTTTTTTTTTCCATCATTTTTTTATTATTATTATTTTTTTCCTTACTTGTTTTTTCTTCAATTTTTTCCTTTTTCTTTTTTTTTTCTACCAATTTTTTCCTTTATCTTTTTTTCTTTCAATTTTTTTTCATTTTTATTCATTTATCTATTTTTTTGCTTCATTTTTGTATTTATTATTTTCTCATTCTATTTTTTTTTCTTTTTTCACACATATGAGCTTTTTTTTCTTCTTCCATTTTTTTCTACCAATTTTTTCATTCATATTTTTTTTTCTTTTCATTTTTCCATTATTTTTTTTCTTCTTCTTTTCATTCTTATTTATTCATCTATTTTTTTATGCATAATTTCTTTTGTTTTTTTTTTCATATTTTTTTCTTCATTTTTGTACTTATTATTTTCTCATTCTATTTCTTTTTTTTTTTCATTTTTTTTCACACATATATTTTAACATTACTTAATTATTCTACTATTTTTTTATTTATTATTGTAATTTTTTTTATAGTTTTTTCCACTATATGTAAAAAAAATTCAAATCAAATTTTTCAGCATTTTCTTTTTACTGTAACACTTATAGGAATACCAAAATTTGGAAAGAAAATTAATAATAATATGAAAACGTGAATGGGTAACTGGTTACCTTCACATTCTTTGTGTGTATATTTCTGAGGGTAACTGGTTACTTTCATGTTCTGGTGTGTGTATATTTATGGTTTTTTTATAGTAACTAGTTACTTATGTTACTAAAATCATAGTTACTTATTCTTTTTTTAATGAAGTGTTTTTCCATTTTTTTCCTTCAAATTTGATGTTTCTTTTCATATTTAATATGAGTAATTCGTCACCCCTCTTAGGTAACTGGTTACCTCTCTTATGGCAGAAAATTACTCATCTCAGGATAACTGGTTACCCTTCCTGGTGCATGTTATTTAATCTAGGTCTAGGATTTTTTTTTAAGATCAATCAAATAACTGGTTACCCTACCCAGGATTTGAAAAAAAAACATACAATCTTAAAAAAAACATGTTTATAATAAATAAATAATAATTTTAAAAACAATTCATATTACAAAAAAAAAAAAAAAAAAAAAAAATTGCAAAACAACCAAAGAAAAATTTAATATAAAATTAATAATATAAAATAATATAAAAAAATAAATAACCTAAAAAAATAATAATCAAATTGCAAACATACCCTTCCAAACTTGATTAAGAGTAAAACTATGGCATAAACCAACTTTTATACAAAAATATGAGAAAATAAACCCATAAAAGTAAAAATTCTTAAAAAAAGCCATAGATTAACGTATTTTTGAAAAAAAGTTATATTTTTGCACACTCTATTAAAAATTCCATATAAAATATAATTTCCTCGAATAATAATGGGTTGTGTTGGGTAAAAGCCCAATAAAAGTAAATGAATAAAAATAAATAAAAGAAAGAAAATTGAACCAAACTAATCTGACAAGAGCACATTGTCCTCTGTTCTTATCTATCTTTCTTATATAATAGAAATATATATATATATATATTTATATGAAAATTCTAGGCATGCCTTTTGTAAGTTTTAGGTTTTAGTACATGAAGAAATTATAATTTAATTTTTTTTATATGACAGTATACATTATAGTTATAATAGACATCCCATGCCAATTTTTCGGAAATTTCGTATAATTTATCGTACTAAAAAAGATTTCAAAATAATTTGTTTCACGCATGTATAAAACAAGCTTAAAAACAACATGTTTTTATTTTTTCGGTATATGGATAGATTACAATTCAAATTTTTTTATATGACGGTGGACAATGTAGTTATTTAAAATCCTCACAAAATTTTTAAGAAATTCTAAATAATTTACAATGGTGAAATAAGAATATGTTGTTTTGAAGCTTGTTTTATCTATGTGCGAAACAAGTTATTTTGAAGCTTGTTTTTGGTATTGTAAATTATTCAGAAATTTTTAAAAAATGGTGGAAGGTCCTAAATAACTATAATGTACGCCGTCATATAAAAAAATTGGATTATAATATTTTCAAACGCCAAAAGAAGAGATGCCCCTACCGGAGCAAAAAGCACGTCCAAGAGTATTCGTTACATATTTTACTAAAATTCACTATAGCTAGATGTAGTAGGAACATCGTGAAGTACTAAAAATTATAAACGCATAATCTCTTCTAAATAAAAAGTGTGTAGATAACATAAATTCTTAGTTTTAATGAGTTTTTATTTTTTTCTGTTAACTTTAATGGAATATTCTTATATTTAATATAATATTTTTATATTTAACGGTAAATTGTAAACATGATTTAAACTTAAATAAAATTAAATAAATAAATAATTAAACAAATTAAAATAAGATATTTTTGAGATATTTTACAATGATAATTATTTAAAAATAAAATAATCATATATTTTATAACTTAAATAAAATTTAATTAAAATTAAACTTAATATTATATTAAACATATAATATATTTTTTTTTGTCACTGCCATATTAAAAAACTAGAACAAACATAAACTTAAACAAAAATTAATTAATTAAAATATGATATTTTAAAGATATTTTATGATAATTTAAATAATTAAGTCATATTTATTTAAAAATAATAAATACATACATATCATTTTTTTATCTTATAAATTTATGTGATAGTTTGTTTTTTATCAAGTGATTGAAACTTTTTTTCTTTATCAAATTCACCAAAAGACATTGTGAGATACGTTGGAAACTAAAATTAATTTATGCATGTATAGTATATACTATTGTATACAATATGACTTTTTCTATTATTATTTTATTTCTATTATTAATTTATTTTTAAATATTATTATATTTTATATATATGTCATGTAGCCATGTAAATATATATATTTATGTCAACATTATGTTTAGATGTCATATATGTAGAGATTATTTAAAAATAATTAAATTATATTTATTTAAAAATAATAAAGACATACATATCATTTTTTTTATCTTATAAGTTTATGTGATAGTTTGTTTTTTATCAAGTGATTAGAATTTTTTTTCTTTATCAAATTCACCAAAAGACATTGTGAGATACGTTGGAAACTAAAATTAATTTATGCATTTATAGTATATATTATTGTATACGATATGACTTTTTCTATTCTTATTTTATTTCTATTATTAATTTCTTTTTAAATATTATTATATTTTATATATATGTCATGTAGTCATGTAAATATATATATTTATGTCAACATTATGTTTATATGTCATATATGTAAAAATTATTGATATAAATATTTATATATACTGTAAAATTATAATTTATTCTATTATATATATATATATTTAAAAAAAAAAAAAAAACCAATTTTTATTAAAATTATAGACAATATTTATAACTTTGAAATTAAGCAAACGTACATTGGACTGCACGTATATAAATGAGAGACAAAGAAATAAAGTAAAACTTTATTTTAAATTATGATTAAAATGTAGAAAAGAAAAAGAAAAAAAACATTAATGCCCCACCTATATTATGCTTGGTCCGCCACTATTATACCATTTCCCCCTCAAATATCGGTCCAAATAAAGCTACACTTAAATCAAGCCTAGTACAAGATCCTTATAACAGCGAGTGATATTTGCTTGCTGTCTTTGGAACGAGAATATGAAACACAATTTTCTATGTGGTTTAATAATTTTTTTGGTAGAGTTTATGTTTTTGTGACTCCATTTTGTTTTATTTTTGGAGTAATGTTAAAATCTTTAAATACTTGAGTAGAGATTCACTCCTCTAAAATAAAGCATATTAAGTAAAGCCCCTATCTCAAACATCCGATTAAGGACTCGATCTCTAGACAAATGGATAGTAGAAAACTAATACAGACATCCCAATCATTACACCACTACTTACTTCGTTAAAGTTACTAATGACTATATAAGCAACTTCAAAGCATAATATTAATATGTATGTAGCATTGTATCATTTGTCTTAGAATTTCCTTGTTATGTTGTTCTAATATGGGTTGGTTTAGTTCAATCAAACAAGGATCGAAATGATCTTCAAAGTGGAGTGGCTTGAATTGGAATTGTTTATTAAAAAATGCATACTTTAGTTGTGGCCGTACGTGGTACGTGGTACGTGGAAAAGCCTAGCTAGGTAGCCGAGCCAGCAAGAATCTTTATCTAGAGCATTAGATAGATATTTATAACAATTATACAGTAGAAATATCCTTAAGGAAAGACATATAACTGATAATTGGCTCATTCGTGAGTGCTTTTAAAAGTTGAAATGAACGACCTGTAATGGTGCCACGCGGCAGATGAGTTGGACACTATACAGTGAGTACGTGGCAGTGACAAAGGCCTGTCCATCCACCTGAACCACAGGCACAACCACCTCTAGCTGCCAATATTTATATAATATCTTTAATTTGAGGGAAAATTACAATACGAGTTTCTTACGCAATTGTTCTCATCAAATTAATTAATATTTGATGATTATTGCCTTTCATTCAAATTCCATCCAAATATTTATTTGCTTTGTATTCTTCTGTACTCTGCCTTACAGTTCTTCCTATTTTAAGCTAAAGAGTACAGAGACTTTTCCCCGCAGTTCTTTAGAAAGAATCACAAAAAAAAGTGTATGACTTTTCTCTACAGTTTTTTTAAATAAAACCACAAAAAAAATACACTTTTTTACTTTCCTCTGCGGTTTTTGCTACAGAACCGCGGAAAAAAGTACTGTGAAAAACAAACCTGAGACCCTATTCCCCTCATTTTTCATTTGAGACACCAGAGAAAGATTAGAGAACGGTTTGATGTATATAATCAATATAAATACATATATCTTTGTCTTTATATTTAATGTGCGCATGCATTATTTTTGTCCTTTGAAAATCATATTTCATGTTGTAACAAGTGATTTAATGGTTACAGGGTGTTCGAAAATGACAACAAAAAAGACAATTAATTCGATATCACTTCATTTTTTATAGGATAAATTATATTTTTGCCCCCCGAAATATAACCACACTATATGATCGTGCCCTCCGAATGATTCGCGATGTTAAAAATTCCTCCGAACTATACACGTTATTGAAATATGAGACTTCTGTTAGATTTCGTCTTAGGTGGCTAACAGATTGATAATGTGACATTTTGTTTGTTGATGTGGCACTGCTATGTGTAATATAATTAACAATTTTGCTCCCTGAACTTTGACCGCTACCAAATAATACCCATTTGATTAAATTATTTTTCTTTTAAAAAATAATAATTAAATCCTTAAAAAATTAAAAATTTAATTAATAACAAATAACTCTTTTTTTAGTTTTACTTTTTCTTTTATCTGACAATATAAAATAAATCTATTTTAGAATGAAAATTTAAAATAAATACTAAAATAAAGAAAAAAAATATTTAATTAAAGATGATAACGAATGACGAATGACTTAAATAAAAAAAAAATTTAATTTAACAGGAGGAGGATGAAGGGGAACAAACTTTGTTTTAAGATTTATTTTTAATTATTATTTTAAGATATATTTATTTTATATTGTAAAAGTAAAAAAAATGTTATTTGTTATTAATAAGGTTTTATTGAGTATTTAATTTTTTTAATTAGTTTAAAACTTTTAATATGGTTTATTTTCTTAATCTTTTAAAATGATTTGTTTTTTTAATTTTTAAGGATATAAATATTATTTTTAAGGAAAAAAATGAGGTTTTCTTAAAAGATAAATAAATTAGTTTCAATAAAAATGGCACAATTTGTTAGTGGTCAAAATTTGGGGGACACAATTACTAATTATTTTATACACATGGTAGTGTTACATCAACAGTCAAAATATCACATCATCAATTTGTTAGATACCTAAGACAAAATCTAACAGAAGTCTCATATTTCGTAAATGTGCATAGGCAGAATTTTTAACACCGTGAATCATTTAGGGCACAATCATATAATAGTTGGGGGCAAAAGTGCTATTTTTTTTTTATATAAACAAAAGTACACTTTCGTATAATTAACAACATTACATGCAGAGTAAACAAAAATAGTTATTAAAAGGAAAACGTATTACATAGAGCTTATTACAAAGGTCCTTATAATGAACTACTCTTACATAGATATGCTGCTGCTGCAGCTGATGATGATGTTGACAAAATATGGATTTAACTATATATAGGGAAATATTAGTTAAACTGCATTCTCTTGCTTCTGGTCTTGGTGGTGGTGATGATGATGATCAGTAGTAGTGGTAATACTCTTTTGGTCATCATGTTCCTTAGTGTTTGAATCATGATCATTATTAATTTTAACAATATTAACAGTCACTTGGTCACCAGTATCAGCATCCACAGGATGAACTTCGCAAGTGGCTAACGAGCTTAAGATTACAATGCTCTTAAGGTTTTGATCATGAGCCTTCTTCTCCTCATCAACCATAACATTTTTGTGGTTTCTGTAGATTCCATACAATAACATCTGCACGAGGCCCAATATGAAGCCCACTACGTTTGGAATCTGCATGATATATATCATATGTATATATTAGTACCTTTCGTTGGGATATTTAATTACTATACAAAAAAAAATAATAAAAAAAATCCACGAGTAGGTATGAATATTGATAGTATACATATAATATTGATGAATGGTCTAGATTGTACCCTTCTTGATAAGGCATAAAAAACATGTCCTACGGAAGTAATTAATTAACTTACAGCAATGCATATGTCCTTGAGTAACACACCATAACCGAACCACATTACAGCACTCAACGTTAGGAAAAATGACAAGTTAAATGGCATAAACTCCACACTTCTTGTTCGAATAACTTGTGCCTGTAAATGACAATTATGTTAGAATAATCGGTGAATATATATATATATATTTATATCATTGTCATTATACTCACCACAATGCTTAAAGGTGCTGCAAAAACACAAACGGAAATGGCGACACAAATCCAACCGAGAACTTGGGCTTGGTAAGGATGTTTTACAGCGAATTGGGTAAGAAGAAAGATCAAAGAGAACATGGCTATGTTCATGAAACCAAATAGCTTGATGGTTAAGTTTCTAGCATGGGTTGGTGCGTAGATGATGTAGATGGTGATGTAGATCATCTCTATCACACAACCGAATGAGTTGATGGTGATGAGAAGCATAGCATCCTTTTTCACTAATGCGTAGTACAACCATACCATCGAGCTAAACAGTGCTACCAGATAAGGCAGTGAATGGAAGCCTTCGGTTGATTTCTTTCTGTACACTCGATAAAATGTTGTTCTGAGAAATAAATTTAATCAATAACCAACTTTAGTTATAACTAATTAATTATCTCAATATATATATATGTACATAAAAAAAGGATGGAGATGTGAAAATATAATACTTACAAAGGGGCTAAGTACACGAGGAAGGAAATAATGTTACCTGCACGTCATATATCAAAGAAAGAAAAGTAATTATTGGTTAATCAATTATCAATTAAACTAGTCCTAAAAAAGTAGTAATGACAAGAAATGAGTTATGAATGAGTAGATTTAATTTATTAATATATATTTATATGTCATCAGAAGCTAGCTTGGGGGCCTCCTTATTACGCTACCATAAATATATTTCCCTTTAAAAGTAATGTAGCTAAACAATAAGAAGAAGAGAAGAAGACATTCAGCTGAATATGTAGGGCAAATACAATAATAAATAGAAGTGCCATAACTGATGGGGAGGAGAAGAATATGACAGTAACAAAAGTGTGGACCAACACACACACACACACACGCATGTATATATTTATATATGTAAAAGAGAAAGCACAAAAAGTGTCAAGATGACACATGTATATAGAGTTAGCCATGCCCTCTCTCGAAGAGTATAATACTAGTGATCATGTATCATCTCAGTACTACGTACTAAGCGGTCATGATCCAAAAACTTGGCTATGATGAATATATTTTTCAAAGAAGGAAAAAGAGAAGATAAACCAATGATGTTAGTATAAGTAGCGATCATAAAGTATGATATATATACCTAAGATCCCAAAAGTAAATGCCCAAGGATGGTGAACGTTGAAGATGGCCATATCTTGATATTACAAAAAAGAAAACA